>NC_044904.1:14525729-15207527 GCF_001633185.2 Quercus lobata | reverse complement strand
TTTGGGCCATAGCCCTCCTCGGCTTGGGCCTTCGGATTTTCCCCAGGTAGATGGGCCCGGCCCGTAAACCGTTTGGGCCCCACAATTAGTTTATAAGATTTATATAATAAAATTTATAAGGTCTGCTCCAACATGGAAGCCTAGTCTTTCCCACACATGAATTTATAATCATATATTGTCTAATCTAATGTTAAACTTTAGTGCTCGCTACTCACTAGGTCAAAAGGGTGAGCTATGTGTGGAGTTTTAAACTTTAAAGATGGTGGTGTCCATAAAAGAAGAGAAGATGTTCACTGGAACCAATTTACTCTCTCCTCTCCCTTTCTCTCTAGATCAAATAATCCAATATCTTATCATTGTCTTTTTTTTTTTTAACTTTTTCTTTTTGAGTTGAAATACACTAATTACACTCCTAACTACCAAAAGCAAAGAACAAAGGAACAACAAAGACATCTCCAACAAAATCAAAAGATATTGTCCCCCAATTTCAACATTCCCCACCTTTCAACTTTTCTCCTTTTTGTGGATTTTGTTTTTGGTGGATCTAATTGCATCCATTTTCTCCTTTTAATCTTCTCTTACGGAACCTTTACGTGACTAATGCGGCTTAGCCCTGTACTTTCTTTTTAGGTTCCCCTTTTTTCTTAATCTCTCACCCCCTTCCTATGAAAGAATAAAAATATTAAAAAAAAAAAATGTACACTTTTGATGTTTCTATTTAATCCTGTTTTTTCGATATATTACCCTTTCAATTTTGCAAACGGTAGAGTAACAAGAACAAAGAAAAATATAGGCAAGGACTACAAAATGAAAAATATTTTACTTCAAATTTCAATTTTCTTTTTCGAGGAGACTGCAATTTTATTCAAGAGAAACAACCATATTGACTAAAATTATAGCATTGAAGTGTGAAGGAACATTTTCCTTCCACACCAAAAACTTACTAATATGACTGGCAATGTTATGAGCAACAGAGTTACATAGTCTCTTAATTTCAAATTTTAATCTATTGACTTGCTACGATCACGCAAGTCTGAATTAGCTTTAATTTTTTAATAATTTATTTTACTTATATATGATTTTTAAAATATTTTTAGTATAATTATATTTTTAACTTAAATAAGTCAATCCAAACATACACGCAAGTGGCCATAAGTGATATGATCAAATATAAACGAAAATGAAAGGAGTTTGTATCTTATAGAACTCCGAGTTTCACCGTAAATTAAAATATTTTATTAGACTCAACAATACAATTATACAAATGAGTTTATTAGAGAAAGCTTTTCATAAGAAATCTAGCTACTTGTTCTATTTAGGTTGGGGAATAAAGCCAAGTCATGATTCGCTTTAGATTAAAGTTGTAGAAAGCACATGCAAGCCTTCTTGTGTGTGTCTTTTATAAACAATTCTGAAGCAAGATCGACTGGCCTAATTGTTTACTCAAGTGGGGCATTTGTTATTTACAATTGCTGAGATTTTTATTAATTTTCCATCCCCTTCTCATCTATTTGGCAAAGAAAAAATGACCCATATGACCTAACCAGTATAATAATGGAAAATAAAACTATGTAAGTATTTTTTTATTTAAAAAATAAAAAAAAAAAAAATAAGTATTCTTATTTTCAAGTTTCAACAAGCAAGGAGAAATATGCATTCATTGCCTCGACAATCTAACTAAAATTGGCCCACATCTTATCAAGGTTTAATAAATATAGTCTCATTGCCAATTCAGCAGGAATGCAATGAATACTTGATGTTCGCCATCTAAACTACTCACATATTGTTTGGCAGTTCATCCTATTTATTTCGAGGACCATAACGAAATGTCATATGATGCATTATGAATGTCTCTCTAGTAGCTTTCATTGACCAGTTGAGCAGGGCGCAACGTAGACACTGTTATATTAGTAGAATCATTGATGAAAACTTTTAACTCTCCGGATCAGAAATGCACTTTGAGAATGGTGAAACCATCCAAAAACACCAAAAGCAATAATCCTCTCACATTCATGATATCATAATAAAGAATCATAAATGTGAGATAACGGAGTCACATTTACTATGCTCGGAGAGTAATAAATGCAAAATAAAAAGGGTGAAAATGATATTATCATCGAATCCAAGTGGAAGTACCTATCAAAAAAAAAAGTGAAAGTAAATTAATCTAATCATAATCATCCATATCACTAGAGTAAAAAAAAATACATCACTGTTTTTTGTTTCCCCACTTTTTAAAAGATCTTTGCGTGTATGAGAAGCAAAACAGAGGAAGCACATAGGAGGGAGTGAAAAATACTATGCATAAAATATGAAATTGGGCGGCTGGTACAGCTGGTTAAGCTACTGCAGTGCCAGTCATTAGCCAAATTTCAAACAGTCACTCAAAATTTTAGCTCTTCCAACGAGGTCAAACCCCCCCAAATGATATTCACAAAAACAAAGCCCAAAAAAAACCAGTGGCCGACAACATGTTCCAACCTTCACATGCAGAACCAAAACCCTTTCTATGCATTCCCTAATTTCCCTCTCGTTTCCACAATTCTATAGTAAAGCTAACCCTCCATTCACCATTTTGATTTGACACAATCACATTATATTTATATTTATACAACAACCTTTTATCCCCAAATTAAGTCCGATTCTAAATTCTCATCAAACTAATTCCAATTTGACCACGTTTACTCGTGAGGTGTTTGTTAATTTAATGAGTAATGTTGTTTGTAATTTTTTAAAATACATATGGATGAAAAAATGTATGAAAATAAATGTAATGTTATTTAAAATGTACAAAAGTAAGTTTGAGATAGGATACAAAACAGGCCCTAAGTATACATGAATTTGAGAATATACATTACCACATTTTCTTCTTTTTTTTTTGAAACATCCACATTCTCTTCTCTATGTTGAATTGTAAGTTTGTCCAATATTAAATTGCAAACAACTATATATATACATGATAATATGAATGAAACAAATCACTCTTTTTGCTTGTTTGGTCCATCACATGTTTGAAAATCTTTGATTTGAAGTAAGTTACCAACATAAAGATTTTTGTGTGTTCATGAGAATGGACCATAAAGAGGAGAGAGGTAAATATATAAGTGCGAGTAGGTACTCTTCATTACTATGTTCAAGTCCTTTGATTCTTTCCGGATAAAATGCCAACCATCTCTGCTCCCAAATCTCCCAACCAATCCTTTACAAGATTGTGCTCTAAGTCATATGTGGTATATATTAGCCACGAAATTGGACTTGGCTAAACAATGCAGAGATGGTAGGCAATTTAACTTGGACATATATAAAAGAAAAATATTGATTATTAAACATACAAGACTATGTAGTCCATAAGAGTGAATTTAGGGAACTAGCTAACGAGGAATGCTGAGAATATCTGAACTTGGATGGTTGAGTGGCTGTAAAAGCTGGTCTTGAGCCCTGCTCTTCTTGGACAAAGGCTCAGGTGAGGAAGAGACTGATGAAGCTGCCACAGCCCATGAATCATTTGAGCTATCAGAGCTAAATGACACGTCCATTACACCCTTTGGACTGCTTGGTAAAGAGCCAAACTTGCGCTTGTTGGACGTATTGCCATTGCCTCTTGAAGCCAATTCCAAGATGAGCTTGCAGCACTCATCTACTTTGTCTTGCTATGAATAAGATTAGAGCAAGGACATAATCAGATTTGCATTTTCAAACATTGTAAAAAATGAATTTTTATGTGATTTGAAGTGTTTAAGGATACCAACCTTATCGATTCCGAGAATACCCAATAGCTGGTTTTGGTATTGAACAATAAGACAAGGCTCTACAGTATTAACAACGTGCAGCATTGTAGCAGTGGCCACAACAGATGGGAGATAAGACATGAACCTAGAATCTGCAATTAAGGATTCAAAGTAAAAAAAAGTTCAACAATTTGAGGTTTTCATGGTGTTGCATGTTATATGGAATGTAAATCTATAATAGCAATAAGTAGAAGGAAAATTTGGATTGGATTGAATGGCTAACCTGAAAGGACACAGAGAAGAATGCACTCACACCTCCTTAGAAATTCCCAACAAAGATGGTTCTTTAAACCAAGCCTCCTTGTGATATAATCAAGAAAAGAAAGTGGGGTTACAGGATTCATTTTCCATTGAAGCGTTGAGAGCACTAAAATCTCCATTCTCTTAATCGTTTTGGCCTCAAATACATACGTACTCAAATCCACCTAAACAAAACAAAGACAACTAGATTGAATAAAACAGAGAAGAAGCAAACACAAGATTAAACACAACCAAGATTCATTCAAAAGTGTACAAACCTGCAGGTCAAGCAAAAGAGGCACTTGGGTCTCTTCCACTTTGGCAGCAAGAGATAGACAAGCCACAGCAGCGAGCTGAGTCATCCATGGCTTCCCTTGCTGAAATTGAAAGCCGAATAGGAACCTATCAAAGTAATTAACAGCAAGAACAGCTGTGAGAGCAGAGAAAGAGTAATGCTCAATGACCCTTAAAATCCAATCCACAGCCTCTCTTCTTGCCCCAGCTAGGTATGGATCAGTGTTGAGACTTTCAAAGACTTCATTTTTTTGTTCTTTTGAGAACAAAGAGATTAGCTCCTCATCATCCCAATAAAGGTCTTGTTCTAGCAAAACAGGAAAAGGGTTTGGCTTATTATAGCTATTGCAATGATAGTTATCTTCAACTTCTTCTTGTTCATCTTCCTCCCAGTGCTCTTCTGAGCAATAAAGAGCGTCCAATAAAAGAGTTGGGTTTTCCTCTATCTGTGCATTTGATTCTTCATATTGCTGTTGTTGATGAAGATGAAAATGAGCCATCTTCTTCTGAGAAGAAGAGGTTTGGGTCTGTGTTCATTATAGGCCAAAGAAAATAGAAGAGCCTGAAGACACAGTCTCAGGCATCTCTCTCTCTCTCTCTCTCTCTCTGTGCGAAAGACTGAAAGTCTTTAGCTTGAAACACTGAGAAAACACAAAGGCTATACAAATTTTTTATTTGTGGGGTTTTTCTCAGTGTGGTGGTTTTTTGAGTTTATTTATTGGGAGAGTCTCGTCGCTAATACAACCAGACTTGAATTATGGGCCACACTACAAAATTACTCGAAACGTGACATTTTTGTACCTATGCAGTACCAAGGCCCACCAAACTAGTGGGCCCCATAAGGATTGGAATTTCATAATTACATTTTGTGGAATTGTGGGAAACATCAACTGTTAAAATTGAAGACCAATTTCAGAGTGTGTAAAAAGTTATACTATCATTTACGATTACGAGGTCTTATCTCTTACGAGAGAATGTTTAGAGCCATTGTTGATTGGTACGAGTGGGTCAGATTTGAATTTGTCTTTTTTTTTTTTTGGTAAAAGAGTTGAATTTGGTACCAATGATTTTAATTTGCATTGCATCAAATTGTTGGGTTTGGTTTTTTTTTTATTAGCCCTTTAATTCCAGATTTGAATTTGTTTGGTAAAAGATTTGAATTTGATACTATTGATTTTAATTTGCATTGCATCAAATTGTTGGGTTTGGTTTTTTTCTTTTTTTTGCCCTTTAATTCCATATTTGAATTTGATACTATTGATTTTAATTTGCATTGCACCAAATTGTTGGTTTTGGGTTTTTTTTTTTTTAATTTGCCCTTTAATTCTGTCCTTCTTCTTTTTTTTCTTTCTTTTTGGTTTTTAATTTTAACTTCTTTTTTTTTTTTTTTTCTGAACTTTGACATTAGGTTCATAAAAGGGAGAGGGAAGGTGAAATGGGAAGGGCGGGAGCAGATACACAGAGCCCAATACATGAAAATAACCTGTGATGACAGAGCTGAAAGACAGAAAGCAAAAGAATTCATTTTTCCAAAATTTTTAGTATTTTTTTTTAAATCTATAAATATCAATGAGCTGTCAAGGCTCTGTTTGGGCTTCCTGCTACCCTGGTCCACAGTAGCCTGTTAGGGAGCTTTTTTTTTTTTTTTTTTTTTGAGGAACACCTGTTAGGGAGCTTAATAGTTTAGATTTTTCTTTTTTTAGCTGAATAATAGTTTAGGTCTTTAGGAATTAGAAGCATGGGTCAACTTGAAAAAACGAAATAGGAAATATATATATATATATATATATATGTGTGTGTGTGTTTATATTTATAAAGTAAAACTTTTTTTTGAATAATTTAATTACCAAAATAAAATATAAGTGATCATAATTGCATTATACATATAACTTAAATAAAATATAAATTATATAATGTTAGTGAAAGAAAGTCCTTTTGATTTGGTTTATGAGTAATGCTAGACAATTAGAGATACAAATTTTTTTACAAAAAAATTACAAACTACTAATGTAGTGAATAGTTATTGGTCAATAATAAAATGATATTGATAGTGGTTCTAGATGAAAACTAATAAAAAGTTGACCACATCAATTGACCAACAGTTTGTATGTAAAATAGTTTATAATTATAGTATTACTTTTGATTTATATCTTATGCTAGACACAAACGCTACACATGTCCACGTGTCAATCATGAGGCTTGTCCAGTGCAACAGAAACTAGGGGTCCGTTTGGATTGAACTTATTGTTGTTGAAACTGAAAATTGAAAACACTGTAGCAAAATAATTTTTAAATGTGTGAATAATGTCGTGGGATCCATGAATAGTGCGTGAACAGTGCATGAATAGTGTTTTTTGTCCCCTGAACAGTGATTTTACTGTTCACGTGCAGAGGAAAAGAAAAAAAAAAGGCATGAAAACACAGGAGTGAAATGCAACTTTCAGCTCTCCCCAAACGCTCACCAGATAGTAGCATTTCCCAAGTCTCATTAGATGGTATATTATGTGATCATAATAGTGAAAGGAGTTGATTTATTAAAACCAAATTTTGTTATAATTGTAAATTTCAACTAATAAAATCTTTATTTTTGAATAAGAAATTGAGAGTTTAAACATTGTCTACACACCATAAACTAGTTAGTATCTTAACCTAATGATAAAAAGTAATCACTATAAAATAAATGTCATACATTGAAATTCTATAATATGTATAAAAAAAAAGTTTGGATAGAGAGAAAACATAATTAAGTGTTGCTATACTTATTAAAAAAAATGCAATTGATATTACAAATCGTAATACATAAACATTACACATTGGTTTGTTACTAATTACAAAAAGTTATTTGAGCATTTATTTATATTGTATTAGTTATACTTTAATTCTTTTATTTGAGAGAGTGAGAAAGGAATTGGATAAGTTTTCACTTGACCATTAACATGCAATTTCAATAAATAAATCATTTTATCAGATTTTTAGAATTAAACACTTTAGTAAGTGTGAAAACTGAAAATGAACAGAATTATACTGTTAAAAACTAATTATTAAGAGCCTGTTTGGTTTAAGTGTTTCCGTAACTCAATTCTCAGTTTCCATAACTCGTAACTCAAAAATGGTGGGACCCATAGCAAAAAGGTTGTTTGGCCAAACGATAACTCTGTTTCCATAACTCTGTTTCCATCACTCAATTCTCTGATTTTTAAGTTATGAGTTATGGAAACTGAAAACAACAAAAGGCTGTTTTCAGTTTCCATAACTCATAATTCAATGGCATTTCTGTAAATAAACACACATGAGGGACCCACAGCCGCAACTTTTGACCACCTTTTGACTTTTTTTTTTTTTTTTTCTGGGTTGGCGTTGGCTGTTATTTTTTTTTTTTTTCCTTTTTCTTTTCTTTTCTGGTTGGCGTTGGCTGTTATTTTTTTTTTTATTTTTTTTTTTCTGGGTTGGCGTTGGCTTTTTTTTTTGGTTGGCGTTGGCTGTCTTTTTTTTTTTTTTCTTTTTCTTTTCTGGGTTGGCGTTGGCCTCTTTTTTTTTTTTTTTTTTCTGGGTTGGCGTTGGCTTTTTTTTTTTTTTTTTTTTTTTAAGTACCTAGACTCACCAAACTTAGTGAAAAAAAAAAAAAAAAAAAAAAAACCCAGACCGAACAGCCAACCCAGGAGGGAAAAAAAAAAAAAAAAAGAAGAAGCTGCTAGTGAAAAAAAAAAAAAACACTGTACTGTGACAGGTGTGGGCCCTTCAAATAGTGTGAAAAATAGTGAGTGATGAAAACTGAGTGATGAAGGCAAACGGATGTGAAAAATTGAGTGATGAGTGATGAGTGATGAGTGATGAGTTATGAGTGATGAGTGATGAGTGATGGAAATTGAGTGACGGAAATTGAGTGACGAAAATTCCTCACCCAAACAGGCCCTAAGGTTTGAATGAAAAAGGTTATGATGGGATTGAAAAAACTAATTATTACGGTTACATTAAACTGGTTGTGCACTGCGCAAGATCACTGACAGGCCCACAAAATCTACCATAAATCTTTATTTTTAAAAATAATTGTTGATCCGCAAAATTTGGGTACTTCAAATCTCAACTTACCGACCAAAAATGAAACATCTTAGTGTGCATTAGATTAGGGTAGGGATAATTTATTTTATTTAACTTAAAAAAATATAATAAGTCTATTATCATAGGAGATTTAAACGAACACTTCTTAAGTTTTTAATTTTTTTACAATAAAATCAAAGTAAAACGTTTTCCATGGAAAGAATTGAATGACATTTTTTTTTTTTTTTTAAATTTTAACTGCCCAAGGAAGAAGGCCTTTGAAACGTAAAAGGAAAAGCAAAGCTTTTTATTTATGCATATACGGATCATTTCAATGTCACAGAGCTCACAGGCAACACAGCATAAAAAAAGGTGCGCCGTAGCTCTCGTAGTAGCTGAGAAATATGCAGAAATGTAGTACTACTTCTTTTTCTAGGAGTGATGATAATAATACCTCATACTCCACTCTCCCTTTCACACGCGTGGACTAGTCCACTCACAAAAAGAAAAAGCTTCTTAGTTAAAAATCTACTATAAATCTCTCTCTCTCTTGAATATTTTAATAAATTTAGATATATAAAGGGTTCATTTGTAATATTATTCTATTAACGTTATTTGTATTTTTTTAAAAATATATATAGATAAAAAAATATGTAAAAATATATGAAATATTGTTTAAATGTTACAAATTATTGTTCAAAACATCCTACCAAACCGCCCCAAAATATTTCCACACGTAAAATATTGTCATTAGAATAGGATTACTTTTATATGAATTTTTCATTCATATCATTTCACTCAGCAATTTGTTTTATTCAGATTCTTTTTGTAAATGAGATAGGTTTATAAATACTAACTATTTATGTAGTTTTTTTTTTTTTATTCAAGTTGTGATTAAAGTAATATCACTTTTACATGTGTCCAAATAATCAAATTTTCTTTGAAGGATGTAGCTGACCATGTTTTATAAATGTACAATTCTGTATAGACATAAGATATTGTATTTAAACATATGTTCCTCCAATATTTTTTTATTTAGATATATATTTCTACGTAAAAGAAAATTATATTAGTGAATATATTTTCCGCCAATTACATATAATGTGCTCAATCATTTATAGCCAATGTCTTCAACAATTTGTTCACAACATATTACCCGAATGTTGTATTTAAATAAACTCTAAATCATAGAGACAAAAATTTAGAGATGCATCATCATAGTTTACATGAAAGCTCTCCATACTAAACTTATAATCTATTACATGGATAGCCCCAAACAGTTTTGGTGGTTTCACACCATAAAATTTGGGTTTAAGTGAGTTAGGACAATGTTTAAGTGAGTTAGGACAATGAAAAAAAAAAAAAAAAAAAAACTATTACTATATTTATATTTTTCTCTCTCTCTCTCTCTCTCTCTCTCTCTCACACACACACACATATATATATATATATATATTATCACTTGCCATATATTTTTGAGAGGATTGTAACGTAATTTGCGTGGGTACTGTCTATAGATATAATGTTATTATCAAACTAGCACTAGTAGAGTACAAGAGTAGTTGTTTTTTATTTAGCCAAAAAAAAAAAAGAGTAGTTTTTTAAATTGGTATTTCACTAACAAAGTCCAAAGAAGATTTGAGCGAGGCTGCAACGTATATACCATATATATGGTGTTACCTTTCGGGTACATTCCTTTTATGAGCAAATTTGGAAGTAAAGTACTGTAAGATCGAAATTAATCTTTAGTACGAAAAGCTGTCACTCTCTCTGCGCACTCACCGATAAATTATAATGCTACAACTATTTCTTCAACTAAAGTTTTTTCCTTTGCCATGCAAGAATTTAAAGAGGGTATAAAGCTACATGCAATAGAATTATAGAATATTGATTGCTGTACGTATTAGTCTACCAACAATGTCGCGTGTGAATGGATTCTGCTCTGATAAGTTGCTTTCTCTCTTTCTTTCTTTTTTTCTTTCTTTTATATATATTTTTCTTCATGCTCTTTATTGGGCTCGAGCTTCAAGAAATGAGATAGAAAGAAAGTAGTGAGTGAGTGGACAAACAATGGCTAGTGCAAGCAGGTGAGACAGAATCAATGGAGGGAGGTTAAAGAATTGTAGTGGTAGATATTGTGGTGGTTGTGGTAATCGTGCATTCCAACTCACCCACAACACACACGAAGTACATTTCACCTCTGAACTCAACCAGAACCCAGCATTGTTGCCACAGTGTTTATATAGTTAACCATTGGGTTAAACTCAGAGTCATGATTACTTTATGGGAAATATTAATTGGTTTAGTAACTATTTTTTTTAAAAATTATGAAAAATAAATAATTAATTAATTTAAGTTTTTTTTTTAAAAGAGTCACGTCCTTAGAAAATTATTAATAAATTATAATAGGAAAATTTTGATATTACTTTAATAAAAAATATAAAAAATTGTTAACAACACTTAATATTTTACCTTTAAGGCATTAGTTAACATTTTTCTTCCTGAAATGGATTATTAACAATGAGTACTTTTTTTTTTTTTTTTTACATCACTCATTGTTATTTATAAAAAAAAAAAAAAAAAAGTACTTCTTAAATATTTCAAGAGCACAAAAAATGATGTTTATTCTTCTCACATTTATAGTGGAATCAACTTATTAAAAAATATGATAGAGTTCATCATGAATGTAAGAGGAGGGAGCACAATTTCTTCGTATTCTAGGAGTACTTCAGAATTTCTCATTAATAATTATTTTAAGGACACCCGTTGACGAAACCCTTACTTAATTAGTTTGAACAATTTTTAAAAAATTACAAATTTGATTACTTTATATGAATTAATATATCACAAACCATAAAAGTATATTCGAATATTTATTTTTTGATAGGCCAAAAACGAACTGACCCCTTATGATAAATTAATTGATTAATTAGTCAAGTTTATTAATTAATCAAATTAACATGCAAACGCATGGTGGCACAAACAAATCACCAATTAAACTAAGTATACAGCGGAAAATAAATTGACACGGTGATTTGTTTACGAATTGGGAAAACCAACACGGCAAAAACCCCACCGGGTGATTTTAAAGTCACTACTCCCGAAATTCAATTATTATCAAAACAAACGGTTTCAAGTAAATGAATCTCAGTACCTTATACCAACCTACAATTGAACCCTTATCTCAATACCCAATTGGACTTATTCTGTAATATCAATTTCTCCTTTTAATGCACGGCTCCTAGTACGTGACTAACTAATTATGCGAATCTCAGTACACGACTTCAATCACCAATTAGAGAAGATTATTGGTTACAAAGTTCTTCAGTTCATCCATGATGAAAATTAAGAAGATACTTAATCACAAAACCCTACTGTGCACAAACACAGCAACTTCTTCACAAGAATGATGAACTATGACAAATTCTGTCTCCAGTCACAATTTGCTTAAACAAACTTTACTCAATACTTGTGCAACTTGTGAACCTTTTGACGGCCCTTAAAATAATCATTTTATATGTCTAGGGTTATGAGAAAAGAAAGTTCAAACACATAATCACTGATTGAAGTCAAAACGGAACTGAAATTCTATTTTTCATAAACCTCAACAGATATCTTATCTGTCGAGCTGTTGTCGAGCCACGGGTTTCAACAGCTCTACAGGTCTCAATAGATAGTTAGCTGTCGTGTTTTAATGAACAACACTTCTTCAACTTGTTTCTTGGACAGACTTGCATGACTTTAACACTTGATCTTAAAACACAGTTTCTTGAAGTATTAAACACATCCTAGATCTACCAAATTACAAGTAAAGTGCGTTTTGTCAAAAGATTAGTCAATTACATAAAATAGTGACATATGTTTATAACAAGTGAATCACATATATCCTAACAATTTTGATGAATTATGGGTGGTTCCAAAAATAGGTGTGAAACATAGGATCACTTATATGATAAATTATAAGTTGGGAAAATTTCAAAAAGCTTTTTTTTTTACCAGAAAGCTTAAATTATCAAGAAAATATGAATTTAATATTTAACCACATTTATTATTATGTTAGTTTGTAAATTTATTGTAAAATAAATTCATAATTTTCCTAACTAGTTATAAGTTGTTCAAAAAGCTTAAATTATCAAGAAAATGTGAATTTAATATTTAACTGCATTTATTATTATGTTAGTTTGTAAATTTGAATTTTCCCAATTAGTTAGTTGTTGTGCCTAAAAATTTCTCATATGATGTAGTTTGTAAATTTATTGTAAGATAAATTCGGAATTTAATTGATTAGTTAGTTATGGTGCCTTAAATTTTCTCATATATTGTAGCCTATAAATTTATTGTAAGATAAATTCAGACATTTTCTAATTTGTTAGTTATGGTGCCTTAAATTTATTCATATATTGTAGTTTGTAAATTTATTGTAAGAAAAATTCAGAATTTTCTTGATTAGTTGGTTATGGAGCCTTAAATTTTCTCATGTATTGTAGTTTGTAAATTTATTGTAAGATAAATTCAGAATTTTCTTGATTAGTTGGTTATGGTGCCTTAAATTTTCTCATGTATTGTAGTTTGTAAATTTATTGTAAGATAAATTCAGAATTTTCCTGATTAGTTAGTTATTGTGCCTTAAATTTTCTTATATGTTTTAATTGCATGGACAAAGTAATCCTTCGAATTGACTTAGAAAAATTGCAGTCAACCACGTTATTCTTAAAATCATTCTAAACAGACTGTGTGACTATTATGTAGTCTAGAAACACACATAATTGGAGGGATTCTCCTACTAAGAGTGTGCATAAATTGTGTTGAATTATGTTAGATGGTCTTTTCAATCTAACTCAGACTTTGTCAAATTGAGAAATTTTCAAATAATTATATGCTTAGAATTCACATAATATGTCTAAATTATATTTCAAAACTGATTCTCAAAATACCCAAAAAAGTAAAAGTAATAAAATGAACTTATATAAATAAGATAGATTAGATTTTTTTTTTTTTTAAAGAGATTTTCAACCTATAGCATCCGTTCCTAACAATAGATTAGATTGTGTTAGATCATATAAATGAAAAATCTATCAACTCAAGTTAGACCAAACTCAAGTCTCAAAATAAAATTACAACCCAACATAGCCCCCAACTCGTTAAAAACTAACTTGGACATCATGCTGGTTGATTTTTTCAGATTAAGAGGGTAAAAAAAAAAAAATTCTATTGTAAACTAATTTGAAGAAAAATTTAGTGCACACTATGGTATAAAGCCTATGATCAATAAACTATGCAATTAAAATTTTATTTTCTTTATATTGTTTTCCTTTGTCTTTTACATCAACATTTTATAAATATTTTTATCCCTAGTTCCAAAATGACAGCTGTTTCATCATTCTGGTCAAAGTCAGACAAGCCCACTCTCTGAAGAATCAGAAAGTGGATCATTTTCTTGCTTGCATTTCAAAAATCAGACCAGCAGAAAGCAAAAACTCTCTTTATTGGGACTCATCAACCATCCCAATGGACCGTACAGTGTAGCTGATGGGACCAAAACACAATAATCACAGCCCTTCATTTCATTGTGTTAAAAAAATAAAAGATCTTTGATCAGCTTCTGCCATTCACAAAACAAATTGTTTTGCCATGCATGTTGTATGAGTATGACTCATCATTAAAAATGTGGGTTGTGGTGTGAGGGCCCACATGGATCTTCTTCCCAGCTGGGTTAGTGGGACCCTCTCAGTTGTGTGGTGGGTCCCACTTACAAATAGTCTGAGCTTAATGATAATCGTTTTCCCGTAATTATAGCATAACGTAGGAGGAGAAAAAAAAAATTCTCATTATTGATTGTATGTTGTAACTACAAGAGTCTTGGGAGGCTGTAAAATAAAACATGATAATGAGGAAGGAGTTGACCTTTCCTTATTATTCATGACTTGCAGCTTTTTTTCCCCTCTTATTTTACTTTTTGATTCTAAAAAATTAATATTAGGTTTTTTTTTTGGTAATTGTTTATTACTAGGATAGAATCCTGTGCCAACGGTTTCTAGAGGAATCGGATATCATTAGGCTACAAGATCCGATGGTAAGAATAATATTAGGTTTTGAAAGTTATTCATTTTACAAAATCAATAAAATTAAGAGATATATGTTACGGATACTAGAGGAACCAGGTACCACTAGGCTATAAAGCCTGATTGTAAGAATAATATTAGGTTTTGAAAGTTATTCATTTTACAAAATCAATAAAATTAAGAAATGTATGTTTATTAACATAGTTGACTTGATTTGTGAATTAGTGTATCATGACTATCATCATTCATAACTTTTATATAGAATTATCATTAATTATAAATTTTGAGATTTTTTTTTTAAGATATTGAATTTATATCTGTGGGGCCAGAGAACTTGTAACTCCAGCCCACTTTACGTTAGGGCCCAAGGCCCGAGCCGAGGAGGGACATTGCCGAGGATATACAACGAAAGTCCAAATAGCCTAAAGATATAGCCGAAGACAATTTTGCCATCGGCATCCCAAAGCGCTCTTGGAAGAAATGGCAAGTACGGTATAGGAACAGTTCATGGAAAAACTAAACACCTCTGCATTGATGGAGAAAGGACCCCTGAACAATGTGGCAACAAAGGACAAGGGAAGGGCTACCATTACTGCGATTAAGTACTCTGCGCCTAACAGGGCAATACTTTTCAACTTTTACAACCATCCCCAACCACTTTGGGTATGAGCTGATAGGACAAGTATCAACCCTAGAAAGCTAAACCTACACGTGGACATTGGAGGGAGGCTAAAGGCTAGTATAAAAGGAGAAGGAAGCAAGCCAAAAGGAGGGGGGCGGACGATGGTCAAGAACCAGAGCCACCCAGGTCGTGCCGAGGAGAAAATCTTCTTGGGCAAGTACAGCTCATCTCTGTGCGATTATCATGAACACTATGACCAACCATTGTCCGGTAACCAAGGTCTAGCCTTTTAGCCCACTCTCTACAAATTTTATTGTTTAGGCCTTTAACGTACGAACCCAATACCAATTTGGGATCGTTACAAATTGACCCCTTACAATATCATTTAACATATTATCCTGAAATAGTATAATTTTTTTGATTAATTTTCTTTATTTAACTTTACAAATATTTAATCTATGGATTTGACCTTTAGAATGAAATAAATAATAAATTTAAAAAGTTCTCACGGCTGTGTATATTGACATTTTTAAATTAACAAATTCTAAAATAAAATAGATAACTACAAATTTTAGGTAATGGAACAAATATTGACATTTATCATGGGTAACTTTCATGGATGGATTTTTATGTATGCACTCTTTATCTGAAGTGCTTCACGAGGTACATGACCTTTTGTTATAATTATTTAGTATGTGTGAAATGAAAAGATTACATACGTTTAAAAGATAAGTTTAATGATAAAAAAGCTAAGGCATCGTTTGAGAGGAGGGAATTGAATTAAATGGAAATAAATGAAAAAAATCATTTTAGAATATTCTTCCCGTCCCTTATTTGAGAGTTTTAATAGAGGGAATGAAAAACTCATTCCCTTGTTTGAGAGTTTAAGTAGGAGGGAATGGAATGGATAGGAGAGAACACTCATTCCTCTCTATTCCCTTAAAACCTCAAATTTTCATTCTTTTCGAAATTGGGAGAAATTGGGGGAATGAAATTAGATTTAATAATTTTTTTACTAAAACTCCCAAAACACTCCTGTATATTCAATTCTTTATTTTAAAATGGGGGTCTAATAGTAATATTGTCATAAAATGATTCTATTTCATTCCCTCCATGTTGTTCCCAAACAAGATTACTTACATTCCATTCATTTTCATTCTTTTTTATTCCTTTATTTTAAAACATCTAATCAAGGTTACTTAATTCTATTTCATCCCATTCTTTTCCATTCCTTTCCCTTACTTAAATACATTCTATTCCATTCCATTCCCTTATGATCATTTCATTCACCTCCCTTATGAACTCCCAAACGGAGCCTTAGGAATACATTGTTGGGGGAAAAAAAATTCCATTTGTCTGTATTTTGTGAATATTTAATATATTATTTTTCAAATAAAAATATTTAACTTTCCAAAACAACCCTACCTAAAATGTAAATTCAAAGAGAAGAATGATCTTGGACTGTAATTGCACTGGTAGACTGAATAATATGTTAGAGGGAGTATCATTTTGCATTTTAAATTTACTGGAGCATGCTTATTAAAACGAAAGGGGGTGTTAAAAAGTCTTGTTTCATTTTCTCTCCTTTATGTGTGTTTATTTCGTTAAAAATAAAAAGGTCTTTATATGTTTTGAATATTTGCTTCCTTTCTGTCAAACTATCACACTTGAAATAGGGAGGGAATTAAAGATTTAGCCAAAAAGAAAAAAGACAGGAAAAAAATTTTGAGCTGTAAATATTATCTCAAATATCATTTAGAAAAAAAAAAAAAAAAAAAAGATTCTCAAAATACTCAATGACCTTATCAATTAGCCTCTGGATAAATGCCCTATCAATTGTTGCTTGTATAAGCTTCAAGAAGTACAATATGTACTCCCAATTAAAGTTCCATATTCTGAATCATTGACCCCTTAAACCCATCATGATTCATGCATGGGGTCACTGTGTACATGAACATAGGTATTGAGTGTTTCATTTCCCATGTAACTCGGTAAGGTTTTCCCATAAGAATTAAAAAACTAATGGATCCAACCTGTTTTTCGGTGCTTTCATATAGTAGGTTAAAGAACTAAAGACACAAGGACACAAACAAAAACCAAGCTTGACCAACAAGACTCGAATAGGTTTAAAACTCCAGTTTCGATGCTGCTTTGTCCACAACTTAAAAGAAAAATCACAAAAATGAAGTACATAAACCATAGGATATGAATACCAAGGTCAATTATTTTTTCTTTCTTTAATGGTGGAAGTATTCGAAGAGATGAGATGATATGATGGTTGCTACTTGCTACTCTAAAAAGTGGCTCCTATAAGAAGATTACAATTTTTATTTCCTTCTATGCTGACCAATTTGTATTTTTCTTCTTTTTTTTTTTCTTTTTTTTTAAATCTTACTTTGTTCCAATGTCAAGTAAGGGTTAGGGTCGATGAACTTTGTAGTTGAGACTTGAGAATGTTCTGGCAGTTGACTAAAATAGCATAATGTTAAAAAGCCTAATGTGGTTGGGATGTCACTGTTTTAGATCTTCCTAATCTAGTAATGCTTCTCCTTTTTCACTGTTTGATAATCTTGCATGGTTATTATATTCATTTTAAAGGATATGATTCCACAAAATGACAATGATTATAGTAATATTATTGGCCAGTTATTTTTTTGTTGGTTTTTGTAGACACTCTGGTTAAATAGTCCACGGTCGGGCACTAACTTTTCTTCCGTGTGCATCTATTGCCAACTAATTCACAGACAGCAATGCACCAAGATTGAAAATTCAAACTTTTGAGAATTCACAATTTGAACAACATGAAAATACTAGCGGCCCTTTACATAAAAGCCACCATTGATTGTAGTCCAAACTGTCGTATAAGTTACGACGCTCGACGGACAACAGAGCATGCAATTAGTTGAGTAGAATTACTAGCTACATAAAAGTCACCTACGTTTGTAGTCAAAAAGCTGTCATATTCGAAAATATCTTAGGGATCTACATAGAACAAGCAATTACTAGACTAGACTTTCTAGCCACAAATGGGCATATTGCAACTCATCAATGAGAGAAAGAGAGCATGAAACTACGACTGGAGTGAAGTATTTAGGCTCTTCTCTAGCAAAGCCCCCATCTATAAACAATAGAGTAATTAATGTATTATACCAAGTTAGATTGACAAGGTGAGCGCCATTAATTACAGCTATAATGCTTATCAAAAGATCAATGAATTACTATTATTTGATTTACAAATCAAACACCCAACAAACTCAAAATTAAACAATAGTAAGTCGCGTCAGTCATCAAGGCTTCTTGAGTTGAAATTGCAAGCCCTTTCTTAAACAAATTTGGCACGGACATTTTGTGTTTCGTATCCAATGCCCTGGCTTCTTGGGTTGAAAATACAAGCCCTTTTTTAAACAGATTTGGCACGGACATTTTGTATTTCGTATCCAATGCACTAGTTTCTTGGGTTGAAAATACAAGCCCTTTTTTTAAACAGATTTGGCATGGACATTTTGTATTTCGTATCCAATGCACTAGCTTCTTGGGTTGAAAATGCAAACCCACACTTAAACGGATTTGGCACGGACATTTTGTGTTTCGTATCTAATGCATTGGAATAATGGATTGAAACTTAACACTGGATGGAAGCTTAACCCTAACATTAGATATTTCTGAATTTTTGTTTTCCTTTTTCCGGATTAGTTACTTTTGGACAGTATTTTCTACTCACAGAAAATACATTGACCACTACAAACCAACATTCAGAAAGGAAAGATGTTTTAATGTCTTGAAAACTAAGCACATATATTCGGACATTTCAGATTCAACTAAAGATACTTTTCACTCTTTCAGACTTTCCCACCGCATTTGACTTATCAATGCCTACTATAGGAATCCCTACTGGACAGCACAACCAGCTGCGCTTTACTCTTTTGACCACACCAGCCCACACACACAACCACTCTCAGAATTTTTGCTTTTCTAGGACCACTCTGTAGCTCGAAAAAATTAACTAATCAGTATAGCTAACCTTGTCCAAATCATGAATTTCAATTCCTTTTCAATTCAATTTGAAGACTCATTGGCCAAGACCATTTCCCTAGTGGTCCAAGCAATTCTTTAGCTATTAAACAAGATAAAGTGGTTTGCTATCGTTTCCATGCGTCCCATCTTTAAAGAGAAAATTTTCAACTAACACCGATTGTCAAAATTTGATGTGGCCCATATTAATAAGTCAGTTAAGAGGCTTAAGACACAAGATCACATGAGCACAGGGAAATGAGAAGCCAAGACTTAGATTATAGACTGTCACATGAAAATCTAAAAAAATCTACCTGATTTACCCGGAAATTTCTTTAGTGTGAGGGCCCATAATCCTTGTTAACTGCAAAAATAACTTATAAATGGTACCCATATCACTAAATCACCACTATCAGTATCCTCTGATTAAGCTCCAAACAATGAAAAATCATTTACCTGTGAGAGAGCCATAATGTTATGAAACATGCTCCAAAGTCTTAGCCAAAAAGAGAGAAAAGCAACAAAATATTTATAAAAAAAAAAAAACAAGCTTTAAGGACATAATTTGGTTCTGACAATAAAAAAATTAAACAATACTTGCTACAACTTAACACGCGGGGTCCTAGGACTCTTACAGAAAGCTTATTCCTACAATAAATCAAACTGCAAAAGCCAAAAAGAGATGCAAGTCAAAAAAGTGAACTTCACCTCAATCATTTTTTCTGTCTTCATTTGAAAACAAACTTTAAGTGCCAATCAAGGATTATCTACCGCATTGACAATTAGCAACTCTAGGCTATATATATATATAGGTAAACTGAAACCAATGTGAAAGTTCTTATGCCCCATAAGAAGAAGAAGAAAATTAAATAAACATATCAAGATCATCTCTAGTGATACCAAAATTGTAAAAAAAGCCTCAAGACTAATACAAATTAACCACTACCACGCTTGAAATGTTCCTTAATGAACCTCTCCGAATGGGATGGGTACTTATCTCGAATGTATGCTCGAAGACACTTTTGATATGAGAAGTCTATCCATCCACCATCAGTTCTTACGACAAAGAGGCATCTTGACCGTTTAAATTGGGGATGCCGGTCAACCTTCAACAACATTAGCCAATACCCAGTTAGTTTGATCTCATAGTATAACATAAAAGCTACATTAAAGATAATAATATGATAATTATAAGCTACAGAATCAGCTCATGCACATATTAAACAGTAATAAATTCTGTTAATATCAAATCAAAAATCAAATGTTAGAAAAAGTTTGGATGGAAAATAAAGAAAAATGATAAGAGGTTTCCATGTGACAAAGAAATGGGAGGTAAAAAAGTGGCGCCAGTCAAAGGTAATATACATTTATCTACACGCCAACTATGTGCGGGCCAAACATCCTATCCCCAAGGCAAAACGTAAATATGAAGATAAAACCCAACAAGAGCCCATTAGACAGGACGTAACATCAATTGCTTTCTTTTGGTTATTCATTTCAAATGAAAGGGACAAAGAATAAAAGTTTTTTTTTCAAGGATTCAAAGTAAACCCCCAAAAGTCAAGGATGAAGAACCATGCTGAGATATAAACAAAACAACCTACCTGTTCCTCAATTGCTTGAGAAATGTGAACTTGAGAAAATTATACAGCCCATTCAACTTTCTCAATCATTTTCAGTCTCATTGATGTGTTGATAACGCTAAACACACCATGAATTGTGTTTTCAAAGTTTTGGGACCCCAAATGAAGAAATGACAGGCAAGAATCAAAACATAGACTGCTTGAAATATCATTGCAAAAATCATACTTCACCATTTAACTAGACTAGGAAAAACCCCAAATTTTTTGATGTTTCAACAATAATGCTTTGGCAGCCTTTGAGGCATCAGATATTAAACAAATGCAATCATAAGCACCTACTTCTTAGCTTCCAGCCTCTAATCACTTTTTGTTGCAACTTCTGGCATGCATATCCTAAAAATGTTATATGAACTTGTTGACAAGGAACATCACTTGTTACTCAAGCCTTGATGAGTCACTCCACAACTCAAGGGGCAAAAAGACAGGAAATTTACTAACAAAATAAGTACTAAAAAAATCCAAAAACATAGGTGAATCACTCCAATTTTTTCCAGGAGCCTTGTAGCTCAGTGATATTGTTTAGTATTCTTTATAAGGAGAACTAAGGCTCAAATCCCCATTCCCCACTTGTAAAAGTTGAATTATTATTATTATTATTTATTTAAAAATTTCCTTGTTGGGAAAAGTACAAAAAAGGCGTATCTTTCCTACAAGAACCAATTAAGTTTATTATAGTTTTATGTGAAAACTTGGTCTGCCAATGAGTTTTAGCCCAAATGGCACCTGGCACTTATAAAAATCAAATTCTATAAAAAATAAAAAGTTCCTCATTGGGAAAAGTACCAAAAAGGCCTATTTTTCCTATAAGAACCAAATAAAATTTGTTATAATTTTATGTGAAATTAGTCTGCCAATGAGTTTTAGCCCATATAGCACCTCCTCTCCTTGTAAGGACAAGTAGAGAGTGAAGCATTGGTTTCAAAAGATCCATCAAGTGCATGTGTATCTTACCAATAATTAGCCCAAGAGCTTTTATAGCTTAGTGGCATTGCCCAATTCTCCTAATGAGGAGAATCTGAGTTCAAACTCCCCTCCACACTTATTGTAAGGGGAAAAAGTGAAAAACATTACTCTTTGCTTTAAAAATTCTTTTTCTTAAGAAGTTAAAACATTAGGGAAATCACATAAAAACTCCAGAGTTTGAGTTTACAACATGTTTCATATTAGGTCCCAGGTTTTTAATTTTGTCAATCAAAAATCCAAATTTAAGAAATTGTTTCAATTTGAAGCTTCCATCCATTCCATATTTGTCTCCGTAGTTCTAACTTCTAAGTAATAAAAGAGCAAAGAAAAGTGGGAAACCATTAATAAAACACTACATTTCACCGAGGGCCTGTTCATAAACCATTTCAGCAACCACTGAACAGAGGATAGAGAAAGAAAGCTTCCCCTAGAGTGAGAAAGCGAAAATGAATCCTTTATGCAAGAAAATAAAAGCTGGTTATCTGGGCAAAACATAAAGTTTTATCAACGATTTCATGTTTTTCTCTGATTCATTACAGTCCAGAAGAATGGAAATGAATAACTGAGATAGAAAGAGGCTTCAAATTGAAACTCCATAAGTTGGGGACTTCAGTTGAAAAAATTAAAACCCTGGGACCTAATTGAAATAGGATACAAACTTTGTTCCATTCTAAGTGATTTCCCCTAAAAACTGTGTGCTTCCCAGTTCCCATATTACCCTCTAGAGTATTTTGTTTTAATTGTAGAAATCTGACCAATTCTGCTTCCTCCTTTTTTTAGAAATTTAAATGCATTAAAACAATAAAGCTGTGAAGTAAATATATGGATGGAACTCCAAATATCAAATCCATTACGGAAAGTTTTGCTTTCATAATTGTATTAGGTTTAAGGGATCTTATGTTGTCATTAGTTCCAGTTATTAAAAATACTAACTAATTATATTGGTAATGAATAAAAATTAATTAACGTACAATACATTCAATGGAAAAGGCATTTTCAAATTAATGCTATACATTTGAGACAAAAAACTGTATCGTAAATAAATTTCCCATCAATATCCTAAAAATACACCCATGGAGGATGGTGTTATTAGAGGCTACTATATTACCAAATATGCATGTGCAAAGAGACAATAATGCATATATTGTTCCTCTGTTGCAAGTTATTCATCAAAACATTCTGAAACTCTGTATCAATATGGGGTGGATTTCACAATATTAATGATGCTAAAAAGTTGAAAGCCTATTTCGTCAAAGAAATGTGTACATCATAGGATGGTTACAACGCAAATGCCTACAATCCCATGCAATTTGGGCACAGCCTCAACTCAAGTAAGCCTTAATCCCAATTAATTGGGGAAGGCTCTTAGATCCTCATCAACCAATTAGGGTTGGCCACATGTATTCTTTTGTGCCATTCTATCCAACCAGTTTGTGCACAGTATTGTACAGGTAATATTTAGATTTACAACATGTGAAATTAAAGCAAGTTGTGGAGCTTGGGAGAATCAATATAGTCTATCTGAGAGTGATACTACCACTGAATCAAACAGCGTTATCAGCACAATTATAGATTGATATATTGTTACACAAATGTTTTATCACTTGGACCACTTCACAACAAGAAGAGAGAAACAACTAAGATGGATAGATCAAAAATGACAAAAACCAACATTAGCAGTAGCTCAAGTGAAAGTTGCTATAAGGATTAAGGAAAATTGAGTCCAAAATGTGGGATGAAATTCAGCAAATAGCCATGTAGCACTTGGCATATGATATAAAAAAAAGAATATAGTCCAATGAGAAAACTAAGAGAGATACACATTTTAGTGCTCTCTTGATGGATTTTGTTCCTTTTTTTTAAAAGATAAGTTTCTTTCTGCAATTCAGTTTGTAAGTTGGTCAAGAAGAAGTTAAAAATAATGATGTGAGTGACTAGGTAAAGTTGCAAATTTCGATAGCAAATCAACTAAGCGAATAACAGAAGTTAGACCAAAACAATTAGAATTGGTTAGCTACATAAACCTAAAAATTCTATGAAAAACTACGCACAAAAAAACTTACCATAATAGAATCAAGTCCACATCCAATTTTATCTTCAGAATGTGGATGATAAGCAAGAAGCTTCTCCACCACAGCTTTCTCGTCTTCAGCTGTTAGACGTTCCCCATCCAAATACCTAGCAAAAACTAAATCAGTCAGATAGAGAAGAGTTTTATGATCCACGGAAATTGCATAAACAGACTTAGAATTGGAAAAAGTTTCAATAGTATATAAGAAGTAATATTTTCTATTGTTATATAAAAAGTTTCAAAAAGAATTGTCATTTCAAAAAAATAAATTTTTCAATAGTATATAAGAAGTAATATTTTCTATTGTTACATAAGAAAAAAATTATCAATTAAATTAATCGTAAATATGACATTTAATAAAAGTAAACACATCACTCTTACTTTATGATTTTATTTTTATCCATGCATTTATATAAAAATGAATAATTATTGATTTTAAATAATTTCTCTATATATTTTATTTTATATATCACAAAAAAAGAGATTAAATAAATTAGTTAAAATGGCACCTTATTAAAGTGAACACATCACAATTATTATTTTATTGTCTTTCTACATCAATCCATTTTATATAGAAAAACAATAACATTATTTATTGAGCTATTTAAAATGACACCTTATAAAAATGAAGGCATTACAATTATTATATTATTCATTTTACTTTTTGTCCCAGATAAAAGAAAACCATCATCTAGAACTTATTCTAAGTTGATATCAACTTGAATTTGTAAAGTGTGCATTGTCACCCTCACAATTCAGGATAGCTGACTGCAAGAGATGTTTCACCACACCAACAATAATCTAATAATATGAAGTGTGTGCAAGGTTGCAAGTGTCAAGCCATGAAAGCATCAGTCCTACTGGTTCAAAGGGTGTAGCTATAGGCAGGGAGCAGAACTTGTGACCGTTGATTCTCCCTAGGTTTTGAATAAACCCTTCCATGCTCTTACTTAGAAGAAGGTCCCTTTTCAAAAATAATATCATGTCCCCCCAACCCAAGGTTTTGAGGACAACTTGCAAAGTCTCTAAATATATAAACATTGTTAACTACTTAGTCAACTGTTTGTGACAGAAGTATCACCCTTTATTCAATGAAATTAGAAAAATATAGATCAACACAACTGTGTCAAAAAAGGATCAAAGGCTCAATTTTATGTTCCTACTTTCTAAAGAAAGGGTAGCTAGGATTTTAAACTTGGGGGGGTCCAAATGGGGAACAACTGAACAGTAGACAACAAACTCCAAGATGAGACTTCTTTAAGGGAGTCTCTTCTTGCAAGCACAATCTTTTCCAGTGATAGGAATGTGATTACAATTTGACAGTATATAGAACCATAACCTCATCTCATTGGCCCACATGACTCCATAGGGTTGGTCCTCTATTTCCCATGTGCTTATAGGAATTTAGCATGCGTTTAATAGAAATTCAAAATGTGTTTAATGTGATTAACATGCTAGGCCTAACTAACCAACTCAATCTTATTCACATCCAACTGCCGAAGTTCGACCAATCAATGTTGATTCATGTGCATAGGATTAAAAGGGAGCTACCATGCAAATTTCAGCTAAATCTGACAAAGGAGTGCCAATTGGCACTTGACGAAGGAATCAAACGCCAAGATACAAGCTTTTACTGTTGTTCGGCAGTCTAGGTTCTGATCTAAAGTGCTGTTCGGCAGTCTAGGCCCTCCGATCTCATGGGCCATGGCTGGATGATGTAGACCCGCTGCCAGTTTGGCCTCAATTGATTTATTGGAACTTACTTAATTTCTATGATTTAATTTTTATTTGATTTTATGTAGTAGGTTAAAAGTTATTTCCTTTCCTAGTTGGTTTACAAATTTATTTCCATGAAAGTTACCATTCTTCCCTATTTAAAGGCCCTTAAATTCATTAGTGTTATGGTTTGCTTGAATAATAAAATTAATTATTTGAATTTATCAAAAGGTTTGGTGTTTACTAAGCAATCATAGGTGTTGAATCCTAGGATTTCTATCTAGGAAGCACTGACATGGACATGGATACGGGTACAGACACGGGTACAACATGGTGACACAAGCAATTTTTGAAAAATTACAACATGAAATGGCTGATACGACACCAATATGACACAGATATAACACTAATAAAACACGGGTGCAACACCCTAAATGAAGTGTCCATGCTTCCTAACTTTCTATCTTTTCCCATGCTTGGTGTTATCTCCACACAATCTTAGGTGCCTTACCTTGAGGAGCCACTATGTGGTTCCACCCCTTTGCAATAGCTTATTAGTTATTTGGCAATAAATCCAAGAGGCAAACAATCTTTTCATCATCCTGATCCATGAGGCAAACTCTGCACAGACAAGAAGGGCAGTACCAAAAGGGACCATATGATTTTAATTGCTTATTTGCCAAGCACCTTGCATGGTAGTATTCATTTGGGTGTACAGAGTGGCTAAAAATCTTCAACTTTTCACCATCTACTATATTGCTTCCACAAATTTTACAGGGATAGTTTTTGCCACTTTTTGATAATTGAAGTCCATCATCAATACTACAATTTGAATTCTCTTCCAATTCAATAGGTGTTTCTTCATTTCTAGGTGAAATTCCATCATCATTTCCATTACTTGGGGTATTGGGGGCATTCAACCTCTCAACCACCACACAATTTATATTGGGTGATCTAAAACCCCAAGCAGTGCAACTGGCACAATAGCAGCTTCTGGGGGGGAATCTCTATCACAGCAGGCTCACTGCAGGACACGTGGTACATCTCCTCACATGAATCACTTACTAAACAATCCCTTCCATCTGCCTTACCTCCAGAATGCCTGCAAGTGCATTCTTGTGTTTATGGTACTTAAGTAAAAAAGGTCAGCTTTGATGCCTTGGAAATTCTCAAATACTAGCTTGCAGAGTGAGCTGAACTTGTCTGAAATTAAAACATTCAGAAAAACATGCTGACACTAACCGGTTATAGTATAATGATTTGATTCGTTTAAATATCCACTAGATATAATGCCAGCATGGCCATTAGCTGCTTTCTGAGATCCATCAGACATCCACCCAGTTTGTGAATATTTGCACCTATCTTCACTATAATGGTCAGGTTCTGTCATCATACAATCAATTTCAGGATTAATAACAAGCGCCTCCCGAATGCACCCCTGTATACCACCTTCATCATCACTTAATGACCGATATATCTGCTCTGATACAGCATTTCTCCAGTGCCTCAGTGAACAATCATCTGAGCCATTCATCGAATTGCTCGCTAGAATTAATTGGTGACCTTATTCTTAGAGAAGTGTATTTCTAGCCTCAAACCAAATTTGCTCATTTCTCACGGCACATTTATTACTATTTATTAGCAATCCCAATAATATTGTATCTATAATTCTAGTAGACAGCCTCTATAAAGTAAATTCCTCAACTCTCTATCAAGGTCTCCGGCTAGTCCTCAGTACCCAGTGATACCACAAAAACCCTCCGCTTAACTTTCCTTCATTAGTAGGAAAGCGAGAAAGCAAATGCCACCCCATGAACTAGTAAACATACATATTGAAAACTAGAGGCGTTTCTCGCTAACTTGGGACTATTCTACTAATTTCTCAATTCTTGATGATAGGACTGCAAAAGGAAACATAAATGAATGTATCTGTATCTATGAAGGCACTAAGAATAGTCCCTCTCTCTTTACTTGAAAGTTACAAACTCATGCCTTATGTTCCGGCAACTAAGTTAGATAAACACTCACTCTCTCCCACTACCAAGGCAATCACAAATTCACAATTCACGAGTCCAAGTTCTACCCCTAGCTAAATACAAGGGAAACTAGTGAAACCTGTTGATAAACTATAACTTGTCCCAAAAGCAAAACGGTAAATTCACCATTTAACCATTATTTTAACACTTCTCTAATACCATGATAAACTACGGCTCGTCTCAAAAGCTTAAACCATTAGAAAATTAAAAATTTATTCAATTGATTTATTTCAACAACTATAATTTTTTTTTCTCAATTATATCAATTATCATATGGCAGTATCATTTTCACTTGAAGCAAGTCTCACTTTCTTTTCCTACATTTTCTCGGCAGCCAAACGCAGTAATAACAAAAAATTAGGGCATAGACTGAGAGTGACTAAGACTAACCTGTTAGAGTGAAGAATCTCTTTGGTAAGAGAAGAGATGGGCTCGATATCACTGAGAATCTCGTTCTCTTTATCTTTCCACTTGCGATACTCAGCGTCGTCCCACCGATGGTGGTACATGGAACTTTGTGAATCCCTGGCTTTCCGCGCGGCGGTGGTGTTGTCCGCAGAGGATAAATTCTCTTCGCTCCGACTCGGCTCGGCGGCGCTGCACCATGGCCGCCGCGTCGGCGCGAAAATAGAAGCGGCTAGGCGGTGGTGGTGCAGCCGGAGGCTGAGAAGTGGAATGGCTCTGAAAAGCAAAGGTGCGGCCATTTAGGTATAGGGGAGTGTTTTATTGTTATTGATCATGGTAGTGAAGTGAGTGAGCGTGTCTGTGTGTTAGTGTAAGCGTGAGTTTGAGAGTGAGGTCAGAGGTGGGAATTTTTTTTGCCGGATAGGGTATATGGGGCAAAATTTGTAGAACAGCGCCCTTTTGGAAAAATATTAGCAAAAAAACACATGGAGGAAACATTTTAGTAAATTAGACTGTTTTATTTCTATTTTTAATAAAGTGGAACTCGAGTTCCAAGGAACTCGACTTTTCTACAAATGGAATTTGAGTTTCCTAAACTCGAGTTCCATGTTTTTTTTTTTTTGGTCCATGTCAGACTTCATCTAAGAGGGAATGGGTTGGAACTCGAGTTTATTAATCTTGAGTTCAAAAATAATCCAATTTACTAAAATATTTCATCTAGATGCTATGTACCAAAAGTTTTTCTAAAAAGCTACTATTTGGCAAATTTTGCTGGTATATGGAGAAGCCACCGTTGTTTTGGTTTTCCAAAATTACCATGGCCTACTTTTGAGTTTTGACTTGTTTTTATTTTCCTTCTCATAACTATGTCTATTTTCCTTTCTTCTTTTTTCTTTTTCATTTTTTTTTTTAGAAAATTTCATCTTGGTGTCCACTCCTGATAATAATTGGAATTCACTAAGGGGCTGTTTGGTTTTTTTTTATCACTTCTCACTCAATTTTCGCTACTCATTACTCGTCACTTAAAATACCCCAATTTCTTATACCCACCTGTTTGGCACACTTCACTCAGCTTCTTATTACTCAAATTTTTCTACTTTTTTGTGGGACCCATACCTATAAATTGGTCAGACCCTTCTGTTAAGCCTACCCACAGAACTCATTCCCCATCATTTTCTCTTTTCCCATTTCCCCTTCACCCCTTTACTCCCCCAAAACACAAACCCAAACCCATAAAAATTTCAAAAGCTTGAAACCCATTCATGTTTGTATCCTGAAGCTTGAAAAGTTTGTTTCTTGATTTTTTTTTTTAAAGGGTCTGAGACATCCTTACTCGGTCATGGAGTGTAGCGAAGACCAAAAATATTCTATGATGAAGACCCCAAAAAAAAAAAAAAAGAAGAAGAAGAAGAAGAAAGAAAGAACTGAATGGAATGCAGCGAAGGCCAGAGAAAGAAGAGAGAAAAAAGAAAGAAAATGGAGAAGAAATTCGTTGAAGAGACCATCAAAAGCAACGCCTCACGTGTGTTGCTCTGATCGTGGGTCCCAGGTATGTGGGTTTAATTATAGAAATGCCATTGAAACTAAGTTTTGAAAAATTAAAAACACCATGCGTTTTCAATTTTCATAACTCATCACTCAAAAATCAGAGAATTAAGTGATGGAAACAAAAACTAGAAACAATGCCAAACAGACTTCTCAATCGTGGAACCCACATATTTTGAGTTATAAGTGACCATGCGTTTTCAATTTTCATAACTCATCACTCAAAAATCAGAGAATTGAGTGATGGAAACAAAAACTAGAAACAATGCCAAACAGACTTCTCAATCGTGGAACCCACATATTTTGAGTTATAAGTGATGGAAACAGAGTTATGGGCGATGGAAACACAAAAACCAAACAGCCCCTAACTATGTCTATTTTCTTTTTCTTTTTTCAAGTATCTATGTTTATTATTATTATTATTATTTCTCTCTCTCTCTCTCTCTCTCTCTCTCTCTATGTTTATTTTCAATGTAGTCTTTCTATCCATTTTCGTTTATATTATGTTAAACTCCATTAGCTTCCAATGGCAAAGCTACGTCGTTTTATAAATCTAACTACATAACAACATATTGTATAGATCTAATGACACAACAGAGACGAAATTAAAACAAATATATGTTAAATGATTGAATTGATGAAACTATAGGGATGGAAATGAAAATAACTATAAATAAAAAATAAAAATAAAAATAAAAAACTTTTATTCAACTATTTAAACTCATTACTTAAAAATGATTAGTGATTACAATTAACAAAATGTGATCGGATTTTCCAACTTAATCGAAATAAATTTCTTTTATCAAGTTTTAAAATCCAAAAAACTTGTACTTATCTTCAAATCATAAATAGTATAGATTTCATTCTCAAAAAAAAAAATAGTATAGATTTGGGTTAACTGGGTTGGAAGTTTTGCCAACACAAACACAAACACAAACAGAGCCCAATTTAATGGGCTAAAACATTGGACATAATACAAAACTTACACAGTCAATTTTGAATACATGTGATACTTGAGTTACATCCAATGCACAAAAGCTAAACCCATCAACCTACCATGGCACGTTGCATGGGTTGGATTGATTTTACTATAGGTCGGTGGGCAAAATGCACAGCCTAAAAGCTCATATTTCTTATTTCTTATAAATGGTCTATTTAAAACTCTTTGACTAAGGTTATACAATATAAGGTAGTCTTCTCCCTTCTTCTAACCCATTTTTTGTAAAATAAGTGAGGTTCAATCTCAAGTTTATTTCTGTTAACAATAGAATTTAGTAATAGATTGATGACTTGGAACCCAACATAATTGAATCAAACCTGCTAGTTGCCATAGTGTTTGTGGAAGCAACCAAAATATCTTCCCAACGTCTCCCTCAAAATAATTGAGAACTCGTTTGGGGGGGAAATTGGTAATTTGCTCAAATAACAGAGCTGCACATAAAGTTTTGGGCAAATTACGATATTTGCAGCATAAAGGAACAGGGTACTAAGTAAACAGTCACCTTCAAATTCCTTGAAGGTGCATTACAGTCTACTGATGCTCTTCTTTGGAAGGCTTCCCATGGCCTTAGCCTTTTCCCTTAAAACAAATTTCTGTGTCTTCCCAGTTGAAGTCTTTGGCAGATCATCCTCGAAAACAACAGTTTGAGGAGCCATGTAATGGGGCAATCTATCCCGACAGAACTTAATGATCTCCTCTGCACTGGTATTAGACCCATTCTTCAACTTCACAAATGCACAAGGAGTCTCCCCCCAGTGATCATCAGGTCTTCCCACAACAGCTGCCTCAAGAACTGCTGGATGACTAGAAAGTGCAGCTTCCACCTCAATTGTGCTAATATTTTCTCCCCCAGAAATGATAATGTCCTTTGAACGATCCTTTAGTTCTATGTAGCCATCAGAGTGTTTCACTCCCAAGTCCCCACTCCGAAACCATCCACCATTAAATGCATCCTGTGTTGCTTTCAAATTTTTCAAGTATCCATTCATCACAATGTTGCCTCTAAACATAACTTCACCCATGGTTTTTGCATCAGGGGGTACACTCTTCATGGTAACAGGATCTTTAATGTCAATTTCCTCAAGGCCGAGATGGTGAACCCCTTGACGAGCCTTAAGCTTTGCCTGAGTATCTCGAGGAAGAGAATTCCATTCAGGTTTCCAAGTGCAAACTGTTGCAGGACCATAAGTTTCTGTCAGACCATATGAGTGGGTAACAATAAATCCTAGTTCCTCCATCTTAAATAGCACATGTGGAGGTGGAGGTGCAGCACCTGTCATGACTGCCACCTTCCCTGGAAGTGTCCTCCGCTCACTAGCTGCCGCATTTATTATCATGTTCAGAACTGTGGGTGCACCACCCAAGTGGGTCACTTTGTGCTGAGAAATATTCTCAAAAATTCCTCTTGCAGTCACATTCCTTTGGCAGACATTTGTGCCACCCTGAGCAGCCACAGCCCATGTGAGACACCACCCATTACAGTGAAACATAGGAACACACCATAAATATACAGGCATTGAGCTCATCTCATTGAAAAGTGCCACTGCAAGTGAATTGAGATAGGCACCTCTATGGCTATAAATAACACCTTTTGGGCTTGATGTGGTACCTGAAGTGTAATTTAGCGAGATTGGATCACATTCATCATTTGGCCACCTGACCTCAAAATCAAGTCTTCCGGTTAGTAAAAGACTCTCATATTCCAGATTCTTTGATGTGGAAATGGTGTTGCTAATGTTGGAGGATGATTGATCAGACTCTGGAATTAAGATTAGCAGGGGCAGCTTGGTCCTCGTCTTGGATAGAATATCAATCGCTCCTTGAGCAATATGAAGAAATTGGTAGTCTACAAAAATTATTTTGGCTTCTGAATGTCTCAATAATACTGATACCATTGCCGAATCATGACGTGTATTTAGTGTACAAAGAACTGCACCTACCATTGGAACACCAAAGTGTAGCTCATACATTGCTGGAATATTTGGGGCCAATGCAGCAACCTGCTCAAGTGAGTAAAAAGTTTATCAAAAACACAAATAAAGATTAAGGATGTTGTGATCTTAGCTAATTGTAGTAGAGTTCTTTCATGCTTCTGAGAGGGTAAAAAAGAAATAAATAAATTTTAGGAAATAAAGTAATATAGTTAATACTTAAAAATAATTGATGCCTCAAGCACTTTAGATAACTAAAGAAATTGTGATGGAAAAGGTATAGAAAATTGGAAAAAGAAAACTAACTGAGTAGGATTTAGAGAGACAGACAGAAGCAAGCTTTAAAAGCCAATATATCTTGAAGCAAGCAATGCTGGTTAAAAGAAAACATATTCTAGGTGCCTTTTGGCCACTTAAACATCAGGTATCGAGTTGCAAACTATATAGATTCATGACCAGCTATGAGCTACTCACTTTATTCATTTTCAACTTAAGAGTCTCTTATTCATTTTAAGATATCAATTTTGAAAAGTTAGATATAAAAACTTTAATTTTTGTAATCTATCTTTCAGATGAAAAAGTTGAACTACTATTATAAACTTTGAGGAAATATGAATTAAAGGTCAGGTTCTTTCAAATGAGTACTGTCACTTTTAGAGGGATGGAGTGCATGGAAATCTTTATACACAACAAAGCTTACGTTTTCCGACAAGAGCATTATGGTTCAGTGGCATTGTCCGATCTCCCTATGGGAAGAATCAAGTTTTGATTCATCCTCCCCCACTTGTTACAAGCATAGAAAACACATATTTGATACCTTTTAAAGTGAAACGCAAGGTCTCAAAAGCCTAAATACGTTTTTAAGCTTCCATCAAGATGTTGTTCAAAATGTACTGAAATCTGATGATAATCATCCAATCATTTCGTCATAAATTAATATCAGTGGTGAAGTCGGCAATTTTTTTCCAAGGAGGGCCAAGCTTTAGATAATAAACCCTTAATTTTTTCAATTTATACATAATTGAGGGAGGGAGTGCAAAAGTCAATGCCCCCCTCACTAAAACTACCTCTTTTGTAATGGCATTGAATGAAAAGAAGCAACATTTTTAATTATATCCCCAAAAATCCTCAATAAATGAAAGACATTGTTGAATTAGTTAAAAAAAGAGCTTAGAGGGGCCCCTAATTTTCAATTAATTGAAGATTCATGCATTATAGATGTTAGTCATTTCAGTGTTTTTTTTAGGTCTATGCAACCAAATTATAGTACTTTTATAATAATATATTAATTAGTATTTATTTTAAAATCTTTTTTCCTGATAAATTTTTTTTTTTATGGGTTTCTACCTGATAATTAAGTTTTCTACAACCTATAAAAGTTGAACTCTAAATTGTAACAAAGAAAAATTAAAGCCCAAAAACATACTAATAGAACTTCTCTTCAAATTTCTTTCATGCAATGATAAATTAAACAAAAGACACCAAGCCCAGAAATAAACAAAGTAAAAGGTGACAACAACATAGAATCAAGTGCTGCGAAAATTAAGAATAAAACTGAGAAAGCCAGTACTTAGTACTTACCACATCTCCACGAGAAATTCCGAGCTGGGCAAGAGCAGAAGCGAGTTTAGTACAGCGTTCAAGGGTGTCTTTCCAGGTGTACCGAACATCACCGTACACAACAGAGGTTCTGTCCCTGTAGACCAAAGCTGATCTCTTCAAGAAACTGATGGGAGAGAGAGGGACGTAATTTGCAGAGCTCCGGATTAGACCCTCCATTGGAATTTGACTTCGGAGTTCAGAGACCCAAAAAAATAAAAATTATTGCTGCTGGTGGAAGAGAAAGCCAAGAAGAGCTACTCTTTGGACTATTTTTTTTTTTTTTTTTTTTTGTCTTACGTACATGTACTGTCAACCTCCAACTAATGTGGCAGATAAGAGCTGGGGTGGCTTAGGTCCCGTTGATGTAACCACGTGGCAATTGATACACATGGCAGGATCCTATCAAATTGGGTTTAATACTTGTCTCCTTCGCGCGCGCGCGTATATATTATATATATATATATATATTTTAATGAGTCATGTTAAGGAATTTCCTTCCTGTAATTATTAATAAATTATTTTAAATTATTTTTGAAAAATTTTAATATTACTTTTATAGAGAAAAAAAAAATTAAAACATTAATTAATTTTTTCTTTTTTTATAAAAATTTCTTAAAATAGTTTACTAAAAAAAATCTTTAGGGTATTTGTTATCTTTTTCCTTTCTTTATTACTCATAGGGCTCCAATCACTCATATTTTGTTTTCATTTTCATTTTTGTGTTTATCTTTTAATCCATTTTTTAATTTATTTTTGTTTCTGTTTTTTTTTTTTTTTTTTTATCACTTTCCGGAACCTGAGAACCAAAAATAGTGGATATTCTATTTGGCACTTGACTCTTACCTATGGAAAAAAAAAAAAAAATATATATATATATATATATATATGTATATATACTTTTCTCATTTATATGCTCACAATATTTTCCCATAATTTTTGCCCATAGGGCGTGCTAGAACTCTCAGACAAGATCACACTTGCGTGTATAGAAGTTGTCTAGTTCGAGTTGTACAATTTGCAAAAATGCTTTGTTACAACATGGATAGCCCTAATACACCTAGGGTGTCCCATGCCATGAGTACTATGGGTTCAAGTAGGTCAGGTCAATTATCACATGCATGAGACCCTCCTTTTTTTTATCATCAAAAAAAATATTTTTTTCCACAATTTTCAAAATTTTTTTTTATGAAAATGCCAATAAACTCTTCTTTAAAAAAAAAAAAAAAAAATTTCAAAATTTTGTTTTCATTCTCACATTTTTTTTTGGGTATAAAAAAAATTAGAACAAAAAATAAACCCAAATTTTTTTTTTCCCTAGTTAGTCTTACAAAAACAATAAATAAAAGGCAAATAGCATTTTGGTCCCTACATTTTTGGGCCACAGTCAATTTAGTCCCTATGTTTTGTTAGCAATCAATTTGGTCTATATTATTTTCAACTTGAGGTCAATAAAAATGCCTACATGACAAACGGTTTGCACACGTGACTAATAAAACAATAAAAAAAATGTTTAATTACTTTTTTAAAAAGCCATGTCAATGATTTAAAAAAATAACAAAATCCACATAAGGTTTTAAAAAATGAAATGGCGAATTCAAACTATTTCTCCAGCTTTTCTTAGACATTCTTGGCAACCAAACGCAACCCAAATATAATACCAAAACACACCCCAAAAATCGACCCAAATATAATGCCAAACACAACTAGAAATCATCTAAAATACCTAAAATGGCTGAAACCCTCTTGTTTAATTTCTTTTTTTAATTTTTCTCTCTTGTTTTTCTCATCTATGACCGGTACCCATTTTGTATTTCAAATTTTCAATTTTCTTTTTTGATCTAACATGCCTCTTTTTGTTTGATTCAATGATTGGGTTTTGTTTTAGTAGGGAGAAATCGCTAATTTTTGCTTGGGTTTATGAAGTGGAGTTTTGGTCATGAAAGTTTGTGGATCTATAGGTTTGGTTTAGAGAGAATTGAGGATGAAGCAATTATGGAGGCTGTGATGAATGACTGGAATTAAATGAGCATAGAGGAGCAGATTTATGTGGAGCATGCTGTGCCAAAGGAGTTGGAAAATGAGTGGCTCAGGAACTTTGACTTTGAGACAGAGTTGGAGTTTATGATCAAGTGTTATAGTTCTGGTGCAAGTGGCAATGGTAGGTAGTGTAACAGTCCGCCCAACTATGTAGATATTGTCCGCTTTGGGGACTATGTCCCTCACGGTTTTGTTCTCCTTCAAAGCACACAGCAGTGGGGGAAAAGACCTCTACACATTAAAGGAAGGTCACTCCTTATAAGCACATCCCCATGTGCTTTCCTAGGCGATGTGAGATTCCATGGATTGCAAAACCCCCTTTTGGATCACTACAAGTAGATGCCTTGTTTAGTTGATTCAAGGCATTAGGGGATCATCAGTTCCACTTATGCATATGTAATTTTCCAGTTCCACATGCTGGATTTTGGGCTAATTTGTAAAAGTGAAGTTGTCGTTTTTGGGTTCATTGTGGGACTGATTTTGATTTGGAGTGATAGTGTGTGATGGGTGATTTGATTTTTGTGTTTATGTGTTGTGTTTGGTTGCTAAGAAAATGCAAGGAAAATAGGAGATTTTTTTTTTTTAATTCACCCTTTCATTTTATTATTTTTTTCCTAATGTGGATTTTGTTATTTTTAAAAATTGTTGACATGGCTATTTTTTTTAAGTAATTAAACATTATTAGCCATGTGTGTGTCACGTGTGCAAACCGTTTGTCACATAGGCATTTTCCGTTAGTGAGTTAATGGCAATGACCAAATTGACCACAAGTTGAAAATAACAGAGACCAAATTGACTGCTACCAAAATGTAGAAATCAAATTAACTATAACTCTAAAATATAAGAACCAAAATGATATTTAGGCCTAAATAAAAACAAAATAATGAGCACCCAGCTTAGGCCCACCAATTTTTTTTCTTTCATAGAAGACCTGCCCACTAAATTTGATCATGCTAATTTTTTTTTTTTTTTTTTGGCTAAAATATGATAATGCTAAATCAGTATAATAACAGATACTAATTAGTAATTACTACACAAGAATTTTCATACTTTTGATAGTTACTATCAATTTTAATATTAAAAGCACATTTTTACGGTTATTATATATTTATTACTATAATAAGTTTTTATAATGAAATAATAAGGAATGTAATTTTTTAATAAATAATCAATGTAATTGATATCACATCAATATCATAATTTTTATAAGTATGTAAGGACTCAATTTGTAACGACCCCAAATTGGTGTATTGGGTTCGAACGTTGAAGGTCCAAACAATAAATTTGTAGAGAGTGGGCTAAAAGGCTAGGCCTTGGTTATCGGACAGTAGTTAGTCATGGTGTTCATGATGATCGCACGGAGGTGAACTTAGCGTATCTAAGAAGAGTTTCTCCTCGGCACGGCCTAAGTGGCTCCGGTCCTTGGACCTCGTCTGAGGAGCTTAATGTTCTTGTAAAGATTCAATTTGTAATGACCCCAAATTGGTGTATTGGGTTCGAACGTTAAAGGCCCAAACAATAAATTTGTAGAGAGTGGGCTAAAAGGTTAGGCCTTGGTTATCGGACAGTAGTTAGTCATGGTGTTCATGATGATTGCATAGAGGTGAACTGAGCTTGTCCAAGAAGACTTTCTCTCCGGCACGGCCTGAGTGGCTCCGGTCATTGGACCTCGCCCGAGGAGCTTAATGTTCTTATTATTCCTTTTACACTAGGTTACAATGGTCCAAGAGACGATACATAATGCTCTTGGTTTTTCCTCCCACCCGCTTGGCGTGGATGAATTATTACATTATATAGCCCCTCTCAGTTGATCCTGACCTTCCATCTGTTGATTAGGTAGGTAACTACTCGAGTGCTTGTCCCATCAACCGCCTTACTCCACTTTCTGTTAGTTGCAATAACCGAAGCCACACTGTTCAGGGGTCTTTTCCCATCAATGTGGCCAGGACGTTTGTTGGCGCATTCAATGCGAAGGTGACAGCTTTTCCTTGAACCGCTCCCACACTGTACCCCAGTGCGAGTTCTATTGTACTCGTCTTTCCTTCTGGGAGCGCTTTGGGGGCTGCCTTTGATGGCGTGTCGTTCTTCCCTTCTAGGTTTTGGGATGCCAAGGACAGGATCGTCCTCAGCTGCATTTATAGGTCATTTGGACTTTCTTTGCATGTCCTCGGCAACGTTTCTCCTTGGCATGGACCTTGGGCCCTAATGTATAGTGGGCCGGGATCACGAATTCTCTGACCCCACAATAGCCCCTCAAAATCCTATTGTCCGGCTCCTCGGACGGAGAGGAGGGTTTTGATGACATCAGGACTCTGTCATGGCTTGTCAATCCTTGTCATCTATAAGTACCAGAGCCTCTTCGTCTACCCAAGACACGTTCCTAGCGCCTTGGCATGTGAAGCGCGTCTTTATAAAATGCGGGCGGCTCTATGCTCCCTACGTTCAACGGTGCGATGGTAATCCAACGGTGGAGATTTTCCTACCTTTATGGGCGGGAAAATCCGCACAGTTACTTTTGATGGGAGGTATAAATAATTTTTAGAACCGATGTGTCTCTTCACTTTCACACTTAAGTGTTCTGGCGCACATATCCTGGGTTCAATCAAACTTCCATCCAAACTCAAGTCTCTCTCCAGCATAAAAAGCCCGTTCGAGGAACTTTTCCTCCTTTCTGTAAGTTTTCTGCTCTCACTAACTCGTCATTTCTCTCTTCTGGGTTTATTTTTCTCTTGTTCCTCTCCTTCTCCCGTCATCCCTTGAGTCTATTTAGCAGTTTCTAGAGATGGTTAAATTAAAAGAGTTGGTTGAGATCGAAGAGGCGATGTAAAAATTCATTGCCGACTATAGGATACCTCCCAACGTGCGTTTGAGGTACTGCAAGGAGGGGGAGTGGCATCTTAAGAAAAGAACGGGCGAGGTGGTGATTCCCTATCTCGCCTTTATAGAAAGGGGTGTGAGAATCCCCATTGGGTCGGTAATGAGGAGTTACCTTAGGCATTTCTGATTAGCTTCCACCCAGTGTGCTGCTAATGTGTTTAAGATCCTGGGTTGTGTGGACGCCTTAAACGAAAAAATGGGGCTAAGACTAACCCATCATAACGTAAACTGGTGCTACAACCTCCAACATCTGAGGGGCAAATCTTACTACATGAAGACGAGAGACGACAGGGTTCGGCTAATCCAGTGCCTCCTCGAGTCCAGCAAAGGATTGAACAAGGACTTTTTTATTGTATCTGGGGAGTGGCACGATGGCCTTCCTTGCTCAATTGTGGAGGGAGAACCAGGTGGGGTGTAGAGAGTAGGAAGGGGCCAATCTTTTGCGCCGTCTTAATTTTGTGTGGTTTGGTTACTAACTATGAACGTGCCTTCTTTTTGCAGATCCACACGCCTTTCATCGACACTTTCATCTGATCAACCGGGAGGATTTGGAGACCGTTCTCAAGGCGGCGATTTTTGTAAACGAAGAGGATGGTCAAGTCAGAGCCGCTCATAAAATCTTAGGGTACAATCCCATCTAGAAGTCATTTGCCTCCCCGAAGCACGTGATCAGAGCTAACGATCCTCGGCTTCAGAAAATCACTGTAGTCGAGCACGGGTTTTTGATCTCTGAAGGATCTCCTGTCCCAGAGGGCATCCCGTTGGCGGGCTCTTCTCCGTCCTACCAAGCAGTGGAGGACGAGGTTGATTTGGGTCTATCCGAATAGGGGTTCGGTGTATTTGACTAGGCTGATCCATCCGAGAATCCTTCCGGTGACCTGGGTAACCCTGACTTGTCCGAGGCGGAACTGTTGTCAGTGGGAACATCTTCTCTGGCGGAGATGGGTGTTAAGAGAAAGCCCCCGACCAGTTTGTTCGACCTGCTTGAGGGCCAGCCGGGGAAGGGTGTACAGGGAAGGTCGCAATCTAGTGTTCCAACTCCCCCACCACAGCCCTAGCCTGTCCAGATTAGATCTTCTCCTTCCCGGTCGCAGTCACAATCTCCCTGACCCAAACTTCCTGCCCCTCCCCCATCCACTCTGCCTCCTCGGCCTGAGCCCACCGACCCAAAGAGGAAGAGGAGTTCTAAGGGTAAAGAGCCAATGGACGGGGGGAAATCCCACTCCTCTCGGAAGGAGGATGAAGCCCCGCGAGCTCAAAAACAGTTAAAGATTGGGCATCAAGGTCAGGGGAAAGGGGTCCATGTCCAATCCGCGCCCAATACTTGGCTTCCTACCCCAATGCTCCACGGGGAGCCTCTGATGGAAGATGCATCCATGAGGAGCTTCCGAGATGGCGAAGGTGCTTATGTGGCTGACGCGTTGGAGAGGACCCTGTTGCTCCCCACTGACATGACTGAGTTGAAGAATATGAGGATGCAGGAGGTTTTCCTCAACATGAAGAGGTACCTGGACATGGTAAGGCTCCTAATACCTATGACTCCGTTGGCCTTTGCTCCGAGATTTTCATTCATAATGTGTTTGTTTCAATTGGCAGGCTGTTCAGGCCACCTATAGGCTGGAGAATGAGGCTAAAGGGCAGAGTAAGTCCGCAAAACTTGAGCGTAATAAGCATATAGAGGCTGCGCGAACCCTTAAAAATTTCGAGGCTGACCTCGTGAAGGCCAGGGAGAAATTGAAGGAGATGATCAAGGCTAGGGATAGCGCTGAGGCAGGCCTGGACGGTGCCCAAAAACAGGCCGAGGACCAGAGGAGGTGCCTGCTTGCTGCCGAGGAGCAATTAGAGATAGCCAAGGAGCAGATCGGTGATTTAAAGAAGAAACTGACCAAGATAGAGAGGGATAAGGGCGTTGCGAAATAGGCCAGGGACGAAGCCGTGAGGGCCAAGACAGAGGCTGAGTTTGCCAAGACGGAGGCCGAGACCTCCAAGGACAAGGTCGAGGATGAGGCTTACGATGCGGGGGTGGCCGATACCCAGGCCACCCTTAAAGCTTAAATCCCTGGTGTATGCAGGCTATACTGCTCCCAGGTTTGGAATGAATCCCTCAAACGAGCTGGGGTGGAGGCTTCGTCCGACCTGTGGAAGGCAGAGAAGGTGTACTATCCTCCGGCCATCCATGAGACCGCCTCCGCCAGCTCCGAGGCTGTGAGCGCTCCATAGGAGACTGAGGCTGCTCAGCTCATTCTCACTCGTGACGAGTTGACTAAGGGAGGAGAGTTTCATGGGGCGACAGAAACACCTGGAGGTCTGAATCTTGAGATGCCTCAGGAAGCTGCCAAGTCCACAGTCAGTGCTCAGATCTTTGATACCGAGGAGCCGGCCCTCTTGGTTCAGCCCCTTCAGGCCATTCCCCTTGCTGATGTCTCCGAGAGCCTTGAGGCTAATCCTGCTCGGCCTCCCCAAGAAGGGGATGTCTCTCAGGGTCTCGAGGCTAATCCTGCTCAGCCTCCCTAGGAAGTGGCCAAAACAAAATTGAAGAAGTAGGAGCCCTGGCCAATTTTTGTATTTGTTTCTAGTTTAGCTGTTAATTAGTTTAAATTTTGTTTTGAGGACCTTGGAATTTGCTTGTAATTAAACTCTTTGACCATATGTATGAAATTCATTTCTTCCTTTTTCCTTTAAATTATATGTTCATTGCCCTTGCAGATATTTACTATTGCTGCGAATCTCATGGAATTTGAACTAGTTATCTTAACATGTATGAATGGTTGTGCATATGATATATTTGGGATCACATCCCAGAATTCTAACTTACCTGCGCCCATGGAGCGTTGAATTTGTGTCTAGACATACTTCTAGGGAGCTAAAGGCGTCATCCGAGGTGCCGAGTGTGTTCTTGGGCCGTGTCTGGTACTTAGATTTTCTTGGAGTATCTAGTTTTCCCATAGGTTTGAGTCCGAGGACCATGCAAGACCTTGATTCTGTCTAGCACTTTCTTTTTGTAGTAGTTGGTTTCCCCATAGGTTTGAGTCCGAAGACCATGCAAGACCTTGATTCTGTCCAATACTTATATTTTCTTAAAGTAGTTGGTTTCCCCATAGGTTTGAGTCCGAGGACCATGCAAGACCTTGGTTCTGTCCAAAACTTATATTTTCTTAAAGAAGTTGGTTTCCCCATAGGTTTGAGTCCGAGGACCATGCAAGACCTTAATTCTGTCCAAAACTTATATTTTCTTAAAGTAGTTGATTTCTCTATAGGTTTGAGTCCGAGGACCATGCAAGACCTTGGTTCTGTCCAAAACTTATATTTTCTTAAAGAAGTTGGTTTCCCCATAGGTTTGAGTCCGAGAACCATGCAAGACCTTGGTTCTGTCCAAAACTTATATTTTCTTAAAGAAGTTGGTTTCCCCATAGGTTTGAGTCCGAGGACCATGCAAGACCTTGGTTCTGTCCAAAACTTATATTTTCTTAAAGTAATTGGTTTCCCCATAGGTTTGAGTCCGAGGACCATGCAAGACCATGGTTCTGTCCAAAACTTATATTTTCTTAAAGTAGTTGGTTTCCCTATAGATTTGAGTTCGAGGACCATGCAAGACCTTGGTTCTGTCCAAAACTTATATTTTCTTAAAGAAGTTGGTTTCACCATAGGTTTGAGTCCAAGAACCATGCAAGACCTTTGTTCTGTCCAAAACTTATTTTTTCTTAAAGAAGTTGGTTTCCCCATAGGTTTGAGTCCGAGGACCATACAAGACCTTTGTTCTGTCCAAAACTTATATTTTCTTAAAGTAGTTGGTTTCCCCATAGGTTTGAGTCCGAGGACCATGCAAGACCTTGGTTCTGTCCAAAACTTATATTTTCTTAAAGAAGTTGGTTTCCCCACAGGTTTGAGTCCGAGAACCATGCAAGACCTTGGTTCTGTCCAAAACTTATATTTTCTTAAAATAGTTGGTTTCCCCATAGGTTTGAGTCTGAGGACCATGCAAGACCTTGGTTCTATCCAAAACTTATATTTTCTTAAAGAAGTTGGTTTCCCCATAAGTTTGAGTCCGAGGACCATGCAAGACCTTGGTTCTGTCCAAAACTTATATTTTCTTAAAGAAGTTGGTTTCCCCATAGGTTTGAGTCCGAGGACCATGCAAGACCTTGGTTCTGTCCAAAACTTATATTTTCTTAAAGTAGTTGGTTTCCCCATAGGTTTGAGTCTGAGTACCATGCAAGACTTTGGTTCTGTCCAAAACTTATATTTTCTTAAAAAAGTTGGTTTCCCCATAGGTTTGAGTTCGAGGACCATGCAAGACCTTGGTTCTGTCCAAAACTTATATTTTCTTAAAGTAATTGGTTTCCCCATAGGTTTGAGTCCGAGGACCATGCAAGACCATTGTTCTGTCCAAAACTTATATTTTCTTAAAGTAGTTGGTTTCCCTATAGGTTTGAGTTCGAGGACCATGCAAGACTTTGGTTCTGTCCAAAACTTATATTTTCTTAAAGAAGTTGGTTTCACCATAGGTTTAAGTCCGAGGACCATGCAAGACCTTTGTTCTGTCAAAAACTTATTTTTTCTTAAAGAAGTTGGTTTCCCCATAGGTTTGAATCCGAGGACCATGCAAGACCTTTGTTCTGTCCAAAACTTATATTTTCTTAAAGTAGTTGGTTTCCCCATAGGTTTGAGTCCGAGAACCATGCAAGACCTTGGTTCTGTTACAAACTTATATTTTCTTAAAGTAGTTGGTTTCCCCATAGGTTTGAGTCCGAGGACCATGCAAGACCTTGGTTCTGTTCAAAACTTATATTTTCTTAAAGAAGTTGGTTTCCCTGCAGGTTTGAGTCCGAGGACCATGCAAGACTTTGGTTCTGTCCAAAACTTATATTTTCTTAAAATAGTTGGTTTCCCCATAGGTTTGAGTCTGAGGACCATGCAAGACCTTGGTTCTGTCCAAAACTTATATTTTCTTAAAGAAGTTGGTTTCCCCATAGGTTTGAGTCCGAGGACCATGCAAGACCTTGATTCTGTCCAAAACTTATATTTTCTTAAAGTAGTTGGTTTCCCCATAAGTTTGAGTCCGAGGACCATGCAAGACCTTAGTTCTGTCCAAAACTTATATTTTCTTAAAGTAGTTAGTTTCCCCATAGGTTTGAGTCCGAGGACTATGCAACACCTTGGTTATGTTCAAAACTTATATTTTCTGGTCCCTCGGGGATTAGCTCCTTTGCATGTGTGTGAGACATAAACTTGATGTTAGAAGCCCCTAGAACTGCCTGCGCCACTGGCACTTTGAAGTGTAGCCTTGAGTGGGAGTTGAGTTAGGGCAACAACCGCGTGTTGCTGGAAATGATGGAGTGGCTTTCGCATAGCTTGCACCACTTCCAAAATTATTTCTTTCGAGGGGCCCTCGTTGACAGGGGCTTGATCATTCCATGACTAACCGCCGCCTGTGCCAATGCACAAGCCTTCCCACAGACAGCGCCAATAGTAAGGACTCAATTTGTAACGACCCCAAATTGGTGTACTGGGCTCGAACGTTAAAGGCCCAAACAATAAATTTGTAGAGAGTGGGCTAAAAGGCTAGGCCTTGGTTATCGGACAGTAGTTAGTCATGGTGTTCATGATGATTGCATAGAGGTGAACTGAGTTTGTCCAAGAAGACTTTCTCTCTGGCACGGCCTGAGTGGCTCTGGTCATTGGACCTCGCCCGAGGAGCTTAATGTTCTTATTATTCCTTTTACACTAGGTTACAATAGTCCAAGAGACGATACATAATGCTCTTGTTTTTTCCTCCCACCCGCTTGGCGTGGATGAATTCTTACATTATATAGTCATTCTCAGTTGATCCTGACCTTCCATCTGTTGATCAGGTAGGTAACTACTCGAGTGCTTGTCCCATTAGCCGCCTTCCCCCACTTTCTGTTAGTTGCAATAACCGAAGCCACACTGTTCAGGGGTCTTTTCCCATCAATGTGGCCAGGACATTTGTTGGCGCATTTAATGCGAAGGTGACAGTTTTTCCTTGAACCGCTCCCACACTGTACCCCCGTGCGAGTTCTATTGTACTCATCTTTTCTTCTGGGAGCGCTTTGGGGGCTGCCTTTGATGGCGTGTCGTTCTTCCCTTCTAGGTTTTGGGATGCCGAGGACAGGATCGTCCTCGGCTGCATTTCTAGGCCATTTGGACTTTCGCTGCATGTCCTCGGCAACATCTCTCCTCGGCGCGGACCTTGGGTCCTAATGTATAGTGGGCCGGGGTCACGAATTCTCTAGCCCCACAGTTCTTATTATTCCTTTTACGTTAGGGTTCAATGGCCCTGGAGACGATTTGCCTCCCCCATTTTTGGCCTGCTTCCTCCTCCTTTTATACTAGCTTTCTCCCCTTTTGAACGTCTACGTGTAGGTTCAGATTTATAGGGCTGATACTGGTCTTATTAGCCCATACCAAAAGTGGTTGGGGTTGGTTGTAAAAGATGAAGAGCATGGCTCTGTCAGGCGCAGAGTACTTAATTGCAGTAATGGCAGTATTTCCTTTGTTCTTTGTCGCCACCCTGTTCAGAGGTCCTTTCCCCATTAATGCGGCCAAAACGTTTGTTGGCGCATTTAATGCGGAAGTGACAGCTTATACTTGAAACGCTCCTTCACTGTACTCGCCTTTTCTTCTGGGAGCGCTCTGGGGCTGCTTTTGATGACATGTCGTTCCTTCCTTATAGATTTTGGGATGCCGAGGACAGGATCGTCCTCGGCTATATCTCTAGGCCATTTGGACTTTCGATGCATGTCCTCGGCAACATTTATCCTCGGCGCGGGCCTTATTCTCTAATGGAAAGTGGGCCAGGATCACAAATTCTCTGGCCCCACAATAGCCCCTCAAAACCCTATTGTCCGGCTCCTCGGACGGAGAGGAGGGTTTTGGTGACGTCGGGCCTATGTCATGGCTTGCCAAGTCTTTTCCTTCATCAATGCCAGAACCTCTTCATTTGCCTGGGACACGCTCCTAGTTGTGAGACATTCTTTTAGTTTACCCACGCCGCGTTCCTGCCGTTTTGGTACACGAGGCGCGCCTTTAATAAGGTCTCTTTACGAGGCGACGCAAATCCAATGGCTGAAGACTGCTTTGGGAATTGAGCGAGACTTATCTCGTTTGTAGTTTTTCTTGGAGATTTGTACAGATTAAAGACCTTGGTTATGTCCAAAACTTATATTTTCTTAAAATAGTTGGTTTCCCCATAGGTTTGAGTCCGAGGACCATGCAAGACCTTAGTTCTATCAAAAACTTATATTTTCTTAAAGAACTTGGTTTCCCCATAGGTTTAAGTCCGAGGACTATACAAGACCTTGATTCTGTCCAGAACTTATATTTTCTTAGAGTGTCTAGTTTCCCCATAGGTTTGAGTTCGAGGACCATGCAAGACCTTGGTTCTATCTAGCACTTTCTTTTTGAAGTAGCTGGTTTCCCCATAGGTTTGAGTCCGAGGACCATACAAGACCTTGATTCTGTCCAAAACTTATATTTTCTTAGAGTGTCTAATTTCCCCATAGGTTTGAGTCCGAGGACCATGCAAGACCTTGGTTTTGTCTAGCACTTTCTTTTTGAAGTAGCTGGTTTCCCCATAGGTTTGAGTGCGAGGATCATACAAAACCTTGATTCTGTCCAGAACTTATATTTTCTTAAAGTGTCTAGTTTCCCCATAGGTTTGAGTCCGAGGACCATGCAAGACCTTGGTTCTGTCTAGCACTTTCTTTTTGAAGTAGCTGGTTTCCCTATAGGTTTGAGTCCGAGGACCATACAAGACTTTGGTTCTGTCCAGAACTTATATTTTCTAGTCTCGTGAGGATTAGCCCCTTGGCCTATGTGTGGGGCATAAATTTTATGTTAGAAGTCCCTAGAACCGCCCATGCCACTGGCGCTTCGAAGTGTAGTCCTGAGTGGAAGCTGTGTTAGGGTAACAACCACGTGCTGCTGGAAATGATGGAGGGGTTTTCGCATAGCTTGCACCACTGCCAAAGTTATTTCTTTCGAGGGACCCTTGTTGACAAGGGCTTGATCCTACCATGACTAACCGCCGTCTGTGCCAACGCACAAGCCTTCCCACAGACGACGCCAATTGTAAGGACTCAATTTGTAACGATCCCAAATTGGTGTATTGGGTTCGAATGTTAAAGGCCCAAACAATAAATTTGTAGAGAATGGGTTAAAAGTCTAGGCCTTGGCTATCAGACAGTAGTTAGTCATGGTGTTCATGATGATCGCACGGAGGTGAACTTAGCGTATCTAAGAAGACTTTCTCCTCGGCACGGCCTAAGTGGCTCCGGTTCTTGGACCTCATCCGAGGAGCTTAATGTTCTTATTATTCTTTTTACGTTAGGGTTCAATGGCCTTGGAGACGATCTGCCTCCCCCTTTTTTGGCCTGCTTCCTCCTCCTTTTATACTAGCTTTCTCCCCTTTCGAACGTCCACGTGTAGATTCAGCTTTATAGGGTTGATATTGGTCTTATTAGTCCATACCCAAAGTGGTTGAGGGTGGTTGTAAAAGATAAGGAGCATGGCTCTGTCAGGCACAGAGTACTTAATTGCAGTAATGACAGCCTTTCCTTTGTTCTTTGTCGCCACATTGTTCAGGGGTCCTTTCCCCATTAATGCGGCCAGGACGTTTGTTGGTGCATTTAATGCGGAGGTGACAGCTTATGCTTGAAACGCTCCTTCACTGTACTCGCCCTTTCTTCTGGGAGCGCTCTGGGGCTGCTTTTGATGACGTGCCGTTCCTTCCTTCTAGATTTTGGGATGCTGAGGACGATCTCTCTAGGCCATTTGGACTTTCGGTGCATGTCCTCGACAACATTTGTCCTCGGCGCGGGTCTTGGGCCTTAATGGAAAGTGGGCCGGGATCACAAATTCTCTGGCCCCACAAAGTATTATCAATTTTATTATTAAAAGAAAAATTTTTACGGTTATTATATATTTTACCATAAAAAGGTTTACATAATAAAATAATAAAATGATAATCCATGTATTTTTTTTTTTTTGAGAAAAACAATTAATGTAATTTTTTTTTGGAGAATCAACAATCAATGTAATTGATATTACATCAATACCACAATTTTTATAGGTACTAGCCTCATCACACGCGCTTCGCGCTTGCGATTAGTCTTTTTTTTTTTGTTAGTGGTCCTATTTTGTAAAAAAAAAACTGTGTTTTTTATTTTATTTTATATATATAATTTTTATTTTGAAAATCTAATTTATAAGTGAATAAATCAATTTGAAAATTAATAGGAGAGTGGTCATATTTTTTAGGCAATGTTTTAGTGGGAGTTAGAGTTGCATTTTTACCGAATTGTCCTTTAGTTTTGTCTCTATTTAAACATAGAGGTGTAAGAGCATTTTTGAACTAAAAAAATGAGGAATCCAAACAAGGGAATCCCCTTAAATAATAGTATAGATAATCAATATTACCATAAAAACTTTTTCGTTGGTAATAGAAAAATGTGTAGAGAAGAGGGTGACAATTCCTACACCCCCAGGGCAATACGGAAGGAGATAAGCACTAACATTACTTTATAACACTTCTATAATATAATTTGCAATATCCTTAATTAATATTACTTGATAAGTTGTGTAAGTATTGATTGAACGATATTATTTTTGTTAGGTTCTATAGAGTTTATTAGACAATGCTTAAGGTGTTACAAGTCAAAACACAAGAAAATACAAGCTATAGAAAGAATAATTCAAATTCTGTGAAATTCAACTGATTGAAAAATTAGATCCAATTGATCGAAAATCGCAGACATGAAATTTCTGTAGAATTCTATTTCAGCCCAAACTCTGCTTAAACGTTTTGGGTTTCAAGTGAAACACTTCTAGTATGTAAAGAAAACCTCTAACTACACTTTCATAGATTTTTAGAGATTTTGGAGGTGCTCTTATGAGATCTAAAAGGTATTGTGCCTTCCTCTATCAAAGTCACTGTCGGAAATCATTCTCATATCATTAGATCCGGTAGGTTTGAAGTTGTTGCATCAAAATCATTATTGATGGTGATCTGAAACTTTTGAGTGGGATCTCAAAGTCACAAGCAAGGCGGCTTGTGTTGGTGTAAATCCAAGAAGAGAAAGAGTCCGTGGATTCGGAGCTTGTACCTGGTCGTGTCAGTAAGTTACTACTAGAGGTAGCAATAGATTTAGGGTTAAATCTAATTGTAAAAATTTCAATTCTCTTATAGTGAATATGTTTACCTTGAGGATAGATAAGTCGAATTTTCTCCAAGTTTTTACCTTGAAACGGTTCATTTCATTGGTTTTCCTAGGTCATCATATCGTGGTGTTATTTATTTTTCCACATCTTTGCATGATATGATTTATTTGTGTTTAACCTAAATCTGAATAATTAATCTAAGTAATCACTTGGTTAATATATTAGGTTAAATAATATGATTTAAGGGATCTAAACGAACAAACAATTTTCACATGCATCCACTTATTAACGTTAATCACATGTCATGTCACCTCAATAATTAAATAGTACCATGTCAAATGATAGGGGTTAAAATCAATATTTTTAGACATCAACCCACCAAAATCAAAATTACACCAAATTAGAAAATATAATTTATGTTTTAGTCTAAATAATAAATTTAACCGCTCTAACATGGAATAAAGCAAAGAAAACGGAGGATTAAAAAAAAAATAGAATGCTACTTCCTACCATTCTAAATTAGCTAAACGATAAGGCACTTAATTAAATAAAATTACCAAATTGAGCTAATCTACTAGTATTAGCTAGAATAAACAAAGATAAATTAAATGATTGAAATGGAAAAAAAAATTGAAATTATAGATGTAGGGACACGATTTGGGACCCAAGCCCAAAATGTATGGAGTCTTGGTCCAATGAGCCCAATACAATGAATTTGTAGAGTATGGGTCAAAGAACTAGGTCTTAATGAATTGGGCAACGGCTAATGTTGAATTAAAAGACAATCAAGCACAAATAAGAGATATTGGTGTCAATGGATTTTTAGTCCAAGAAGGCCAAAGTTATTGTATACTGATCATAGTTGGATATTAAGATAGTTTAGTATGCTACAGTGTTCTCTCTCTGTTTTTCACGACCCCCTTCTCATGGGGGTTCTTCCACATTATATATCTCCTTTCTGATCATCTAGACCCTACACTTGTTGATCATCTGGATCCCTACTTGAGTACCCATCCCATTAGACACCATTTTCAACCTTTTGTGAGTTGTGGCAGCCAAGGCAGCACTGTTCAAAGGTCCTTTCCACATTAATGCGGCCAGAAAAGTAGCTACAACGCATTTAATGCGGTGGTAGTAGCTTTTCCATAGATATTTCGAGTTCCCTTCCCTCTCACATGTTCCTGGGGCGCATTTCAATTGCTATAGTACATACTTGGACTGCATTCGTCGTGTCCGAGGAGGAATTCCTCCTCGGATCTCCTTCTTTTCATCTCCCGCTGATGAGACTTTTACTGGGAATCATTTAATAGTTATCTCCTCCTTCTCGGACTTGTTAGTGTCATCGGACAAGGCCCAAGGCCCAATACATTATTTTGGACCCTAGTCCCTACAAAAGCCCCTTAAAATTCCGATTTTTCCCTCCCATTCGAGGAGAAAAAGTGGGGTTTTGATTTTTAAGAGATAAGATCAACTGATTTTTGATTCACACGTATGGGAGTGCGGTTTTATATGCTTCATGATTGTTTCTGACGCTTCGTAGTCTACAAGGCACTATTAATTACTCCAAGCGGCTTTGTGTCCCCCGCATCCAACGGCGAAACGCAGATCCAATGGCTGACGTTTCTCCTAGTATTTTGAGCAGGGGTACTCCCTTCCATCTTCTCCTTCTATATAAAGCCTTGAAGGAACCCCCTTTTCCTTTCTTTTTTACGAATCTTCAAGAACTTCAGCGCTTTATCTTCATAAAACGCACCAAACTCTAGAGTTTCCGTAGTCATTTCCTATAAGGAGTTTTCTTTCGAAAAAATCTCTGAAAGTTTCAGAGATTGTCATACGAGTACTCATAAGTTTTCATTTCTTTATATTACCCTTTTTCCTCTCGGCCTTTCTCCTCGACCTCCCAGTTCATCTAGATGGGTAGATTCAAGCGTTTAGTAGACACACTAGCCGGTATGGAGAGCTTTAGAGCTAGGTACCGTATTCCACAAGGGGTGGTTTTAGAATATTGCCCCTCGGACAGAGTACTGACCGATAGAGATGTGGGTCAAGTCGTCATTCCCATGATCGCTTTCATAGAGGGAGGAATGATGCTTTCCATAGGTAGGATAACCCGAGACTACTTGATTAACCATAGATTGACCCCCTACCAATGCGCCCCCAATCTATTTAGGGTCGTGGGCTGTGTAGATGCCCTGAACGAGTAGTTGGGCTTAGGGCTCACGTGGCACGATGTGGTTCACATGTACGAGTGCCATAAGCTTGTTAGTGCAGGTTACTACCTTAAATCCCAGTCCGAGGTTGTTAGGCTAATATCTTGTCTCCCCAAGTCCAATAAAGGTATGAAGGATGACTACCTAATTTCCTCAAGGGAATGGAGTGACAGTCTTCATTGTCCAACTCAGGCATGAGATCCAGGTGTGGTACCTTTAGGATCAGTCCCTTTGAAAGGGGACTTAACCTTTTAGCTTTATTCTTTTTACTTGACACTTCATCTTCGTTTGGTAGAAAATATTCTTTTGGCGATCTGACCATGATTTCCTTCTCAGTTGTTTTGCAGATAAGGCTCACGTTACTCTGCAGCTCAGCCATACCAACGTTCAGGCCCTTAATTACCTTCTAAGGTCGGAGATTTTTGTAAGCAAGGATGAAAAATTACGAGCCGCTCACCTGATCTTGGATTACGAGCCTCTGTCCTGCATCTTTCAGGACATAGGCCAATCGATAAGGGCCGGGAGTTCAAGGTTAGCTCGGATCGACGTCTCTAAGCCAGGATTTTTGGCTTGAAGGGATCTTCCCCCGATTACCTTACCAGTTCCACAAAACCTTCCACCAGCTGCATAGCCACCTCCACAAGACCATCCCGAAGCAGCAGCATTTATTAAAGAAGAGATTGCCTCATCTCGCCTTTCATTAGAGGAGGAGATAGACGAGTTCAACTTCGAAGAAAACAATCCAAAGGCTCCTTTTATTAACCTCTCGGACGCTGAGGGTGAGTCAGACAGAAACTCCGACATTCGCACCCCTCTTCTTGTGATCGCCTGCCCGGATAACTCCTCCGACGAAGAGGAAGATAATATGGCCTTGAACAAAGGCAATAAGAGCCTAAAGAAGCTCATGGCTGCTAGGGGCAAAGGGTCAACCTCGAAGGCACCCACTAAGTCCCAAGCTCCCTCCAACCTTCCTCCTGCTCCTCCACAAGTCCTTGCCGACCCCGGCCTAAAGCCTAACCCTGACCTGAAGAAGAAAAGGCCAGCCGAGTCGCTCAAGGAAGGCGAGGTGGGTCCTCGGCAAGGGACAAAGAATCAAAAGGTGGCAGGAGCCTCGGGACAAGAGGTCCCAGTCCGTGGAAAGCCGCGAGGAGCAAGATAGAGCTGAAGTGTGCATAGCATAGCGTACTTGGAGCCCTCGGCTCGAGGTGGATGGGGCACCAATTCCTTGGAACGCCTCTGTCCGAGAATATCAGAGGGGCCGAGCAGAATACATTGCTGAAGCCCTATAGCAGCCCATACTCCTTCCCAAGGACATGGATGCTTACAGGCATTTATCACAAAATGACCTCTTCCTGTCCTTGAAGAGGGACCTTGCAATGGTAAGGGAACTTATCCCTTTACACACATAAATGCTGAATCGTATTTTGTTCTAACTCATGTTGTTTTGTGATCTTTGGGCAGATTATTTAGCAAATTTTTATGGCCGAGGAGTAGTATCGTAACGCTCGCAAGTGGGCCAATGCTGAAGCTCTTTCTCACACCAAGACTAAGAAAACACTAGGGGCTATCAAGTAGGAGCAATATAAGCTAACTGAGAAGCTGAAAGAGGCACAATCAGCTCGTTTGAGAGCCGAGGCTGGTTTGAAAACCGCAAAGAAGCAAGCTGAGGATTAGCGCCAGAAGCTGCGCGTGACTCAGATCAATCTAGCCACTGAGAAACAGACGGTCTTAGATCTCAAAGCCGTGTTGCAGAAGGCCAAGGAGGAAACCCAGCTAGCCAAGGAAGCAGTCGAGGTTGAGAAGAGAGCTGCAGGAGGAGACGCAAATAAGGCTTACTGAGGAGCTATCAAAGGTATGCAGGGATTACTACAGCGTTACATGGGACAAGGCCCTCAACATTGCGGGTGTCCCTGCAGACTCTGTTTGGAGGCTGCCTGAAAGCGTCTTCTATCCCCCAGAGATTCGGGAAGTCCTTGCTGATGCCTCAGAATCTTCCGAGCAACCTACGGCTATCCCAGATGCTATCCCGTTAACTGAAACAACGAAGGGGTCTAGCCAAGCCATCAACCAAGGCCAGGGAGCCGAAGGGTAGAAGGGCAAAGGGAAGAAACTCTCTGCCAAGTCAAAGGATGCCGCTAAAGAGAAGGTAGCAGAGGCCGAGAATCATGGAGCTGACCCCCAAGCCAAGGATGTTCCTCCTTCTCAGTCAGGCCAAAATGAAGACCCTTCTGCTGAAGCTTAGCCCCTAGGGTTTCTCTTGTAATACCATTTGTAGTAGAAGTGTATTTTTGTTTTTGTTTTAAAGACATCATGCCCAAGCGTAATGTACTATCTTTATTACTTAATGAGAATGCTCTTCCTTTCATCTTTTGTTCCTTTGCCTGATGTGATTTGAATTTTATTGCATAGCTCTGAGTTGATGTAACTATGCCTTCAATTAGAGTTTACAATAATATTTTGTTTGCCAATATGACTAAGTGTCAAAGGTAAAGTTGTGAATTGAATCTTAGGTAATGAAGACTGACATGCATAGACTTATATCATGCGGAAAAGAACAAAAAAGGGGTAGACAGTTTGTATATTGCGCATAAATATAAGTTTAAATTTGCCTTGGGTCTATTTTGGCTTCAAGTCCTGTTTAAACATCTACATATATGTATTTTAAGATCACAGAATGCATAGTTTCATCCCCATATGTAATTCGAAAGACCTGACCCATTTTAAGATCCGTTTGTTATTTGAGAAATCAATAGAAGTGGTTAATTTCCCCTAAGCCTATGGTCCGAGGAGCCATGCAGGATTTAGATTTTATTTAACACTTGAATAGATGTCATAAGTTATTAATTTCTCCTAAGCCTGTGGTCCGAGGAGCCATGCAGGACTTAGGTTCTGTTTAATACTTGAATACATACCATAAGTTATTAATTTCCTCTAAGCCTGTGGTCCAAAGAGCCATGCAGGACTTAGGTTCTGTTTAATACTTGAATAGATGACATAAGTTATTAATTTCTCCTAAACCTGGGGTTCGAGGAACCATGCAGAATTTAGGTTCTGTTTAATACTTAAATAGATGCATAAGTTATTAATTTCCCCTAAGCCTGGGGTCCGAGGAGCCATGCAGGACTTAGGTTCTGTTTAATACTTGAATAGATGTCATAAGTTATTAATTTCCCCTAAGCCCGTGGTTTGAGGAGCCATGCAGGACTTAGGTTCTATTTAATACTTGAATAGATGCCATAAGTTATTAATTTCCCTTAAGCCCATGGTCCGAGGAGCCATACAAGACTTAGGTTCTATTTACTACTTGAATAGATGCCATAAGTTATTAATTTCCCCTAAACCCGTGGTTTGAGGAGCCATGTAGGATTTAGGTTTTGTTTAACATTTGAATAGAAGTGAACCGCATGACACGCACTAACAATAAATTAGAGTGCAAACAAAACTGCTTTAATTAATAATAATACCTTCTTAGGTTATTTACATTCCATGGGCAGAGTACAACTTTCTCATCTAAGTCTTCTAAATGATATGCACCTATTCCTGCTACTGAAGTGATGCGATACGGACCTTCCCAGTTGGGTCCTAGCTTTCCCCAGGACGGGTTCTTGGCATTACCTAAAACTTTTCTCAGCACCAAGTCTCCTGGTGCTAGTGGCCGCAGTTTTACATTGGCATCATACCCCTGCTTTAGTTTCTGGTGATAATAGGCTAGTTGGATCATTGCCTTTTCTCTTTTTTCTTCAATTGAATGCAAACTTTTTCCTAGCAGTTCATCGTTGTTGCTTGGAGTGAAGGTACTTGTTCTTAGCGTTGGGAAGTTAGTCTCTAAGGGGATGACGGCCTCGACCCCATAAGTCATGGAAAAGGGAGTCTCTCCTGTTGACCGACGTGGGGTAGTCTGATACGTCCATAGGACGTGTGGCAGCTCTTTCACCCATCTTCCCTTCGCATCATCCAATCTCTTTTTCAGCCCATTGACTATGTTGATCATCTGGATCCCCACTTGAGTACCCATCCTATCAGACACCCCTTTCAGTCTTTTATGAGTTGTGGTAGTCAAGGCAGCACTGTTCAGAGGTCCTCTCCTCATTAATACGGCCAAAAAAGTAGCTGCAGCGCATTTAATGCGGTGGTAGCAACTTTTCCTTAGATATTTCGAGTTCCCTTCCCTCTCACATGTTCCTGGGGCACATTTCAATTGCTAGAGTATATACTTGGACTGCATTCGTCGTGTCAGAGGAGGAATTCCTCCTCAGATCTCCTTCCCTTCATCTTCCGCTGATGAGACTTTTACTGTGAATCATTTAATAGTTATCTCCTCCTTCTCGGACTTGTTAGTGTCCTCGGACAAGGCCCAAGGCCCAATACATTATTTTGGGCCCTAGTCCCTACAATAGATATGGTCCATATGGAAATGAAAATAACTCAAAAAAAAAAAATATTGAACTTAATTCTTTTAAGTCTTAAAATCCAAAAAATACATTTTTGTTTTCAAATCAAGAATATTATGATTAATTGGGTTGAAAACTTTGCCAACAGAAACATAGCCCAATTTAATGGGCTAGAAAATTGAACGTGATACTAGACAAATCGTCTTAACACTTACCAAATACCTATCCTTTCATGTCCAAAATCTCACTGTTTTATCAGTGAGTAGAGAGCCAGTGAGAGAGAACAAATTGACAAGATAGAGAGAAACCAGCTTCTACCTAATTACCAACAACGTATGAGTTGATGAGATTTTAGCATCTTAAATATTATAGATTTTAACATCTTAAAACACTACTTTATCTATTTTAACACCTCACTTTATAATACACTCTTCAGCAAAAGTTTTATATTTTTTACCGCTTCATTAAAAAAATTTTCTTTATTATTTTTTAATTCTTTTCTATTATCAATATCATCTCTTCCTCTTTCTTTCTTACCCTCTCTTTCTCTTTCTCTATGTATTTCTCTTTGTCCAAACAAAAAATAACCAAAACCCACTCTCACCGCAATAGACACCGCCAACCACCACCACCACCACCATCAAACATCGGTGAGCCACCACCCATCATCAGAAAGCCACTGTAAAAACCAAAACCCACTTCACACCCACTGCCATCAGCCACCATCGCCAAGCCAACACCACCATCAGAAACGCACTGCCAAACCCACTCTCACCATAACAAACACCATCAGACACTGCCAAGCCACCATTGCCAAGCCAACACTGCCACACCCATTGCCACACCCACTACTACAGCATCACCACCCACAACCTCAACCCAAATCAAAACTCAATCACAAACACAAAACCCACCAAATCAACCAAAACCGGACCAAATCTTAGCCGCGATCCACGATCATCCACCACCATGATCCATCGGTGAAAAAGAAAGAGAACCAGTGAGAAAAGAGAAGAAAAAAAGAGAAAAAAAAAAAGGAAAAAAGAAAAAGAAAAAAGAAAGAAACAGCTCAGAGGAGAGGAGAAGAAAAGAGAGAAGAAGAAGAGAGAGAAAAAAAAGTTGAGAGGGAGAAACGGCAGACCAGAGAGAGAAGAAAGAGATAAAAAAGGAAAATATTTTTTTTAAGTAAAAGATGAGAGAGAATAAGATATTAGTTTTATTTATAAGTTTGGAACTACAGCAGGTTGTTAGAGCATCCATACTATGGTGTGAAAAAGCTATATTACTATTTTTAGCGGCGCTCAGAATGCTTATTAATATAGAAAGCTTCACATGCCCATGGAAAGGTTGTAGGTTCAATGAGGCCTTCTGAAAGGAGGGTGGTTAGTTCTTGCTTGGCCAAGGCTAAATGGTCTAGATTCATTCCTCTGTGACTGGCTTTTATGGGGTTGACATCTTCATTTTTCTTGAAGGGAAGGTTTATGAAAAATTTTGGGTTTTTCGACAAAGGATTTGGATTTTTAAGAAGAAATTTAGAATGGCTATTTGCACAATAATCACTAATAATTTGGTGTCTCAAAGAGTCAAAGGGGTCAACCTTGAATAGATGAGATACTTGGGTCCAAGTGAGAAGGTGTTGTTTGTGCAATGGTCCTTTTGAAGACCATCTGAGGTTAGGTATTTGATGAAAAAGATCAAACCCTATGAGAAGATCTCTACCTGTGAGAGGGGATCCAAGGACTTGGTGTTTAATGGTAAGGGTTGGAAAGATTTTGATGAAAAGAGACTTACTTTTCAGAGTGATGAGGAATGTTTCTCCATTTGCCGCTCTAAACATCTAGTTATGGGGTAGCCAAAATTCTGTAGGTAAAATCTTGGGATGGAGAATTGTTACTGCTGCTTCTGTGTCAAATAAGGCTATTACCGGAATGGGTCTGGAGTAAGTGTCTAGGAGGATATGTACCTGGGCTATGGGGGTAAGGTTGGTTAAAGGGGCTATAATAGGCTGGGATGTATAGATGGTTTGAATTTCTGGTTCTGACTCATCTTCATTGTCTGAGTCTGAATCTTCTTCCAAAGTGGAATAGGCCATAACTACCAAAGCTTGAGGAGAGTAGTCATCATCCAGTGAAACGAGTGATTCCACATCTGAAAAAGGAGTGTCATCTGTATGGATCTGGGCCTGTTCAAGAAGCTTTGCTGCTTTCTCCTTTTTTGGGCAATTTTTTGCAAAATGTCTTGGTTGTCTGCATACAAAACAGACCTTTGAAGTTTTTCCTTTAAACTGCTTTCTTCTAAGAAACTTCCAATTTTTCTTCTTTAAGGATCTTTTCTTGTGACCTGCATAATGCCTTTTCTTCCAAGAATATTTCTTGAAATGATTTCTTCTTTTTGTTGGACAAGCACAATTCTTATCATAACACTTTATCTGCAGATCTTTCCTTTTGCAATTGTCTTTAAGTTTGCTTTGAATCTTGTCAATCTCTGAAAGAAATTTTCTCTGATTGCAGAGTTTTTCCAAGGCAATGAGCACATGCTGATAAATTTCTCCCAATGAGGCTTGCTGCATAGTTATTTTTTGGAGATTCATCATACAGAGGGTTTCATCTCCCAATGGTTCTAGAAGGGAGTTGAGAAAGGTATGCTTGGCATTAACATCATCCATACCATTAAAAGAGTAGTATCTCCTTGATATTTTGTCAAAATGCTTCTCTAAATCTCTCCTTTCAAATGAGCAACACTTCATCAGCAAGAATTCTTCTTGTGCTACTTCTGTATAATGGGTTGCCGAGCCAAGAAATTCATTATGGACAATCGTGAAGAAGTCTTCTAGTGTGTTGCATTGAGCTGCCTGTCTTTGCCTGTATTCTCCTAAATTGATCCACCATTCTCGTCATTTTCTTGTGATCCTTGCAATAAACTTAGCAATAATTTGGGAAATAGTGGCATTTGGAGCCTGAAATTCAGCTATGCACCAAGAATACATGTTAAAGAACTCATCATGCCATTTGGATGGAGGAACATTATCGAGAGTGAATAAATGTTTTGAATCTGTAGTTGGTGAATAAGTCAACCTTGTTTGATATTCTGGAACAAAGGGTGGTGGAGGAAAGATTGGTGGTGGTGGAGATGGAGGTTTTTTAGGGTGAAGAACATCATCTTCTTCTTCTACCTTTGGTTCAGTATTTGTCATAAACACTTCTTCTATACCAAGATCAAACAAGTCTAGGTCTGTGTCATCAATTATTAGGAGCACAAAAGGTTCGCTTGAATCTTCAAGGGTGAGGGTTTTGAGAAATGATGAAATTGGGTTTGGAGGGTTAAGATCTACAGCCAGCATGTTCATGTCTGGGGGTCTTGATAAAGCACCTACAGTTGGATCTTGGGGTTGGTATAATGGTTCTTTGTCTCTCTTTATAAGAGAAGGTTCCTTTTGTGGTCTGGCTTAGGACTTTGGTTGAGGTGGAGTTGAGTATGTTATAGCAGGAAAAATTCCACTTGGTTTGAAAGGGTTATGGTCAGGATGTGTTATGGCTGATGGTTGAAAGTTTTGATAGGGAGAAATTGGTGAAAATTGGGAGGTCATTGGTATAGACAAGTCTTTGTATAAGGATTGGCGAGGTTGAAAAGGCACATGAACATGTATTGGAGCGGTCTGAGTGGCTTCTTTCTGTGATCCTTCCATAGATTGGAGTTGTAACAACAACTATTTCCTTTCTTTTTCTTTTTGCCCAATAAAAGGGAAAAAGATAGATAGATCTTTAACTGTGGAGGCTATGGTTACCAGTTCCTGTTCAATTGCTTTGATTTTCTTCTTTAGGTCTTCAATAAGGGAATTTGAAGATGACAAAGTATGAGTAACCGCCTCAGCCATCCTTTGTTGGTTATCCAGAATTTTTGAAAGGACACGGTTTTGTGCAACAACATTTTCTGCTTGCTAGTTTAAAGCTGCTTCTACCGAAGAGACCTGTTTCTTGGTTCCATCTGGATTGTTTCCTATAGGATTTTTGATTTTCCAGACATGTTTGGTGTTGGTTTAGGGATGATCAAAACTTTCTAATGGGGGAAAATTCTGTGAATAGGAAGATAAAGCTTGGTCAAACATGTAGCAAGGTAAGGGTTTTTGGAAGTGGGTTTGGCCAGTAGGAAGGGGTTGACATTTTGATATTTGGGGAAGGACTTTCTGATAGTATGGGATTATTGGAGGTTTTTGGGTTTGATCATGGTTTTCTTTGCATGGAGAGAGAAAATGAAGGGTCTGCTTTCTGGTTCTAGGATAGAGGATATAATAATCAAACTTTCTAGAGGGTTCTCTAAGTAGGTCAACTTCTGGATCTCCTGCTGGCTGCTGCATATCTTTTTCTGAGAATCTTTCATATACTTTTTCATCCACACGTATTTCAAAAAAATATAAACAACATTACTAGAACAACGTTATCAAACAGCTCCTATCAAACAGATCCTATATTCTAAAGAAAAAAAATTAAATTTTATTCATTCTCCCCTCCCTTATTTAATTAAATAATATTTTCTCTCCCCCTTTTTCTTTTTTCTATTTCCTCTTCACAGGTCTCACCATGTCCATTATTCTCTACCCCTTTCATTTTTTTTTCTTTCTTCCTCGTTCTTCTTACTACTCCACGCCGACACCATGGATCACGTTGTTGTGGTGGTGGTGGTTCATGCCATTGATCACGCTAGTAACATGGATAAATACTTATAATTCATACCCTTGGTATAGTGGTGAGTTTGGCCTTGGAGCTGTATGTCTTGGTGTGAGTTTTTTTTACTAGGCAGTTTTCAGTGTGAGTTTAGGTGGGTGTTGTATTGTGCAAATGGGTGGTCTAGGTGGTGTTTGATATGAGTTTGTGGGTTTCGTATGGTTTTCCGTTTTATGGTGGTGGTGATTTTTTTTTCCTTTCCTACTGTGGGTTGTGGTTGCCATGGTGGTGGTGGTGGTTTTGGTTTTGGTTGTGGTTGTGGCTGGTGGTGGAGGTGGTTGTGGTTGGTTCCTAATTTTGTGGGGATGTTTTTATTATTATTCTAATGAGTTTTTTATATTATTTTAATCAAATAGCTAAAAATATAGATCCATTGATGTTGGGTGTATAGTTAAATGAAGAGGTAAAATAGATAAAGTAACTTTTGTAGGTGCTTAATAGCCAAATTTTTGCTTCCACCACTGTGAATGCTCTTAAAGATGACAACCTACTGTAGCTCCAGAGCTTTTTTTTTTTTTTTTTTTTTTTTTTTTTTTTTTTTTTAAATTATTTAAGTATAGCTCCTTTGTTGTAGCTTGCATTTTGGTATTTTAGTTGCTAAAATAGCATTATAACATTATACCACCCTTACTATGAGTGCTCTGAGAAGAGGGGGAGATAGGGAGTTAGTGAGCGGTGAGGTGAAGGATAGATCGAAATGATGGGTATCCTAATATATATATATATATATATATATATGGTTGGGTTCAAGTTACACCTGGTGTAACTCTAAGTAATATTACATCACCCAATAACTTGTTATAGAATTCATATTTTGAAAATCCTACCATTGAATTATATGTTCTAAATGTTTTTAACATTCATGTCAATTTTCATGTTAATTGGATGTTATTTACCATTTGATCCATAAACTCATCTTTTATACATTATTTTAAACTACAAAAATCTAAATTTAAATAATTGATTGATGACATAATTATTAATCTTTGATCACCTCAAAATTTTGCAAGTATAAAGAATATACGAGGATAATATAATCTAACGATGGATTTGTCAAAATTCGAATTCAATTAAAAATATTGAGTGGTGTAACATTATTTAGAGTTACACCAGGTGTAACTTGAACCTAACCCTATATATATAAATATATATATATATATAACTCATCAACCCAAAAAAAAAAAAAAAAAAAAAAAAACCTAAGGTCGGTGAGCACAATACACACCTTGAAAACGCCATATTTCTTTAAAATGGTCTATTTAAAGGTCCATTTGACTTAAGGTAATACACTGTAAGTTAGTCTTCTCCCTTTTTCTAACCCATTTTTCCTAATATAAGAGAGGTTCAATCTCAAGTTTAATTCCGTTAACAATAGATTTTAATAATTTTATGGCTTGGAACCCATCATAATTGAATCAAACACCTGCTAGTTTCCATAATCTTTGTGGAAGCAAGCAAAATATCTTCCAAACTTCTCCCTTAGAATAATTGAGAATTCACACTAAGTTGCTAGAGCTAACATAATATGGAAGATCTCTCCCATATTATTTGACAGTTGCAGCCTCCTTCCCTAAATATCTTCCAAACTTCTCCCTTAAAATAATTGAGAATTCACACTAAGTTGCTAGAGCTAACGTAATATTCGGAGTGTCAAATGGGTGGGTTTGGGGTAGGCATAATTGGATTGGATATATAAAACTCATTTACCCATTAAAACCCATTTAATTAATTGCTTCTAACCCAAATCCAACCCAACTCAATTATTATGGGTAAACCCTAACTCACCCAATTATCAAAATTACTAAAATGCCATTAAAGTGAAAACCCCAACACTTTCTTAGATTCCCTTTTCCACTCTTTAGAGTCTCCACTCTACTTTCCTGGGAAAAAGAAAAAACTTTTCTTGGATTTAAAATTTCTTTTTCTTCTTCAGCAAAATCAAAAGATTAGAATTCTTTTTTTCTTCTTCAGCAAAATCAATAGTTGAATTTAGCTAAGAACCCAAATAGGATTCATGGATTTGTCCCTAAACGAATAAAAATTATGATTTTCCTTCGTTTTCTCAATAACCAAACACAGCCTAAGACCTCTAATTATTAACCAAAAAAAAACGCTAATCAAAGCCAGAAATTTTGATCTCAAAGCCAACCCACAACCACAAAAATAAAACCCACAACAACCCAAGCCAAGAAAATCAACCCATAGCCATAAAAGAAAAACTCAGGCGAGATTGGCGAAAGAAAGAAAAAACTTAGGCGAGATTGGTGAGGAGTGGAGGAAGAAAGAAAGAAAAAATGAAAGGGAAAAGAGAGATCGGGGCTAGGCAGGCGAGATCGGCGCTGGGTAGGCAAGATCGGCGAGGTGGGCACTCGACTCCATAGCCTCTGACCCCATTCTCTCTGCCTTCCTCTCCCCATCCTTCTCCACCACTTCGTTCTCCTCGGCCGCCCTCTCCTCCATAGCGTCGTGGTGGTTTCGAATGGAAAAGGCAGATATGGTTCCTAAGAAGCGAGACTCGGTGGTCTCAGTGTTGTGTTTGTTGTGCCTCATTGTTCTCTGTGAGAGTTAGAGAGAGAAAGCAAGTGAGAGAAAGAAGTGTTTGGAGGCCGAGAAAATGAAGGAAAATGACACGTTTGAGGGCTTTTTTTTTTTAATGTTATGGGAAGGGCTGGATTGAATTTGGGTTTTTTTTTTTTTTTTTTTTTTTTTTTGGTTAAATGAGGCTCAATGGGTTTTTAGTTAAAATACAATAATCACTAGGTTTAATTGGGTTGATACCCATTTAACCCAACTAATAATTGGGTGAGTTTGAGTTCAATTATAGTGGGTAGGTTTAGGCTTATTTTGCCACCCCTAGGTTAAATAGTCCACGGTTGAGCACTAAATTTTCTTCTATATGCATCAATTGCCAACTAATTCATAGATAGCAATGCACCTAGATTGAAAATTCAAACTTTGAGAATTCACAATTTGAACAACATGAAAATACTAGCGGCCCTTTACATAAAAGCCACCATATTACGGTAATATAGGAGAGATCTTCCATATTACGGTAATGTGGAAGATCTCTCCCATATTATTTGACTGCTGCAACCTCCTTCCCTGTTTCTTGATTGTAAAATTCAATTTTTGAGATTGCTCATTTGTTGGCCCGTTGGGCTTCCTTTTCCTCAACTTAAGGAACTCATCCTATCTCTTCCATCTCTTAGTGGGTCTTTTGTAAGAATGTTGATGGGTTGGTTTTCTCTGATGTCTTTGCCCTCTTTGAGGATTGGGCCTCCCCTTTCTTTTAATATTATTTTACTTAACCAAAAAAAAAAGCTAATGTTATATGATTAGGGGAAAATGGTAATTTGCTCAAATAAAATAATTGAATACAAAGTTTTTGGACTTATTATATCTTGGTCTGATGATAAAGAATTATTATCAGAAATGGATGTCATAGGTTAAAACACCCTAAAAAAAAATACAAAGTTTTTGGCAAATTATGATTATTACAATTTACAACATAAGAGGAACAGGGTACTAAGTAAACGTACACCTTCAAATTCCTTAAAGTTGCTTTACAATCTACTTATGCTCTTCTTTGGAAGGCTTCCCATGGTCTTAGCCTTTTCCCTTAAAACAAATTTCTGTGTCTTCCCAGTTGAAGTCTTTGGCAGATCATCCAAAAAAACAACAGTTCGAGGAGCCATGTAATGGGGTAATCGATCGCGACAAAACTTAATAATCTCCTCTGCAGTGGCATTACACCCATTCTTCAACTTCACAAATGCACAAGGTGTCTCCCCCCAGTAATCATCAGGTTTTCCCACAACAACTGCCTCGAGAACTGCTGGATGACTAAAAAGTGCAGCTTCCACCTCAATTGTGCTAATATTTTCTCCCCCAGAAATGATAATGTCCTTTGAACGATCCTTTAGTTCTATGTAGCCATCAGAGTGTTTCACTCCCAAGTCCCCACTCCGAAACCATCCACCATTAAATGCATCCTGTGTTGCTTTCAAATTTTTCAAGTATCCATTCATCACAATGTTGCCTCTAAGCATAACTTCACCCAGGGTTTTTGCATCAGGGGGTACACTCTTCATGGTAACAGGATCTTTAATGTCAATTTCCTCAAGGCCAAGATGGTGAACCCCTTGACGAGCCTTAAGCTTTGCCTGAGTATCTCGAGGAAGAGAATTCCATTCAGGTTTCCAAGTGCAAACTGTTGCAGGACCATAAGTTTCTGTCAGACCATATGAGTGGGTAACAATAAATCCTAGTTCCTCCATCTTGAATAGCACATGTGGAGGTGGAGGTGCAGCACCTGTCATGACTGCCACCTTCCCTGGAAGTGTCCTCCGCTCACTAGCTGCCGCATTTATTATCATGTTCAGAACTGTGGGTGCACCACCCAAGTGGGTCACTTTGTGCTGAGAAATATTCTCAAAAATTCCTCTTGCAGTCACATTCCTTTGGCAGACATTTGTGCCACCCTGAGCAGCCACAGCCCATGTGAGACACCACCCATTACAGTGAAACATAGGAACACACCATAAATATACAGGCATTGAGCTCATCTCATTGAAAAGTGCCACTGCAAGTGAATTGAGATAGGCACCTCTATGGCTATAAATAACACCTTTTGGGCTTGATGTGGTACCTGAAGTGTAATTTACCGAGATTGGATCACATTCATCATTTGGCCACCTGACCTCAAAATCAAGTCTTCCGGTCAGTAAAAGACCCTCATATTCCAGATAGTTCGACGTGGAAATAGTGCTGCTGATGTTAGAGGATGATTGATCGGACTCTGGAATTAAGATTAGAAGGGGTAGCTTGGTCCTCGTCTTGGAAAGAATATCAATTGCTCCTTGAGCAATATGAAGAAATTCATAGTCTACGAAAATGATTTTGGCCTCTGAATGTCTCAATAATACTGACAACATTGCCGAATCATGACGGACATTTAGTGTACAAAGAACACCACCTACCATTGGAACACCAAAGTGTAGCTCATACATTGCTGGAATATTAGGGGCCAATGCAGCAACCTGCTCAAGTGAGTAAAAGTTTATCATAAACACAAATCAAAATTAAGGAGAGTGCTTTCACGCTTTTGAGAGAGGGGAAAAATAAAAAGAAATTTTAGGAAATAAAGTAATATAGTTAGTACTTTTAAAGAATTGATGCCTCAAGCACTTAGATAACTAAAGAAATTGTATAGATCCATGAGTAGCCACTCACTCTATTCATTTTAAGATGTCCATTTTGAAAAGTTAGATATAAAAATTTTAATTTTCTTAATCTATCTTTCCGAGGAAAAAGTTGAAATGCACTTATAAACTTCAACGAAATATAAATTAAAACTTGGATTCTTTCAATGGGTACTCTCACTTTAAGGGGGATGGAGTATAAGGAAATCTTTATCGGCAACAAAGCTTACATTTTCCAAGAAGAGCATAGCAGTTCAGTGGGATTGCCCGATCTCCTTAGGGGAAGAATCAGATTTTGAATCCTCCTCCCCCACTTGTTACAAGCAAAGAAAATAAAAACAAGCAAACAGGCAAACTTATTTCTAATCATTGCCAGAAATGGGCGTCAAGGATAGAACAAGAGTAAAAATAAAAACAAACCAAGAAAGAAATGATATGACTCATATTTGATACTTGTTAAAGTGAAACGCAAGGTCTCAAAGCCTAAATAGTTTATTAAGCTTCCATCAAGATGTTGTTCAAAATGTACCGAAATCTGGTGATAATGATCCAATTATTTCATCATAAATTACTTGCGAAGACTATGACACTATGAAAAGAATTACACTCAAACTATTACAAAAAGTTATTTTTAAAACTAAAGGATAACACACAAACAATGTCAATTTTATACGTGGAACAAAACTCATCCAACAAATGCTACTGCCTCTATTTTTAGCCAAGTGAAGTAACGGGGGATCAAACCCCAAACATAGCGCCATATTTTTAAGGGTAGGTGTCATTATGCCAAAAGGCCATATGCAATTTTTAAAAAAAAATTATAAGTTATACATGTAACTGATGAGTCTTTCTGTCAATTGGCATGGTTCACTGGAAATTTTTAGCATGACTATATGCATAGTATTCATATTCATACATAATTGATTGTTATTGTTAAAACCAATGGTAAAGTCAGGAATTTTTTTCAAGCACGGGAAAATTTATATAATAAACCCTTTAGTTTTTCAATTTATACACAATACGAGGGAGGGAGTCCAAAAGTCAATGGCTCCTCTCTCTCTCTGCCACAGCTTAAAACTAACTCTTATGTAATGGCATTGAATGAAGAGAAGCAACATTTTTTGCTATATCCCCAAAATTCCTCAATAAATGAAAGACACTGTTGAATTACTTAGAAAAGAGCTTAGAGTAGTCCCTAATTTTCAATTAATTGAAGACTCTTGTTAGCTTAACATGACTCAGTAGCTACAATAAAACAAATGATACTATACTATCAAAACAAGAAAAAGGAAGGGGGGTGGGGGGGGGGAGTCAAACTCCATTGAAAGAACTTAAAAGGCCCCTTACAAAGCGGAAAATGGGGATGGAGAATTTGAACCCATGTTCTTTCCAATGGAAAGAAGTAGACAATGCCAATAAATCACACCACTACTCTAGACTACAATAGAGGAATATAATTGTAGTTAAAAAAAAGATACATTAATTAAAGAAGTAATAGAGGCTATGACTTCAGATAGAATGTAAGGGAGGAAAAAAATACATTTAGCCAATCATGACTAATCTTATCAAGGATTCATAGCCGACACCAAAAAATTTTGGACTAAGGCCTTATTATTGTAGAATATAATTTATGCATTACAAATATTAGGACTTTATTCCCTTATTTTTAATGTTTTCTTAGGTCTATGCAACCAAATTGAAGTCCTTTTATAATAATATAGTAATTAGGATTTATTTTTAAACCTTTTTACATTATAATTAAGTTTTCTACAATAATCTATAAAAATTGGCCCCTAAATTGTAACCAAAAATTAAAGTCCAAAACATATTATTAAAAATTCTCTTCAAATTTCTTTCATGCAAGGAAAATTAAACAAAGAAAAGGTTTCTCCCCTTTCAAACTTCTCTATCTTTTTTTGGTTTTATTTTGAAAATCTAACTATTAAATTACATGTTCTTATTAAATCCTCCATGATTGCAAAATTTCAAGAATATCAAAAATCAATTGCTATGTCATCAATCAAAAGTTTAAATTTCAAGTTTTTGTGGTATGAAATTATACATAAAAAATAAGTTTATTGATTGAATAATAGAAAATGTCCAATTTGAAAGAAATTTGATATGCATGTTACAAACATGAAGAAAGTGAAAAAATTTTAAAATTCAAACCCAATAAAAAAAATATATGAAAAGTTTGAAGGGTTTTAACATTGTTTACAAAGGTGACAACATAAAATCAAATGTTGCAAAAATTCTGAATATAAGTGAGAAAGTCAGTACTTACCACATCTCCACGAGAAATTCCAAGCTGGGCAAGAGCAGAAGCAAGTTTAGTGCAACGTTCAAAGGTGTCTTTCCAGGTGTACCGGACATTACCATACACAATAGAGAATTTATCATTGTAGACCAACGCTGACCGCTTCAAGAAGCTGATGGGAGAGAGTGGGGTGTAATTTGCAGAGCTTCGAATCATACCCTCCATTGGATTTAACTTCAGAGACAACAACAACAACAACAACAGCAACAACAAAAATTTGTAAAGTGGAGATGGAAGAGCTACTCTTTGGAGTTTGGACTATTTTTAAGGCTATTTAAAAATAAAAATAAAAACTTACGTACATATCTTGCCAAGTGCCAACTCATGTGGCAAATGAGAGAGGCTTAAGTTCAGTGTTTCATGGACATTAGACTCGTTCTGTTAAGCGGTAATTTTTAGACATATGACAACATCCTATTGGGTTTAGTGCACAAAATACTGAAAACCTATTTTAAAACAATTTTTTTTCCTTGAGCTTTGTCACGATATGGTAGATTTTGAGTGGTGCTTATCACTTTCAAATAAATCTCTCTCTCTCTCTCTCTCTCTCTCTCTCTCTTCTTTGTTACTCATATTCCTCCAAATAACTCATATTTTGTTTTTATTTTAATTTTTGTATTTTTTATCCATTTTTTATTCATTTTTGTTTTCATTTTAATTTTTGGTTTTTTTAATCAATTTTCTGAACATGAGAACAGAAAATACTAGTTATCCTATTTGGCATATGATTCTTCTTACTTATTAAAAAAAAAATCTGTATTTCTCACTTATGCTCACAATTTTTTCCACAATTTTCAGTTTTTTATAATAAAATTCCAATTAACTCATCTTGCCGAAAATAAAAATGTCAAAAATTTGTTTTCATTCTCACATTTTTTTTTTTTTTTGGGTATTGAAAATATAAATGAGAACAAAAAATAAATCCAAAAAAACTTTTCCTTAGTGAGTCTTACAAAAGACGGGAAACAAAAACAGAATACTGAGGAACCAAACATGGCCTAGATTTTCTTGGCAGACAAAAATTCGTTAAAAAAAAATATTCGTTTACATTTTTTTGTTTTGTTTTATTTTTCTTAATCTGGCGAACAGATAGAGAGATTCAAAAGGGAGCCGCATGTCGCATCACATGCATTCTTTTGCCGAAATGGTACAAATTATACTATTATAGAATAGAAAAAGGGCCAACTTTTAAAAGCTCCACCCAGCCCAGCCCAGCCCCACCAAATTTTATCATGCTAAATCTTTTTTGCTAAATTTTTTTTTTTTTTTTTTGAGAGAGAATTTTTTGCTAAATTTTTTATCATGCTAAATCAGTATAATAACGGATAAGATACAAAAAATTTCGCACTTTTTATAGTTGTTATCAATTTTACTTTTAAAATAGCAATTTTTTACGGTTATTATATATTTATTACTAAAAAAATGTTTTTATAATGAAATGATAATCAATGTAACTGATATAACAACTGGCATCACTAGTGGGGGAATCGGGATTCGGGAGGACACGAACTCAAAACTTAAGTTTTGTTAACCCAATGCCTGGCCAATAGATCACGTGCCACACTGGTTACGTCTTCTTCTCTTTTTAAATAACATATATTCTTTATAACACCTATATACTATTAGTCCCATCACACGTGTTTTGACTTTTTTTTGTCTTAGTGTTGTAATTTTTTTATTTTTTATTTTATTTTGGAAGTTTGTTTCGAAGATATAGATTAGTAAGAGAGTGTTCTATTTTGTAGGCATTTTAAGTGAAGTTAGAAATATACTTTTATTGGGTTGTTCTCAAATTTTTCCCTATTAAACGTAAGTTTTAAAGATATTTTTGAATCACATAAAAGTCTAGCTCAAAGAGGAGAATCCTCTTATAAATAGTATAGATTATTTGTAATATCCTTAATTAATATTACATGATAAGTTGTGTAAGTAGTGATTGAATGATAGTATTTTCATAAGGGATTTGGATTACCTTTAGTACTTTTTTAATTGGAATTATTTTTATTTTAATGAGAAACTGCCACATCATCAAATAACTAAATAAAATGCAAATATTAAAACCCACTATCATTTGTCATTGTATATTTAAAATAAAATGACATATCCAGTTAAAAAAGAATTGGAAGTAAGCCAAACCTTTTCACAAGCACCCACTTATATTTATTTATTTATAGAAACTCAACAGTAGGGATGACAATTTTTCCCCTCCCTGTTTTGTTCAGTGCGGGTTTTTCCCGTCCTGCAAAGGTGGTAGAGCGGGGATGGGGCGAGATTTTAGACCCGCACCATGGGGCGAGACGGGACGGGAATGGGTTTACCCTTTTTAGACCCACCCCGCCCCACCCTACCCCGCCCCACATTAATAAGGGTTAAATTGTAATTTTATCGTACCCTAAAACCCTACTATTTAAACAAAAATATCATCAGCTTATTTTATTCTACCTAACGTGGCTCTACCTCTTTTTTCTCTCTAGCAAAATTGGAAATAAGGTACCAATTCATCATGAACATAATATAATTTTTTTTAATGAGGTACGGGTCTGTGGCTCTAAATATGTGTCTGTGTCATTGTTTTTGTAATTTTGTGTACGCATTTGGCTGCTTAACAACACTGCTTCTTTATGCTTGTTAAAATCCATATCTATTTTACAAGCTGGGTTTTTGTTTTTTAATTTTTGGAGAACAAGATGATGAGGGTTAGGGATATGTTTCCCTATTGGTTTGATTGCCAATATGATGGCATCAATCATGTACTAGGCTACTAGCTCTAGCTGTTCATTCTCGTTCTCCACGCAAAAAATTATTTATTTAATTTTGTTTTATGTATTTTTATTAAAAAATATAAGGTACAAAGGAGATTTGTTTTAGTGTTTTTTAGGCCAATGAAATATGAATACCCATTTGTGTATGTGCTGTGGGTGCTATGATTTTTAATTTAATTTTTTAACGACGTTGCTAAATATATTTTAATTGTTTAACAACGTTGCCAAGGAGATTTGTTTTATTTTATTTTTTTTCGTTCCCATTATTTTATATTATCTTTGTTGGAGAAATATAGTTTGTCCATTACCAAGTTGCTAAATTAACATCAGGAAAAAAATGACTTCACATGAAAACATTGGTAGCTCCAATCCATTTGGCAACAATCAATTTCCTTTGATAGTAGATGAAGATAATGCAACCCCATCATCACCTCTGTTGAATATGCCAAACGATGTACAGGCAGTCCAACCTAGCAATGAAATAATTCAAGAAGAGGGGAAGTACAAATCAATTGTTTGGAATCATTTTAAAAGAAAGAGAGTTGATGAGAAAGACAAGGCTGAGTGCAATTATTATAAGAAATTGCTAGTAAGGGGATCCAATTATGGCACTAAATATTTGCATGACCTCGTGAAAATATGTCCAAGGAGAAAGTTTCAAGACATTAGGGATATGAATCAAAAAATTTTGGCGAGGGATCAAAATAAAGTGGATTCAATGGCGAGTGTGAATGCTTATAATTTTGATCAAAATGTATCAAGAAATGAACTTGCTCGTATGATCATCTTGCATGAGTATCCCCTCTCTATAGTTGACCACATTGGTTTTAAAAAATATTCAACTTCTCTTCAACCATTGTTCAGGATGGTTTCTAGGAACACAATCAAGAAGGACATTTTGAGCATCTATGAGAAAGAAAGGGAGAAATCAAAGCATGAAATTGATAAGAATCAGGGTAGAATTTCTATTACCACTGATATGTGGACTTCACAAAACAAAAGGCGAGGGTTTATGGTTGTAACAACACACTTCATTGATGGTTTGTGGAGATTACAAAGCCGAGTTATGAGGTACTTTTTTTAAAGTATATATTCATTTTTATGTTTCAATTAAATTCTTTTCAAATGTTTTATGAACTTATATCATTGTTGGTTCTAATTATTTAAATTTCTCATTTAAGGTTTATTTATGTGCCATCTCCACATATGAAAGAAGTGCTTTCTAGTGTCCTTCTAGATACTTTGTTGGAGTGGAATATTGATAGGAAGTTATCTACTGTGACTATGGACAATTGTAGTACCAATGATGCAGTTATAAAAATTATCTTAGATAAGCTTCAACGTGGTGCACTTGTTATGCGTGGATCAATGTTACATATGCATTGTGCAGCACATGTTCTTAATTTGATTGTTCAGGATGGTTTGGATGTAATTGGATCATGCATTGAAAAGGTTCGAGAAAGTGTGGGATTTTGGACTGCATCAACAAAGAGAAGGCAGAATTTTGAAGAGATAGCTCGACAAGCACATGTTGAATGTACCAAAGAACTAGCCCTTGATTGTAAGACTCATTGGAACTCTACCTATCTCATGCTTTCTTTTGCTATAAAGTATCAAAATGTCTTTTATCGATTGAACATATGTGAGTCATCTTATAAGTGCATTCCAACAGAGGAAGAATGGGAGATGGCAAGTAATATATGTGAGAGATTGACAGTGTTTCACAAGATTACAGAGCTATTTTCAAGTACCTCATGCCCTACAGCTAATCTTTTCTTTCCTAAGGTGTGTGAAATAAAAATAGCTTTGAATTCTTGGTTTACAAGCGCAAATGATGTGATTAGGAGTATGGCATTTAAAGTGTTGGGAAAATTTGATTGTTATTGGAATGTGATTCATGGTGTTATGGCTGTGACAACCATTTTAGACCCAAGATATAAGATTGAATTGTTAGAATATTATTTTCCAATAATTTATGGTGATGAAGTTGATAATGAAATTCAAATGGTTAGAGATATTTGTTATGAAATGATTCGTGACTACAGTTTTGGGAGAATGGGTAGGGAAGGTACTCGTGGCCCTTGTGTGGGAGAGGATTTGTAAGTTGATGACTCCCTTATGGACTTTGAAAGATATCTTAGTAAAAAAAAAAGGGGTGGGAATATTAAATTGGAGTTGGACCATTACCTTGAGGATGATTTAATGCCAAGAACTGTGGATTTTGATATTTTGACATGGTGGAAATCTAATGGGCCAAAGTATCCTACTTTGCAACGTATTGCAAGGGATATCCTTGCCATTCCAGTGTCAACTGTTGCCTCAGAGTCATCATTTTGCACAAGTGGTTGATTGTTAAGTCCACATCGCAGTAAACTTCATCAAAAGACTGTGGAGGCATTAATGTGTGCTCAAAATTGGTTATGGGTTGAAATTAATGGTAATTAAATTTACTAGTTTAATTATGCAATGATTTATGTTGCTACATTCTTTATTATATTTTTCAATTGTTTGATTTAATTTATTTTATCTTTTTTTTAGGTTCTTCATCTACCATAGATGGAATTGAAGATACATTCCAAAATATCCTAGATGATTATGATGATGAAGAAGAAAGTGGTGTCACAATGATGAAAGAAAGTGGAGATTTTTTCTGAAGAACTTGGCAATTTTTATTTTGTTATGTATTAGGAGTTTGGATTATTTTATTGTGTCATATCGTGAGATTTTTGTTGAGATAGGATAAATTTATTAGATAATATTATTTAGTATTTGCTAAAAATTAGTTTGATTTGATAGGATAAATTTATTTATAATTTCAAGTATATTTTTAATATTGAAACATGTCATTTTATTTGAAAAAATGGTAATAGTTGTAAGGAAAATTAACAAGAAATAAAGTTTTACAGTATAAGGTGGGGCTTCGCAGGTCTTCGCGGGGCCTTAAAGGGCGGGGATGGGACAAGAAAAATCCATGCGGGGCAGGGACAAAGATCCCATCCTTTAGCCCCGCCCCGCCCCGCCCCATTGCCATCCCTGAGCACTGGAGCTCTCTATCACTATCTGATAGGAAAATTCTAGGTCTTAGATTGAAGAAAGAACAGGCTGTCACTGAACACATTATTGCAACACGATTTCTGACAAAGTGCCCCTTAAACATCGACGCCATTGCTAGAACTTTCACACCCTTATGGAGATCTAAAGCAGGGTTTAAGATAAAGAATAATGGTGACCATATAATTCTATTCTCTTTCGACAATGGGGTAGATGTGGACAAAATTCTATCATCGGAACCGTGGAGTTTCGACAAACATTTAATGGTGCTTTCCAGATATATGAAGGACACATCCTTGGAGGAATGTGACTTCAACAGGGTCTCCTTTTGGGTGCAAGTCTACGACATACCATTGCGTTTCAGAAACAAAGAGGTAGCAGAACAGATTTGCGAGCCTATAGGCTTGATCCAACACCTAAAAGATCCCCCCGACTGTGACAGAGGTAGTTTCATCCGAGTGAGAGTCTCCATTAATATCTCCATGCCTCTCTGTCGAGATTGGCTTATCACCCTAGATGACAATAAAGAACATTGGGTATCTTTTAAGTATGAATGTCTCCCCAACCTATGCTACTAGTGTGGATGCCTCACGCACGACGACAAAGACTATGAGACATGGATAGATAGTGAAGGCTCCCTTTAGCCTGAAGACCAATAGTTTAGGCCGTGGCTTAGAGCTCATCCGTTCGTAGCCTCTCATAAGAACGTAGTTTTAGTTCCGAGGTTCTTTATGAAGAAAAGAATCGAAAACCCAACTCAAAATACAGCAGCTCCGCCACCCTAGCCCCACGAGGCGGTCCATACGATGGTCCTGGAGACATCAACTCCCTCTCCAATGATAATTAATGATTTCAACAAAGTTTTGGCTAGCCATGATCAGCCTAGAGAAAAATCCGCTATTTCGATCATTTTAGAATTTCCAGCTTCAGATCTCCCTTCGAAATCTACTCTCTCAACAGATTTTGAGCGCTTAATCTAGGAGATTGATAAAGGAATTTGCTAGTTTGATAGGATGGACATGCACTCAGTGCTTTCAAAAGAAGTAACTAGCGATACAAAAGAAGGAGTCCAGTCAATGCCATTTGTCAAGCCTAGCCCACTTTCGGATAGAGCTCCTAACAAGCCCACTCAGTCTCTCCCTTTGAGTGACATAACGAATCTGGACTCACCCATCCCGTCCATTCAGGCCCAAGCAGGAAAGAAGTGGGCTCGCATCCAAAGGCCCTCTATCATCTCTAATAATTAGGAGCTTGACCTAGCATTAGGAAAATGAAACTCCCCTCCTCGCTCTGACTTCATCACTCTTCCAAAATGCAAAGTTATTAAATGTCCCTTCACTGATGAACACCTACCACCAACGGTGGTGGTTAATCACCAGCCCCATCGGCAAAAATGAGTTGGCTCTATTGGAACGTGTGCAGGCATAGGAATCGGCACACCGTTCGAGAGCTCGAAACTTTAATTCGAGTGCAAGATCCTGCTGGCCTGTTTTTGGCCAGACTTGGGCAGACGAAGATGGGCTACGAAGACTTTGTGGTGAGTTGAATTTTGATCATTCATGGATTGTTACGCGAGCTAACAAATCTAGGTGCCTAAGCCTTTTTTGGATTAAATCGCTCTACATCGAAGTGCTCTCATTCTCCTCGAACCATGTCGATGCCATTGTCAGAGACAGAGTGGAAGGGAGATGGCAGTTCACGGGAATTTATGGCCTTATTGATACGGCCAAGAAGCACGAAACATGGTCATTGCTCTGCCAACTCCATCGACGACTTTCTCTCCCCTGGTTGTGTGTAGGGGATTTTAATGAAATCCTTTGGTCTCATGAAAAATTGGGGCTTGGTTCGAGACAAGAGAACTTGATGAAGGCTTTCAGAGATGTCTTGGACGAGTATGGACTTATGGACTTGGGCTTGTCGGTGATAAATTTAATTGGAAGGGAAAACGTTCGAGTGGAATGGTCCTTGAGAGACTAGATAGAGCAGTTGCCAACAACAATTGGTTCGCCCGCAATCCAGGCACAAAGGTTCGGCATCTCCATTCCCATTCCTCCGATCATAGACCAATCATCGTTAAGCCAGAGGGGATCATTCCCAAACCGAACAAACCATTCAAATTTGAGAAGATGTGGTTGAGCAATAAAGGGTGTAGTGATACCATCAACTCGGTATGGGGACAAACATCTTTGGTTACCACCATGCCCTAAATTGCAGGTAAAATTAAAACTTGTGGTGATAGACTTTCAATTTGGAGTAAACAATCTTTTGGGTGCATTAAAAAACTAACTGAAATTAAAGGGAGACTGCTTTTTAAGGCCGAACAGGCAGTTGCGAAGGGAGAAGGAGACTATGTAGCGGACAAGGCTTTGCAATTGGAAGTCAATGCTCTCTTAGATAAGGAAAGCCAAATGTGGGAGCAGCGAGTTAGAGCTTTTTTCCTAAGATGTGGTGATCGAAACACAAGCTACTTTCACAGTATAGCCTGCCATAGATATCAAAGGAATCGGATTTTAGGTTTGAGAAACAGTGCCAATGTTTGGTGTACTGAAAAGAGTCAGATTAAAGAGATAGCAGTTGAATACTACAACTCCTTGTTTTCTTTGACGCGCCCATATGACTTCAAAGAAATCCTTGATACAGTCCACCCCTCAGTCGCAGATGAAATGAATGCCCAACTTATCAAGTCCTTTTCAAGAGAAGAAGTGGACACAACTATCAAGTAGATGGAACCCATCACTACCCCTGGCCTCGACGGTATGCCTCCAATCTTCTATCAGTCTTTATAGACTTTGATTGGTGATGATGTATATGCTGCAGTTCTGTATTGTTTGAATGACTGTAAAATACCGAAAGAAATCAACCACACTAATATCACCCTGATCCCGAAAGTAAAATCCCCGGAGAGCATCATGAAGTTCAGGCCCATTAACTTATGCAATGTAATATACAAGCCAGTGGCTAAAGTCTTAGCTAACAGACTTAAAACCGTCCTTCCCTCTATCATATCCGAAAACTAGAATGCCTTCCAAGTGGGGAAAGTCATTATAGACAACGTCCTTATGGCATTTGAAACACTCCATTACATGAAACACCACCAAACCAGTAAGTTGAGGTTCATGGCACTGAAACTTGATATGAGCAAGGCATACGACCAAGTTGAATGGGCTTATTTGGAGGCTCTGATGAGGAGGATAGGTTTTAGTGATAGGTGGATGGCCCTAATAATGGAGTGTATAACGACGGTAAGCTACTCCATCCTAGTCAATGGTGAACCCTCGAATGTAATTCATCCTTCTAGGGGCATACGGTAAGGTGACCCACTTTCTCCCTATCTATTTATCCTCTGTACAGAAGGGTTGCATGATCTATTACATAAAGTAGCAGAAACAGGTCACATTAGAGGAGTGTCTATTTGTAAAAAAGGACCAAGACTGACACATTTGTTTTTTGCAGATGACAGTGTAGTCTTTTGCAAAGCCTCCCTATCTGAATGTCACAAGATTCAAGATCTGCTATCTTGCTATAAGAAGGCCTCGGGGCAGAAGTTAAATAGGAGTAAAGCAGGTCTTTTCTTCAGTAAATCCACCCCAATAGTCACATAAGACCAAATAAAAGAATTCATGGGTGCTTAAGAGATCAAGCACTACGAAAAATATCTCGGGCTACTAGCTTTAGTCGGCAAGAAAAAGAAAGCAAGCCTAGCCTACATCAAAGAATGAATATGGGCAAAACTTCAGGGTTGGAAAGAACAGCTCCTCTCCTAAGCAGGCCGTGAAGTCCTTTTTAAAGTTGTCATTCAAGCCATTTGACCTACTCCATAAGTTGTTTCAAGCTACCCATTACACTCTACAATGACATTGAAGCTTTAATATGGAGATTCTGGTAGGGGCAGCGAGGTGATCAATGGAAAATTCACTGGACAAGTTGGAGTTCTCTTTACAAACCAAAGAGTTTAGGAGGTATGAGATTCAAAGAACTCCAAAAATTTAATGATGCTATGCTCGCTAAACAAGTTTGGTGACTGCTGGACAACAAGGACTCCCTATTCCACAGGTTCTTCGAAGCAAAGTTCTTCCCACATGGAAGTATTATGGATGCCAAGGAAGGGAATGGTTCATATGCTTGGAAGAGCATACTAAAGGGGAGGGATGTGATTCGCAAAGGAATGCAGTGGAGAGTGGGTAACGAATCGAGAATTTGCATTTACCAGGACAACTAGCTCTTGGATCCTCATCTTAAACAAATATTGTCTCCTCGGGATTTTCTGGATAGTGAAGCACAGGTTTTAGTATTGATTGATGGGGAAAGACGATGCTGGATCCATGAATTGATTGATAATCTCTTCCTGCCTTACGAAGCTAGACTAATCAAATTTATTCCTCTTAGTATTGAGGAATGTGATGACAAAGTCCATTGGCCCCTAAACTTTAGTGGTGATTACTCTGTTAAATCTAGGTATAGATTACTTATGGAGCAAGAAGCCAATGAAATCCCAAGGTCATTGGATTTGTCACAAACTAAAAGAATTTGGAAGGGTGTGTGGAGCATGAAGGTCCCAAACAGAGTGAAAACTCTAATTTGGCAGGTAGGGCTAGATTCTCTACCTTCTCAGGTTAATCTGATGAAGAGGAAGATCTTGGATGATGCGGTTTGCCAAAGTTGTGGAATGGAGTAGGAAACGGTCTTACACGCCTTATGGTTGTGTCCAACTATATTTGAAGTTTGGGTAGCCCACTTTGCTTGGTTAGTCAGGTAGACCAAGAAATGCTCCATCTTCTTGGATGTTATTCAAATGTGCCAAGAAAGGAGTGACCTCTTCGAATTGTTTGCAATGACAACTTCACTAATCTAGACCCGAAGAAACAAAATGAGCGTGGGGGAGGCAGCAATCTCGTTGGACAAGATCAACTTCATGGCTTGGGACAACCTCTAGAAATTCTAAGGAGTGAATCCCCCTCCCCATTGCCCACCTCTCCTACCAAACCTGTCAAATGGAATCCACCACCCGTAAACTGGATGAAGATTAATTTCGATGGGGCTATGTTTAAGAACGAAGCCTTAGCTGGGTTGGGTGTCATTATTTAGAATGACAAAGGTCTAGCAATGGCTGCTTCCTCACAAACTATTCCATTACCTACCTCAGTAGAGATGGTGGAAGTGTTGGCAGCGTGTAGTGCCCTCTGTTTAGCTAGAGAGCTACAATTCGACCAAGTTATAGTTGAAGGTGACTCAAAACTTGTGATCAAGACACTGAACAGTGAAGACTACTCCTCTACCAACTTTGGACATATCATTAGGGACATCAAAATTGCCTCTTCAGCCTTTAGATATTTGGTTTTCTATCATACCCGCAGACAAGAAAACAAAGTAGCAAATAGGCTTGCTAGATTAGCTTGTAATTTTTCCCCTTTTAATGTCTAAATGGAGGATGTTTCTCTGGACATAGCAACTATTTGTCATTCAAATTTTTTTTAATAAATCTTCTCTCCCCCCTTTTTCTTCCTGGAGCGGATTCTCAAAAAAAAGAAAAGAAAAGAAGTACTAATAATTGTAAGTAACGAGTAAAACCTCACATCCTCCTTGGACAAGACTCAGAATAAGAAACGTAAACATTAGGGCTAAAACAGTAAAAAACAGTAAAAAGAGTAATAGAACATAGTAGAATAAAAACAAGAAGAAAATCAAAGAGTTGAATTCAAAGCCTGGGAAAAAGCTGACAGAGAGAGAAAGAGAGTAAATGCTAAAAGAGTCCACCGCATCAGCCAAAAAATTACCTGAAAAATATGAGCCAAGCTAGCTTAAGCTACTTCCTCCCCCCTTTCCCCTTTCTCTATCTCTTCTTCGAGTCTTGTCCTTCTCGGTCTCTCTCTTCCCCTCTCTCCCCGCAACTGTATCACGTTTTTGAAAATGAAGTACACACAACTCGTCAAAAAAGGATATAACAACACTTAACTAACACAGTAAATGCGGGCGTCCTCTACCGTTTTCCTTTCCTTCTCTCTCTCTCTCGATCAATCACAATCATTTCGTGTCTTTTCCTTTCCCCTCTCTCTATCTTCTTCTTTTCCCACACCATTGCCCAATCCTTGACCGTTCTGTAATTTCCACGTACTACTCTTCTGATTCGCCACTCTCTCTTATTCTCTCTTTTGTTTTATTCACCGTTTGATTCCTCAGATCTGATTTCCACTTTCAAACTCTTAGGTTTTTAGCTTCTAGCTTTTTTTAACTATTATATTATATTATTAGGGTTTCTCGTTGGCCACCCAAGCTTGTTCTATATAAAACGGTGGCGTTTTTGGATGTGAGACTGAGAGAGAGTGAGAAAAATGGAGGCGAGAATGAAGAAGTACAGGAGAGAAGTGAGTCCGGAGAGGTCAAAAGTTTGGACGGAAAAGTCGCCGAAGTACCAACAGAATCCCCGGAATGTCAAAGTCGCCGTCGTTTACTATCTCTGCCGTAACCGCCAGCTCGAACACCCTCATTTCATGGAAGTTCCTCTCTCTTCCTCCGATGGACTTTTCTTGAGAGGTACCTAAAACGCCATCGTTTCACTCTCTCATATCTTTTGCTCTAATTTTGTTCAGCTTTTTGAAAATTTTGATTTTTTTTTTTGGTAGATGTTATTGATAGGCTTAACGTTCTGAGAGGAAGAGGCATGGCTTCTATGTATTCTTGGTCTTGTAAGAGGTAAGAAAAAAAAATAGTGACTCTGTTTGGATGCTAAGAAAATAATGGAAATGGAATTTGAATATTAGGCAGTATGATATTTGGTTTTTTTATATATATTATATAATTGTATATGCCAAATGCAGAAGCTACAAAAATGGATTTGTGTGGCATGATCTTAGCGAAAATGATCGGATTCTTCCGGCTCACGGGAATGAATATGTTCTCAAAGGCTCTGAGCTCTTCGATGAATCTAACTCTGGTAATAGGAGAGAAATTGCATAATGTATATACTAATTAGAGAAAATGAATTAAGAAAATCTGAAATCTAGAGTTTTTTTTTTTCATTGCAGAGCGATTTAGTCCCATTGCAAATATAAAAATGCAGAGTTTGAAACAATTACCGGAGCCCGTTTCGTCTAGAAGTCATGATGACTCGTCTTCTTCTTCTAGTATGAACGGGAAGGAGATAAAACATTCCCAAGAGGATGAGCTGTCTCCTCCGGTTCAATTACCCGATTCGACTTGTGTGTCTCCGGAGTCTAGAGTTGGAAAGAATTCTTCGTGGGGTGGTTCTTTGAGCTTGACGGAGTATAAGGTTTATCAGGGTGATGGTTTGGCTGATGCAGCCACGCAGACTGAGGACAATGTAAGCAGAAGTAAGGTCAAAGAGACTTGTACAAGAGGTGTTTCAACTGATGATGGGTCGTTAGAACCTGAATGTAGTGATGTTTATCGAAATCAGGTTTCACGTGCAAAAGAGAATTCTGAGATCTGTAGGGAATCGTTTTCACCTCCTCCATCTACCTCTAGCGCGTCTTCGTCTGGGGGCAAGACGGAAACTTTAGAATCATTGATTAGAGCTGATGTTAGTAAAATCAACAGTTTTAGGATTCTTGAAGAGGAAGATATAAGAATGCCAGCCAATGCAAGGCTAAAGGCTACAAATGTGTTCATGCAGTTGATCTCATGCGGGTCAGTATCAGTGAAGGACCACAGTTTTGGCTTGATTCCAACCTATAAGCCCAGGTTTTCCCATTCAAAATTTCCCTCCCCCTTGTTCTCTACTTCATTAGTGTTGGGGGAGCTAGATTGCTTGTCAGAGAATCCAAGGCTGATGGGCATTAGGTTGGAAGACAAAGAATATTTTAGCGGGAGCTTGATTGAGACCAAAATGCTTAAGGAAGAAGGAGAAGGAGTTAATTCTCTGAAACGCTCTTCTTCTTGTAATGCTGACAGGTCAGTCCGGTTCCAGTTCTTTTTCTTGCACTGTTACATCTTTTGAACACATCTATGGTACACGAACATTAGGGATTTATCATAGATTAAAACCAAATAGTAAGTGCAAGAATTGCTAATTTGATTGATTGGTGCATTTATTTTAGGGGAAACTGCTGAGCCTTCGCCCAAGTGGTTGGGGGCGCAACTGAAGTTTAATTTTACCGTTAATATATATTTTTTCCCTTAAGAAAATATTCTGGATTGGAGTATTTTGTTCAAAAAGAATTGAAGTTCTTAAATTTTGAGTTCCTTCATCCAGCGAAAGCTTGTCTGATCAAGTCTAACTGGATTTGAACATACTGTTCGCTATTATAACAAGATGGGGCAGAATTCAGTTAACAAAGATACCTATATCCTTCATCTAAACCATTTGTTTTGTGGACCACCTTTCCTAATACATGTGTGTTTGGGATTGTTAACCATTTCCACTTGTGTATAAATACTTGGGGCTCAGGTCACTTTGATGCTTGTTCAGACTCATTAATGTCTTACACAAGCCAAAAGTAAATCATGCTTGATTTCCAATATCAATATCTTAAGGAGCTGAGCTAATGTAAGATCGTGTTCAGCTCACTTGGCCTTCTGCATAGCTGAGCAAGGTGTTCTAACTTCTAATATTATAGGTAATAGCAAATTTAAAAGACTTGCAAAAAGAGCATACTTTTAAAATAGTTATAAAAATATTATATGGCCAGTTGAAAATGTGCAGTTGAGAATTGGAATAACTTGAGTTGGTGATTGATTAGTTTTGTGAAGATGCTTGTGCGTGAGTACACTTTGTAAGAACTAATTAAATTGATCCTGAAACATGCATGGATTATACTTATCTAAAATTCTAAATAAAACAAATCCAGGGAACGCGCATTGAGTCTTCATTGAGAAATTTAGAACTATTGTTTTAATACCCAATTTAGGATATAAGTGGCTTTGTTTATCCTAATGTAGTTGCATTGATTGACGGATAATTTTGTTGAATTAACTGGAGTTATTGGGATAGATATAGTGGATTAATGGGTCAAGGGTTGTTAATTGAGATTGTTTGGCATCTAGTAGGAGTACTTATTAAAAATAAAAAATAAATCATTTTGTAGGGATATGGCAGTCATAACATCAATGTTGACCTTCCGTGTGTGGTTAATTCCTTTGCAATTTTCTGCAAATAGAGTGAAAAGTATGAAACTGAATGCCATTTGCATTTGCAGGATATATAAGCAATTGGATCCGATTGAGCACAAAGAGGAGTCAACCTCAGGACGTTCCAAATGTATCCCACGATCAATTAAGACTTCATTGAGCAAGCAGCCACGAAGTGAATCTATGAAGTCACCTGTTTCAGATAGACCAAGAAACTCTTCGGACGGAGCTGACAGCTCACAAACCGTAGCTCCCATTGTATCCAACGGTGGTAGTAAGAGAATTACAGAGCCTTCCTCGGGGAGAAAGCAATCAAAGAGGCTAGATTCCTTTAGAGAAGAGGAGAAAGTGATCAAAATCGAAGAAAGTTAAGTGTTGAGTCTACCCCAATTTCTCAAATTAGTTTCTCAAAAATTATCATTGTCATCCCACTTTCTTGGTAAAATGTTGGTTAACAGTTTGTTTAATTTTCTCCTACAGGCTTGCTTCAGGAGCTCGGGTTATAATCGAATCCAAAGCACCTTGTGAAACCACTGTTGGCAGCTCATAAAAAAAAATGGATTCCTTTTTCTTTTTGATTTGAGAAAGGTTGTCCTCCACTCTGTAAAACTCTACGGGTTTTCAGGTTTGGTTTGAATTTGAAATGATGGTAGATATGTTGTCGGGGTCCACTTAATGATTCTGTAAAATCTGGAAAGTAAAAAAGAGTAGTAGCAAATCACTCATTTGCAAAGGGAGCTGTGGCACTGGGTAGTGCAGGTATGGTCCTAGTGGACCAACTCCTCGGATTTTTTGAGCTGGTTTCTGGACCAGCTTTCTTAAATGGGATTGTTTCTTTCTTCTTTTCAACAGTTGCAATATCTTCCTTTTGCTGCCTTTGTTTTCTTTAAAATATACTTACTGTCTGCAACAATAAAAATTAGGGAAAAAGGGTGACTAGTTTACTCTAAACGTTTACCACGTGAGGTAAAGTAAAGGCATGGGTTTAGTGTCCTATTGCACTGGACTTGTTAAGATCATAACACGCTCTCAATGCACTAAATCCAAGTCAAATCATATATCACATGTGGGTGCTGATGTTGTCAATGAAGCCTATGAAAATTAGAGGTGGGCTTGGGGTGAATGTTTCTTTGAGTGTTGAGTATAATCCTTGGCATGATTAGCTCTTCCTGGGATACCTCTGCAAGCCATGTGCGTTGAAAAGTTAAAAGGGGCCTAAAAAGCTTCTTTTGTTAACTCTTCCTAAAGCTAAATAGTGATTTACTCTAGAGCAAAACGTTTTTATTTTTAATTTTGGGTTAACTCTAAACGGCATGAGCTTTGTTTTTGACTTTTATTAACTTTGCATTCAAACGGGCCCTATGGGAGACTGAAGAGGTTGACTAGTGATTGTCGTGTTCCCAACAAATTGTTCAGACAAATCTGGATCTGGGTTTTAATAAAAGAAAAAAAAAGTAGAGACTAGAGAGGTATGGGCTACCGAAAGTTTTATTCGCTTGTTTGGACAACTTTAATATGATGCTCGGAGTCTTTTTTTTTTGGGGAGAGAGAGAGAGAGAGAGAGAGAGAGAGAGTGAGTGTGTTGTAGTAGCTTTCTCTGGACGTGTGCATGTTGTTGCTTTTTCTTATCTTAACTTTATGTCAAGGCAGAGAGGAAGCATCAAAAGACTGACAATTATCTTTAATAACTTCGGTCAGAGCATAAAAGTGGGCCTCAGACAAGCACTTACAATAATGAAGTTAGAACTGTTAATTGAAGTGGTGTGAAGCTGTTTCTTGCTACAGCTAAAATGGTAATTGGCCTTGAAGTCTACACTGGAATCACTATTGCTGCCATGTTCATGTCAGCAACACCGTTTTGGGGAAATATGTGGTCCATGGTTATTCATTTCTTTTTCCCCAATACAATTCTTTTATTATCTCCACTGTTATCCAATAATAACTTCGGAGCGGTTTTGGTGAATTTTCCATAAAATAACCTCATAATGGAACTTGTTCAAGGAAGTTTTACCTCATTGCCAAGGATTTCACTGGATTACATGCATATGGATAAAAGCTTAAAATTACTAGCGTTTAATTGATATATCCAAATGGAACAAGCAACAACTAGGTTCTTCGCTTTTTGCCGTAATTCTTTTAGGTTTTCTTTCACATTCAATAGGTTTGAAACATAAATGTTATTTACTTGAAATTTCTTGTCATGCTCTAAAAGTGCAATTGTCGAGGTGTAATTTTTAATGAAGTCAATTCACTTTTTCTAGGTGGGACTCATTTTATTCACCTCAACAATTATCTTAAGCACTTGTTTATGTACTCTATTTTTTTATTCAATTCAACATTAATAAATAGTAAATACGACTTTGCTTTCATCTCTTTGGACCAAAACCAAATGAGACTAAGCTCAACCAGTTGCAATTTTTAACTAAAATGGGATCTATACCAATGGTCAATACCCTTTGCATCGCACAAAATAGTCAGTCCCATCACATGCCACCTACCACTTCCTCTTTGTTTCCCTTTTGGATGGTACTCTAAAAAGTAAGTGATATCTCTTTTGCTATCATTTTTGCCATGCTGTCTCACTTGTTTAAAAATGATTAATTCATGTAAAAGTAATATAGATAATCATTAACCATACGTTAGATTATAGTTGAGATAAAAGTTGTAGCACAAAAATTATGATAGGAGGAAAATGCGCCCTAGTCCATTTAACAACACAATAGGTGTTGTTCATATAAACGGTTGAAAAACAGTTTTTTAAATTTAAAATAAGCATTTACAAAAAAACTATAAAAAAATGTGATTGCAAAATGGAGTTTTAGATTTTAAAAACTTTTTTTTAAGCTCCCCAAAGTCTAACCAAACAGCTCATTAGAGGCCGTTTGGTATATGCACTTAAAAATTAAAAATTATTATTTGAAAATATATATAAAAATATGTATGGGTGAAAAAATATATGAAAATATGTATAATGTTTAAAAATTTAATATTTTGAAAATCCACAAAAAAAAAAAAAAAAAAATCAAGAATGACTTAAAAATTATAGGGCTATTTCATTTCGCCACCAATCGGTTCTTTCACAAGAACAAAGAGACGAAACCCAAAATTCCCTTTTACCACCTACTATCCTTCATTTATTGTACCTCTTAAATGCCTTGGTACAATGAAAATGTTGGAAAGACAAAATTAATGCACATTGCGTGGTGGTCTGGTGTCAGGTCTTTACACGCGGGTTAATTTGATGCACTCTCTCTTTCTTCACACTATTGGTTTACTCTATTTCATTTGCAAAATTTACCTCTGAATTCAAAATTTCAAAGTGCTGAAGCTGCTTTTTCTTTTACCATTTGTTTCTGGCTTTTGGGCTTTTATCTTGTGTATTATGAGGGCGTTTGGATTCTCCGTTTTCCTGCGTCCACGTTTGGTGTTGCGTTTTTTTTTTTTTTTTTTTGCCCGCATATGTTGATTTTGGTGGACAAAAATTACTGTTTTGCACTGTAGCAATACTGTTCATATACTGTAATAACACTGTTCATGCATTAAAAAATATTAAAAATGGGTCCTATGGTACTTTTCACATATTTAAAAATTATTTTGCTACAGTGTTTTCAGTTTTCAATTTCAGTCACAATAAACTCAATCCAAACGGACACTATATCATAATGGTGGGTTGCCTTTGGTCACCATGAGTAGTCTCCTTTCAATACTTAACATGTGGCCGACCATGAAAAAGGACCCCAATATTTCATACGTTAACAATTAAATTTGCAATTGTTTATATGATTTTTTATTTTTTGGTTCCTATTATCAATTGCCTTAAGAACAACCAATAAGGTGAAATTTTAATGTAGTTGACTACCAAAAAAAAAAAAAAAATTTAATGTAGTCGATCCACTCTTCTTAGGCGGTCGATCTATTTTCAATAATAAAAATCTAAACTTTTATTAACTTTTACTACTTTTGTTACTTACCAACGTAAATTTAAACCCATTTTATTCTCCTCAACAATTGTGGCACTCATTAACAAGTTAACATACTCCTTTATATTTTTTCTCCAAACTTTCAGGAGCGGCTATTTTAGTGGCTTTGCAACCAGTATTAATAATGCTCCTAGTTTTATTGGTTTGCCTTCAATCACACGCTTTGGTAATTCAGAATTATAGTCTTATTCGAGCTTTAGCTTGCTAATCTTTACTTATATTGTATGCTTGTGTAATGTTAATGTCATGTCCACCTGATTTTCATCATCGAATGTGTTGGTTTTTCTTGGTTAAAATTTAAATAATGCATGCTTAATTATTGTTAAAATATTGTTAGAGTTGTAGGTTATTTGTACATCACATATTGTCTACCTAAATTAAATAAAATAAAAATCATCATCTAGGTGCTCTAAAGCTACAATCAGTTTCTTCCCAAGATTAGTTTGCTAGCATATTCATTAAGCCTCTTCCACCGTGACGCTTTCTTGTTTTGACTTCCAAACTCAAGCTAACATCACATCACTTAACATAAGTTTGAGGGAGGCTATTAGAATACTATTAAAATATAAGTCCAATGGGCTTAGGCCTATAGTTGTAGGTTACTTGTACATCATACCTTGTCTATCTATATATAAAATATACCCCTATACTTTATCATACACAATTTAATATACCGTTATTTAGACTTTTCACAATTTCTTTGTGCCAATTTCAAATTTAGTTTAGCAATTATCATTTCAAACGTGTGGGTTTCTTTCATGATTAGTAAATTTGTATCAAAACCTGCATGCGCTGCTGAGTTTGCTTAGCTCAAGAACCAAAAAAATAAGAAAAAGAAAGAAAGATTGCATACGCTAGGTATAATTTATTTCTTAGCTTCTTTTGACTCTTTGTTTAGTTTAAATAACGTTGTGTGCGTCTAGGTCTAATCTTTCTTGTTCATATATATATATATATATATATATATATTTAATAAATACATAAAATTTCAACTTAGGATGTCTATTTCATGATGATCATCAGACTAAGACATCAATTGACTTTTGGTGTGGGCGAGATTTGAACTCAAAATCTTTTTTTTTTTTTTTTTTATAATAAAAAACAGTACCAGACTACCAATTGAGCTGCTCATACTTCTTAAATTCAACTTTCACGGTATTTCTTGCCATAGTTAAGTGTATATATTAATTGTTCATTTGGTATAACTTATTTATATTGATCCCTTTCTTTTAAAAAAATAAGATTGACAAACATATACTTGGAGATTGTAAATGTTTCAACTTTAAAATGATTAATGGGGGGTTTAAGTGATTGAAAATGATAATGACATTTTTTTTTTGGTGGAACTTCACGTATGTGGTTTGAAGTTTGAACCCTTCATCTTTGTCTTCTATTATCTACCTATTAAAAAAAAAAAAAAAAAACATTTCAGGTGATTACTTATCTACTCAAATTAATGGGTAAAACTTAAGTACAATACCACAATTTCTTAGATAAACTATATTAGGGTCTCAGTTAAATTCAAACATGTGACTACTTTGACTAATGCAACATAAAGAATGTTATTTTTTTCAAGTAAAAATTTAAATTAATTGTAGTTATATGTTTGAATTCAATTAAGAACCTAATATATTTCACTTAAAACTGTAGTCTATACCTAAGATTTGTGTTTGTCCCGAGTATTAATATCTTAGAATTTTTTTTTTTAATAACATCATAAAAAGTTGTCATATACCCATTAATTGCATATGAGTTAATCATGCTACATAGTAGTGCACTTTTTTTAATGGAAAAGAGTTTCGACTTTACGACTTGAAGGTTGAAACTTTCCCTCTCCTCCACATGCCAATTCAAATTTTATTGTAAACTCAGTGATCCTTAACAGACAAAACCTATAAAGTGTGTACTAAAAGTTTTGACTTTACTACTTGAAACTTTCCTTCTCTTTTACATGCCAATTCAAATTTTATAGTAAACTCAGTGATTTCAACCGACAAAACGTATAAAGTGTTTACAAACTTCATCATGTGAGATATATAATATTGGCACTTCTAATAAAAATTTTCTCCCATACAATTTACATGGAAAAGGGAACTGGTGATTGATAGTGTTTAAGTAATATTTTAGAAAAAAATTATGAGTAACTTCAAAGGAAAAAGGGTTGTGCTTGATAAGGTCTAGAAAAAGTGTAACAATCCTAGCAAAGTAGATTGTTCATTTTCTACACAGTTCGATCAAGTGGGTCGGCCGGTACCTACTGCAATTGACCACGTAGATCCGCCAACACCTACTATGCTTGGTCACATAGGTCAGACAATGTATCTAACATGACCATTGACCTATGTATCCCTTTCATTTGGTTGGTCAGTTAGTACAATCATTCTTAAAAGAAGTGTCCACTACCCTCATCACATCAACATTTATTGTGCCATAACAATAAACCTTTTAATTCAATATTGAGCACTGTCTCATCTACTCCCAAAACTTGGAGTTGCTACCTTAACACACTTCCTCTCAACTGACCTAAAATGAGGATTACTTGACAAGTCTACAACCTAGTTTCAGGATGATTCCCCAACAAACATCTCTAAATGATGCTCTATAAATACCATTTTACTCAATAAAACAATGTATGTAAGGAAAACTTTATGCATTTTAACTTGAAACAAGAACAGTCATTAAAAAAAAAAAAAAAATTACATAATAGAATCATATAACTGGAACAGATCTTCCTCCATGAATTGGAACAGAATCATATAACTGGAAATGCATTCTTCATTAGGCCAAAAAACCTGTTACATGATTTGGGTGTCTTCTAGTTGTAATTTGTTTAATTGAATTGCCATTATTTTTGGGCGGTCTGAGTCAAATTGCATACAAATACAGAAGGATATTAGCAATAGACAAACCCAAGCAATGTGCTTGTTGCATCTTGGCGATTAGAAGAGAGTGCGGGGCCTTTGGATCAAGCAATGAAGTACCTTTACTAACAATCTACACCAAATAAGTTCCAAGTTTCGCTAGGATGTTTTAAAGACCAAAGCAAAATCGATCAGTCAGATTTAGTTATACAATCTGCTCACATCTCTTTTATGCATCCACATGGATAATTATCATTGTACCAAAATTCATAAAAGAAAATGGGCTGCAACACTGAATAATTGTCATTGTAGCAGGATTAATGTTTCAACAGGGATTGAGAGTCGGGCGCAGGAGACGTGAAAATATCCAATAGGACCATAGGATAAACTCATAAACATAAACACCCAATGAATCAACTGAATACAAGAAGTATCAATTCTCTTCAGAAAAGAAAAAAAGTATTAATTCTCTAGATTGTAATGTTTTGCTTCTATGCTACCTTGTGAGAAAATTTTCAAGTTACATGACACATATTTTACTGTATTGCTGAATGGCATTATCATTGATATTTAGCACTGAATGATTAATTACCTTCAATGATGGAAGGAGGAAAAACTTTCAGAACCCAATTCCAACTACAATTCCAAAATGAAAAGCTGAAATAATTCTCATTGAACACGGATTTTAAAGAATGAAAGAAGGAAAGAATGACATTCATGATAAAATTGCGTATACAACACCAAAGCTTGGCTTCATCCAACGTTTCAGAACATGCTTTGCAGTTTACCCCCTATCAACACATTAACAAGACTATAATAATTGACTAAAATAATGGAGTAACAATGCTGAAGAAGAGTTGTTTCTCCCTGCTCTTGAGCTCTCACAATAAGAATTTGAGTACCATGGAGAAAAGCCAGCTGGATAAACAGACTGTGATCTTGGCAGTGCTAGTGCTACCTAGGAGTGAAAAACTATCATTAATTTAATCTAAGAGTCTTCATCAACCAGCATGTCATCTCACTATCTCAGTCACGCTTGATGCACATGAAGCAGTTGGATCTCCTTGTATCTGTCTAGTATTGTAGGATTTGCAGCTTAGGCATTTATGTCCCACAATATGGAATTGGACAAGTGAGTTTGCTCCACAATCATTGCAGAGAATCCACACCTGAATTTATATGGAAAACCTCAATCAGAGAAAGATGCAACGAGTTGCCATTAATGAATCAAAGGTTTTCACTCTATGCTTAGTTACTTACCATCTTATTTTGGTATGTTTCAGGCATTGGAGTTGAGGCAACCTGCATTAAAATTTTAGTAAAAGAATGTTAGGACATGAAGCACAACATCATTTGCACAGGCTCATCTTTGTTTGGAAAACAAGAGAGTGGAAACAATGTCTATTTACCACTTGATCAAGCTTTTCCCAGTGACGTGTCATATCACCAATGGACTTTGAGCAGATGGGGCATGAGTACCTGCAAGAAAAAGGAAATCATTCTTCTAGCTTAACGCACGAAGAGAAGTTGAAAAACAAACAGGCACATCAAGTAAATTAGAAAAGTCTGGAATTATACAAAGGAAGATTGTGCCAAATTTATGAATTAGTTGCATTCTTTTCTTATTGCTGTTATAATATATTGCTTCACATCTTATGCATAATGCATAGCGTGTGCAAGTAAATGAGAATCAACTGCTTACCGGCAATGTTTCTCCATCTCTTTGACGCATTTATAATGCATTGTGTGCCCACAACGTAAGATAGTAATCCCTTTCGTAGTATCAAACATATACTGCAAAGCAAAATAGAGAACCTCATACCATTGATAATATAAAGATAATGTTTTCGTGTTCATGTTTATCTTTTTACTTTGAACAGAATGTATTAATATCGATATCAATGCTTTAAATTACCTCAAAGCAAACAGGGCAATCATGGTGCAATGGTCTATCCAGGCAATGATGTCTATTTTCCATTGCCTTAGAGTAGCAACATTCTGAAACAAGAATAGCAAAATAAGAAGAAGAACCACTACCACCACCACTGCAACAAAAAATTATCAAATGATCAAGAATTAACTAATCCCTCACTTACCGCATTTCTTGCAGTGGAAGAAATTTTCCTTGCCTCCAGTTCTGTAGAATAAATTAACAGGAGATGAGTTTTATGAAAGATGAAGAAAACATGTAAAATTCTATAGCTATTAACTAATTAAAAAAATGGTAAAAATGAAAATGAAGTATGAACTCTTTTGAATACTTTGTTGCAAACTTTACCTGCAGATTCCACATTCATCACAGTGGAATTGGTTCTTTGAAGTCTGAAAGAGCAACAAAATGGTTGAATAAGCTAACATTGAACTTAACAAAGATAACAAAAAGATAATCAATAAGGGTGAATGTGACACTCTGTCCTCGTTTTCTAATGAATCCAACTCAGAAATTTGAACTTACATCATCATCAAAGAACTTGCATATCGCACAGAAGTACCTTCCCATACAAACGCCACAATTTATGCAGTACTGTTGCACCTGATTAGAAGAAGGCAACAAGGTCAGTACTCACAAAACCTTTTTCTCAATACTGACTGTATTTTGAATTTTAGTTAATTTTTAGGAGCTTACATCTTGTTCTGTATCACATAGGGAGCAGATGACCTGAAAGTCCAACAAAAGATACTACCTTTTAGAGAAGTGAAAGAAGAAAAATGACAGATCATATCAATGAGAAACAACAAAAGAACACCAATTTTATTATCACATATACCAAACCTCAAAAGAAAATAATATGGTTTTTATATTTTTTTCTTGATTTATCTTGGTAATTTGAGTCATTTCAAAAGCTAGTCAAGTGTCAATGTTACTACCTCATAATTAGAAGAGTAATTCTAGAGACACAACATTTTTCACAATTATTGTCATAGTTTGCTGTGATTAGAGCAACATCACTTTCAATAGGTCCACCACTGACACTATTTTTATTATTATTATGCACCAATTAAAATATATAATGTCAAATGTTGTCCCTATACTTATTTTATCATAAAATCCATGGGACCACCAACCACCAAAGCATCATGCTAAATGCACAAATTTTGGTTTTGCACTATGCCAATTACCTTTTTAGAGACAAAAGAAAGTGCAAAGCGCAGAACATTTGAGACTATTCAGTGTGACAACTGACAACCTCTTGCCAAATGAAGTCCAATTCTTCCTTTAATTTTCTAGTTCTGGCAATGGTAATATATTTAATCCTAAGCAAAGTGATGCTGTGTTGCTATGTAACATGACTCAAATTACTATCATAAGTCTCTGTTTCCAACCATGACCCGGAGAAACAGCACCATATTAATCACAAAAGCAATTTCCAAAAAAGGTACCCATCAGTTCAATTGAAATTCATAAAAAGAGGGGAAAGAAAGAAAAGAAAATTTCCGACCTTCACAACTTCCTGGCGTGGAAGATCATGTCGTTCAAGAAGATCAACGTCCAAAGAATTCTGCTCATGTAAAATTGAAGAGAATTAACTTCAGGGTAAGAATATAAATTTTTACAATTACACACCCAAAAAGAAAGAAAGGAATAGATATATATTTATATGTATATACCTTAGCTTCATTATGGCAATGTCTGCAATCGAAAATCTCATTGCAACAAGGTGCTCGGATCTTGCATCTCCTCTTATAATGTGAGCACCTAAGCTCAAACACAAAAGAAAAACCCAGATTTTGAATGAGAAAGTTAACTAAAACCAAAAGACTCAAATTTTAATTGAAATAAGAAAATTGAGACATACCCGTAATTCCCAGAACCAATTTCCATCAAAGACAAATCGTCATCACTAAATTCAGAAATTCCTGAGCTTTCAGAACTCAACGAAACCTCGGATTCACTCTCCATTCTCTCTTAATTTCCAATTTTTTCCTTTTCTCTTTCTGAACCCAATAAAAAGATTCAAAAGAAAAAAACCAATCGATGAATCATTCAAAAGGTGTGCATAAGATTACTAATCAAAACAAAAACACAAATCAAGAAAAACCAAGAAAAACAAAAAACCCACCTTTACAATGATTCAGTTTTCAATAGGAGAAGTTAAATAGGATTAGAACTCATATGCCACACCACACCATCAGGACAATACAAACGTGTATATATACTTCCCAGGAGAGAGAGCTGACCTTTTTTAATTACTTGAAAGTTGAAACAGCTAAGATATATAAAGACACAGTTGTTTCCCTCTGTAAAAAATCCTGGATGGGATTTACGTGTTTTTGAAAATTTTTATGTGCAATTTACGTAGGGACTCAGAAAGTTCATCATATAGAGATATGATGTAAAAGTAAAAGCCACGTGGTTAAAACCCATTCCAGATTAGGATTGAGGAGGTGCAGATGATAGTTCTGCTGCTGACGTGGTGGCACGTCACTGCTGACCTTAAAAAACGATGAATCGATGGTATCTTTGACTTTTATTATTGTTTTTCTCAATATTGCACGAAATTTGAAGTTGGCACTTACGTTAGCTCCCAATTAAAACAGAACAAGTTTTTAATATTTTTCCCATATAGCAATAAGACGAAGATGAGCGTGTTGGGTGATGAACTAAGAATGAGTCGGATTCATTCGATCCCAGTAAAGTATTGTCTTTCTGTAGATGCAAAATTGCAATCACAGACAGAAACTTTGTTGGATTGCTCTAATTTTCCCATAAAAGAGTATCAACTATCTAAGTGAAATACGTGGCAGAAAGTTTGTGATTAAGATTGAGTGTTTTTATTGCAATTGATCAGTTTTCTAAATGCAATCACAAATGAATAAGTTAACAAAAATATTTGTTTATTTGTTTTTTCAATGGAATGAAATTCAATAATTTTCTTCTTAACAGAAGTGTAATAAAACTCGTTAACGAAAGATGTAGAATATTTGATTTGTGGATTATTTTGGAAAATTGTGATTTTGTAGGGCAGTATACATTATACACTCTTTCTTTCATGAATTTTTTTTTAAAAATAATCTTTGTTTGAATTTAAATGGTTTTACATTATGCTTTATGCATGTAAAAAGGGAGGGAAATAAGTCATAACCTTGTTTATTCCCTTGTTAGAAGATAGAGCAACTCTAGCTACACATTTAGATGCTTGGATGGAACCCCATCCATTTGATTTGGACTCTGTATTGCAAAAGGATTTGGTTCATCACATAATAAAGTATTGAGTATTGACCTTTTTTATTTTTCTAAAAAAAAAAAATTAAAAGGTTTTACATTATTCATTGAGTTGGTACAGTAAATTCTCAAATGGTTCTATGATGAGCTATCAATTTGTAATAGGCTAGGCTGTTATAGGAATAAGAAGATTTTATTGCTTTGACTTAAAAAAGAGTAAACGCAGATTGAAATATCTAAGTACAAATTAATTTTCTCAAATAGTTTTTATTTATTTTTTATATACAAAATAGAATTTTTACTCTAATTTAATCTAAGTGTATATATATGAAGAATAATGCTAGAAATACAAACTATTTTACAAAAAAATTTACAAACTGCTAATGTGATGAGTAATTATTGATAAATGAAAAAGTGATATTAATGATGGACTTAGATGAAAACCAATAAGAGATTAGCCACATCAACATTTTGTAAAAATGTTGTAAAATTATTTGTGCCTATAGCATTACTCATATGTGAAACTCTTTTTTAAAGATTTAAATCCCACTCCTTATTTCCACATCTTACAAATATTTATATTTGTGAAGTGACCACCACACTAAAAAAATCCGGTGGTCAAATAATTTGAATTTTTGGTAGTTGGATTATGCTATTAATGTTAGAAGATGTCCTTTAATAATTAATTGCTATCCTCTAAACGGGATTCATATTGCCAACAGGAAATTTCAGGAAACAGTTGGCAGCCGCTGGAGCTGGACCGCGTCTGGGATTGGTTGGTTTGATTAGCTGAACCCCGAGTGGAAAGCTTAGGAGTTTAGAACTTCTTTTTCATTATTATTATTATTTTATTTATTTTTATAATAGAAAAAAAGAGCAAGAGTTTAAAACTTCAGTCCAGCACAATCATTTTTCCATGTAATTTCATAACATTAATGCAATTTTGTATCTAATTTCATAATATTTAAGTCATCAACAAAAAGTGGTGGTCGATATAATTACAGACGAAAAGTGTCTTACCACTCATATACGCACTGAATGAAGCCAAGACTCCAAACTAGGAGGTGAAAAAAAAAAAAATTCATAAAAAACCAAATTGGCGATTTTTTTATAAATTGTTTTTAACCTATGATTCCTGTTTTTGATAATTGCTTAAGACACCAATTTAATTTTTGGTGTAGGAGGAAATTAGCATTGATTTGGCATTAACATTAACAAAATAATAATGTTAGGAACATTTCAAACTTTATTACATAAGCTTTACAAATTATTGTATCATCAATTAAAAAAATCAATAATTCATTTATCATTTTTTTTTTTGAGAAGAATTTATTATGTTGTTTAAGGGATGCTAATCATATTTTTTGTTGTATCAATTTACAAATCTTATGTAGTAAAATTTATAGTCGTTCTAACATTTTTCCTTAACAATATATCAAACACAAAATAAATGTTTTTTTTATAAGTAAGATATTTTTGTTGCAAGGATAAAAAAAAAGAGTGATTTTTTGTGTGACATTTTGTTTAAGAAAATGTTAGAGGAATTACAATTTTACTACAATAATCTTCCAAACGGATACTATATAATTTTAGAGGTAAATATAAAGCCATAATTGAATCAAATCGATTATGAATAACTTGAATTTGGCTCATAATTTTACAACTTTTTTAATAAAAATGATAATAAAAATCTATTATAAGGGCATACATTATCGACCCTTATAACATTTTCAAGAATATCATTATCATTATTTTAAATTTCACGTTACAATGGGTCCATGAGTGAGGTGTTAGATTATTGTGAAAATTGTTGACTAAAACTTTGGCTTGATGCGTCCACAGTATTACTGAATTGGAAAACCGGGTGTGCGTTCCCCTAGATATTTATGAGGACATTAATGAGGGAGGACCTCGAGTGGAGATAAGTGGATAGAGTCTGACTTGTTTCTGACGAGGACTGTGACCCACTACGTGATCTAGGATTGAGATCCCGTGCAATATCTAGGGTATTGTACGGGGTGCAATAGCTTAAATCCTAGCCTTCCATTCAATCTAATGGCTCTAAAATACCTCCACGTCATCGATCCGCGTCACTTAGGAAAAAAAATTTTAATTCACTCTCATTCCTTTTTTCTCTCATTTTTTTTTTCTTCTGTTCATATCTCTCTCTCCAACTTTTCACTCCGCAGTCCTCTCCTCTGTTCTCTCTAATTCTCAAAATTTTCAAAAAATCCTGATGTTGCTGACTTGCTTTTGCCGCTACCACTCTCACGCCAAACCACCGTCATCGCCACCATGGCGCCACTCACCAGCCACCATTTCTCTCCCCCAACGATCTATCAACCCCTGCTATGCCTCTGTCGGCTCCACTGCCTAGCATCTCCAATCTGCACCGCCGGCCCAATCACTTCCCAGTAAGTTCTCTCTCTCTCTGACTTTTCATATATATTGAGAACACGATAGAAAATAAATTGACATTGCAATTTTTTATATATATTTTTTTTAAAAGTTGGTTTTGAGCTTAGGCATTGAAATCTGATGGTGGGTTTTTTGGCTATGGATTTATGAGTTCTTTTAATCTGGGTGTTTTTTTTTTTTTTTTTTTTTTTTTTACAATTTTTCATTCTCACGGAGGTGATTTGTACTAAGAGCCAAGAAATTGTTGATGGGTATATTGTTTTGCTCGGTATTATGGATTGGGTTTTTTTTTTTTTTTTTTGGTTAAGTTTCACTTGTTCGTTTTTCTATATGATGGTGTGGGTTAGGATGGAAAAAAAAAATGAAGAATTTCGTCTGTAGTTGATGTCACTGGTAGTACCAATTAGAAAATTTTTGTTTTGATTTTCTAGGTGTTGCTCTCGTAGTTTCTTCAAGAGAAGATCACTGTAATTTGAGTGTTTGGGTTCTTGGTTTTCCTTTGAACAACTTGTCTTTTGAGTTTTTCTTATTAATTTCACCCATTAATTTGTTAATAGTTCTATCATTTTTACTAACTCCTAATAACACTCAAATTCAATCTGAGGAGGAAGGCTTCATATATGTGCAAGCATCACACTTGGTCTTGATTTTGCCAAGAATGTGCTCATAGAGAAGGCTGTTTCTTCTACTATTTCCGTTCAACTACCTGACATTGTGAAGTTTGTGAAAATCCCATTTGTTGGCAAAGAGGATATTTTTCTTCCAAATATTAGAATTTATCATGTTAATATTGCCTCCTTAGTTCCTCAAATGTTAATAATGTAGAGATATGCATTGTCTTAGACTCTTTAGTTGCTTCGGTTGCCACTACAATTTGAGCATAAGTTGGCAGTTTTCTTACATCACTTGGTTGGTTCAAAGTGCAATTACAAATGGTGGGGGTGCATCTGTTCAAGTATACAGCAGCTAGGCTGACTTTTGCTCTAATTGCAGTAAATTATAGATAAATTTTTGAATTTTGGTAGATGTAGTTTTTCTTCTGTTGGGTTGTCTTTGTCATGGAAATTTCTGTCGGTTCTTAGCCAAGCTTGAAATAAGGGTTGTTCTAATTTCAAAAGGTGTGGGCTGTGTGGGGCACTAGAAAAGTACTTATATATAGCAATTATGTTTCAAGTTCCAGTCAAATTGTTGGTTTATTTCACTTGAAACCAACGAATCATATAAGATTTTTACAAGTAAATAGAGGGTTGGTCTTCTAAGATGTTACTGTATTGATTGAAATTTGTTTTTTAATGTTGCAGGATGATAGAGCATAGAGCTCCAGCCAAGCTATATTGCCAGAAAAGGTTTTGAAGCATTCCTTATAAGTGTGTGCGCTTCAAGATCATATGCTTTTTCGATCTCAAGTGGCTTGTCTATGGTAGCCCATTAGTGCCAGCCCTTATGTATAACCATGCTGAGATTATTGAGCCACCAATTCAGAAAAAACAGGTTTAGTGCTCAATTGCATCCAAGAAATCACCTGCATAGTGGATAATAAAAAGTAGCAACCTTTAATATTGTGACTCACTGCAATAATATTTTCAAATTCAAACTACATAGATGATAATATTGAAAGGTTGAAACAATGCTAGAAAAAAACAAGAATATTACTATTAAGATGATGGACGGACTTGGGCCCCGGGGAGGGGGGGTGATTTATATATCAAAAGCATAGCTATGACTACACAGAACTTAGCAAAGAAACAACCAATTTTGCTTGTACATGAACTATCAAACCTACATTACAAGGTTTAATTGCTATCAATTTCAACTATTACTACAAATTGAGAGCATATTACCACAAAAATGCAGTCAACCAAAGCATAGTATGAATATTTAATGACACACTGAAAGACATCTGTCTTTGGAACCTATTGTTTACTACCAATGTCAAACTGCATCTGTCTTTAGTATCTATTGTTTACTACCAATGTCAAACTGTCTACTATCACCACAACAAGAAATCACGCCCATGGTCTTTAGCTCTTACATTAGCTTTCAAACAAGCTACATCAAAACCAACCTAGATCACAACTAGCAAGATCACAACCAACCAAAAAAAAAAAAAAAATGTAAGCATTCCACTAATGCTACATTACCCGTGCACAGCAAAATCTACCTTTTCAACTTTGAGAGGTCTACAATGGAGACTCTCCATCATCAAAACTAATGCCATCTAACTGCAAATGAACACACTAAATTGCTGTATAAATTTAGAACTTCACATTGATGCAAATTCTGTAATAATGAATTATTCCAATCACTAACAGATTTTTTTTTTTTTTCAAGAAAGAATCACTAACAGATTTTGATATGCCTAATCTTCATTGCAATACCCTATTAAAAAATAATAATAAAGCAAATCTCTAAATTGTCCACATATATCACCTATATGTCCAACTTAAGTTAGATAAAGGTATTCATAGTGCCTTTCAAGTTCAACAATGAAGAAGCATTAAATTCTGCTCAAGTTCAAAAATAAACAAATTAATAATCCAACCCATAATACTGAGCAAAAAAATATACCCATCAACAATTTCTTGGGTCTTAGTACAAATCACCACAGTGAGAATGAAAATTAAAAAAAAAAAAAAAAAAAAAAAAAAAAAAAAAAACCCATAAATCCCATAGCCAAAAAAACCCAGCAACAAATTTCAATCCTTAATGTCAAAACTAACTAAAAAAAAAAAAAAAAAAATTGCAATTTCAATTTATTTTCTTTCGTGTTCCCAATATATATATGGAAAGTCAGAGAGAGAACTCATTGGGAAGTGATTGGGCTGGCAGTGTAGTTTAGAGATGCTAAGCAGTGAAGCCGACAAAGGCGTAGCAGGGGCTGATAGATCATTGGGGGAGAGAAATGGTGGCCGGTGGGTGGCGCAATGGTGGCTGATTCGAGACTTGGTCCGTACGGTGACGGTGGTTTGCCGCGAGAGCGCAAGCGAAGCGGTAACAACATCGGGATTTTTTGAAAATTTTGAAAATTAGAGAGAACAGAGGAGAGGACTAAGGAGTGAAAAGTTGCAGAGAGAAAGATATGAACAGGAAAAAAAATGAGAGAAAGAAGGAATGAGAGTGAATTAAAATTGTTTTTTCCTAAGTGACGCGGATTGATGACGTGGAGTTATTTTAGAACCATTAGATTGAATGGAAGGCTAGGATTTGAGCTATTGCACCCCGTGCAATACCCTAGGTATTGCACGGGATCTCAATCCCGTGATCTACTGATCTCTGTTCTTATCATTGTGTAATGTGTAACACGTGGCTAATAATGAGTGGTCATAACTGAAAAGTGAAATAAAGACGCAAAGATAACAGTTTTGTTGCCTTATTAGTCAGCAGCCTTTGTCCCGTTAACTTTGTTAGTGGTGTGTCACTGTTCATCCAAGCCCAAGTTTTGAGTTTTGATTTGAGCTTTCCCATTCTGGGCTTGGCCTAGTTGGAATGGGCTTCAAGCCCATGATAGCTTACTACAATTATGGTATTCTCTTGGGCTTGGATAGTGTTTTTTCAGGTACCTTATTATCCAATTCAAACGCAAATCCATTATTATTATCTATATATATATATATATATATCGAAGCTTTTGAAGTTTCTACAATTTTCTACGTCAGCATAATTTAAAAAAAAAAAAAAAAAACGTAATTGAATTTTTTAAAACCCGACTCTGCCTTTCACGCTTTCCCTTTCACGATACTATGCCTTCTCTTCCAGCTCCTCCCAGCTCCTCTTCAATCAGACCCACGGCAAGCCAATCAGACCCACGGCAAGCCAACAGCAAAGCATCATCGCATCGCATCTGAAAACCCACCATACCCACCAACAGACATCTTCTTTCTCAAAATCGTCTCCCCCTCAAAACACCCACTATGAACACTATAAAAGCAATATAAACCTCAATATTTTAACATTTGAATTATTCTTTTGACATTCTCACGCTACAATCTCCTTCCCCCAAAACCCAAAACTCAGATCATTTAAATAATATCCACAAAAAAAAAAAAAAACCCATAGAGAAAAGCGGAAGTCGATACCAGATAGTTGCTGTCACCTCCATCTTCTTCGCCAAGACTCCTTTCTTTCTTTTTTGCTCAAGCTCCTTTCTTTTTGCTTTGTTTCTTTTTCCTTTCGCTCTTTTGTCTTCTCAACCTTATTTTGTTTTGTGTGCCTTTGCCTGACCAAGCCAGCCTGTGAAGCTTTCAAATTCAACTTTATATGCCTCTGCCACACGTCCATCAAGTGTTAACTTTTTGCCCTTGCATTATTTATTTTATCATTTATATTATTTTATATTTAATATTGATTGTTTATTTTATCATTTATATTATTTTATATTAAGTATTGATTGTTTATTTTGTTAATAGTGCTATCTCTTTTAACTGTTCTTTAGATAGTAGTGATTTTATTTGTAAATAGCCGTGTATATGTTTTGTGGTTTACAACGACCACTATTAATGTTTTATAATTTTAATTTACATTTAGCCTTTTGTTTTGTTTCTCTCTTTGTATTAATATGAGACTTTTTGTTTGTTTGTTTGTTTGTGTTTGGATATAATTTAAGCTTATGAGTTGTAGTTTTGTTGTTGGATGGGTTAACATATTTGCTATTGTTGTGGTTCATCATGATTAATTAGAAATATTGAATAATTTGTTTTTTAAATTTGTCTTTCATACATTTATTAAATAATTCAGAATGTTAAACCTTCATACCCAATAACTTTCCCGTGCATCGCACGGGTTAGCGACTAGTTATTATTATTATTATTATTATTATACCTTATAAGGTACTGAGGAAGGCTTATTTAGCAATTCTAGCTCTTGATCCTTCATAGACCAAAAGGAAACATGGGCTGCTTGGAAATGTTTTGTTTTGGACTGCAAAGCCCACCATATTTAGGTTTTGGAATTGATTGTGTTTGTCTCTCACATTCATGAAATGGTGTTTCACACCCATGATTTCCTTCAAGAGAAAGTCTAGGGACACAATATTTTCACAACATCCTCAGCTATTATTGTGATAATTTGTTGTGTTGGTAGAGCAACCATTTTTTTTAGCTTTTGTTAAGGGGAGCCTAAGGAAGCAATAAATGGTGTCTTACCAAACTTCTCTATCTTGATAGTTGGTCACGTGAGAGATAGACTCCAACAAACTAATAAAGTACTTAGAGCATTCCCAGTAAAGCACTTAAAAGCTAAAAAAGCTATATTTAGCAACTCATTTCAAAAAAAAATACTACAACAATCAAGGACGGACCCAAGATTTTAAGTTAGTAGGGCCAGAGTATTAAAAAAAAAAAAAAACTCCAAATAGGCATCTATATAGTATTAAAAAATTATAAATACACAGAATCGTTATTTCTAAATACATTAAGATGCAATCATTTACCAACAAAAACAAAAACAAAAACAAAATAATGTTTTTTTTAATACTAGGCTAGCTAGGATATATTTTTTTTTGGAAGTTAGAGCATTCACAATGGTATTGCTAAAAATTTTAGATTTTAGCACTTCAAAAAGTCACTTTATCTATTTTACCACCTCACTTTACAATACATCCAATATCAAATGTTCTATTTTTTTTATCACTTCATTTAAAATAATATAAACAACTCATTAAAATAATAAAGGAAGAGAAAGAATTTGAGTTTTTTAATTGAAGGAAGGGATATAATCTTAATAAAATATTGTATTTTATTTTTGACAACTTGGTACAATCAACTAGTATTTATACCAATTTACTATAGTTACAAAAAATTTAGCTTTAACTTCTCTAATAACACATGATTTTTTGATTCTTTGGTGGTAAAATAGTTTTCTTTTTTGCTAAGATACAATCACCATTGTAAATGTTTTTATTAAGTTTTTGAGTTGGATAGTTGCTATCTGGGTGAGGCTAGCTAGATTTAATAAGAAAAAGAGGGGCCTAAAGTTTTGGAAGGGGGGCCAACTATAAAAATAAAATATATAATAACTATATATATATATATATATATATATAAATTGGACCCAAGGGGGACCTGTGCCCCCTTAGGCCCCCACTTAGGTCTGTCCCTGACAACAATGGTACTATTTTTAAAAATTTTGGCAAATGAGCTACAGTCTACTTATGTCTGATAGTCTACTGTAGCTCAAAACTTATAACAAAAAATATTTTTATATTCCTTAAATGAAGTGGTTGATTGCTTTTGGTGTTTGTGGAGGTTATTTATTATTTTATTATTTTAACAAGTTGTTTTTATTATTTTAAATGAAGTGTTAAAAAAATAGAACTTTTGATCATTTGATATAAGGTGTATTGTAAAGTAATATATTAAAATAGATAAGTGGGTTTTTGAGTTGCTAAAAGCTAAAAATTTGAGCTCATTTGATGTGATTGCTCTTAATAATTATTTGTAATAATGATTGAATTGGAGGAGACATCCTATAACCAGTGGTGGCTCCAATATATTTTTTTCCTAGGGGGTCAGTGGCGGAGTTAGGAATTTGTCATGGAGGATGAGTAAAAAAATAAGAAGATTAAATTTTTTTTTTAGCATATACAACTTCCATATTATATACAATAATCTAAAATAGTATTCTAAATACAATTTAGTATATAATACAACTATATTATACAATAGTCTAAAAAACTTATTAATAGTTTAAAGATTGGTAAAACAACAACCATTGAATACATAAATAAATATAATTAAATAATTAATCATAAATTTTCGTCAAATTAATAATAACAACTTATTATAATTTTTTGCAGTGGCGGAGCTGGGATTTCAATTTAGGAGGGGGGGGGGTTTAAAGACAATATTAAACAAAAAAAAAAAAAACCTTAAAAAATCAATCAAAATCAATAACCTGATAAATAAATAAATTAATTAAATGATATTTTTTAGTTTGAAAAATAAAGAATAAATAGAAGATATAAAGTTTCAACACTTTTTAGTATCTTTGATTATTTTATAGATGGGAATTCATATTTTACCATCAACAAAATAATAAGATAAAAAGCTTTGTCTTTTTCTAGCTTATACCAAATTTAATTTGCTCAACTATATTTGACATTTGACATTTGTTTCTTAAAAAAAAAAAAAAACTGTATTTGACATTTTTTTTTTCCATATTTTGAAACCGTTGAATAGTCACTAACAATTAAAGTAAAAAATTAATCTAAATACATAAAGTTTAAATATCTAATTTAATTCTTTAAAATAAACTGATAAAATCAATCAATTTAAACTTGTTAAGGGTATATCAATAACTTGTAAAGTTGTAAAAAATACGTAGAATTAAACTTATTTTTTTCTCTCTTCTTCAAAATATTTAAAATTTGGGTTTATAGCAAAAATATAAAGTTCGAAATTAAAAAGTCACAAAGGAGAAAAAAAAGATAGTAGAGGTTTGAGAGTTTCAAACTTTCAATACAGGTATTGGGACATTAGGTAGTTTTTATTTTATTTTTTTTAAAATTGTGTAAAATTTAAGACCACAATTATTATGTAACTCATGCTTACGCACAGACATAATGAATTGAAATAGTATTATTGATGTTAGTTTGGGTTATAAAACATATAGGATATTAGTTCAATTAGGACATTTGGAAGTACTAAAATAATTTTTTCTTACAATTTTCACGATATTGGTTGCGCTAAGTTTCTTATTACACTACTATTATGTATATAATTTTGAAAATCACTATTGGATACTACATATGTAATATTAATTCACAATCAATGTCCGTGAAATTCTACTAAATACAGCACAAAAAAGAAAAAGAAAAATTGTTACAAATTGCATGCCAAGTCACTAAGGAGAGAAAATTTGTTACAATTGAAAAACCAAAGGAAGCATAACTGCCATCACCACCATAAAGAACTCATGACCATGGTATTTCTCTTGTAATTTTTTTTTAAGGAAAAATGAAATTATATATTATTTTTATTGAATAGGTGAATGAGTTACAAATTTGAATGATTATAGATTTTTATCTTTTCGTTTTTAGTAGGTTTTTATTGAATAATTTGTTCACTTGTTGTTGTTTGGTCAAGTCTTGTTTTTGTTTTGGTTATTTTTGTACATTGTTATTTGAGCTAATTTTTATTGATGTTATTTAAGTTTTTTTGTTTGTTAGTTTGTTTTTTTTTTTTTTTTTTGTTTTTGTTTTTGTTTAAGGATTTTATGTGAAAAGTTGTTATTGGCAGGTAAAAAAATGATATCAGTATTGGATCTAAATTAGAATTAGTAACATACCCTATAGGATTTATTGTGAAAATATTGTGAATGTAGCGTTACTTTTATTATTTTTTTAATCCAAATTTTTGTGATTCTCAATTCAGGGTGTGGGGCCAGAGAGCTCACAACCCGGCCTACTTCCCATTAGGGCCTACTGCCCGTGCCGAGGATGGGATATGTCGAGGACGAGTAGCGAAAGTCCGAATTGCCCGTACTCACAACCGAGGATCTCCCTGTCCTCGGCTTCCCAAGACTTCAAGAGAAAGCTCAGCGTATTGTCTAAGGGAACCTCCTGGGCACCCTCAGAAGAGAAGGCGAGCAGAGTAGGACTCATACATGAATAGAGTATATAAAAGGCTCACGAAGAAGACGTCACCTTCGCATTAAATACGCCCGCAAACGTACTAACTGTATTAAGGGGAAAAGACTCTTGAATAGTGTAGTTTCGATTAGTGTAACTAACAAAAAGCTGGGTGAAGCAGCTGATGGGACGAGTACAGAAGTAGGCACCTGCCTAATCAACAAGTGGAGGGCTAAGATCAACCAAGAAGGGCTATATAATGTAAAGGTTAATGCACCAAGAAGGGGGCTGGGAAAAATGGCCAAAAACCAGAGCCTCCCAGCCCGCCTCCTGGAGAAAAACTCCTAGGGCGAACACGATTTAATTATGTATGAACACTACGAAAAACCCACTGTCTGGTGATCAAGGCCTAGCCTTTCAAACCCACGCTCTATAAATGATATTGTTTGGACCTTTTTACGTGCGAACTCAACATTATTCTGGGTCGTTACAAATCGTGCCCTTACAATTGGTGCTGTCTGTGGGGAAGGCTTGTGTGTTGGCACAGGCGGTAGGTCGAGACAGTCCCTTTGTCATTTCTAACAGCCGGTTGTAGTGTTCTAGCGAAAAGTTCTACTAGGGGTTATGATTCTTTACTAAGGACTGCGCTTCGTAGCGTCAGCAACACGAATGGTTCTAGGGGCTTGGCCGAGGAGCTAATTCCCCTTAAACCAAGGTCCCATGCCATAGCCGAGGGGTTACTTCCCCCAACTACTTAAATATTAAGTTTTGGACAGAACCAAGGTATTGCATGGTCCTCAGACTCAAACCTATGGGGAAACCAACTACTTAAATATTAAGTTTTGGACAGAACCAAGGTATTGCATGGTTCTCAGACTCAAACCTATGGGGAAACCAACTATTTAAAAATCAAGTTTTGGACAGAACCAGGGTCTTGCATGGTCCTCGGACTCAAACCTATGGGGAAACCAACTACTTAAAAATCAAGTTTTAGACAGAATCAGGGTATTGCATGGTCCTCGGACTCAAACCTATGGGGAAACCAACTACTTATAAATATCAAGTTTTGGACAGAACCAAGGATATTGCATGGTCCTCGGACTCAAACCTATGGGGAAACCAACTACTTATAAATATCAAGTTTTGGACAGAACTAGGGTATTGCATGGTCCTCGGACTCAAACCTATGGGGAAACCAACTACTTATAAATATTAAGTTTTGGACAGAACCAAGGGTATTGCATGGTCCTCGGACTCAAACTTATGGGGAAACCAACTACTTATAAATATCAAGTTTTGGACAGAACCAGGGTATTGCATGGTCCTCAGACTCAAACCTATGGGGAAACCAACTACTTATAAATATCAAGTTTTGGACAGAATCAAGGGTATTGCATGGTCCTCGGACTCAAACCTATGGGGAAACCAACTACTTATAAATATCAAGTTTTGGACAGAACCAGGGTATTGCATGGTCCTCGGACTCAAACCTATGGGGAAACCAACTACTCAAACGAGGTCCGGACACCAAATTGGCCCCGGTGACATACGGGACATCCCGGGCGAAGTCTATATCTCCACAGAAGGAAGTCCAGATGTAAGTCTAACGCCCAATGGGTGCGGATAAGTTAACACTCCGAAATATGGTTCCAAATCTATCGTATGCATGACAATTTATACTTAGTGAAATAGCTAGTTCAAAAGTCATCAGGTTCATAACAATAGTAAGCATCGACGAGACATATGGCATATAATCAAAAGGAAAGAGTAACGAAGGGATTTCATATGCGTGTTCAACAACTTCAAACTACAAACAAATTATAAAGTTTTTCAAACGAGAAAACAAAAGAGAAACTGTGCTATCATTAAACTAAAAACAGATGTGGAGGCTGGCAGGGGCTTCTACTCCTTTAATCCTATGTCGGCCACATCCGAGGAGGGCAAAACAGAACTTTCCTCAATGACCTGGGGGACAGTCCCCTCAGGAAGAGGCTGAGCGGGATCGGTGTCGGGGCTTTTGGGGACCTCGGCAAGGGGAATCGCCTGCAGGGGCTGGGAAAGGATGACAGGTTCTTCGGCGTTGAGGATTTGAGCACTGGCAGTCAGCTCGGTACCTTCCTTGGGAGCCTCGGAATTCAGATCTTCAGGTGCTCTTGCTGTATCAGGAGGCTCTCCTTCATTGGATAACTCGCCGGAGGGAACGATGATTTGAACAGCCTCTGACTGAGCAGCACTGGCCTCCTTGGGGTCACGCACGGCCTCAGAACTGGATGGGGCAGTCTCGCGGATAGTTGGGGGGTAAAATATGCTCTCCGCCTTCCACAGGTCAGACGAAGCATCAACCCCAGCTCGTTTTAGGGCCTCTCCCAAACCTGGGAGCAGTAAAGCCTACATACTCCAGGAATTTGGGCTTTGAGGGAGGCTTGGGTGTCAGCTACCCCCGCGTTGTAACCGTCATCCTCGGCCGTTTCTTTGGCAGCCTCAGCCTCGTTTCTGGCAAACTCGGCCTCCCGCTTGGCCCTCATGGCTTCGTCGCGGGCATACTCCGCCACACCTTTGTCATGCTCTGCCGTGACCAGTTTTTTATTTAAATCATTGATCAGCTCCTTGGCAATTCGTAACTAATCCTCGGCTTCTAACAGACGTTTTGTTTGGTCCTCGGCCTGTTTTTGGGCGCTAGCTAAACCCGCCGAGGCGCTATCCTTATCTCGGATAGCATCTGTTAGGGCCGTCTTTGCCTTGGCAAGGTCGTCCTTGGAGGCTTTAAGAGTCCGCGTGGCCACTAAGCGCTTAGAGCGTTCATTCTCGACCGCCTTACTCTGATTGTTCACCTCTTCCTCCATCCTATAGGTGGCCTGGAGAGCCTGTCAAGGGAGATAAATACATCGTGAATGACAAACCGGGAGTGAGAGTTCATAAAGTTTTAGGTTTCAAGAGCCTTACCATGCCCAAGTACCTCTTCGTACTGAGGAAGACCTCCTGTATCCTCATTTTCTTCAGCCCATCCACGTCGGTGGAAAGTAGCATGGTTCTCTCTAGTGTGTCTGCCACGTAACCACCCTCGCCATCTCCAAGGTCCCTCATGGACGCAGTTTCCAACAGTGGCCCCCCATGAAGCATTGAGGCAGGAAGCTAGGCATTTGGCAAGGATTGGGCCTCGATCCCCTTTCCCTTGCCTTGGGAAGATTGGGATTCAGTCTCTTTACCCTTGCTTTGGTGCCCAATCTTCAATTGTTTCGCGCGTGGGCCTTCCTCCCTCTCCTTAGAAGGTTGGGATTTTACCCCATCCATGGTTTCCTTGTCCTTGGGGCTCCTCTTTCTCTTTGAATCAGTACCTTTTGGCCGAGGAGGCAGAGTTGGTTGGGTAAGAGCAGGAAGTTTGGGGCGGGGGGACTGTGGCTGTGACTTTGTGGAGGATGACTTGGTCTGGATAGTCTGGGGCTGAGGTGGTGGGGACGGAGCATTGGATTGCGGCGTTCCCTGCGCACCCTTCCTTGGTTGACCCTCGAGGAGTTCGATTAAGCTGGTTGAGGGCTTCCTCTTGAGTCCCATCCCCGTTCGAGAAGATGTGCCCACTAATGACAATTCTGCCTCGGACAAGGCTGGATCCCCTAGGTCACCAGAAGGATCCTCAGACGGGTTGACTTGTTCAAAAACCCTAAATCCCTCCTCGAACGAACTGAACTCGCCCTCACCTTCTGACGCTGGAGGAGAAGGAGGAAGATCTACCAATGGAATGCCCTCTGGGATAGGAGAACCCCCGGAGATCAAAAACTCTTATTCAACTACAATAATTTTCGAAAGCCGAGGATGGTTCGCGCTGATCACGTGCCTTGGCTTGGCAAATGACTTCTGAATGGGTGTGTACCCTAAGATTTTGTGAGCAACTCTAATTTGACCGTCCTCCTCATTTATAAAATCTGCCGTATTGAGAACAGTCTCCAAGTCGGCTCGGTTAACTAGATGAAAATGCTGAGGAAAGGCGTTCAGATCTGCAAAAAGAAAAGGGAGAAGAAAAATATACATGGTTAGTAACTGAGCCACATCAAACCGAGATGGCGCAGGAATGGGCACCCTCCTACTCACTATATCGCACCTGGCTCTCCTTCCACCACTGGGCAGGGAACGCCATCGTGCCATTCCCCAGATACGATAAGAAAATCTTTGTTCAACCCCTTGTTAGAGTCGGGGAGGCACTGGATCAGCCGAACTCTTTCATCTCTTGTCTTCATGTAATAGACTTTACCCCTCAATTTTTGGAGGTTGTAGCACCATTTCACGTCATGATGGGTCAGTCTTAACCCAATTTTTTCGTTTAAAGCATCCACACAACCCAAAATCCTAAACATATTGGCGGCGCACTAGGTGGGAGCCAAACGGAAATGCCTAAGGTAATCCCTTACTACCGGCCCCATGGGGATTCTCATACCCCCTTCTACGAAGGCGAGAACAGGGATTACTACGCCGCCGGTCCCTCTCAAAGCATGCCACTCCCCCATCTTACAGTGTCTTAAATTAACGCTAGAGGGGATCCTATAATCGGCAATGAACTTTTCCATCGCCTTTTCGGTTTCAATCAACTTTCTCAATTTTCTCAATTTGACCATTTTTATGTGCTACTAAACAAATCCAATGGGTGGTGGGAGAACGATAGAAACCAAAGAAAAATAAACCCAAAAAAAGAAAAAGCACGAGTTAGCGGAGACAGAGAACTTACAGAAAAGAGGAAAGGTGCCTCGGACAGGTTTTTTTGTGCTGGAGATAGACTCGGATTTGGATGAAAGTGGGATGAACCCAAGAAATGTGCGCTGGAATTCTTAAGTGCGAAAGTAAAGAAATAAACCGTTTCTAAAAATCATTTATACCTCCTATCAAAAGTAACTGCCCAAATTTTCCCGCCCATAAAGACAAAAGGGTCTCCAGCGTTCGATCATCATCGCACCATTGAACACGGGGAACACAGAGCCGCCCGCATTTAATGAAGACACGTTTCGCCTCCCAATGGCTCCCAGAACGTGTCTCGGGCAGATGAAAATGTCTCGGGAGCCGATAGGTGATAAGGATTGACAAGTTTTGGCAGAAGCCTGATGTCATCAAAACCCTCCTATCCGTCTGAGGAGCCGGATAGCAGGATTTTGGGGGCTATTGTGAGCTAGAGAGCTCACAACCCGGCCTACTTCCCATTAGGGCCCAGTGCCCGTGCCGAGGATGGGATATGCTGAGGACGAGCAGCGAAAGTCCGAATTGCCCATACTTACAGCCGAGGATCTCCCTGTCCTCGGCTTCCCAAGACTTCAAGAGAAAGCTCAGCGTATCGTCTAAGGGAACCTCTTGAGCACCCTCAGAAGAGAAGGCGAGCAGAGTAGGACTCATATGGGAATAGAGTATATAAAAGGCTCACCTCCGCATTAAATACGTCCGCAAACGTATTGACCGTATTAAGGGGAAAAAACTTTTGAATAGTGTTATTTCGATTAGCGTAACTAACAAAAAGCTGGGTGAAGCAGCTGATGGGACGGGTACAGAAGCAGGCACCTGCCTGATCAACAAGTGGAGGGCTAAGATCAACCAAGAAGGGTTATATAATATGAAGGTTAATGCACTAAGAAGGGGGCTGAGAAAAATGGCAAAAAACCAGAGCCTCCCAGCCCGCTTCCTGGAGAAAGACTCCTAGGGAGAACACGATTTAATTATGTATGAACACCGCGAAAAACCCACTGTCTGGTGATCAAGGCCTAACCTTTCAAACCCACGCTCTATAAATGATATTGTTTGGGCCTTTTTACGTGCGAACCTGACATTATTCTGGGTCGTTACAAATTGTGTCCTTACACAGGGTATTCAACATTTTTATTAGGGTGGTCACAATATTTTGTTTAGTGTGCATGTGTGTGTGTGTATATATATATTTTTGCAAGTTAGTGTGGTCACCCTCAATTAAATGCGGAGCTACCACTAGTTTGAAGAGAACATTCATGTGTAGTTTTAGTTACATGAGTTTTTTAACGAATCACATCACTTATTTAAATAATACACATGAATAGTTTTTTAATTCACCATGTGCTAGATTGGAACTGGTATCTCCAAACTAATTTGAAACCAAATTTTGTTAGTGGCAGCTTTAGGAATTTTTTCTTGGTACTGTTTTTTAAAGAAAAATGAAATTATAGATTATTTTTATGTAATAAGCTGAATGAGTTAAAAATTTGAATGATTAAGGATTTTTATTTATTTATTTCTTGAATGGGCTTTTTGTTGAATAATTTGTTCACTTGTTATTTGGTTTAGTCTCGTTTTTATTTGGGATTTTTTTTTTTTTTTTGTTTTTTTTTTGGCTAATTTTTATTGTTGTTATTTTTTTTTTTTTTTTTTGGGTTTAAGGGCCAAAATTATTTTTGGTGTAATGTTATGTTCACAATATTTTCATAACAAATCTTATACAACAAGCTATTATTGTTAAGTTTAAAAGTGATGTCAGTGTTGAGCGCAAATTAGAATCAGTTATCGTTTACTGCATAAGATTTGTTTTGAAATTGTTGTAGATATAGCATTATTCTTATTTTTGTTGAACACAGATTCTTGTGATTTTCAAGTTGGGCTGTTCAACATTTTTATTAAGGTTGTCACAATAGGTTAGTTTAGTATATATAATGTTTTTGTGTGGCAAATATATATGCATTTTTTTTTTTTGTAAATCAGGGTGGTAGAATTGCCATTAAATTTTGTCATTTAAAAAAATGGTCTTGTTAGGGTGCCTTTAGAACAATTGTTAGCAAATCATTTTAAAAAATTTTAGCATCACTTTTATGGAAAATAGAAAAAACTGTCAAAATATTAATTTTTTTTTTCCACACAAGCTTTTTACAAAAGTTCATTAACAAAAGCTGAAGGCATCTATTAATATTTCCCTTTAAAAAATTGCTACCAAACAGTGTATATTTGAGGACTTTTTAAATTAATTACATAATATATAAACTTTCCCATGGGCCAATCATTATGCCCATCATACCTGCACTATTAGGTCATTATCATTTACCGAAGGAAATTATTTATTAATCCTATATTACTCTCACGTGAATATGATTGCCACAAATAAAGGGTCAAACCTTAAACAAACTTATTGGGTCAATTAAACATGAAGCCAAATTTGGCTTGATTCCATATTTTTTTAGATACATATGAATTTAAATTTATAACTTTCATTTCATGATAATTGTTTTTTACCATTAAGACACTTATGAATTTTTTTCAAGTATAGACTAGATTCGATCTTAAATTTTTTATTTGATGACAAAAGACAATATCCGTTGAACCAACTAAGATTCATAACATTTCCTATATGCGTAAAGTTTGGAGTTAAGATGCATATTAAAATATAACCTTGCTATCACAATATGTCCTGCTATCACAATATGTCCTAGTTCATGCCATCACACATTAAAGGCAATTCCCTAATAAACGGCATTCCTAATGCTAAAGAGTAGGTCTGGAATCTCCGAAGCCAAATCTCTCATTAAGAAATAAAAAACAGTACCTAAATTAAGAGTAAAAGACAAAAGCTAAAGTGAGCTAAACCCATGGAAGAACGTGTTAACAAACCTTCTTTCTTGTTCCATTAAGAAAAAAAAAATAAAAAAATCTAAATACATAAAGTTTAAATATCTAATTTAATTCTTTAAAATAAACTGATAAAATCAATCAATTTAAACGTGTTAAGAGTATATCAATAACTTGTAAGGTTGTATACACTCTACACATGCCTTGATTATTTTTAAAAAATATGTAGAATTAAACCTTTTTTTTGTCTCTTCTACAAAATATTTAAAATTTGGGTTTATAACAAAAATATAAAGTTTAAAATTAAAAAGTCACGAAGGAGAAAAAAAAGATGGTCAAGGTTTGAGAGTTTCAATACAGGTACTGAAGGACGTTAGGTAGTTTGTACTTTAAAAAAAAAATGTGTAAAATTTAAGACCACCATTAATTGAAACTATTATGTAATTTGATGATGCTGAAAAATCAATAGTAAGCTACATGATCCTCACGTGATCGAAACAACGTCTGCACAACACAAAAAGAGAAGACCTTGCAGAGAGAGCACCGGTGTAGTGCCGGCCAAATACTCTTCGAAGGTCAAGTTAGAATTTCTCACAACTCAAGAGTGCCAGAGCTGGTAAATTATGCATACCTTGGCTAGTGAGGGTATTGGGGCTTTTATAGTAGATAAGTCGGCCTCTCTTTCCTTGGACTAGAAGTCTTTTCCATATAGGAATCCTTATAAGCATATTCTTCAGAATCCTTTCCTTATAGGAGTCTTTTTTATCACCACTGCGCATGGGACACAAGAAATTTCCTTATATATATATATATATACGTGGAGACCAAGTTAGGGTTTCGTCAGAACCGTCAGCCTAGTTATTCCCTTCATCTTGGCGATGTCAGCCTCCAACATAAGTCAAGAGTTAATGTCGTCAGCTTTGTAGACTTCTTGGTTTGTTAGGTGTAGACATACACAAGGCCGATAGGCTTATTCGGGGTGTCACTATACCCCTTGTCATGTGTAATCCGAATACTACAAAATTACCCTTATCATAATCCATGCTTACGCACAGATATAATGAATTGTAATTGTGCTATTACTGTTAGCTTGGATTATAAAACATATAGGATATTATTTCGACTAGGAAATTTGGAAGTACTAAAACAGTTTTTTTTAATACAATTTTCATGATATTGATTGCGCCAAGTTTCTCATTATATTGCTATTATGTATATGATAATTTTGAAAATCACTATTGGATACTACTTATGCAATATTAATTCACAATCAATGTCCGTGAATTCTACTAAATACAACACAAAATAAAAGAATAAATTGGTCCAATAGTATCTCCTAACTTGAATGGGGATAGGTGCATATGGTTGTTTAGCTCAATTACAATTTGTTATGTTCAAGATCCTAGCATACAAAATATCTGAATAAAAATAGTATAAAAAATATGCTCATTGGTTCAGAACAAAAATAACAACAAAAATCTAAACAATTTAATTTGTATGGAAAGCTAACAAAAGCAAAATTCAATTTTGAATCTAATTAAATTTTCTCTAAGCGTGCACACACACACACACACACACACACAACCTAGCTAGTAATGGACCGTATATAGTCAAGGTATATATATATGATTATGCTTTTTATAGTTTATTTATATTGAATTCCCCGTTTTCTACAACGAATTAATTAATTTGACCCCAAAAAAAAAAAATTAAAAAACTTACATTAGATGAAACACATGACGCAAAATTAACTCTAATTGAATTCTACTTTTTACACTGAATTAACTAACTTAGTATAAAAAATTAAAAACTTAAATTAGATGAAACATGTGGTGCAAAATTAGACTCTAATTGAATTTCAATTTGAAATCTATTTTTACACTGAAATAACTAACTTAGCACTAAAATTTAAAAACTTAAATTAGATATGACATGTGGCATAAAATTAGATTTTAATTGAATTCCAATTTGAAATCTAATTGGATTTTCCCTCAATTTTACCTATATATATATATATATATATATGGCATGAGAAAAAGTAACAACCAAAAATAATAATAAAAGGAGAAGAAGAAGAAGAAGAAGAAAAGAATATAAAGTTAAACACTAAAGTGCCAAGTATGGTAATAAGCTGAAAATTTGGACAATATATAAGCTTAAAAAAGAAAATAAAATAATACTAGAGATACAAACTATTTTATAACTTTTGTACAAATTGCTGATGTGTCAAACTTCTTATTGGTTTTCATCTAAAGTAATATTACAACCACATACCATTTTACAATATTTTTACAAACTGTTGATGTGGCCAGTTTCTTATTGGTTTTCATCTAGACCCACCATTAACATCATTTTTTCATTTACCAATAATCATTCACTACATCAGCACTTTGTAAAATTTTTTGAAAAAAGTTTGTATCTCTAGCATTATTCTTTCATTTAAGCCCACCATTAACATTAATTTTTCATTTACCAATAATCACTCACCGCATCAGCAGTTTGTAAATTTTTTTATAAAAAAGGTCGTATCTCTAACATTACTCTTTTATTTTTGAGTGTCACAATTGTTTTTCTATAATAACAATTAACAAGACATTTTGTATTTTTGAATTTTCCTATGTTAGGCAAAGAATTTAAGAAAGGAATTTAAATGCTATTAGATATGGGACTTTTTAGGAGGAGTCATGGTGCAGTGCTTTGCCCTGTTTTTATATAATATCAATTAAATATATGATAAAGAAGAATAGTAATACCACTAGGAGTAGGATAGGGAGTAGATGTGAAACTAAGGAAAAAAAAAATACCTAATATAATTTTTTGCTTTTGAAGTATATAATTTTTTAACCATACACGTGGCCCATTTCTTGGAATTGGAGCAAGCACTAAAAGACTTTTTGGATTTGGAAATCTATTAAGTATTTATCAAACTATTTGATCAAATAGAAATAAAAACTAAGAAAACATAGAAGGGAGAAAGAGAGATACAGAAAATAAGAAAAGAGTCATAGATGTAAATATAGATCTGTTGGTTATAATGATGGTGTAATTTTTTGATGATGAAGAAGAAAAGTGTAAGGAAAAACAACTTTATTTTGCTGTCAACAGCAAAGTCAGTTAAAGTCCAGAGAGAAGATTTATTTATTTTTAATGAAGGAGCAAAATTTTGAAACATTTTTTTTATTTCTTATAAAATTAAATATTTTAAGAGTAGTGCTATTGACACAATATTTTCACAAAAATTTAATCTAGGAGGCAATTTGTTAAAGGCAGGAAAAAAAGTTATGTCAATTTTGGGTTCAGATAAAAACTAGTTACAACTTACCACATAACTTTTATTATGAAAGTAGCATTAAAATGATCATATTCAAATTTATTTTTTCAGTTGGGTATAAACAAAATTTAGGGTCAAGTTGTTCAAAATTTTATTTTAGAGGTTGAAAACAAATATATATATATATATATATATTTATATATAGCAAGAGTTCCCAATCCCATGCCAACCCCGATTGTCTATCAACATATCAAGAAAGGTCTGGCCAATCAATGAATCCCATGAGATCCTAAATTTTCTTTCAGTATGAACATTAGAAATAGTGAAAAAAGAGCTCTTTGTTCCGATAGTGGTTACATGCAAACTTCCCTTTCTCGAAATATCTTTGGCTGCCATTGATAATCACCAAAAACAAAAAGGATCTGTTCAATGGGGTAAATCAGTAAATGAGTCAATCAAAATCATAAACCTTGATTTTATTAAAAATAAAAAAAATTCAAATTCAATGTAAAAAAGGGAAAAAAAAGTATAAAATTTGTGTTCAAAGTGCCAATTGACGCTCCAAAATTTGTGGTATCACGAGGAATTTATCTAAGAATTTTGGGGGATTATACATAAGGTCATATCACCAGAAACTCATATGTTCTAGATAAGTCCATACTTTTTCACACTCTTACTTTTTAAATAGAATATTCTATTTAAAAAAAATTAAAAAAAAATTCTTACACATTTGTACAAACCTCAAAGAATATTGTTATTTATACAAACTTGAAGAATGGGTGTGTCATTTCGTCCATAGTTTAGGTAAGAATTAAAAAGAAGAAGAAGAAGGAATATTCAGTTAGGAAAGTGATAGGGCTTTATATTGTGTTTCTATCCCCCCCTTTTTTTTGGTGCGTGTGTAGGAATTTACCCAAAAAAAGACTTGATATTGTATTTATAAATCTAAAGATATTTTAGAACAAATAAATAATTCATATAAGATTTTTAATTAAGAATAAGTCAATATACCAACATAAATATCACATATTCGCGAGAATCGTATTAGTTATCCAATCAAATCAAGCACAGTAGTAATTAGTAATTACATTCATGAGTATCTAGATTTCCAAGTATCATGTTCTGAGAAGTCTAGATGCCTAATAATCTAGATATCTGAAAATGTAACTATCTTTATGTTTAGCTTGACTATGAATGTGTCAAGATTCTTGCGAATACGAGATTCTTATATTTGGTTTATTATTACAAATCTTATAGCTGTTATTTATTTATATGTATCAATTTTATTTTATTATTATTTTGTAATCTTCCTCCAATAAATAAATGGAAAACAAAATATAAACTATAAATCATAGCAAAGTCACTAAAATTATAGTGTAAATTTATGGATTGTTAGAAATAAAGTCTTATTGGAATGTGTAAACTTTGGGCAATGAAAAGGTTATTTGGGATGTGTAAAAGGGATGTGTAAAGTCTATAGGGGAGATGTATATCCATAAGTGTACTCATTATCCCATAAACTTTACAAGCATTTTAAGGTCCTATATATATGTGGGACTACTTTACTTTATTGTACACATCTAAGAGAGATCAAAAGAATTGTGGATGACCACTTGAATATAAGAGTTTATCAATATATATTTCTTGTTTCTTTTACTTTTATTTATATATTTCTATCATTTTACAATATGGATGACATGTATAATACAAAAATAATTATTTAAAATTTTAATTTTAATTTATTATTTTTAGTTTTATTTCTATTAGTTAAAGGGTAGGAAGGAAAGGGTAAAATTGTTGGGAAATTATTGTGTATTCCCGGAGTACCATAAATGTGTACTCTTTCCTCTCACATGAATGGTAAGTCCCACTAATTAAATTCATGGTAGGATCTACAATTCATGTGAGAGGGGGGAGTACGCATTTATGGTACTCTGAGAGTACATAATAATTTTCCAAAATTGTTAGCGTGGGAATATGAATTTCCATATTCTTCTAGGGGCATTTGATTTGGGAAGTCTACATCAACTTGACATCCAAATTTCTCGAAATTTGGTGTCTATGAATGTAAATGTTTTTTATATTTGGTTTGATTAGGATTCTAATATGATTTATGAGAATATATATATATATATATATAATCTTTGTTGAGAAGAAAGATTTCTAAGAATATGATATGCTTATATTTTGTTTATTCTTAAGAATCTTATAATAGTTGTTTATATTCCCAATTTTTACTTTGGTTTGTAAACATAATTATCTTCCTCTAAATAAATAATGAAAAAAATCTATAAATCATGACAAATTCAATAAAATTGTAGTAACTAACATTTTATAAATAACATGTATAAAGGAAAATAATTATTTAAATTGTCAATTTATAACAATAATTTTTTAGTTTTATTTCTCTTAGTTAAAGAGTAGGGAGGAATAGGTAAAAATGTCAGTTTATGAAAAAAAAAAAAGTAACTTTTTCTAAACATGGTAATGTGGAGACACATGTTTTGCTGGGTATCCATATTCTTACAAAAATGGGGTTGAGTGAGAATTCAGATATGTACTGATATGCATTTGATTCCCTTGTGTGATTTGCAACCAAAGATAATAATATTAGGAAATTTTTTAATAATATTCCCAAGAATCCTAAAACATGCACTACCCTATACCAAAAGCCATATAGAAATCTCAAGGGAGGAGTGTCATTTCAATAAATCTTAAGGGATGGTGTAATTTACTTTTATATATAATACATTTTTTTGGAACATATATATTATACATATTGAGTAACATATTTACTTATTTATTATGATTTTAATGACTATTACATTATATTAGACTTTTTTATCACCTGCAGTTTCTTTTGTCAACCATCAAAAAACTAAAATGTAAAAAATGTGATAGTCAAAGTAGACTTTTTTATCACCTGCAGTTTCGTTTGTCAACCATTTAAAGAGTAAAATGGAAAAAAAAAATGTGATAGTCAAAGTCCAATGTTGGAAGTGCTATCAATGTTGGAAGTCTAATGTTACAATTTTGTCGAACCAGAACTTGTGGTAGAAGTCAAAGTTTAATGTTGGAAGTCTAGATTTATTAAATAATACTTTGAATGAACATTTTGAATTCTCATGTCAAACATAAAAAATGTTCATTGATCATATAGAAATATGATTTTTTTAATAAAAAATTTTAAAAACATATAGAATTTTGTTCAGTGTTATTTGATTAGGGTTTTTAAATATTGTGGAAAATATGTCATGTTTGTCAAAACTTTGTTTGAGTGAGACTGCTATAAAAGATGCAAAAACCTTTCAAGTCTCCCTATTGCAACTCTTGAAATTTTCAATCTTAGTGGTTGTATTAGGGTTTCTCATGATAAAATTTTGCATATCAAATGAGAGTCTAGGTCATGAAAAACTATTATAATTTGATGGCATGTTAGACTAGACAATTTCAGATCTTTAATTTTAGTAGGCCATGAGATCAGAATAAATTTTATCTCATGAAAAATTTGAAAATCTTTACATGAAATAATATTTTCCATGCAATGCATTCTCAGCGTAGGTATGTCATTTGCATCACATAAAATAATGAGAAAACTCAAAATAAATTATAGTTTTCATTATTGAATGTCACTCACATGTCATAGATTAGCTTCATGCATTTGTCTCACATGAAATGAAAATGTTTTTATCAGAATATAAAAAGGACTACAAGCAATTTTAAGCAAAAATCATTGAAATGATTGTATGTATCATTTTGAACTCACATCTAAGTTTGCATTTTTGTGCATTTTCATGCATAATAACAACGTTCTTGCAGTTCTAGATTAAGTATGTTATTGGTGCATGAAATTGTGATTGGTTTTAAGTTCATGTCTATAATTAATTTTGTATGTTGTTTTGGTTTTTATCAATTTCAATATTGTGGTGAACGATTAATGAGTTATGTGGACTATTTGTAGTTTCCTTTAATTTGTTTCTTTATTATGGTGTGATGTATGAATAATTTTAAATATGTTTATATTGGTTATTGTTTTTTATGAGTCTGGTTTTCAGAATCGGCAGGATTAGGGGGGGCGTTACTTGTTCTTCAACGGTTCATATGAATCCCCGACTTGATAATATATATAATATTTTTTTATTAGTTTAATTTACATTTAAAAATAATTTTGCACACCCTAATTTAAATTCTGCACACTCTGACGCAGATCAGTCTACTATAAAACCAAATAGCAATAAAAATCAGGTCATCCCAAAATCAACCAATAATATAGATCACAAATCTCTCTCTCTCTCTCATAAATCTTTTTTTTTTTTTTTCTTATTTGACTATCAGTATCTCAACTCTAATGGCCTGTTTGGATGGAGGGGGGAAGGAGGGGGAGTGGAGGGGAGTAGAGTAGTGTTGGCTAAAAAGAAGCTAATTTTGTACTGAATCTACTATACTCCCCCTCCCTCCCCCTCAATTCAAACGGATCATAAGAGTAAATAGTGAGTGTTTGTGAGTTCTCTTTTTATTATAAATTTATATATTATTTATGTGAGTATGTGTCTGTGTGCATTTTTTTTTATAATGTTATTTGTGTGAATGTGTGTGTGTGGGCGTGTAGATATAAATGTAGGGATATTGGGCCTAGGAGCTCATTATCCATGTATGTATTGGGCCTAAAGCCCAAGCCGAGGACTAGAGATCGTCTGAGAAGGGGTAAACGTTATCAAGGGAGTCTGTGTTAGTGGATAACGAGGTCAGTTTTGGTCATAATGGCACAAAAGGGTTGGCTGAGGACAAATGTCACCTTGGATAAACAAAGCCAAGGTTTGAATAGGTGGTTTGCCATCCAGAGGGACGTTCTCGAAAATTCTGTAGGCATAGATAAGTATTGCAAAAGCAAAGTATAGAGAGGAGTCCTAAAATATCTAAGGAGAAAGCTGCTACCACTGCATTAAGGCTTTGCAGCTAACTTTATGGTTGTATTAATGTGGAGAAAACCCCTGAACAGGGCTATATCGGCCGTCCCAATGCACAAAGGGGCTTGAGAGGGTGTCCAATGGAACAGACACTCAAATAGAGGCTTGGATGGTCGACAAGTGGAAGGTCAAGATCGTTTAAAGGGAACTATATAATAGAAGAAACCCACCGCAGAGTGAGGATTGAAAAAATCAAAAGAGAAACACAATAGCAATCAGGAACCAAATCTGTAATCAAACTTGTGTGAAATATATAAAAACTCATCTCCTCGGATTGTGCCGAGGACGATTTTTCCTAGAAAAATCAATCTATCTTCTTGTTCTTGTCATTTTATCTTACTGTCCAACTCATTTTAGCCTAGTTTTCTAATCCACTCTCTACAAATTCATTATTTTGGGCCTAAGTCCATTCATCCTGGGCTGAACCCCAAATTTGGTCCTTACAATAAACATAATATAAATTTATATAATTTAATAATTAGTAAATATAGAGGGTTTGTCACATGTGTGTATTGTTATCATATTATAAAGTTAATGATTTAAAAAAGAAAGAAAGAAAGTAAAGTTAGTGATTGTTCAAGCATTTAATCGGTTAAGTAGATACATAGTGAATTATTTATATATGTATGGATGGATGGATGTAACTATTTGAGTTAATAATTGATTCAATGCTTGTGGGTTAAGTTTTTTCATTCAGTTAAATTTTTTTAAATAAAAATAATGACAAATAGATAATGACAATTGCATAAAAATAAATATGTTATCCAAAATTAACAAAATAAGGTGGTTACACCTATCTACAATGACAATAGATAATGACAACTCATAATGAATTTTCATGTAAGTATTTCAAAATATGAAAACTTGTAGAAGGAAATTATAAAAATTCATGTATTTGTGTGTGACTTTTTTTTTTTTTTTCCTTCAGTAATTTGATATATTTAAGTTCTCTTTTTATTAAATTTTGTTTAATTTAAGTTTCTTAATGAACTTCTGAAAGGAAATCCTAAAGCCACCATAAGGTAGAGTGAGTGCCTAACTTCATCCACTCCATAACTTAACCTTCAAACTAAGTGCCCGTTTGGGTAGAGCTGAAACTTGCGTTTCAGCTCTACGTTTTCCTACCTTTTTTTTTTTTTTTTTTTTTTTTTTTTCTCTGCACGTGAACAGTAAAAGCACTGTGCAGGGGACAAAAAATACTATTCACGCACTGTTTATGTACTGTTTATGCACTATTCATGGGTCCCACGACACTATTTACACATTTAAAAATTATTTTGCTACAGTATTTTCAGTTTTCAGTTTTCAGTTTCAGTAACAATAAGCTCAATCCAAACGGACCCTAAGTGTGTGTTTGGGTTCACTTATATTGCGTTGCGTTTTGGTTTTTTTTTTTTTTTTTTTGTTTTCACGCGTTTGAACAGTAACCGCAAATGTTGACTTTCTGCAGTGAACAGTGCACATATGCACTGTTCACGGACACACAAATTTCATTTTTTATCAATTTTTTCATTAAAAATGGGTCCCACAGTACTATTCACACATTTAAAAATTATTTTGCTACAGTATTTTCAGTTTCAGCAAAATAAGTTCTATCCAAACACACCCTAAGTCTAAAGGATATAGATTAGGTTTTATCCATGCAACTTCCTTTTGGTTTTTGTTGATCTTTATTATTATATTTTTACTAGGAAATTAAGTCTTGCAAGTCTTATTTTTTCTTAGATTTTATCAAGGATATAAAGTTGTGTAAATTTCTTTCTTTTCAAAATTCCTTATAATATTTTTCATGTGCTGGTAATTTTTCTTTTGAAGATTAAAATTTTTTTTTCCCTTGTAAGCATTATAGATCAAGAGGAAATATTTATTGTTGAATCTCTACTTTGAAATTCGTTACTGGGGAATAATAAAAATCTTGATTCTCTCATGTCCCAGTTCTCAAAATACTAATTTATGAGAGAGAGAGAGAGAGAGAGAGAGAGAGAGAGAGAGAGAGTATTTGCTACAATTGCATGGCAAGTCACTAAGGGGAGAAAAATTGTTACAATTGCAAAATCAAAGGAAGAGAGAGAGAGAGAGAGAGAGTATTTGCTACAATTGCATGGCAAGTCACTAAGGGGAGAAAAATTGTTACAATTGCAAAATCAAAGGAAGCATAACTGCCGTCACTACCATGGTATTTTGTAATTTTTTTTAAAGGAAAAATGAAATTATAGATTATTTTTATTGAATAGGTGAACGTGTTACAAATTTGAATGATTAGAGATTTTTATCATTTTGTTTTTTAATAGGTTTTTTGTTGAATAATTTGTTCACTTGCTGTTGTTTGGTCTAGTCTTGTTTTTGTTTAGGTTATTTTTCTACGTTGTTATTTGGGCTAATTTTTATTGATGTTATTTAAGTATTTTTTGTTTTATTTTGTTTTGTTTAAGGGGTTAAAGGATTACGTTGGGGGGGCATAATTATTTTTGGAATAATGCTATATCCACAATATTTTTACAATAAATCTTATGCGAAGAGTTGTTATTGGTAGGTAAAAAAATGATGCCAGTATTTGATCTAAATTAGAATTAGTAACATACCATGTAAGATTTATTGTGAAAATATTGTGAATGTAGCGTTACCTTTTTTTTTTTTTTTAATATTTTTAAATCCAAAATTTTGTGATTCTCAAGTCAAGGTGTTCAACATTTTTATTAGGGTGGTCACAATATTTTGTTTAGTGTGTGTGTGTGTATTATTTTTTTTTTTTTTTACAAGTTAGGGTGGTCACCCTCAATTAAACGCGGAGCTGCCACTAGTTTGAAGAGGACATTCATGTGTAGTTTTAGTCACATGAGTTTTTTAACGAATCACATCACTTATTTAAATAACACACATGAATAATTTTTTAATTCACCATGTCCTAGATTGGAATTGGTATCTCCAAACTAATTTGAAACCAAATTTTGTTAGTGGCAGCTCTGGAAATTTTTTTAGGATAGTCACTAAGGATAATTCAAGACTACGGTCTTTTTCTTGGTATTGTTTTTTAGAGAAAAATGAAATTCTAGATTATTTTTACGTAATGAGCTGAATGAGTTAAAAATTTGAATGATTAAGGATTTTTTTTCTTGAATAGGCTTTTTGTTGAATAATTTGTTCACTTGTTATTTGGTTTAGTCTTGTTTTTATTTGGTTTTTTTATTTTTTTTTTTTGTGTGTGTTTATTTTGGCTAATTTTTATTGTTGTTATTATTATTTTTTTTGGGTTTAAGAGCCAAAATTTTTTTTTTGGAGTAATGCTACGTTCATAATATTTTCACAAAAAATCTTATACAACAAGCTATTATTGGTAGGTTTGAAAGTGATGTTAGTGTTGAGCCCAAATTAGAATCAATAATTGTTTATTGCATAGGATTTGTTGTGAAATTTTTGTAGATGTAGCATTACTCTTATTTTTGTTGAACAAAAATTCTTGTGATTTTCAAGTTGGGCTGTTCAACATTTTTATTAAGGTTGTCATAATAAGTTAGTTTAGTATATAAATTTTTTTTTTATGTGGCAAATATATATACATTTTTTTTGCAAATTAGAGTCGTAGAACTGCCATTGAGTTTTGTCCTTTTAAAAAATGGTCTTGTTAATAGGTGTCTTTAGAACAATTGTTAACAAATTATTTTAGGAAAATTTTAATATCACTTTTATGAAAAATAGAAAAAGTTGTCAAATCATTATTATTATTTTTTTTCCATACAAGCTTTTTACAAAAGTTCATTAACAAAAGCTTAAGGCATCTATTAATATTTCTCTTTAAAAAACTGCTGCCAAACAGTGTATATTTGAGGACTTTGTAAATTAATTACATAATATATAAACTTTCCCATGGGCCAATCATTATGCCCATCATACCTGCACTATTAGGTCACTATCATTTACCGAAGGAAATTATTTATTAATCCTATTCTAGTGTCTTATTACTCTCACGTGAATATGATTGCCACAAATAAAGGGTCAAACCTTACACAAACTTATTTAGGTCAATTAAAAATCAAGCAAAATTTGGCTTGATTCCATATGTTTTAGATATGCATGAATTTAAATTTATAACTTTCATTTCATGATAATTGTCTTTTACCATTAAGTTAAGACACCAAAGAATTTCTTTCAGGTATAGACCATATTCGATCCCAAATTCCTTATTTGATGACAAAAAACGATATCCGTTGAATCAACTAGGATTCGTATGACATTTGCTATAAGCGTAAAGTTTAGAAAACAATACCTAAATATGTCCTAGTTCATGCCATCACACATTAAAGGCAAGTCCCTAATAAATGGCATTCCTAATGCTTAAAAGTAGGTCTGGAATCTCTGAAGCCAAATCTCTCATTAAGAAATAGAAAACAGTACCTAAATTAAGAGTAAAAGACACAAGCTAAAGTGAGCTAAACCCATGGAAGAACGTGTTAACAAACCTCTTTCTTGTTCCATTAAGAAAAATAAAATGACAAGGTGGACCTACAAACGTGTCGCCTCTTGTTTGTAGCCTCGTCTCGCGTGCTAGACTGCTAGTATTGTCGTATTGTGTGACGCATCTCCAATTAAAATAGTAATGGTCAATTACAATGCGATTAAGCATTTATAAACTTGATTATTAAAAAAAAAAGAAAAAAAAAAGAAGCATTTATAAGCTTACTTTGAAAGTTTGAATATATATTATCTCAATTAGGAGTTGGTGTGGTGTCCCATTGTGCATCCAATCATGGATAGCGACGTCACCGGACTGATACATCAAACTCGATCTCTACAAATCTTTGAGGATTTATAACTATTTTATGCCAATCATTTCACTAATGGTAATTAAGGAACTCATGTAGAACTATTGATCAAGAGTAATTAATGTTTTAGTCTAATGGTAAAAAACTATCATCAGAAGTAGACGTCAGGTAAAACCATAGAAGCATTGCATAATTATGTTGTTACAAGGTACTTTAATTGAATTTGAGTTTTATGGTAAAAAAATCTAATAGCATTTGGTGTTTCATAATAATTATTTTACTACAAACCCTTTTCCTTTCTCCCCTAAAAAGAACTCCAGAAGTCTTGGAGAATTTAGAACTATACTCCAGAAACATTGAAAAAGTTATGTTGTTGCAAGTTGCTCCAATAATTAATCCATTTCAATTCGAACCTTTAGGTGGATTAATTATTGCAGAATATTATAATTTTGAAGTCAAAATATAAAATCAAGACTAGAAGAGCCAATCCAAATGAGAGGATGTGAACCTATAATATTCGTAAATTTATTATATATAATTTACAATCAAACTAAGGCTTTGTGATTTCTAATTGGGCGATATAACACCAACTACGTACCCTCATCCCCAATCTTAATATGTTTGTACACAAATTTTTATAAAGGTTTTGGTTTTATATATACTCGAGTTAAATATTCTCATTAGTTAATTGTTTTCTGTTTTTCATGGGTAATCCGCTAGGCGACTTAGTCATTAGCCTAACTGTAAATCTGAGGGGATAGTTGGGGTGGAGGATAATGCCTACTAATTTAAGCCCACTTTAGCCTAAACGTTTTTCCATTTATATTAAGAATGAGGCTTTCATGCTTATGCTCCGGACTTGGGAATGAGACTTACATGCTTATGCTCCGCTCATGATGATAGCTCTTAATTATCAGATTAAGATATTAATCGGTTTATGTGTAGATGAGAATTGAATCCAAGATCTCTTATTCAATTATCATAGACTTTACCAATTGAGTTAATTGGAACTCACTAAATGTGGTCTAATTTGAATATACGACAAGACGCTAATAATTTCCTTTTGGTATAGCCTTACAGATAAGTTATGAACTTAGGTCTCTTATTCAAAAATAAGAGACTTTATCAATTGAATTTATCGAAACTCATAAAAAATTAAGAATTTAGGAAATCTTATTTTACAATCATTCATCTTACTACCCATTAATATATTGCATTTTTATAAATTAATGATCTCGTTTGCTCTATGATGATTAGTTTTTATCATCAAGTCAAAACACCAATTAGTATTTTGAGTAAGTAGGGAATGGACCCCAAATAGGGACGACACTAGAAATCTTCCCCTGGGAGGGCTGATCTTATGACCAAAATGAAATTGTATAAACTCATTTCAAATAATGAAATATATACACAACACACACGCGCTCGTACTTAGAGTTACGTATGTTTTTTCTATTTTGCTTGAAAAAGTTAGTTGATATTTTGTGAGAGAGCTAAACTTAATTATATGATAGAAAAATTATTCATTCAATTTCTTTTTTTAATTTATTATTATTATTATTATTATTATTATTATATGTTTTAAGATCATAAATTTTGCTTATATATCAATTTATCTCATATAAAATTGAATAAGTCATATATGTTATCACTTATCAAGTAATTGAAAGATGTACAAGTTATAAAAAAAAAATTGAATTTAAATTAAGCACTTATGTTGTATTTGTAATATATTTTTAGTTTTATTAATGTATTATGAGATAATTTTTGTTTTGGTGAAACTTTTAAATGTTTGAATTTTTACTTCAATTTTTTTTTTTCATTTATCACTCACAATACTAACAAATTTTGTGGAATACACTAGATGCCTAGCATATATAGCAATTATTTGACCCATAAATAACAAAAATCAACAATCAATTTTGGAAACTATCATTACAACCACTTTCTGAACAACTCAATTTTCTTTACCATTGACATCTCATGTAACTTTGCACTCTTTCTTATTCCAAAGATCAAAAAATTCATTACTAGAAAAAAAAAGAATAAATATTAATAAATTAAAGAAGAAAAAATACTGAGCTATTAAAGAAAATAATGAAAACTTATAATTAAGCGTATTGATACAGGAGTCCAAAAATTGTATTGTTGGAACTAGGTTAACAAAACTTAATACTCTTAGACAATATTTTATTACTCATAACAAATACGTATTTTATTTTAAATTTGAGAATGAATAATCAAGTATTATTTTCACAAAATAATAATTTTGTGTGGGATTTTTATACCATATGTATAATCTATTTGTAATCTTTTTTTCTTTTTTTTTGATGAGATACTATAATTTTGTCACTTTTTAAAAGTTCCATAAAACTTTAGTTTTTTTTTTTTTTGTTGGGGGGGGGGAGGTGGGGAATTCATATATTTTTAGGGGGCAAAACTGTTAAAATTCTAATTTAAACAAAAAATACATATAAAATATTTTTAAAAACATGGGTCAAGGGGGAGCCTTGGCCCCCCAAAGCTCATATTCAGCTCCATCCTTGACCCCAAATCTCTTATTCGATAATAAAAAATTTACTAGTTAATGTAATTGTAACCCACTTGGTGGGATTAGTATGGAAGAAAAGAAAAAGCATGCATATCACTATCACATATTTGAATCACAATATGACTTATAAGGTATGACTTATTTTTCTATTTTAGAAAATTGAGTGTTGAAAAATCTGGTACTTAAAAAAATGGGATTAAAAAATCTTGATAGAGATAAAAATAAAATAAATATAAAAAATTCTTTCTTTAGCTTAATTATTGACTAGAAAATTTATCTTGTGTGAATCTCTATTTGTTTGATACAATAATAAAAGTCGTATATGTATACTTATTTTTATTTGTACATATGTTACTTTTGAAGTATAATACCATGTATTTGGATTCTTTATAATATTCTTTATTTTCTAATATGTTTTTTGATACAATAGATATATGACAGATGTGTTTTTATATCGGATAACTACGACCTTGAGCTCGAGATTTCAATTTTTTTGGAAGAAGCAACCTTAAAGATGGACCAAAATTAAAGTGGTTAGCGTTGACCTAATAAAAGTTTATTCCACTTGAGTTAGGTTAAAATCACGAAATGTATATGCACCATTACCATCTTCACATATCACTTTATTATTCATTATTTAGACAGAGAAATGTATATAGACAAAAGGCAATAATTCCTCGATAAAGTAAGGGCTCAAAGAGATATCTCAACTCTATAATAATTTTTAAAAGTGTGCTTTTACTGTCATTGTGGCAAACAGACAATATAGATGTGTAATAATCACATATAATTTCTTGAAAAAAAGTATATAACATTTCAATTGCATGCATATACTGCTTGCATTGCCTCGATAAGCATAAAGCAATATAACATTTTGAGCATAAGGTATTTCACACCCCCCCCCCCCCCCCCCTCTTTTTTTTTCATCTCATATATGCGTTGGATTTACATGTCGTTTTTTCCTCCAAGCTAGAAGAAAGACTTCGTATTTTAATTTCTAAAATGAACACAATTTCCCTTTAAAATACTTTTAGAGAAATCTCCCAAAATCCAACATGACGGTTAGATGCCATCTACTTGTATTTTAATTATAAGACTTTTTAAAGTGTTTTAAATAAGTTACGTCACTACTAAATAAGTCATATAATTAAAATTCACAAAGATGGAAATGGCATGAAATGAGTTGTATAAACTCTTGTGAGAAAAGTTCTATCCTTTTAAAATTCTTATTAAGATATATTAATTTCAGCATATTTTATGATTTCATAGACTTTTGCACTGCATTGCATAAACTCAATAAATTTGCAACTTATTTGAAATATATGACCATTATATGTCTGTAAATATTTTCTTTATGTTATTAGATTATAAACAACCATAATATAAATTTTAGGATCCTGAATTATCATGATTTCACAACTACTAAAATTAATTATAAACCTTACCTTGATCCATTGCTAAAATTTTCTTAAGATCAAGTCTTAGTATAAAAGACACTTAATTCATATAGAATTGGTTGCTCTCTTTGGACCCTCTTGTTTCTTTAACTATTTAGTTTATGTGATGGGATAGCTAAATGTCTCTTTATAGGTAGAAAGATGATCAAATTCCTTGTATCTATAACCTCCACTTGCCCATCAAAGTTGGAGTTATATTTAGGAAACTTACTTCTCCATTAACCTATGTTTTAAGGACATGTAATATCTTATTAAACCATAACATATATGAAATTATCAAATGGATACGTTATCATATAGGACAATTTATTCTTACAATGTATATATAAACAAATTTTAGGTTTTCTAGACGGAATGTCAAAAAGGGTTCACTAATACAAATGTTAGAACATGAACTAAAACTAGCAGTAGGATTAATGATTCTGTTATCCAATTGTGTTGAGATGTTCAATCAAAATTTTATTGTAATTTTTTTATATTTCTCATGTATTTTTATATTTAGTTTTATTTATTGTATTGCACCAACAAGATATCTTAGTAGTTGTGAATCCTTTCTTTAATTTCATTATGTCTTTCCCTTTCGGGATTAATCGTTAGATCTTCTTGTTTTGACCTTAAACACAATCTGCAGATTCCTTCCACACCTTATAAATTGATCAATCATGTCCAACACCGGCTATTTCGTTTACGTCAAAGATTAGATCTGACCCTAGTGGGCAACCAATTTGGATGCAAACCGACAAGCAGAAGTATTATTCAAACAAATAAATATAGAAATTAGACCCACCCCATGTAAATTACGAGATGTTTAATAATTTGATTAAGCTAAGTATTTAGTTTAATAATTTGAAATACAAAGATACAATAACAGCGCGTGTATGGTTGCTGTAACAGCAACTTTACAAATTTATACATTTTTAACTCAACTGATGTTAGTTGTTTGAGTTAAGTATTTTATAATATGAGCATGGTCCATTAATTTAAGTTAAAATTAAAAATGTGTCTAATTTTTTTTATTTGAGAAACACACACACACATAAAAAGTTTGTCACTCTTGATTCTCATAAAAAAAACAAAAAAGTTTGTCACTCTTAATGATTGTAGTCTTTCAATTTCTTTTTTTCCACGTCTCTATAAAATCACAATATAATAGGAATGACTTACCTTATTCTAAATTCTTATTCACCAGCTTGAACTTAAATCATTCTTAAAATAAACCGAGAAGACGTAACTTTAAACTTTTTTTTTTTTGGGAGTAAAGACGTAACTTTAATTTTTATTCTTCCTTTAATATATATCTTGTATAAAAAAAATACTCTTTTAGTTAGGCCTATTGTGGAGGGTAAAAGACCCAGAGGCCCATGTTAATGCCTACATTGGGCCAAGGGTCTAGCCCAAAGAAAAACCCCTCCTCGGTCATGGGAAGAATTCTCCTCGGTATGGATGTAGCCGAGGATAAAGGAGGCAACCTGCTATTGGCAATGACACTCCAGATCATTCCACAAAACAGGACAAGTACTAAAAGCAGAAAAGGACAACAGAGAAAAGGGAAATGTCTGAGGGAAAGACTGTCATCATTACGTTCAGTGCCTTGTGCCTGACATGGCCATGCTTTTCTATTTTTACAACCACTTCCAACAACTGGAGGGAAGGATTGATGGAACAAGTACCTACCCTAGGAACCCTACCCATGAGAAAGGAAACTACTATAAAAGGGAGTGGAGGGAAACAGAAGGGGCGGGGAACCATCCCCCCAACACACCAGAGGCACTAGAAAAAGCTTCCCGGACCGTGCCGAGGACCAATCTTTTCTGGAAAACTCAGTCTGTCTCAACTTGTCCGTGATAACCGTTGTCTATACATCAGAGCTTAGCTTTTTGGCCTACTCTCTACAAATTTATTGTATCAAGTTCACTGGTCTAAGGTTCCATGCATCTTGGGCTTGGCTTGAAAAACGTGACCCTACAATTGGTGTCGTCTGTGGAAAGAGTTTGTGCGTTGGCAAATGCAACGGCTAATCACGATCAAGTTCCTATCAGCAAGAGTCCCTCGAGAGGACCACTTTGGCAGTAGTGCAAGCTACGCGAAAGCCACCCCCCATTATTTCCAAGAACACATTGTCATTGTCGTTACTCAGCTTCCACTTAGGTCTACACTTCGAAGTGTTGACTACGCTAGAGGGATTGCTAAACGTAGTGTGGTTCTAGGGGCTTCTGACGTCAGATGTGTGCCCCGCGCGCTTGTCAAGGGGCTAACTCTCACGAGCCTAGTAGTCTAGTTCGCTGAATCTCCTTCGGAGAAAGAAGCTGAGGGCCAAACCAGAATCTTTTGAAGCGGTTAAACAAAACCTTAGCTATGTCGAGTTCTCGGACCTCCGGCTTTAGGGAAATTGACGCGCACCAACGACACTCCAAAAGTTTAAGTGCTAAACAGAACCAAGGTCTTGCATGGTCCTCAGACTTAAACCTATGAGAAAATTAGTCACTCCAAAAGTCTAAGTGCTAGACAAAACCAAGGTCTTGCATGGTCCTCAGACTCAAACCTATGGGAAACTAGTCACTCCAAAAGCCTAAGTGCTAGATAGAATCAATGTCTGGCATGGTCCTCGGACTCAAACCTATGGGAAAACTAGACACTCCAAGAGCCTAAGTGCTAGATAGAACTAAGATCTTGCATGGTCCTCGGACTCGAACATATGGGAAAACTAGTCACTCCAAGAGCCTAAGTGCTAGACAGAACCAAGGTCTTGCATGGTCCTCGGACTCGAACCTATGGGAAAACTAGTCACTCCAAAAGCTTAAGTGCTAGATATAACCAAGGTCTTGCACGGTCCAAACTTATGGGGAAACTAGTTACTTCAAAATTCTAAGTGCTAGACAGAACCAAGGTCTTGCATGGTTCTTGGACTCAAACCTATGAGGAAACTAGCTACTCTAAGAAAAACCTAAGTCCTAGATGGAACGAAGATCTTGCATGATCCTCAGACCTCAGGCTTTGTGGAAACTAACACGCGATGGTACCTTTCTAAGCGTTCAAGCTAAGTTCAATCATGCCTCGGTCCTCGGACCAGACACCTAAAGCAAGTTAAAGCTATAAGTATCATCGAAAACGTGGAAAAGAACCTTAGTACTCGGTGATCCCCTCGGATAGCTTACTTTAGGTTACACATCCTCGGGCGGTCACCCCGTTCGTAGTACAGAACATGCGGTTGTTTTTTCCGGTTAGTCTTATACAGTTAACTTACTTAAAATTGGTGTTGCTGTGCCCGTCAGTTTTGATAAGTTCAGAGTGACAACTCTTTACCATCAATGGAATCAGTTCTACGTACTATTCGAAAGAAAAGACACCAGCACATCCATTCATAAAACAATTATTACAGAAAAGAAAGGATACGCAAAATGAAACAAAATCATCTTTTTATTAGATAAATAAGAAGTACAATGTACATAAGAAGGCTTAGACAAGCCTACATCAGAAGCTAACTATAAAAAAATAAAAAAAAGGGGGTACACGGGAACGATAAATCCTCAATCTTACTCCAACAGCAATCGAACAAGTATGGATGGCACCGATGGTGGAAGAGAAGTAGAAGCAGGAACGCCAAATCCCCATACTTGCTCTAGCAGCAATCAAGCAAGTATGGATGGTACCGGTGATGGGAAACCCGAACCCTCACATGCGTGACACACGGCGTCGGATGAAAGTCCCAATTGTATCACACCAAAAATCTGATGCGACCTACACCTGCTTCGGATTTTGGCTGAAGGAAGAGAGACTTCTTTCTCGTCCGATTGAGGGGAAGAAATATCTTTGGCCTTTGTCTCCCTTGCCTTGGCTGGGCCATTCTGAGTCTAGGAGACACCCGAGGCTTCTGAAGAGGGTTGGGTTCCTTCACCCTCATCCTATCCTTGACCATTTCACTCCCTAAATCTTAGTCACTCTCATAGTGGGGACTTTGGAACATTTGGTGAGTTAGAAACCTGAAAAACTCAAGGGTCTGCGAATAAATGGGGATGGCCTCCCATCATGCGTCTTATATAGGGGGTAAACCCGAAGACAATCAATTCGCCCTAAATCTCAAAGAAGGAATTACAAGCGAGATAAATCTCACTCAATTTCCAAAGTAGTCTTCGGCCGTTGGATTTATGTCACCTCGTGAAGAGGTCCTAATTAAAATGCGCCTCGTGTACCGAAACGACAGGAACGCGGTTTGGATAGACTAAGAGGATGTCTCACAGCCAGGAACGCGCCTCAGGCAAGCGAAGAGGCTCTGGCATTAACGGAGGACAAGACTTGGCAAGCCGTGACAGAGGCCCGGTGTCACCAATACCCTTCTCTCCGTCCGAGGAGCCGGACAACAGGATTTTAATGGGCTATTATGGGGGGTAAAAGACCCGGAGGCCCATGTTAATGCCTACATTGGGCCAAGGGCCCAGCCTAAAGAAAAAGCCCTCCTCGGCCATGGGGAGAATCCTCCTCGACATGGATGTAGCCGAGGATAAAGGAGGCAACTTGCTATTGGTAATGACACTCCAGATCATTCCACGGAACAAGACAAGTACTAAAAGCAGAAAAGGACAATAGAGAAAAGGGAAATGTCTGAGGGAAAGGCTGCCATCATTACGTTCAGTGCCTTGTGCCTGACATGGCCATACTTTTCTGTCTTTATAACCACTCCCAACAACTGGAGGGAAGGGTTGATGGGACAAGTACCTACCCTAGGAACCCCACCCATGAGGAAGAAAACTACTATAAAAAGGAGTGGAGGGAAACAGAAGGGGCGGGGAACCATCCCCCCAACACACCAGAGGCACTAGAAAAAGCTTCCTGGACCATGCCAAGGACCAATCTTTTCTCGAAAACTCAGTCTGTCTCAACTTGACCGTGATAACCGTTGTCCGTACATCAGAGCCTAGCTCTTTGGCTCACTCTTTACAAATTCATTGTATCGGGCTCACTGGTCTAAGGTCCCATGCATCTTGAGTCTGGCCTGAAAAACGTGACCCTACACCTATAATAATAAATAAACAATTTAAGAGAGTTTAAATTTCACCTTACCACCACGCACCTTTGGTGCGGTGATTACTCCACAAGTATAAGTACTTGTGGGATGTGGATAGGAAAGGGTTGGGGTTCAAGTCTCTAAGAGGGAGTTTCACACAGATATAGATTTAGATTAGGCTAGATATATATTTAGATTAGGATAGAGTAGAAATTCTATCTAGTATAAAATAAAAAAAATCACCCTACTCTTATAGCAAGGTGAATTGAGAATTGAGATACTCCTCGGAAATAATTAAATTTAAATGCCGAAATCATCGTATATGTTTATCTAGCATTAGAAAAATCGTTTAAGAGAGTTTAAATTTTAGCCCACTCTCATGGTAAATAAAGAATTGAGATACATACTCTTTGGAAATAATTATATTAAAATGCCGAAATCATCATATATTTATCTAGCATTAGAAAAATCTTTTAAGAGAGCTTAAATTTCAGCCTACTCTCTTAGCATGGCGAATTGAGAATTGAGATACTCCTGGGAAATAATTAAATTTAAAAGCCAAAATCATCATATATATTTATTATTTAGCATTAGGAAAATCGTCCAGTTGAAAAACAATCGCCAATGAATGAGTATCTTAATTCTCAATGAGTTCAGTGAAGCCTTGGCTTGAATGTTTTTATTTGGCTGCTGAATATGCCTTGAAATTAACCCATATAAATCTAGCTAGTCCAAATAAAATGAATGATTCGATTTTTTTTTTTTTTTTAGAGTTTAACTTATAACGTCTGTTTTTTATGATTATATTTTTAATTATCAAATTAAGATATCAATTGATTTTTTAATGTAGGCGAGAATTGAATTCTAAATTTTTTATTCAATCATCAAAAAGTTTACTAATTAAACTAATCGAAATTTATAATGATTCAATATTTAATTAGCAAAACAAACGCACGCCTTTTGGCAATTTTTTTATTTTTATTTTTTGAGAATCAACCTTATGGCAGTTTGTATAGCCCTTTGTGGCGATTTGTCGCATAGCTTTTTTTTATCTTTCTCCACTCCAGTTTCTCTTCTATTTATTTTTTAGATATTCCTAAAGTTATTTTTATTTATAAAAAACTATTTTTATACAACATTAAGAATAAGGGACTATTTTTTATATTTAGAAGCAAAATATTTTATTAATTTTTTCGCAAGAATCAAGAAGACTATTAATATTGTCAGGATCATTATTATTTTTATTGATATGTCAACCCTCAAAATTTAAAATCAACAATTTCTTACGTCAGTAAATGCTCACGCTGATTCGGTGATTCCTTTCACACAAATTTTTTTTATATATAAGCATTTCCACCATGTACTCGCAACCAAGCCTCCCTCCATCATTCAATTGATAGAGATGGAAGCCTCTGCAAATCCCCTAGTGAACATCAATGATTTTGAGCTACATGATTTCATTGACGAGACCAATTTCCACCATTGCATCAATTTAATCCGAGGAAGCAATGACCCAGTTGTGAATTTTGATACTGATCTTATTAATGGTTGTTTTGTTGATAACCAATTTGGTCCGAACCCGGTTGATATGTATGATTTTAATGGTACTACTATGATGACCGACCCAAATACTATGTTCAACACGTTGGGAAGTTTTGGTGATGATGTCCAGGACGGGGATGAAGATAATGATAGAGAGGATTCCTCGGCAACCACCACCACAACCACGACTACAACCCCGACGAAGAGGGCGAAGGGTGATCGGTCAAGAACTTTGATTTCAGAGCGGAGGAGGAGAGGAAAGATGAAGGAAAAGCTTTATGCATTGCGTTCCTTGGTTCCTAACATCACAAAAGTATGTCCCAACTTTTTTATCTTTATATTCTTATGTTGTGTATAAATTTCATCATGATTACATTTATAATATATAAGTTTGTGAAGTAACCCTATTTGGGTGGTGAATGATTTGATTATCTAAATGATAGTATATAAAGTGATGTTTCTTTAATAACATGTGTAGATGGATAAGGCCTCCATTGTTGGAGATGCTGTACTCTATGTGCAAGAGCTGCAAAGCAAGGCTAAGCAGCTAAAATCTGAGATTGCGGGTCTTGAAGCATCCTTAGTAGGATCAGAAAGATACCAAGGATCAATTGAAAGCCCTAAGAAGGTTCAAGTGTTACAAAACAACTATCAGGTTTCCAAGAAGATCATCATGCAGGTTCATATAATCTCCTAATTTGTATCTATCTATGACCAATTGATACAAGTTCCAAAATGCTTTTTTTGCAATCATTAATATGAGTGTGCGAATGTGGCTTTGTAGATGGATGTGTACCAAGTGGAGGAAAGAGGCTTTTATGTGAGATTGGTGTGCAATAAGGGAGGAGGGGTGGCTTTATCACTATACAAGGCTCTCGAATCCCTTACTAACTTCATAGTTCAGAGCTCCAACTTGGCCACAGTTTCTGAGAGATTTGTACTGACATTTACGTTAAACGTATGCTTCCTTCTCTCAATAATTTTTCACTTTCTTCTTCTTCTTCACTATTTATTTAACTTCTTCACTACTTCAAGTTGTTTATTAATGTAATTTGTTTGATGTTATTTGATTATAACAGGTGATAGATTCTGAGCAGGAAATCCATTTGCCAAATTTGAGACTATGGATTGCTGCGGCTCTAGTGAACGAACAGTTTGAATTAAAAACACCTTTGTCATATGCCTAGCTAATTTCATACTCTCTCTCTCTCTCTCTCTCTCTCTCTAATGCTACTATGTATGAGTACTGTGATATCTGGTTAATCTGCAATCAATGAGTGCATGAACCTTAGCATGTCTACAAGTGTTCACTTGCTAGAACGAGTTACTATGCTCTTTTTAGGTGTAAAATGGAAGTTTTATTTATATATATAAACTGATTACATATACAGAGAGTTAAAGTTACTATGCTCTTTTTAGGTGTAAAATGGAAGTTTTATTTACATATATAAACTGATTACATATACAGAGAGTTACAGTTACTATGCTCTTTTTTGCCACTGTCTTGGAGCCACATTTTTATCATTTTTTGTTCGTTCATTGAAGTTTGCAGCAATTGGTACCTCCAGCTACTTGGGTTTATCATCAATTTACAAAGTGGTTTTAATATTACTCATATATATGTATGATATTTTTTTTATTGCAAATATAATTTAAATACACCAACTGAAGCACATTGTTATAACAAACTTTGTCTCCCATGGCATGCGTTAGCTAGCCTGGCAAAATTAAAAAAATAAAATAAAATAAAATAAAAGCAATGGATCCAAGAAGATGGAGGTCAAATTGTTTAATTAATTGTTTGATGCTTATTCTGCTTACCTCATTGCCAGTTCTTTCGGTTCCAAGTCTAGCTATCAAAACTTAAATAAAAATTTAGTCTTACATGTTGCTTTGGTCAGCCATACCAACTTTTGACCTCAAAATAACATCAATCAATCATTCAATATATGGTTGGATGGATGTATGACCGTATATAAAATGTTGCGTTATTTAAAATTAGATTTGTAATATTTAATCTAAACTAGTTGATCAATCTCAATAGAGATAATCTTAATACAATTAGGTAATAATGTTTTTATACATGCTTGATCATTTACATGTACTTTAGTCCCTTAGAATAGTGATGCCTCCTGTTTCTCCCAAAAGTGAACTCAAGTTTGATCCACTTGCTTCCCCTTAAGAATCAGGAGGCAGCTTGACTTTCCTTTAAAAAAAAAAAAAAAAAAATTCACGACTTTTGTCTCAATTAAGTTATGTAGCAAGCTATAATTAGCTACTCATCACTTTCACATGAACTCACCATTCACAGTCTGATACATGTACAATAATAATAAAAAATGTGATATTTTATATGATCCTTTAATTTTTGAAAAAGAATTATATAGACCATAAATACTTATTAGTTATCACAGTAGAACAATAAGGCTGTAAGGTTAACTTCAAGCTTATGCGGTAGCGAACTTAATTTGGGTCGTAAGTTTGAGTTCGCGTAATACTATCTGTCAAACGCTTGTGGGTTGACTTGTCATTGGCCCAAGCTTTTTAAGTGTAAAATAGAGTTCACACTTAATTTTGAGTTTCTCTATACTGATTGGGTTCACTTTTGTCAAGATTACATTATTTTAAACTTTCAATCGCACGGTTTTTATTTTGACAAATCCATTGTCCGATTCAAATTTTTTTATATATGCACACCGTGATTTTAAGATAATAAAAAATCAATAATTAGGTATTACTCTTTGTTAATGTTACACTATTTAGAACATGTGAGGTAATCTTTTATGTTTTGGAGGAGATGTCTCATGGAGCGATTTCATGAAGCCACCATTTCAAAGCATATGGGTTCCACACAGAAAGTAACATATTTTTGGGTCTCACATATGGTGAGAAGGTAACTTCATAGAGGAGTTCCATAAGAGAATTTTCCCATGTTTAGAGGGCACTTTCAACTCGTTAACTTCATTTATCTTATGGGTATGCTAGGATTGCCATTTCTTACTCAAATAAGGGGTTTTCTAATTGTGCATGTGTTGATTCATATAATTAAGATTAAATTAGTTATAATAGTCTGGAGTCTGGACTATGTGGATTTCATTCTATCAGATGTATGTGTATTGCATGAGTGTGTATATTGAGGCCCATATTGTATGTCTACTAAGTAAATTTGGACTATATAAATGATTATGTAGAACTCTAATTGTAACTCGATTAGTCTTTTTGTGTTGTAGCACGGAGGATCCAAATTCCACTACACCTATGTCTGGACAAAGATTTTGATTCACTGTTTGAATGGTGCATTTAATTCCACAAAATTAAGCTTGTTACAAAAATAAAACAAAACCTAAATATATAGTAACTACTACTCATCATCCACATTTCACAAGAAAGAAAGAAATCACTAAACAATAAACTAAATAATTCAAATTAGGTTAAACTTAAAATTTACCAAAACTACATTCATGGGACAGAAAAATGACCTCGGGTTACAAATTTGGAAGAACCAAACTGCTTGGATCTAGGTGAGATATTTGCCTTAGCCATTTGATTACAATTTTTTTTTTTTTTTTTTTGGAGAAACAAAAATGGGGGCCTTTATGGCTATATTACACCCCTGAGCAGGGCGCTAGATGGCCTCGGACGGGGTAGCCCAATCTCGGAGGCCCGCCTGTACCACTGTGTAGGGAGTTACCCCACTAAGGATGCCCACCAACAGACTCCTGCGGGCAGGGGCGTAGCCAGGAATTTTTACATGGGGGGGTCAATTCGAACCATAAAGGTTGAAATCGACGACGATGAGTATCATCGTTGTATGGATAATCTATATTTTTAGGTTGATATGGACCTTTTTTAAGATAAACTCGTCGGATTTCATCTTGTTTGTTGATAGGAAATTCATATATTTGTTTATGTGATCTTGGATCACGATCTATCTCTTCAGATTGAATTCTTGAACATTTGGAGGGTTCAGAGTGTTCATTAGGCATCGAAATATCAACATTTGTTTCTACAGCCACAAGTGTCCTAATTTCTGAATTGCTAACATCTTTTTTCTTAAAGAATGCATCAATTGTTTTTCGTTTGCTCATAATTCTTTTAGCTTTAAGAATATGACTCAAAAATTAACCTGAAAAGAAGTTTAAAAAATAAAATTTTAATTAGAATTTTTTACTTAGTTATATGGATGTTATTCATACTCGAGAAAAAACAAAATTTCCACTATAATTTAAACATACAACCCATTTTTAATACGACTTTAATTAATAATAACCCTTCAAACAAAAAAAAAAATTAAACACACAAGTATTGGTACACAAAACCAAACAATTTAACAACACCCACAGCCACATGATATCTAACTAATCAAAAATAGGTAATAAATCAAAATAATTTTACCTTAGAAATTTTGTCTTCACAAAGTGCAAAGATGAGTCACCCGTGTGGCAATGCCTACTGCCTCTGCCTGACTGCCTCAAACTTTAGATCTTCCCTTCAAGACCTATCACAAACAATCTCCCCATGCCTTCAATCATGTATTTCTCTAAAAATCTATGAAAATATAAAGAGCATGTGAATATTTAGGTGTAGATAGTTGAGAAAAAAAAAAAAAAAAAACTAAAAAGAGATGAATGTCTAATGCTTAAGAAAGAGAAGAAAACTCACCAGTCACCAATTCCAAAACTAAAGCTGATGAAGAAAGAAAAAATTGGTCAAGATTTTTTTTTTTTTTTTTTTCCGAACTGTGAGTACAGCGGACTGGAGTTTTGGGGGCTGGTAGGTGAGCAACGGTACCGGTGCAAATGAAAGTGTATCAAAGAAGACAAAACAAAAGAATAAGAAGTAAAGAAAGGGATTCCGTGGGTCAATGGATGGATTTTTTGAGATGAAGAGAAAGTGAAGTTTTGTTTTTAGTGTTTGGACTTGAACGAGCTAGCTTGTTTTATATGGAGTACATAAGGTGATAAAGCCTAAAACTAAAGCTGGGTTTGGGAGAATATTTGAGTTGGGCTTGGGAGAATAGTTGAGAATTGGGCATGGGGGGGGCCAATTTTTTTTCTACCTACTCTAATGGAAAAAAAAAAAAAAAAAAATTTTGCAGGGGCCGGGGCCCCCCCAAGCCACTACGTGGCTCCACCCCTGCCTGTGGGCAGCAGGATTCGAACCTAGGTGTGGTGCACGAAGCGAACGAACCTTACCCACTCAACCAAGCTCCCATTGGTATTTGATTACAATTATGGTTGCACAGATTTTAGACCATTAGTGTGGATAAACATAAAGTACATGATGCAACCATGCATGTAAAACGTTTGTGACGCTGACGCCTACTACAACCTTAATGGTTGATATAATGATATGTCTTTGCATGCATTTAGGGTTGTTTTGTTTGTGTAGTTTTTTATAAAGTACACGGCAAACCCAAACCATATCAGTCACTCACTCACCCATGTGAAAGAACAATAGTGGTCCTTTTCTAGCATGGTTGTATTATCCTTCCACCATGAATGCTGCTCCTCTACGCATGCAAATTCTATCACAATCCTCTTAAGTCTAGGACCCTCCACTCCACATGCTTGTGGCCAATCATAGATGTGACTTGTTTCTTATCCGTCTTACTCGCTAAGGATGTAGTAGGAAAAATTATCTAATGGGACAATCTCGTAAAATATTTCTTTTTACAATATATGTGTCTTGCACCTATGAATTTTACACGTTGTGAGAAAGGTCCCATAAGAAAAATTCTCCTATAATAGAGAGCGATCAACATCATGGACAACAACAACGTGACTATTAATGATCGATAGTGTTTGAAATTTGAATTTACGGACAAATTTTTTTTTTGACCTTAAAAATTAGGAAAAGAAAAAACAAGAGCATTTGGGAGTGAGCTCTGGTCGATGTGGGCCTTTAGTGGTGCAGTTGGAGTTGGGATTTCTCCATAGTATATGGCTCAAATATGATCATAGAAATGATCGAGCTACAGTATATGTCCTCAAAATTTCAATTCCAAAATCAAAATGCAATCGATGTGAATTATTTGGTTTGCAAATTTTTTCTCTTTATATAAAATAAGATAACCTCCCTCTAAGAGTAGGCATCGAAGATAAGAATCTTGGCCACTTGCTAAAATTAATATGTAGCGGATTACAGCTATGCTTTTTTGATTTATATATTTGGGTAAAATATCAAATATGGACTGGACCTAAACGTTTTAAACGGACTAGACTGGACCCAACAATAAGTACATATAATTTTTAATATTTTTACATTAAAAAATAAAAACGAAAACTCAATCGTTCTCCCTTTCAATTCTCATATGCCAGTTGCTTTTAATATGTAGGATGCATTTGTATAAACTATTGGAAAACAATGTTTTAAATTTAAAATTAAAAAAACTACAAAAAGTTATAGTTGCAAAAAAGAATTTTGAAATTTAAAAACGCTCTTTTAAACTTAAAAAATGCCTAATCAGATGGACTTATAGTACTGTAGCATTTGGCTTTTCTTATTTTGCGCAAATTTTATTCTCCTCAATTGTTGTTTTTAACTTTTTATTGTGTGAGTTTCAAAAAAAAAAAAAAAAAAACTTTTTATTGTGTGAAACATGAATTGCCCTTGCCCCCCGTTTGGATTTTGGATTTTCTACAACTATAAGTAACTTTTTGACTTTTGTCCGTTTGTGCGTATAAAGTGCAGTGTTTGGACTTTGGATGCTCTAAATGAAAAGTCATTCTGTAGAATGGCTTGTCGTTTTGGCTGAATAAAAAAATGAATATATATAAACAAATCACACCGACCCCTCTAAAATATAGCAAAATTAGACTTTTAAGTATATTGATTTTTTAGAAATGACGCAACACCTCCAAATTTTGTAATTTTTAAAACACTCAGGCCCCATAATCCTTTCTGGGTCAAACAATGTCAAAGGTCCAAACAAAATATTCTTTTTTTCAAGAGGAATATTCCCATTAAAATAAACAAATTTTTTTATATATTTATAAAATTTTATATTCAGTCCACAAAATTAAATTATAACTTTTGCGAAGTTTATGTCGTGCTTCGCCCCTAATATATATAGATATATATATATATATATATTTGAGGAGAAATTGACATTGAAGAATCTGCCATTTTTTTTTTTTTTGGTAAAAAGCACTTTTCATTGCATTAAAGCACATGTCAACATTCTAAATACATTTATAAATTATAAATTATAACTATATAAAAAAAATACTAAGTACTTTTTTTAAACTATAACCAAACAAACCCAAAATCAAATAAGTCACTGTAATCAAAGTTTAACAATCTCTCTGCCATTGGTAATATTTAACTGCCAATCGGAGTTGTCCAAGTCACCACAAGAATGCGTGACTGTGTGGCTGTTGTTTGAGTAATATTATAATTACAAATTATTTTATAATATTTTTTATAAAACTATTGATGTGACAAATTTGTATTAGTTCTAATTTGAGTCCACCAATAACATCACATTTTTGCTTACTAATAATTATTTGAAAAATGTTAAAACTATATCAGCAGTTTGTAAAATAGTTTGTGTATGTTGGATTAATTATGTTGTTTTGATCTTTTTATTCTTCTTCTTCTTTTTTGTCTGGATTCTTTGAACAAAATGCAGCGATTTATGCATTCTTGTGTTTATTGCATTAATTTAGGATATTGTTGGCCATTATTGTGAAAGACTAGTAATTTCGTCTTGCTCTTGCCTGAGTTTCATGGCATTGTTTGGTTAGAACTATTATAGGTGTGGCTTGTCATTCATATAATGTTTTGTGAAGTGGCATTATTTGTGAGGCAATGAAGATTTCACAATGACAAGCCACTTTCTTTGTGAGGCAATGAAGATTTCACAATGTCATTCATACTTTCTTTGTGAGGCATTATTTTTGAGGACTATCTAAACAATATATTTTCAGTTTTTAAATAATATTACACACATTTCTACACACTTTTTCACTTATATGTATTTTAAAAAACTACAAACAATATTACTCAAACTCCTCTACCAAACAGGCCCAAATGAATGAATTGCAAGATGGTGATATCAACAATAATGAAGCTAAAATCAACAATGTCCAAATTGAAAGCATAGCAAACAAACAAAAAAGGAATAATAAGACCTCAAAAATAATGAAATACCAAGAACATGGACAAGCTACATGGCCGTTGGTCCAAATGACCATACGTTTGCATTTAATATTTCTCTCTCTCTCTCTAATCATGTGCGCTTATCAATTGCTCGTGGTGAATCTGGCGATGATTAGTGTGGTTGAAGAAGAACTCGTACACAAGGCCAGCAATTCCACCTCCGATCAAAGGCCCAACCCAGTAGACCCAGTGGTTGGTCCAGTCCCAGCTGACCAAAGCTGGCCCAAATGACACTGCTGGGTTCATGGATGCCCCATCAAAAGCCCCACCAGCCAATATGTTGGCACCAACAATGAAACCAATTGCAATTGGTGCAATTATCTTAATATTTCCTTCGCTTCTTTTATCGAAGGCCGTCGCATAAACTGTGTAAACCAACCCAAATGTCATCACGATCTCTAACACGAATGCATTCCACACGGACACCCCAGTTGACAACGAAAACGCCGATGTTGTCTGTCAGTCAAATTTCATTTTTCATATTAATTAACAGTCAAAATTTACTAATAACTTTCTAAGAATTAAACCATCCCCACACCCCCCCCCCCCCAAAAAAAAAAAAAAAAAAAAAAACCTCCTGTCTCAATCTTATTATTTCACTTTATATTTCATCAATTTTACTTTTAATTATACACATGATATACTGGTAGAATATAAAATTTATCGTAAGTATTTTATCAAATAGAGCATTAATAACAAAAAAGTGTTAAAAATTCTAAAACCGTGGACTAAAAGGATGTTACGTTATGTACATGATATTTCGAGTGGTTTTGAATCATAGTATTATATGGGTTAAAAATTAAATGTTACTCACCAAGCCACCAGAGGAAAACTTAAGGAGCAAGCAAGCCACAGTAGAGCCAAGGAGTTGAGCAATCCAGTAGAGGATACCACGAAGGAGGTTGATATGGCCACCAAGGAAGGCCCCAAAGGTGACAGCCGGGTTGACGTGGCCACCGGAGATGTTGAAGGAGACTGAGACGGCAACAAATAAGCCAAAAGCATGTGCCAACGCGGCGGCTACAAGCCCGGCAGGTGTGGTGGAGGCATCATCAGTGAGCTTATTGAAGGCCATGCCAGAACCCTCACCAGCAAACACAAATATTAGTGTGCTAATGAACTCGGCTAATGCACCCCTTAGTGCATCCGTGGGATTGGTCTCTTCTAGTTCTGGCCATCTGATTGCTATTCCACGGATCGGCATCGTGGCTCTTATCAATCAAAAAACAAAACAGAGTCACTATTTTTAGTATCAAAACTGAGTGAGACTAAATTTTGCAAGATTGAGCTATGTGCCAGTCACAACCTTATATTGAAATTTCTCATGGCCGTCTGGGAAGGTGGAACTTGCTATAGCCGGTTCCGGTAACCTAAATATCGAATGAAAATTGTGGAATTTTTTTTAGCTTGAGTGGTGGATTGGGAACCAATCAAAACTCATGAATACAGCTCAGCATTCACCCCCAAAACGCCGTGAGAATGACACGTGGGCATCATGGATAAGGCCACCTCAAATCGTGTTGTGGTGGGTACTGTCAACTTGTTTCCTAGGTGAGCAACAACATATATAACTTGATGCAGGGCCGGCTCTATGGTGGAGCAAAAAATGCAACCGCCTAATGCCCCAAGTAAAAAAAAGCCCCCTAAATTTTAACCAATATGATTATTTATAATCAATAAATAAAATAATTTTTATTATTAGATGAAAAACAAATAAAAAAATAGAGAAAAATGCAACGTCGTCCACAATATTTTTTACAACACTTTTACAACTAATGCTAAGTAGCAAGTTATTACAGTCTATTGTTGATGGCAAAAAAATAATTATAGTGATATTTTCAAATAAAAAACAAAAGGCAGTTTAAAATCTATAATTTGTTGTAAAAAATATTGTGAATGTTGCACTTCTAAAAAAAAAGAATAATAATAAGAGTTTAATTAGCAAACTTTTACTAGTTTTTATCTCAATCTACCACTAACACCACTGTTTTACTTACCACTATCAATCTACTACATCAACAAGTATGAAAAATTTTGTCAAATTTTTTTTGTCTTAAAAATTCAAAAAAAAAAAAAAAAAAAATTCTATGTAGTCTATGTTAATTAGTAGTAATTTTACGTCTAAATAAGATGATCAATTTTCGCCTTAGGCCCCCAAATGCATCAAGCCGCCCCTGACTTGATGGTAAAGGACCTGATTGATGCCCATACTTTCCAATGGGATAGGGAAAGCCTACATCGGAGAAGGGTGAAGGTGGATGCACGGTGTGAAATGTGCTGCCTGTTGGGTTACACGTGTGAGTGAAGTCCCACATTGAATAAAGATGAGAAGAATGAGTGGTTAATATAACATAATTGAGCACATACCCATTGGGCTTAGGCCTTTTGGGTTAAAATGTGTCTCTATATGTTATATTAATTACTCAAGGAAGCTCCCCAAGGTGTTTATCTCCCCAGACAAGTGGTATCAGAGCCCATGGTGGTGTGCGGCGAAGGTGGTGAGGTGTTCATGGTCCCTATCCAGCGGGGACAGAGAAAGCCTAAATAGCCCACACATAAAAGATCCTGGAGAAGAAGAAAAAAAAAAAGCCCAACAAATGAATATTGCTAATGGTGCTAAATAATGGTGTGATGCAAGGTTCCCATGGACATGGACGTGCGGGGTTCCCATGGATGTGCGTGCGGGGTTGACACGTGGTTCCCATGGATGGCGTACGAGAGACTCATGGATGATGCATTGATGAAGTGAAAAGCCCATTAGGCAAGGGGGAGTAAGTAGGACTTGTTCATGGCCCATAGAGAGGTCTTGAAGCCCACAGAGAAGCAGAGACTCACACGTGAGGGGGAGATTGTTGGGTTACACGTGTGAGTGAAGTCCCACATTGAATAAAGATGAGAAGAATGAGTGGTTAATATAACATAATTGAGCACATACCCATTGGGCTTAGGCCTTTTGGGTTAAAGTGTGTCTCTATATGTTATATTAATTACTCAAGGAAGCTCCCCAAGGTGTTTATCTCCCCAACAAGTGGTATCAGAGCCCATGGTGGTGTGCGGCGAAGGTGGTGAGGTGTTCATGGTCCCTATCCAGCGGGGACAAAGAAAGCCTAAATAGCCCACACATAAAGATCCTGGAGAAGAAGAAAAAAAAGAGCCCAACAAATGAATATTGCTAATGGTGCTAAATAATGGTGTGATGCAAGGTTCCCATGGACATGGACGTGCGGGGTTCCCATGGATGTGCGTGCGGGGTTGACACGTGGTTCCCATGGATGGCGTACGAAAGACTCATGGATGATGCATTGATGAAGTGAAAAGCCCATTAGGCAAGGAGGAGTAAGTAGGACTTGTTCATGGCCCATAGAGAGGTCTTGAAGCCCACAGAGAGGCAGAGACTCACACGTGAGGGGGAGATTGTTGGGTTACACGTGTGAGTGAAGTCCCACATTGAATAAAGATGAGAAGAATGAGTGGTTAATATAACATAATTGAGCACATACCCATTGGGCTTAGGCCTTTTGGGTTAAAATGTGTCTCTATATGTTATATTAATTACTCAAGGAAGCTCCCCAAGGTGTTTATCTCCCCAACACTGCCACTGCCAGCAACCAGAATCTGCAGGTCACATACTGTGGGAGTGTCCTTTCGTCAAGAAATGTTTGGGCGCTATGTCCGGGGAAAATCCAAAAATGCCCAAATGAAGCGAATGATTTCTTCTTGCTGTTCCAAACGCTGGCACAGAGACTCTCTACAGTGGAATTAGAAAAGTGGGCAGTGGTATCATGATTCATGGGGGATTTGGAATGCACGAAATAGAGTATACTTTGAGAGAGTTCAAGCCCACCCCAAATCCATTTTGGAGGGGCCAGTTGGATTCTTGCAGGAATACTACAATCTCACCAACGCACAAAGAAACAATGGATAAGCTTCTCAGCTTTGCAGATGAAGAAGTAATGGAGGACCCACGCAGCAACACTCCTTCAGCCTTGGAATTGTCTAGATATTTTTTTAGGCATGTATTTAGAAGTTGTTTAGAAGTCTTCCTCTTCCCCTGTTTCGTTGTGTCTGAACAGGGTTTATACACTCTCTTGTACTTGGTTTTTCTCCATTCAATAAATATTTCTATCTTTTATCTCAAAAAATAAAAAAATAAAACTTGTTTCGAGTGAGGTCTTTTTCTTGAAGGGGCAGGGTGCATATATAAGGTGATTTATGTTCTGATTATAATGTCTCATTAGAACCGTGGAAAGATGTTTTAAGTATGAGTAATGTTTTTTTATTTATTTTTAATATAGTTTTAAATTATGGCTTCCGTTTTTTATAAAAGTTTTTTATCACCAGATCAAAATACCAATCGATTGTTTATGTAGACGATGATTAAACCCTAGATATCTTATTCAATTATTGGAAATTTTATTTGTTGAGCTAATTAGAACTCACAAATATGAGTAATGTTAATTAGACACAAAATATTTTATAATCCTTCTCACATGTAATTGCTGATGAGGTAAATTGTTATTGGACTAACATTATTTTTGTATATATCTATTATTAATACTATTTTTATTAACATTAGCCATAACATCTTACTTGAATAGTTGTGAAAAAGGTTTTGAAAAAATTCTTGTTTTTAAGCTTATGGTTTTATTATTGTATTGACATTAAATGATGAGTAAATCTGGCAATGTTTTCAACAAGAAAAATCATAAAATTCATGCAATTAGGTTTTAGAATAAAGAGTAACTAGCTTATATTCAAATGTTGTAAGGATATTAGCTTTTATGGTTTTGAAAATAATGGAATTTTCTTTTGCTTTTGGTTACTTGTTTTTCAGTCTAATGGAATGAAGAATGAAAGATATAAAAGGTACCCAGACATTTTGTGTAAATTTTAATCAAGTCATTCTAGTACTTTCTAGCTGGTTGATAAAATTATTCCATTGTCAATTTTCAGTTCAAGTATTATATTACTCAGAATTGTGAAGCAGGAATGAGTGTAATTTCCACATCATAAAATTATATACTATATGCTATAACTCAAGACAAGAGAGTGATCCAATTAAATTGACGTCCAAGAATTAAATTGACAATAATATATATAGGAAGCCTTTGTTTCTTTAGCAGTTGATACATAAACATAACACATCATTTTTTATTTTTTATTTTTTATTTTGTGGCCCAATCAATAACACATCAAATGCAAATCCATTCATAAATAGGGTTCCATTATTGTCCTGACATAGAAGATAATCTCGGAGCTTCATGAAAGAAAGATTCTACAATTGCAAAGCTTGGTTTACGTACAGTGCCAGGCCAATGATTTAAGAAACATGTTGTCTTTAGCAAAATATAGCAAAATTAGACTTCTAGTATATTGAGTTTCTAGAAATGACCCAACACCTCCAAATTTTGTAATTTTTAAGATACTCAGGCCCCATAATCCTTTCTGGGTCAAACAATGTCAATAGTCCAAACAAAATATTCTTTTTTTAAGAGGAATATTCCCAATAAAAATTTTATTAAAATAAACAAAATTTTTAATATATTTATAAAATGTCATACTTAGTCCACAAAATTAAATTATAACTTTTGCGAAATTAAGAGGCTGTTTGGATGCAAAAATTTCATCACTCAATTTCCGTCACTCAATTTCCATTACTCATCACTTATCACTCGTCACTCATCACTCATCACTCGTCACTTAATTTTTCACAGCCGTTTGGCACCATCACCTACTTTCCATCACTTAATATTTTTCACACTATTTGTGGGCCTCATACCTGTCACTTGGTTAGAGCACTTCTGTTTTGTTACTCGTGGAAGGTTTTCATCCCCATCAGCCTTCTCTTTTCTCATTTCCCCTTCCCCCTTCAGCCCTGTCACTCTCCCAAAGCACAAACTCAAACCCATAAAAATTTCTCAAGCTCCCTCGCCTCGTCAGGACCGTCACCAGTGAACAACACCCATCTCTCCGACGTGTACGGTGGCGTGATCTCCTCCATCGTGACCCAGCGACACCGACAAGCATAAAGAAACGTGATCCATTTCCCCATTTTGTCACGGACGATCTCCTCCGACCCAAGACGGTGCTACTTCATCCCTTTCTGTACTCTCTCACCTTGTTTATTTATCTGATTTGTGTGATTCGCATTTGGGTTTTGAGAAAAATGAAGTTTAGCCTTGAACTTTGTTTGCCATTGTTTTTCCCCGTTGTTTGGTAAGTGAGAAAATAATAAAGGGACATGCTTTTTTGGTTTTTTTTTTTATTTTTTTGTTTATATGATATTATTGTGCTTACCCATTGCTGGTTTGCTTCAATGGTTTGAAGTATGCAAATGGGTTTTACTCTAAATAACCCATTTTCCCACTGTCTTTCTTTTCTGCTCTCTCTCGCTCTCTTTTTTGCTTGGTTCCTGAGAAACTATAGGAAAAGTTTAAATAAAAATTTGAACTTGATAATTCTTTCTACAATTTTCTTAGTGACCCAAGAGTTTGTTTGCTTTGTTCTTTCATTTCCTCTAGTTTTGGACTGCTCAGAAGTGGGATTTGTGTTTTTTCTATGAATTGAGATTGTGCATGATCAATGTTGGTATTTAGTTTTAGTTTTGGGATACTTTTAAAGTTTTATGCTTGTTAACTTTTATTTTTGTTCTGCAATGCTTCTTTTGAATGATATGTGGATGTGTTTGTTTATGTCTCTCTAATGTGTTAATGTTTATGTAGTATGCACCATATAATAATTGTCTTTGGTTATGTGTGTTTATTTTTCCAGCCTTATGATTCTTACATAAAAGAATGGAATTTGACTTTTGGGTTGTGTGTAGAAGGGTGATGCATGTGTTTTCTTTTCCTGAATATTTTTGCATGCATTTAGATATTTTGTATAGCATTAAATTCTGAGACTTTTGATTCTGTTATGTGATGGAGTCTTGGAGTTACAATTCTGAATCCCAATGCTAGAGTGACACTGAAACTATTTTCATTTCTGAGACTTTTGATTTTGTAATATCTTGAATTTGCCAGCCCACTCATGAATCCCAATGTTAGAGTGACATTGAAACTATTTTCATTTCTGTGCTCTAAGAAACCTTGAGGGTTTCTAAAAATGCACAGTGCACACTATACACACACACAGTCTGATATAGAACTGGAACAGGAACAAATTAACCAGCTGCAACTAGCTTATGGTTGTTTTCCATATTAGTATGTGCACTGAGCTTTTTCCTTTCCTTTCCTATATGTATTTACTGTTGAAATATTTATTATCTTTTTTATATGTCAAACTTCTTGGTTAAAAAAAAAAAAAAAAAAAAAACCTAGCCTATTCACACATGTAACATGAGTTCATAGGCTTTTGTTTTGTTTTAAAAGGCCAGTCACACATACATGGGGATTGATAAATTCAAACCCACAATGGGATTTTGAGTAAAAGACACACACTAATTCCAAACAACACTACACCTAAGGTTTCTAATTCTTGAACTTAGAACAGAGACATTCAAAACTTATTCTTGTTATAGTGCCCTGTATTACCACACGGCCAGCCTAGTTTCAATTCAATTCTTAACTCGCAATCAATTATTTGTTTGGCCGGTTTAAATTCTGTGGAATAGAAAACGAAAAACAAAAACAAAAGGTCTGAGTCACTAAAGAAACCAATATTGTCCTCCTATACTACTTGTGAGATCCCAACACATAAAAGATGTATTAAATATTAATACATTAAAACAAAAGTTCTGCAACTAGCTCAGTGCACACGCAGTTCTTGTTGAGCAAGAACTTCAACAATTTCTCATTTGTACTGATGTTTGATAAATCATTAACACCCTAACAAGGTATCTCAAGTACATTTGATAGTAAAGTTATTCATATAATTTATTGTTTTTAATTGCAAGATATGACTTTTTATGCTTGATAACTCAATTTTTTTTTTACCAATATTAGATTCATGTGAAGGGGTTAAGAAAATGTAAAAATTATTATTTAGAGACAGGGAGTAGCATGTAGTTATGTTCTCACTCCATTTAGCATGTATCTTTGATTGACATCATAAATTGATCATGTGCAAGATATGGGATAGTGTTTAAGATGGTAGTGGTAGCATCATAAACTGTTCTTTAGTTTACAATAACAAAGGAACTTGCCATATTCTGTATCATCCCTTGATTCTTCGTCCTTGACTTCCAATTGCTATTCAAGGTTTTCTTTCTTTCTTGTTCTAGGTTTCTTCTTTCTTTCTTTCTTTCTTTTTTTTCTTTTTTTGGCAGAGGAGTTTTAATCTATTTGATTACTAATTAATAGATGTGGTTTAGTATGGTGACAGAGTGCAATATGCTGTGATTACTTACTGTTTATTGTTTTTAAGGCCATGGCTTTTCTAAATGTGGTGAGTCTGTTGACAAATGTATCAGGTTGCTGCAACACAAATTCTAATGTCAGCTTTAGTAAAATGAGTTTATTACGTTTCCTCTTGCAATCTTAAAGGAGATGGACTCATAGCTAATATAATAAGATTGGAGCTACATTATCTTCAAAATATTAAACTTGATATCATTGGAATTGAGAAAACTTATGTTGTTTGAAGTTTTAATAAAAAGCATACTCATTTAATTTCTCAGTAGTTCATCCATTTTGAGCAACTAATGAGTTTGATAAATTTCTCAGTAGTTAGATTTTCTTGATATGTTAGGTTGCTTTTTGGATGAGTTCCATTTTCCTTATTGGACTTATTGCATGAGTTTCATATTTTCAGCCTGTAATATATCTTCTGCCACTACTTATGAGTCCACTTCTAGCGGCCATATGTGCAATATGGATCGATGTGTGAAAAGGACCTCCCTATCTATTCGTAATTTCGGTAGGAGGTTCTATGGATGTCAGCAGTGGTCGCCGGTTAGTATTACATGATTTTATTGTTGTTACATATCTGACTTGTCATTTTCTACTATCTTTGCTGACCATCTTTTATATGCCTTCAATGTTGTTTGCAGGACGCCGATCAGGCATGTAAGTTCTTCAAATTGTTGGACAAGAACACATGCCCACGTGGCTATGCAACAGCACCATTTGTCCATGAAAGGTTTACCCGATATAAGGCTGAGACCGTAGCTACAAGAAATGAAAGGGATGAGGCTCATGCAAGAGAAGCAGAAGCACGGGAGCTCTTAAGGATAGCAAAGCACAAGGCTGAAAAAACTAAGCTCGCACTCCAAATTGCTGAAGACAAGGTCTACAAGTATAGGCTAGCTTTATTTTTGTCTTAGACTGTACTTGGGGCTTTTTTTTTGTATTCTCTACTGCTTTTGGGGGCCATGGCCATACGCAATTGCATCTGCCATGACCCATTGATGGTCACGTGTGAAATGTAAATATCTTTCATATTTAGTTATGCATTTAATTTAATTTTTTTTTTTTTTTTTGGTGAACTATATTTTTTTTAAGGTAGTTTGGGGAGCTAGATATAACATATTATGTACTTATAATACATTTGTCATTTCCACTACGTGGAACCTAGACAATTTTAACCAGTTCTAGTTTTCTTTGGGCGACATACCAAAAAAAGAATATTTGGCATCTCTTCGGTGATTAGCATAATCATAAGTGATGTGATATATTGCAAGAGCCACATTGTAGACCTCATCTATCCCCCTTTTACACTCTTCAAAATCCACAGTACCATACAATATCATCTTATAGTAGTGACTATTTTTTTATGTCTAATCGTCCAACAATATTTTTTATACCACATATCAAATATATGTGAACACATGCTGTGGGCATTCCATGCCTTCCAAAAATATATCTTATAATAATTTATACATTCGAATTACGTTACATAATTATGCGGAGAACATATATGCACGTTTTCATGTTATTCCAAAATAGTACAGTAACATTACAAGTTGAACTAAGTTATACATCCACCTACGTAAATAATATTTCCGTCACATATTATAGTGCCAAAACAATTACGCTGCAAACCCATAGCATCTACATTGCAGCGAAGTAAATGGTCAATTGCCATTTTCAACATATAATCATCTCACATTGCCATAGGCAACATAATCATCCTACATTTTGTCAGTGATATTGTCCCTAAATTGGCCCATCGCTCTCTTCGATGCACTTGACATTTCTAGTACATGCCTTTGGGTCGTTGAGCTTGTTGATGCTCCATCATCGCCACTGCCTTCACTATTGGTCACACTACCTTCGCCAACACTCTCTCTTATTGTTCTAAACAATTCATCACCCTGATTGTTCATGCGTATGAAATTGTGTAGAGCACAGTACATAATAACCACGTATCGTTGCCTAATTGGCTTGAAGTTTGGCATTAAATTCAGAATGGGAAAACGAGCCTTCAGCACTCCAAAAGACTGCTCAATAACCATTCACAAGGACAAGTGCCTGTACAACTCTTTCTTTGATGTTATTCGTCTACTGCTTGAGTGGAATTCCTACGCATGGTACCTAGTTGACTTGTGAGAGGGGGAGAAAATTAGTGCCAATTGGTAGACCCGAATCCACCAAGTAGTACGACCCTACATACACACACACAACCAACAAGCACGTAATTAAGTTGTTCATAAACATACTACTTAGATGTGGAGGATAAAATAATTTTAGTTAAAGTCACTGTAATGTATAGTACCTTTTGGTGGCCATAGGAATCCATACTTCCGGTCACTGATTACTTCCTCGAAAACCCTTGAGTCATTCGCACTGCCCTCCCACCCACCATGGACAAATGTGAACTACATGTCCATGTTACACACACACAGCACATTAGTTGTTATAAGACTCTTGCGGTCCCTATGTGCTTGAGTTTCATTTGCAGGAGGTCGGGTACTCACGTGTGTTCCATCAATTGCTCCTATACATCTCTACACATGAAAGTTTTCATTAATTTTAGCAAGCACATATCAAATATCATATTATTTTACTGTTATACGAAGTTAGTTAAGGGAATGTTTTGCACCTCAAACCATGGCCAGTACTTGTTCACTTGAAGATGTTCAGGGAGGCCTGTGACATTTTGATCAGGTTTAATTAAATGCTTCACGTAGTTGTAGTGACCCAAAAAGGGGGGTCTTGAATTCCATGGAATCCCACATCGCCTAGGAAAGCACATGGGAATGTGTTTATAAGGAATGACCTCCCTTCAATGTGTAGAGGCCTTTTTCCCAGCGCAACCTGGGGAAGAACAAAACCATGAGGGGTATAGGCCCCAAAGTGGACAATATCTACACAATTGGGGCGGGGTCATTACAGTCTGGGCAAAAGATCCTGCAGTTGTGTTTGCAGCCAAAACATCTGTTTTGGAGTTTCTCGAATAAATCTTGCCAATGGCTTGGCTATTTTCTGGAGGCGAGATATCAATATTCAAGTAATTGACCCTTCCCCCTATTTTATTGATGCTATTGTTAATGAAGATATGGTTGAAACTTGGCGTTTCTTAGGCTTTTATGGTCGACCTAAGATGCATCTTCGACATGAATCATGGAATTGTCTCCGACGACTCCATTTCGAAAATTCTCTTCTCTAGCTTTGCGCCGGTGATTTCAATGAGATTACAAAAACTCATGAAAAACTAGGTAGGCGCCTACGACCATAGCAACAAATGCAGCCTTTTTGTGATATTTTAGATGAATGTGGTTTGATGGACCTAGGCATTTTGACTAGAAAGAAAAGGCCATGGCGCTTTGAACAAATTTGGTTGGAAGATGATGGTTGCCACAAATCAGTTGAGGCAGCTTGGAGGATAGAGACCCATAGACCCCCGATGTACAGGGTGGGGGAAAAAAATTAAAAACTGCCAAACAAAACTGAGTGGGTGGAGCAAAGAAAAATTTGGCAACATTACTAGGGCTCTAAATGAGAAGAAAAGGCAAGTTCAAGCAGTAGAGGAAGCTGCAACAAGGGATGGGGATTTTTAGCTGGTGGTTTCGCTGAAAAGGGAGATGAATATCCTACTATCCAAAGAAGAAAAGATGTGGCATCAAAGGGGAAGACTCACTGGATTCAATCCGGTGACAGAAACCCCAGTTACTTCCATGGAAGAGCTTTGTAACGATACCTAAGGAATAAAATTGGTGGTATTCGAAGTGAGGATGGATGGAACTTTCTGCACAACAGATGAGGATATTGCTCAGTCTTTTTTACAATACTACCAAAAACTATTCACTTCCGCCAATCCAATCCAAACTGAAATGGTGTTGCAAGCAATTCTAAGTTCGGTTACAGTAGGGATGAATGCCTCGTTGGTGGGAAATTTTACTAGACAGGAAGTTGCTTTGGCCTTGAAGCAAATGTCCCCTCTAAAAGCTCCAGGTCCAAACGGTTTGCTGCCTATATTCTTCCAACACTACTGGACCACAATTGGGGACGATGTAACTCATGTTGTCCTCTCTTGCTTGAACACGAGTTAGATTCCTACAGGTATTAATCACACTTACATCACCCTCATTCCTAAAGTGAAATACCCAGATAAAGTTACTAAGTTTAGACCTATTGCTTTATGTAATATTATATATAAGCTTGTCTCCAAAGTGTTAGCTAACAGGTTGAAGGGTATTTTGCCACACATCATATCCGAATCACAAAGTGCATTCCAAGCTGATAAAGCCATCTCGGATAACATCCTAGTAGCATTTGAGACTCTACACCAAATTAAAACAAAGAAGACAGGGAAGTCGAGTTACATGACACTAAAACTTGATATGAGTAAAGCGTACGATAGACTGGAGTGGAGTTTTCTCCTAAAACTCATGGAAAAAAATGGGGTTTAATAGCAGATGGGTTGGCTTGATTTCAGCATGCATCAGCTTTGTGATATATTCCATCCTCATTAATGGCGAACCTCACGGAAACATCAGACCCTCCTGAGGTATTAGGAAAGGTGAACCTTTGTCGCCTTACCTTTTTCTCCTTTTCTCTGAGGGGCTGAATGGTCTACTCAATCAAGTTGTATCTATGGGTCGTATTGGTGCTTACTCTCTATGCAAGAATGGTCCAAAAATATCCCATCTTTTTTTCGCTGTTGAAAGCTTGCCCTTTTGCCAAGCTAAGGTGGAAGATATCAATGTCATTCAGGATATCTTAGTGTCCTATGAAGCAGCGTCATGCCAACAGATTAATAAGGAGAAGACGACTTTATTTTTCAGCAAATCTATGAGTCTAGCAACAAAAAATTCCATTAAACTCTTGCTTGAAGTTCCGGAAATTAAAGAGTGAAAAATACCTTGGATTATCGGTAGTTGTGGGGAAAAATAAGAGGGCGATTCTAAATTACATTAAAGATAGAGTTTGGAGTAAATTACAAGGTTGGAAAGAACAATTGTTGTTACAGGCAGGCAAAGAAGTGTTATTGAAATCAATAGTCCAAGCTATTCCCACATTTGTTATGAGTTGTTTTAAACTACCCATTGGTTTGTGTCATGATATTGAGATGATGATTCGGAAGTTTTGGTGAGGACATCGAGGTGATCGTCGAAAAATTTGTTGGGAGAAGTGGGAGAAGCCAAAAGCGATTGGTCGATTGGGTTTTAGAGACTTATGCAAATTTAATGATGCCATGTTAGCAAAACAGGTTTGGAGGTTGGTAAATGATGTTGAATCCCTTTTCTATAAGGTTTTCAAGGAAAAATATTTTCCCAATGGTACGACATTTGATGCAAAGGCCTCCTTGGGATCCTATGCTTGGAAAAGCATTCTTCGAGCTAGAAAAGTCATTTCAATGGGTGCTAGAAGGAGGGTGGGGGATGGAAATGAAATTAGAATTTTTGAAGATAGGTGGTTACCTTTCGAAGGGAGTGGAAAAATTATATCCCCGTGTCGGAACCTTCATAGGGATGTTGATCTCTCATCTCTCATTGATAATGATATGGCTACCAGGAATAGCCAAATTATTGATGCCTCTTTCCTCCCCTTTGAAGATTGTAAAATAAAGGCAATTCCACTTAGCTCTATCCAGCAAGCTGATTGTTTATGCTGGCCGTGAGACAAATTTGGTGAGTACACAATAAAGACGGGCTACAAGATCGTGTGTGATGAAGATGTTTCTGATTTGGCCTCTACCTCAAATGATGACTATGTAGTTAGATTTTGGAGGAGCATGTGGAAGTTCAATATCCCAGGTAAGATTAAACACTTTCTTTGGAAAGCATGTATTGATGCGTTACCAACAAAAACAAACCTCCTTAAGCAAAAAATTCTGATGGATGCAGTATGCCCTCTTTGCTCTAAAGAACCCGAGTCTGTTGTGCATGCCCTCTTGTCCTGCGAAGTTATCTAGGTTGTTTGAAAAAATTATTTTGGCTGATTGAATAATGGGGCTGCTTCGGGTTGGTCCTTTACTGATTTACTGGTCAAAGTAAAATCCCAACCGCAATTGCTCTGTCTCTTTGCTGTTACAGCTTGGAAAATATGGAATCGAAGAAATAAATTCTGTGTGGGTGAGAATCTGAGTCCTATAGAATCAGAGGCAGAATCTGCTTGGGTTTACAACTCAAATTACCCGCTGATATTTAAGCAGAAAACTCACAAGCCTCGACCATGCAACATCAAATGGAAACCACTTGACCCGAACTGCTTCAAAGTCAATTTTGATGGGGCAATGTTCGATGACACCAACGAGGCTGGAATTGGAGTTGTTATTCGAAATTACCATGGCAATGTTATGGCATCCCTATCTGAGAAAATTTAGAAACCATCTTCAATGACTGCTCTGGAGCTCCTGGCCACTAGACGTGCTGTTCTATTCGCCAGAGAAATTGACCTCCACCACATAGTCCTTGAAGGTGATTTGGAGTTTGTTATGAGTTCCCTAAAGACTAGTGCTAATCTTGGCTGCATGTATGGTCACTTGATTAAGGATGTTTTGTCCTTTGTAAACTCTTTTCAGAGTGTCTCTTTCTCTCATTCTTATAGGCAAGGTAATGCGATTGCAGATGCCTTAGCCAAGAGAGCTAGATTTTCTTTTTTGCTTTTAGTTTGGATAGAGAGTGTTCCATCCAATGTTGTTCATTTTGTTTTAGCTGATTTTCTAGCGCAATGATTAATAGAACTTCACTGTATTTCTTCTCAAAAAAAAAAAAAAAAAACACATGCCAACATTCTAAATACATTTATAAAGTTTAGTTACAAAATTAGTTGTAACCTAAAGTTACAACCTTACTCAATATCTTTTTATTGAAAGTGAATTTTGACAAATCTACCATTGGATTACATCTTCTTCTTATATCCTTTATGCTTGCAAAATTTCTAAAAATTTAAAGATCAATAGCTATGTCATCAATAAATTGTTTAAATTACAAGTTTTTGTAGTTTAAAATTATGTATAAAATATAAGCTTATAGATCATATAGTAAATAATATCCGATTGACACAAAATTTGACATGTGTATTGAGAGTGTAAAGAACATACAATTCAACAGTTAGATTTTTAAATTATGTATTAATTTTTATTTTATTGAGTAAGGCTATAGCTTTAAGCTACAACTAATTTTGTAGCTAACACACACAACCGATGTGGGATAAACATCCCTATATATTTTCAGTCTTTATAACCTCAGACTACTACAACAAAGGTTAGACTCTTTTGTAGGGGTATTTTGGTTATGTAATGTATTATAAGTCTGTTTAAAAAAACTCTATATATTACTTTCGTGTTTGTGTGTTCTAATAAGTATTTCTATTTTCTCAAAAAAAAAAAAAAAAAAGATTGTAGCTAACCTTTGTCCTTTTAAAAATAATACTATATATATATATATATTAAAAAAAAAAAAAACCTATAACCAAACAACCCCAAAATCGAATAAGTCACTATAGTCAAAGTTTAATAATCCCTCTACCATTGGTAATATTTAACCACCAAACAGAGTTTTCCAAGTCACCACAAGAAATGTGTGGCCGTGTGGATGTTGTTTGAGTAATGCTACAATCATAAATTATTTTACAATATTTTTATAAATCTATTGATGTGGCAAATTCTTACTAGTTCTAATCTGAGTCCATCAGTAACATCACATTTTTACTTACTAATAATTATTGGCGGAAAGCACATTTTAGTCCCTACATTTTCAGGCTATTCTCATTTTAGTCCTTACATTTTATTTTTACCGCTTTTAGTCTCTATCCTGAAAAATGCTTCCCGTTTTGGTCCCTGCTGTTATATCAAAAACGGAGAAAGCTGACGTGGCAAACGGCAAGAATAAATAATACTAAATTAATGTTTAGGTGGCCTAAATTAATAATAAAAAATGTTTTTTGGCATTAAAAAATGCCACGTCATCATCTAAATTAAAACAAATTAATTTATTAATTTTAACTAAATAAAAAAATAAAAATAGAATTAAAAGTTAAAAATCATATGAATTGAGATTTAGGTGTGTCTTGAACAAGAACAATAAGAACACAAACCCAGATCCAAGAACACAAACCCAAAAATTAAATAAATAAATAAAAAATAGTAAATTCCCAAATCTGAACCAAATTGAATGGAATCCCTAACCCTAACCAGAGTCCCCTGTGTCGGATCACCCGGTCACAATTCTTCTCGGATCATCCATTTCTTCTTCACCGGTGGTTGAGCTTTCTAACAGAGACACCTTACACAGCAAGAGAGAGAAAGAGCGAGCGAGCGAAAGCGACACAGAGAGAGAGAGCGAGAGAGAGATGGAAAGTAAGGGATCAGGTGCAGGAGGGTGTAGCGCTGGATCGATCGTTTGGGTTCGGAGGAGAAACGGGTCGTGGTGGCCTGGGAAGATACTTGGACCCAAAGAGCTCAACACTTCGCATCTCACCTCCCTTCGCTCTGGGACTCCCGTCAAGCTCCTTAGAAGGGAAGATGCCAGCATGTCAGTCTCTCTCTCTCTCAAGTTTACATTTTGTTAACACTGTTTAGTGATTTATGTGATTATTTCTGTGTATAGATCATTGGGCACTTCTTTCATTTTCATTTTCAGCTCGACACATTTGTGGTTTTTTTTTTTTTTTTTTAATTTCTAGGTTTGTGTTCTTGGATCTGGGTTTGTGCTCTTGTTGTTCTTGTTCAAAACACACTTAGATCTCAATTCATATGATTTTCAGTTTTTAATTCTATTTTTAATTTTTTTTATTTAGTTAAAATTAATTTATTAATATTTTTAATTTAGATGCTAAAGTGGCATTTTTTTAATGCCAAAAAACATTTTTTATTATTAATTTAGGCCACATAGACATTAATTTAGTATTATTTATTCTTGCTGTTTGCCATACCAGCTTTCTCCATTTCTGATATAATGAGAATGACCAAAATGGAAAGCATTTTTCAAGATAGAGACTAAAAGCAATAAAAATAAAATGTAGGGACTAAAATGTGCTTTCCGCTATAATTATTTGAAAAATACTAAAGTTACACCAGCAATTTGTAAAAATGTTGTAAAATAATTTGTGTTACTTATGTTGTTTTGATCTTTTTCTTCTTCTTCTTTTTTTTTTTTTTTGGTCTGGATTCTTTGAACAAAATGCGGCCATATATGCATTCTTGTGTTTATTGCATTGATTTTGGATATTTTATTGAAAAATAATTATATGGACCATAAATACTTATCAGTTATCACAGTAGAACAATAAGGCCGTAAAAGGTTAACTTCAAGCTTATGCGGTAGCGAAGTTAATTTGGGCCGTAAGTTTGAGTTCACGTAATACTATCTGTCAAACGCTTGTGGGTTGACTTGGCATTGGCCCAAGCTTTTTAAGTGTAAAATAGAGTTCACACTTAATTTTGAGTCTCTATACTGATTGGGTTCACTTTTGTCAAGATTACATGATTTTAAACTTTCAATCGCACGGTTTTTATTTTGACAAATCCATTGTCCAATTCAAATTTTTTATATATACACACCGTGCTTTTAAGATAATAAAAAATCAATAATTAAGTATTACTCTTTGTTAATGTTACACTATTTAGAACATGTGAGGTAATCTTTTATGTTTTGGAGGAGATGTCTCATGGAGCGATTTCATGAAGCCACCCTTTCAAAGCATGTGGGTTCCACACAAAAAGTAACATATTTTTGGGTCTCACATGCTGTGAGAAGGTAACTTCATAGAAGAGTTCCATAAGAGAATTTTCCCATGTTTAGAGGGCACTTTCAACTCGTTAACTTCGTTTATCTTATGGGTATGTTAGGATTGCCATTTCTTACTCAAATAAGGGGTTTTGTAATTGTGCATGTGGTGATTCATATAATTAAGATTAAAGTAGTTATAATAGTCTGGAGTCTGGACTATGTGGATTTCATTCTATTAGATGCATGTGTATTGCATGAGTGTGTATGTTGAGGCCCATATTGTATATATGTCTACTAAGTAAATTTGGACCATATAAATGATTATGTAGAACTCTAATTAACTTGATTAGTATTTTTGTGTTGTAGCACGGAGGATCCAAATTCCACTACACCTATGCCTGGACAAAGATTTTGATTCACTGTTTGAATGGTGCATTTAATTCCACAAAATTAAGCTTGTTACAAAAATAAAACAAAACCTAAATATATAGTAAATACTACTCATCATCCACATTTCACAAGAAAGAAAGAAATCACTAAACAATAAACTAAATAATTCAAATTAGTTTAAACTTAAAATTTACCAAAACTATATTCATGGGACAGAAAAATGACCTCGGGGTACAAATTTGGAAGAACCAAACTGCTTGGATCTAGGTGAGATATTTGCCATAGCCATTTGAGTTCAATTATGGTTGCACAGATTTTAGACCATAAGTGTAGATAAACATAAAGTACATGATGCAACCATGCATGTAAAACGTTTGTGACGCTGACGCCTACTACAACCTTAATGGTTGTCGGTTGATATAATGATGATATGTCTTTGCATGCATTTAGGGTTGTTTTGTTTGTGTTGTTTTTTATAAAGTACATGGCAAACCCAAACCATATCAGTCACTCACTCACCCATGTGAAAGAACAATCTAGTGGTCCTTTTCTAGCATGGTTTGTCTTATCCTTCCGCCATGAATGCTGCTCCTCTACGCATGCACATTCTATCACAATCCTCTTAAGTCTAGGACCCTCCACTCCACGTGCTTGTGGCCAATCATAGATGTGGCCTGTTTCTTCTCCCTCTTACTCGTTAAGGACGCAGTAGGTAAAATTATCTGATGAGACAATGTCGTAAGATATTTCTTTTAGAATATGTACCTATGAATTTCACACATTGTGAGAAAAGTCCCATAAGAAATATTCTCCTGCGATAGAGAGTGACCAATAGAGAGTGGCCGACATTATAGATAACAACAACGTCACAACCAATGGTCAATAGCGTTTGAAATTTGAATTTATGATAAGAACAATTTTTTTTTACCTTAAAAATAATTAGGAAAAGGAAAAACAAGAGCATTGGGGAGTGAGCTCTGGTCGGTGTGGGATTTTTAGGGTCCGTTTGGTATATGCATTTAAAAACTAAAAATTATTGTTTAAAAACTTTTGTGAAAATATGTGTGGGTGAAAAAGTGTGTGAAAATGGATAAAATTCTGTTTAAAAACTGAAAATTGTTGTTTAGAAACACTCACCCAACACCCCCTTAGTGGTGCAGTTGGAGTTGGGACCATTTCTCCAGAGCATGGGGCTCAAAAATAACCTCTCTAAGAGCATGTCCAACAGATTTTTCAAATTTTTGTACTATTTAGAAAATAAATAATAATTCTTACCTTTTGCTACCTGTTTTTTTAAATACACTTTCTAACAGTTTTTTTATCCATTCTCTATCTCATTTAAATATTATTTTTTCATTATTTTTTTAATATTTCTTTATTCTTCCTTTATTCAATATATTTTTCAAATTCTCAACTGCTATTTTTTTTAAATTTCATAACATGTTCAAATTTTGCAACTGAAAGAGAACAAGAGGAGAGATTTTTTTTTTCTTTCAGTTGTTTGATTTTGTTGGTTGACTTCAATGATCTCACGGTACTGGAATTTGAGAAGACAACAAGAAGAATCCAAGAAAAAAATTTAAAGGCAGAGCCTCCTTTCACTTGTTCTATGAGAAGCAATGGAGAAAGAGTACGAGAGAAAAAAGAAATCTAGAAGAAAGAGAAAGAATTGATATAATAGTAATTGGTATAATTTTTTAATCAAAAAAATCTAATTGCTAATGTGGGGCCCAATAATCTGTGGGCCAGGCCCATTTACTTGTTGGGGTCCAAAGGCCCAAGCCGAGGAAGGTGATGTCCCAGGCTAGGCAATACAGATACGAAGTAGTCTTGGGACACAACCGAGGACGACTCAGTCCTCGGCATAACTGAGATCTCACAAGAGGAAAGGGCAAAGGTGGTATAGAAATAACTTTGGAAAAAATCTAAAATATCTATGACATTTAGAAAAGGGAACCCTGGGAAGTATAACGACCCGAGAAAGCTGCTCTTACTGCCATTCAATAATTTGCACCTGATAGAGCCGTACACTCCAGCTTTTTCAACCACCCCCAATCACTCCGGGTATGGGCTGATGGGACAAGTATCAGTCTTGGAATGTCGATCCTATACGTGGACGAAGGATAAAAAAACACAGGCTAGTATAAAAGGAAAGGTAAGTAATTCATAGAGGGGGCTGGGAAAAATGGCCAACAAACCAGAGCCTCCCAGCCCGCCTCCAGGAGAAAGACTCCTAAGGCGAAGACGACTTAACCATGTATGGATGTCATGTAAAACCCACCGTTTGGCGACCAAGGCCTAGCCTTTCAAACCCACGCTCTACAAATGATGTTGTTTGGGTCTTTTTACGTGCGAACCCAACACTGTTACGGTCCGTCACGAATTGTGTCCTTACAATTAGCGCCGTCTGTGGGAAAGGTTTGTGTGTTGGCATAGGCGGTAGGTCGAGAGAGTTCTCTTGTCATTTCTAACAGTTGGTTATAGAGTTCTAGTGTAAAGTTCCGCTAGGGGCTATGGGTCTTGATTAGGGGCTACGCTTAGTAGCGTCAATCGCATGGATGGTTCTAGGGGCTTGGCCAAGGAGATAATTCCCCTAAAGCCAAGATCCCACTCTAAAAAAAAAAAAAAAACTGAGTTTTAGACAGAACCAAGGTATTGCATGGTCCTCGGACCCAAACCTATGGGGAAACCAACTACTTGGATGAGAAAACTGAGTTTTGGACAGAATTAAGGTATTGCATGGTCCTCGGACCCAAACCTATGGGGAAACCAACTACTTGGATGAGAAAACTGAGTTTTGGACAGAACCAAGGTATTGCATGGTCCTCGGACCCAAACCTATGGGGAAACCAACTACTTGGATGAGAAAACTGAGTTTTTGATAGAACCAAGGTATTGCATGGTTCTCAGACCCAAACCTATGGGGAAACAACTACTTGGATGAGAAAACTGAGTTTTGGACAGAACCAAGGTATTGCATGGTCCTCGGACCCAAACCTATGGGGAAACCAACTACTTGGATGAGAAAACTGAGTTTTGGACAGAACCAAGGTATTGCATAGTCCTCGGACCCAAACCTATGGGGAAACCAACTACTTATCAATATCGAAATTGAGTTTTGGACAGAACCAAGGTATTGCATGGTCCTCGGACCCAAACCTATGGGGAAACCAACTACTTGGATGAGAAAACTGAGTTTTGGACAGAACCAAGGTATTGTAAGGTCCTCGGACTCAAGCCTATGGGGAAACCAACTACTTATCAATATCGAAATTGAGTTTTGGACAGAACCAAGGTATTGCATGGTCCTCGGACCCAAACCTATGGGGAAACCAACTACTTGGATGGGAAAACTGAGTTTTGGACAGAACCAAGGTATTGTATGGTCCTCAGACTCAAACTTATGGGGAAACCAACTACTTAGATGAGAAAACTGAGTTTTAGAACAGAACCAAAGTATTGTATGGTCCTCGGACTCAAACCTATGGTAAGGTCGGCTACTGAATAAAGATTCTAAGTTGCTCAAATCCTCGGCCCAAATACCATAAAAGGTTAAAGCTATTAAAGTTGTTAGGAAGATGGTAAAACACCCAATTACTCAGCAACCCGGAGGGGCTGTTCATTTCCGGATTGTATGTCTTCAGATGATTACCTCCTGCACCGCACCTAGCATTCAGTTGTCATCTCGGCTATTTTGGGGTAAGTGTTGTTTTCTCAGGTCGGCAGTGTTGTGCTAAGCAACTTTATTAAATTCATGATAATATCTTTTCGTTAGCAAAAGTTTTTGACCCTAAGTGTCATTAGTTCAAGTCTGTATTATTGTGTCGAACAGCAATCGTAAGTTCATAATAACGCCTTTTTCCTTGATAAGGGATTTCAGCCCTAAGTATTATGCTCTAAGGTCGGCGGTATTGTGCCAGGCCGACTCAATAAGCTCATCATAATGTCCTTTCTTTTTCTTTCTAATAGGGGTTTCAGCCTTAAATATCACTTGTTCGATTTAGTATTATTAAGTCGGATAGTTTCTATAAACACAGAGCAAGATCTTTTTGTTAACTAGGATGTCGGACCTAGACGTCGGTCAAAATGTAAAGATAAAAAGAATTTACAAGATTGTATGTCTATTCACGACGTAATCATTTCGGAAATAAAGAGATAGAACATGTGAAATAAAACAATAACAACTTTTATTAATATAAAGAGGTATTACAGCGTACAAATAAGGGCTTAAACAAGCCTATACAGAAGTTGGATTACAAAAATAATAAAAGGAAAACAACAACAATATAACAAATAAACAGTCTGATGTCTTTTTAAACTCGTCTCCGAAAGTCCTTCCAAACTCTGCCCCAGTAGCGCCCATATTGAGAGAAGGACCTTCTTCAGAAGAAGATGGAGGAGATGAATGAGAAGATAGAGGAGATGAATGAAAAGAAAGAGGAGAAGAAGAGGGAGGAGATGAAAAGAAAGAAAGAGGAGCAAAAGAGGGAGAAAGAAAAGCACCAGGATAGATCTGGCGGTGGAAAGAAGAAGAAAGAGAGGTAAAAGGAGACACCAGTGAACAAAGAGAGGAAGAAGCAGGGGCACTTAGTCCCTGTCTCGGTCCTGACTCCTAACACACCGATATCATGTTAGTTATGCTCATGAGAGAGCAGCTGGTACTGATGGTAGGTGATCCCAGCTCAGTCACGCCGAAAGTTTGACGTGACGAGCCCCTGTTTCGGATTTTGGCTGAAAAGAAGGAAAGGAGGATCTTGAGTCTCCACCATCCCTGCCCTGATCGAGCCATTTTGAGTCTCATAAGAATATGGTGATTTTGGGAGATGTACGATTCCTCCATTACTTATTCCTATCTCGAGCGTGTCACGATTTAGGGTGTAACCAGCGGGTAAAAGTAAACTCTGGAGGGAGTCTAAGGGTTTCAGATTTTGGGAGGGTTAAAAGGGTTCATGTATGAGAGAAGATAATCTCTTGATTTTTCTTTTTATATGAAGGGCGAAGCGGGATGTAATTAATGTGTTCAGATCTCCAAGGAAATCTGCAAACAAGAATATGCTCGCCCCACTTCCCCACACCATCAATAATCGTTAAATTTGAATGATCTCGTAAAAGGGAAACTATTAAAAGCACGTTTGGGATAGCCAAACGGCATGAGCGCGTCGTGACTAAATTCTGAAGAACGTCTCGTAGACCGGTACATTTCCTGGGCAGACGAAGAAACGTCAACATTAATGAAGGACTGAGTTGAACGAGCTATAATAAAAGGTTTGGTACTATCAAAACCCTCCTCTCCAACCAAGAGGTTGGACAGCAGGGTTTTGAGGGGCTGTTGTGGGGTCCAATAATCCGTGGGCCAGGCCCATTTACTTGTTGGGGTCCAAAGGCCCAAGCCGAGGGTTCATGTTGGGAGATGTACGATTCCTCCATTACTTATTCCTATCTCGAGCGTGTCACGATTTAGGGTGTAACCAGCGGGTAAAAGTAAACTCTGGAGGGAGTCTAAGGGTTTCAGATTTTGGGAGGGTTAAAAGGGTTCATGTATGAGAGAAGATAATCTCTTGATTTTTCTTTTTATATGAAGGGCGAAGCGGGATGTAATTAATGTGTTCAGATCTCCAAGGAAATCTGCAAACAAGAATATGCTCGCCCCACTTCCCCACACCATCAATAATCATTAAATTTGAATGATCTCGTAAAAGGGAAACTATTAAAAGCACGTTTGGGATAGCCAAACGGCATGAGCGTGTCGTGACTAAATTCTGAAGAACGTCTCGTAGACCGGTACATTTCCTGGGCAGACGAAGAAACGTCAACATTAATGAAGGACTGAGTTGAACGAGCTATAATAAAAGGTTTGGTACTATCAAAACCCTCCTCTCCAACCAAGAGGTTGGACAGCAGGGTTTTGAGGGGCTGTTGTGGGGCCCAATAATCCGTGGGCCAGGCCCATTTACTTGTTGGGGTCCAAAGGCCCAAGTCGAGGAAGGTGATGTCCCAAACTCGGCAATACAAATATGAAGTAGTCTTGGGACACAGCCGAGGACGACTCAGTCCTCGGCATAACTGAGATCTCACAAGAGGAAAGGGTAAAGGTGGTATAGAAATAACTTTGAAAAAAATCTAAAATATCTATGACATTTAGAAAAGGGTACCCTGTGAAGTATAACGACCCGGGAAAGCTGCTCTTACTGCCATTCAATACTTTGCACCTGATAGAGCCGTACACTCCAACTTTTTCAACCACCCCCAATCACTCCGAGTATGGGCTGATGGGACAAGTATCAGTCTTGGAATGTCGATCCTACACGTGGACGAAGGATAAAAAAACACAGGCTAGTATAAAAGGAAAGGTAAATAATTCATAGAGGGGCTGGGAAAAATGGCCAACAAACCAGAGCCTCCCAGCCCGCCTCCAGGAGAAAGACTCCTAAGGCGAAGACGACTTAACCATGTATGGATGTCACGTAAAACCCACCGTTTGGCAACCAAGGCCTAGCCTTTCAAACCCACGCTCTACAAATGATGTTGTTTGGGCCTTTTTATGTGCGAACCCAACACTGTTACGGTCCGTCACGAATCGTGTCCTTACAGCTAATGTATAGTAGCCTATCAAACTTGATGAGCTACTGTTCATGAACAAAAAATAAATTGTGATTTTGAGAATCCATTGGAGACCATTTTTTTGTTTCATTCTCTATTATAGAGATTATTTTGCTTTTACCTAAACTATTAGAGATGCTCTAAGAGTAACCATCAAACATAAGAATCTTGGCCACTTGCCAAAATTAATATGTAGCTGATTACAGCTATGCTTTTTTTATTTATATATTTCATATTTGGGTAAAATATCACATCCACCCTTGGGACTGGACCTAAATGGTTTGCTAGACCAAATAAATTCGACTGGACCAAACAATAAGTACATATAATTTTTAATATTGAAAAATAAAAATTAAAACTCAATCATTCTCCCTTTTAATTCTCCTATGTCAGTTGCGTGTTTATATAAGCTATTGGAAAAAAAATTAATTTAAAATAAACATTTGTAAAAAAAACTACAAAAAGTTATAGTTGTAAAACAAAATTTTGAAATTTAAAAACGTTCTTTTAAGCTCAAAAAACGCCTAATCAGACGGAACTATAGTACTGTAGCATTTGGCTTTTCTTATTTTACGCAAATTATTCTCCTCAATTGATGTTCTTATCTTTTTATTTTGTGAAACATGAATTGCCCTTGCCCCCCGTTTGGATTTTGGATTTTCTACAACTATAAGTCTATAATAAGTAACTTTTTGACTTTTGTCCGTGTTCGGGATTTTGGATTTTCTACTTTTCTACAACTATAAGTCTATAATAAGTAACTTTTTTACTTTTGTCCGTGTTCGGGATTTTGGATTTTCTACAACTATAAGTCTATAAGTAACTTTTTTACTTTTGTCCGTGTTTGTGCGTATAAAGTGCAGTGTTTGGACTTTGGAGTTTGGATCCTCTAAATGAAAAGTCATTCTGTAGAATGGCTTGTCGTTTTGGCTGAATAAAAAAATGAATATATATAAGCAAATCACACCCACCCCCCTAAAATATAGCAAAATTAGACTTTTAGCATATTGATTTTCTAGAAATGACCCAACACCTCCAAATTTGGTAATTTTTAAGACACTCAGGCCCCATAATCCTTTCTGGGTCAAACAATGTCAAAGGTCCAAACAAAATATTCTTTTTTTCAAGAGGAATATTCCCATTAAAATAAACAAAAATTTTAATATATTTATAAAATGTCATATTCAGTTCACAAATTAAATTATAACTTTTGTGAAGCTTAAGTCGTGCTTTGCCCCTAATATATAATTATATATATATTTGAGGAGAGATTGACTTTGAAGAATCTGCCAATTTTTCTTTTTTTTAGAAAAAAAAAAAAAACACTTTTCATTGCATTAAGGCACATGTCAACATTCTAAATACATTTATAAACTATAACTATTAAAAAAATAATACTAAGTACTTTTTTTTTTAACCTATAACCAAACAACCCCAAAATCAAATAAGTCACTGTGATCAAAGTTTAACAATCCCTTTGCCATTGGTAATATTTAACCGCCAATCGGAGTTGTCCAAGTCACCCCAAGAATGCGTGACCGTGTGGATGTTGTTTGAGTAATTTTACAGTTACAAATTATTTTATAATATTTTTACAAAACTCAATATGTGACAAATTTTTATTAGTTTTAATCTGGATCTACCAATAATATTACATTTTTATTTACTAATAATTATTTAAAAAATGTTAATTCTACATCAACAGTTTGTAAAATAGTTTGTATCAATAGGATTAATTACGTTGTTTTGATCTTTTTATTCTTCTACTTCTTTTTTGTCTGGATTCTTTGAACAAAATGCAGCGATATATGCATTCTTGTGTTTATTGCATTGATTTAGGATATTGTTGGCCATTATTGTGAAAGAATAGTAATTTCGTCTTGCTCTTGCCTGAGTTTCATGGCATTGTTTGGTTAGAACTACTACAGGTGTGCTTTGTCATTCATATAATGTTTTGTGAAGTGGCATTATTTGTGAGGCAATGAAGATTGAAGGCTAGCTTGTGTGATATCAATAGTGAACTCAAACAATCAACATTGTCCAACGGAATATATATGAAAGCAAACAAAACAAAAACTAAAAAGAGAAAAGATTCACGTAAAACCAATTTACACACAGATAAGTGAATAACATCAACAAGAAGTGGGTCCAAACAACCAAAAGTTGCATAACGTTGTCCAAAACTCCAAATGACTGAATTGCAAGATGGTGATATCGACAATAATGAAGCTAAAATCAACAATGTCCAAATTGAAAGCATGGCAAACAAACAAAAAGGAATAATAAGACCTCAAAAATAATGAAATACCAAGAACATGGACAAGCTACATAGCCGTAGGTCCAAATGACCATACGTTTGCATTTAATATTACTCTCTCTCTCTCTCTCTCTCTCTCTCTCTCTCTCTCTCTCTAAACATCTGAGCTTATCAATTGCTCGTGGTGATGATTAGTGCGGAAGAAGAACTCGTACACAAGGCCAGCAATTCCACCTCCGATCAAAGGCCCAACCCAGTAGACCCAGTGGTTTTTCCAGTCCCAGCTGACCAAAGCTGGCCCAAATGACACTGCTGGGTTCATGGATGCCCCATCAAAAGCCCCACCAGCCAAAATGTTGGCACCGACTATGAAACCAATTGCAATTGGTGCAATTATCCCAATATTTCCTTTGCTTCTTCTATCCAAGGCCGTCGCATAAACTGTGTAAACCAACCCAAATGTCATCACGATCTCTAACACGAGTGCATTCCACACTGACACCCCTTTTGACAACGAAAACGCCGATGTTGTCTGTAACAATTTTCATTTTTCATATTAATTAACAATCAAAATTTACTCAAGAGTGTGTTATGTGTAATATAACTTACTCCACCCTCTCTTAAAAGTTACTATGACTTTTGAATGAAGTTGTGGTGTGCTTTTATGTTAGAACTTATTTCCCACTCCCTTGTGTGTATGTTTGTTTCTAAAAAAAAAGAATAGGTAATTTTTCCACATTACTTAAGAGAGTGTATTATGTATAGTATAACTTGTCACACCCTCTCTTAAAAGTTACCATGACTTTTGAGTGGAGTTGTAGTATGCCTTTGTGTTAGAATCTCTTTCCTTCTCCTTTGTGTGCTTGTTTCTCAAAAAAAATATAAAAATTACTTATAACTTCCTAAGAATTAACCCCCCCCCCCACCAAAAAAAAAAAACTCCTATCTCATTCTTATTATTTCACTTTATATTTCATCAATTATAATCCATTTTACTTTTAATTATACACATGAGACACTATTATTGGTTGAATATAAAATTTAACGTAAGTATTTTATCAAATAGAGCAACAACAATAAGTGTTAAAAATTCTAAAACTATGGACTAAAAGGATGTTACGTACGTTATGTACATGATATTTTGAGTGGTTTTGAATCATATGGGCTAAAAATTAAACGTTACTCACCAAGAAACCAGTGGATACCCTAAGGAGCAAGCATGCTACAGTGGAGCCAAGGAGCTGAGCAATCCAGTAGAGGATACCGCTAACGAGGGTGATATGGCCACCAAGGAAGGCGCCAAAGGTGACAGCCGGGTTGACGTGGCCACCGGAGATGTTGGCGGAGATTGCCACAGCAACAAATAAGCCAAAAGCATGTGCCAACGCGGCGGCTACAAGCCCCGCAGGTGTGGTGGAGGCATCTTCAGTGAGCTTATTATAGGCCATGCCAGAACCCTCACCAGCAAACACAAATATTAGTGTACTGATGAACTCAGCTAATGCACCCCTTAGTGCATCCGGCTGATAGGTCTCTTGTGGCCGTCCGATTGCTATTCCACGGATCGGCATTGTGGTGAAAGTCAAAAGATCACACGGCTACTCTTTATCAATCAAAAAAACAAAACACAGTCACTATTTTTAGTATCAATTTTGCAAGATTGAGCTATTATTATGTGGTAGTCACAACTTTATATTGAAATTTCTAAAGGCCGTCTCGGAAGGTGGAACTTGCTATAGCCGGTTCCGGTGATCTAAATAGCAAATGAAAATTGTGGAATTTTTTTAGTTTGACTGGTGGATATCAAAACTCATGAATACAGCTCAGCATTCCCCTCCAAAACGCCGTGAGAATGACACGTGGGCATCATGGGTTCTGCCGACTTTTACCTAGCAAGTTCTTGATTCTTGAAGGGGCAGGGTACATATACATAAGGTAATTTATGTTCTGATTATAATGTTTTTTTTTTTTTTTTGGATTGCTACGACAGAAAACAAGAAATTTAAAACCTAAATGTCTCGTTAAAAACGTCAAAAGATGTCAACCTTAAATAATTAAAACTTAAAAATCTCTTGGCAATCATAATGTTTTGTTATACGTATTAGGTTGTAATAACAGAAGGGTAATTTTAAGTATAAATAATGTTAATTGGACACAAAATATTTTATACTCCTTCTCACATGCAATTGCTATGAGGTAAATTGTTATTGGACCAACATTATTTTTGTATACATCTATTATTGATAACATTTTTATTAATGTTAGCTTTAACATGTTACTTCAATAATTGTGAAAAAGGTTTTGAAAAAATTCTTATTTTTAAGCTTATGGTTTTATGATTGTATTGACATTAATTTATGAGTAAATCTGTCAATGTTTTCAAAAAGAAAAATCATAAAATTCATGCAATTAGATTTTAGAATAAAGTGTAACTAGCTTATATTCAAATGTTGTGAGGATTTTAGCATTTATGGTTTTGAAAATAATGGAATTTTCTTTGTTTTGTTTTTGGATACTTGTTTTTTAGTCTAATGGAATGAAGAATGAAAGATATAAAAGGTACCCAGACATTTTGTGTAAATTTTAATCAAGTCATTCTAGTACTTTCTAGCTGGTTGATTAAATTATTCCATTGTCAATTTTCAGTTCAAGTATTATATTACTCAGAATTGTGATGCAGGAATGAGTATAATTATTTCCACATCATAAAATTATATACTATATGCTATAACTCAAGACAAGAGTGTGATCCAATTAAATTGACGTCCAAGAATTTCAAGATTGATTTTTGTTTACAATAATATAGAAAGCCTTTGTTTCTTTAGCAGTTGATACATAAACATAACACATCATTTTTTATTTTTTATTTTGTGGCCTAATCAATAACACATCAAAAGCAAATCCATTCATAAATAGGGTTCCATTATTGTCCTGACATAGAAGATAATCTCGAAGCTACGTCAAAGAAAGATTCTACAATTGCAAAGCTTGGTTTACAGTGCCAGGACAATGATTTAAGAAACATGTTGTCTTTAGCATGTGTGTTGAAAGAATGCTGAAAACTTTCAGGCTCTAATAATTTTAAAAGGTAACCCAGTCATGATGTTTCATGCACGTATGAACCATACCCATCAAAGAAGCAAACAAAATTGCTTTTTGAAAAGGAGAAATCATCTTGAGACGGCATCCACATGAAGCATAGTCCCCCACTAATAATTTTCCTGCTCCTCATATCAGTCATCTAGATGAACCTATTTCCAATTTATATCACCTTGTGCAATAAGAAAAGGCAAATTATTGGTGGGCCTGTACAAAATTTAGAACCATACAATTATACATTACATTAAAGACCACCATTCAATTATCACAAAAAGACCCCTATTCAATTATGTTTCGTCTCTCATCTCTAAGCCTTCATTATTATTATTATTATTATTATTATTATTATTTTTTTTTTTTTTTTGCTAGGTGATTTTGCGGGGGCTAGAACCCCCGAGCATCAGGACACAAGGGTGTTTGGGTGCCAATAGGCTAGTGAGGCCAATGGCTCTCTAAGCCTTCATTTGGGAGTTCATAGAGTTCAAAATGGAATCAAATAGAATGATCATACAGGAATGAAAGAATGAAATGAAATGGAATGTGTTTAAGTAAGAGAAATGAATGGAATCAAATTAAGTAGTCTTGTTTGAATGTTTTAAAATAAAGAAATGGAAATGAATGAAAGGTAAGTAACCTTGTTTAGGAGTAAAATAAAGGGAAATGAATGAAATCATTTTATGACAATATTATTATTAGACCATTTTTAAAAAAACAAATAGCTGAATATATAAATATATTTTGGGAATTTTAGTAAAAAAAAATTATTAAATCTAATTGCATTCCCTCCAATTCCTCCCAAATTTGGGGAAATGAAAATTTGAGATTTTAAGAGAATAGAGATGAGTAAATGTTCCTTCTACCCATTTTATTTCTTCCTACTTAAACTCTCAAATAAATGAATGAATTTTTCATTTTCTCTATTAAAACTCTCAAATAAAAAAAGAAAAAAGAATTCTAAAATTATTCTTTTCATTCATTTCCATTACTCTCCTCCTAAACAAACTGTAACAGTCATGCTATGATACTATCCTTATTTGATCATTTTTTTGTCTCCACTCTTAAACTGGTTTACTGGTTTAAGAATTTACATGAGCGGCTGTAGCTATAAAATCAGTGGTGGGATATCACCACGGGATTTGTGGAGCCCAAATGCATGTGACTCGCATGGATGAGTTTAACAGCTTTTAAGACTTTTAAATAAAGCCAAGAGGAAGACTATTAAATTTCAAATAAGACTGTGCTTCTTCCAATGCTATTAGTTATTGGATAATGGTAATGGATGCCATATTAGATATTGGATAATGTTAATGGATGTCCTTAAGGTAATAATTAATAATTTATTTTTAAAAAAATTAATATTTGACACTTTTTTCCATTTCTTATAAAAGTAGTATCAAAATTTTTCTAAAATGAATTATTAACTATTGTCCTAAAGGTATCCGTTAGTATAACCTTTACTTGTTAGGGTTATTGTGGGTTTTAGCACATGAATTTTACAATGTGACATGTGCCTCCTTTCACACATATATGCAGTCACTAAAATGCGCAGCAGGTGCATGTATCTATCATTTCACATAAAGATGAACTCTATAAATATATGCACCCGATACATGGTAGATTTTCTCCATTGAAACCAAAGGCGAGACAGAAACCATCAGAGCTCTATTCATAGTGAGTGAGTCACACCAAAGGTGAAATGAGTGGAGAGGATCGATTGACTTAGTAATAGTAAATGAGCTGGCAAAATAATTATTACGTAGGCTGATGTGGTATTAGCTTTGTAAACTGTTTAGTGAGCTTGTAAACCTTTTTATAATAAAACTAACTTGATACTGTGCACGAAAACTTCATGTGCTAAAATTATTTGTTAATGTTTCACATTTACACTACTTAATATTTTTTTATTATATTAATAATTCAAAATCCCACTATTGGAGTATACATTCTCTTTGTTCTTAATAGGACACTAAATTTTGTATTAATCGGTTGTATTGACAAAGTGATCCACAAACTCATATTTTTGGATAATTTTAAATTATATATAATAATAAAAATAAAAACTTGAAATTTATATAGATGAGATAGTTATTAAGCTTTAATAATTTTGATATTTTGCAAATATGAAGAATATAAGGAGACAATGTAATTCAATGATGATTTGTTGAAAGATAGATCCAATCATTCTTTTATAGGCAATAAAAAATTATAATATTGAAAATACATACAAAATTAGAATCAAATTATACATATTATAACTCTTTCTAAATATTATATTACTCAACGACTTTTTATTGGATTAATATTCTGAAAATGACACTGTTAATAATATGCTCTTTTTGTTCTTAACACACATAGCTAGTTTCATGTTAATTAGATTTTATTACTATCCAATTCATGAACTCGTGGTGTATAATTTTAAATTTTGAAAAAAAAAGTAATTATACAATTTATGGATAAGATTATTAGTGATAATATTTTTTTAGATAGGTTAATAGTGGGGGAGGAAGAATTAGGATTCAAACCACAAATATGGAACATCACAAAAGATGCAATTACCACTAAGCTATCACTTGAACCCTCGATTATTAATGATCTCTAATTATTTTCATATTTTGAAACATAAAGGGTACAAGGATGGCATCTATATTGGTATTATTGTGACGGGCAATTTTGACCGAGGCTCAATCATTTTCAATTGGACAAAACTTAGGTACAGTATCTTAGGTGTTATTCCTTAGATTCCCTTCGTAAAATTTAGTTATGTGGTTACTTAACTAAAAAATACACTTTTATCCCATGAAGAAAAATCCACATAACAGAATCTTAAAATGGGAACTTAAGGAACAGCACATAAATACTGTACCTAAGTTTTGCCATTTTCAACAATATTGGTGTAAAAAAGAAAAAGATAATAAAGTGACATATACAAATTACAAACTTTTTCAAATAAAAAATGCATCTCTATGCTGCTATCTAACATTTAAATTCTAAGTAATAAATTATTTGGCTTGACTAACTGGAAAAAAAAAATGCTATATTTGTGATTAATACTTTTTCCTACATATTCAATCCATACATCATTTCACAATTATTTACGGGCCCGTCAATGTTGCAGGAACAACTCTTTTATATTGCGGTTTAGTATATCCTATTAAGTAAAGTTCGATTTCAAGAAAATTTTCTTAGATATTTTAATGAGTAATATAGACACAAAAAATTCAAAAATTTGTTATATTGATAATGAGTTATGATTGAAGTAACATCGTTTTTATATAGATTGACTACTAATACCACCTCTATTATACAACAATCATAATAAATTATGACAGCATTTCTTAAAAAAAAAAAAAGTGTATTCCTAAGCTTATTATATATTTTAAATGAGAAATTAAGTATATATTGTGTTTTGAAAGCACAAAAAGAGAGCTTGTACTCAAGGGCGGAGCCAGAGGGGGGCGAGGGGGGGCACCTGCCCCCCCTGACTTCTCCTAAAATTGTCATGTATATGCAATCTTTTTTTTGAGAAAATCATGTATATGCAATCTTAATTGTTAAGTAGTTACCCACTGGCATAGAGAAAAAAAAGCTAAAAAAGGACTCCCACTTCGTTGAAACTTGAAAATGATTCTGACATAAGAAAAAGAAAGTAAAAAAAAAGTTTTCTCAAACATCAAACAGTATGACATTTTCACCTATTTTACTGTTCATGTAAGTAGCTTTTGTCTTGTCCAAGTTTGACACCTGTTTCACTTTTTTTTCTTTTCTATTTTTTTTTTACCATTTTCACTGTTAATGATACTTTTTACAGTATTTTATTGTTGAGTGATGCTAGAGATATTACAAATTTTATTACTTATATCTTAAAAATTGGTATGTCACCAATAATAAAAAAAAAAATTTCAAACATCTATTTATTATAGATTGTTTAAGTAACACTAATCACATTTTTACCACATCAATTTGTAAATTTTTTGTTATAGATTTTGTAGTATGAATTGGTTATTTTTTTTAAATTTATTTTAATGATATGAAATATGTTTATTTTCTTACTACTGTTTATTTATTTTGTTATTATTATCGATTAATATTTTTTAGATCAATTTCACTTTAAATAATATCTTTTAATTTTGCCCCCTCTGAACCAAAATTCTGGCTCCGTCACTACTTGTACTTTGCCGTTGGCTCAAATATTCAATACTCCCAAAATTGAATTTAATTACCATTCATTGTCCTTTGTAAGAGTCTTGTCAGTTGTCACATACACTTAAAAAATCACTAAATTCTTCACATCTTACACATAACACTTGAGATCATGGTTGTCAAAATCGCGATCTGGATCGTAGGATCGCACGATTTTACGATCCCACCTCACCAAAACGATTAGAATCGCACTAGGATCGTAAAAATGGTAGGATCGTACTTAGGATCGTATAGGATCGTAGGATCGTATGGGATTCTACCGATCCTACCAATCCTACCAAAAACATAATTTTTTTGCTTTTTTTTTTTGGATAAATTTTTTGTTTTGATGAAGCCTTAAGGATTTTTATTTTTTCATATTGTGATAGTATGACTTTTTATTTTTTATTTTATAAAATTATGTCAACCTAAGCAAATGTTTTCTAGTTTCTAGTTCATTTGTAATCAAAATGAAAGAATGTTTCATCATTTCTAAATGAAGAATTTGACTTGACTTTGCTGCATTTTAAGCTATAATATTATTAAATTTGTTTGATCAATATACTAATTTGTGTTCTAATATTACTAAAATATTTTTTTATATAATTTTATCAGTTATGCTTGTATTTGTATATTAATTGATTGATTTTTTTGAGTATACTCTTTAATTGTTGCTAAGTGGTATAACTTGAATAGTTAAGTGTGAAATTGTATCTTGATATCTTTTACAACTTTAGTATACAAATATATAATGTCTACATAGATAATGAAATGGATGATGATGATTAGGAATTTAGGATGGTGGTTATAAGAACCTTAGAAAGGGAATAATTAAATGTTCACTTCACCTTAATATTCATCTTACTTTTGGATTTCATATTGTAGTTAGTTAGTTTCCATTTGCTAACTTATTTTGGATTTTTCAAATTTGGAACTTAGAACTTAAAAATATTTTCCTTATGTTTTGATAAATATTTTGGTATTTGGTTGCTAATTAAATATTTATTGAACTTTTTAGATATATTAAGTCAAAACTTAGATATATTTGTTTCGTTAGTATAAACTTAGCGATGTATGACATGCAAATTACATCATATGATGCAAATCTAATTTTTTTTATGGATGAATTTATAATTTACGTGATTATTCAACATTCAAAGTCATTATCAATGTGTTTTTTGCTTTAAATCTGAAAATATGTAGGATCTTACTATTCACGATCCGATCCTATGATCTACGATCCCACCTACCTTCAACGATCCTACGTAGGATCCCGATTTTGACAACCTTGCTTGAGATATTGCTCGACTAGGTTCACCATAGCACAAAAACACGTGTAAAACTGCCAAAAAAAAAAACACGTGTAAAAAAAATCAGTAAAACACTAAAACTTGGTGACGGCCGACAAGAGACTTTTCTCCTTTGTAATGCTCTTTTTAATTTTGACCAGTGCCATGAACACCCAAAATTCCACTAAATTTTTCACTCCCCTCCTGCCAGTTTTTACATCATTGACATGTTATGGTAAAAAAAGTGTTATATTCATAATATTTTCACAATACTTTCATAATAAATTTTATGTGACAGATTATTATTGTTTTTAATCTGAACCCGCTATTGAAATTACATTTTTGTCAACCAGTAAAATAAAATAACAACCTATCACATAAGATTTACTACAAAATCGTTATGAAAATATTGTGCTCATATCATTTCTCGCACTTCAATACAAATGTGAGAGCTAGAAGGGGATTGGTGAAAAGTTTTTGGTGTCCTTTCTATTTATTTTTCATGAACTCCCTTTTAACCTACTTTTTATGACAACCTTAATATGGGGGAGCAAGGCTATTCCTTTCCTCCTTCAGAGCATTAAGAACTCAACAACCTTTACAACCATACTAGATAATACAGGCTTTTCAAACGTCTTTCTCCAAACTTTAGTAGCTGGCTCCAATCTGGTTTCTTTACCATAATGGTGTGGTTGAACTTTGAACAAAGATAAGTGTGGCCAACTAGGAAAGATACATAAATCAGTTGAAAATGATATAAAACTTGGAAAGATTAAATAAAAGTACTAAGTAATTATTGTGCTACGATTAGTGCACCGTGTTACCAAAAGAGCTCCCTGCAAGATCGATCTGGGGAAGATGTGCAGTTGTATTTTATCTCAACGTTGGACATTCTTAATAAATTTGTCCTCTATATTACGAGATACGATTAAGTCAGCCTAGCAACCAAACTCCTAATAGAAAGATTATAAAAAATATTAAAAAAATTAACATATTCCTTTAGTTGCTTCATCCTCTTACGACTATTCCCTCCACTCAATTCTCCCTCTTACCACTATTCCCTCCAATTACCAAAATACCAAACAAAGTCTAATTAGTTTCTAACTAAGTTTATTAATTCCGTTCTAGTGATCATTTCAGTTTAGCACTTTAAGCTATTAGAACAAAAAATTATAATATCAAAATACTCCAGCATATAGTTTCAGAATTTTATTTAGCTGAAACTGAAAATTTTTTGCTAAAAGTGTATAAAAAAAATAATAATAATAAAAGTCAAAAACTAACTAAATAGTACAATAAAACTCATGAATAATACCAAAAAGTTCAGTGAAACTCATGAATAATACCAAAAAGAAGCTAAAAACTAAAATAAGCTGAAACTTTCATCAACTCCCAAACGAATTCAGGTTCATTTGGTTTGCGTCAAATGCGTATGCGTTTTTGGCCTTTTTTTTTTTTTTTTTTTTTTTTTTAAGGACCAGCGCCTCTTGAACTGTTTATGGGACATGAACAGTGCAAGTAGACAAATGAATAGTAACCCACACGTGAACAGTAATTTTTTTTTTTTTTATTATTTTCAGTTTTCAGCAAAATAAACGGTATCCAAACGCACACGAAGTCTATATAGATTTATATAACTTTTCATTACATAATAAAATAGACTTATGCTGTTTCATTTGCAAAATTATATAATTGACATTCTTTACATACCAATATTTAATACAGAGAGAGAGAGAGAGAGAGAGAGAGAGAGAGAGAGAGAAATCACCATTAAGAAAGTGTCAATAAATCTCATTACCTTACCAAAAAACCAAATCTTATCACGAAAATAACCTCTACTATCAGCAGAAATTAGACAATATCTAATAATTACATATTAGCCAAATTGCAAACTAGAATTTTAACTGATATGAAACATTGGATATAATAGTATCAATTTAATTAGTGGCTTTGGCCATTCCAGCCCTTCTCCGTATTTAAAGTTTTTCATCACCTTCTAAACCCAACAAGCTAATCAAGACTCGTCTTACAGAGAGTCTCTTTTTTGTCCATTGGAGGCCAATGGAGTCTGGGCCCATACACTACAAAGTACAGACGTGATTATTGAAGAGAGAAGAGACACAACATGAGGGGAACAGACTACGCAGCCTTCGAAACAGCAGGGCATGTTCATAAGAAAAAGATGGCCACAACAAATTCACGTGAGCAGACCGGCTACTCTCCACATTAATGCTATATATAGCTTTGAATGGTGCGTCGCACATGACAATGGCATGACTTGATTAGGTAACATAAATTCGTTTATGTAACAAAAATTGAAGTTATGTTTCAGCTCCATTGCAGTCCAAAATACACTGTAAAGTTCATAAGGCCATGTAATTATTTCCACGGATACGTCTTAACTAGGAAACCAGTCCAAAGCCCAAAATCCATAATGTTGATTTATGTTCCATTGATACTAAAACCCTAGAATTATGAAAAGTGATGGAAGGAGCCATTTCAGTGACTAAAATTTAGAACTACATCTGTCTATTTTAGTTTCCTCTCAAATATATATATGGCATTACATTGAATTGCTGAAATCATCAGCTTTTCATCTATTATTTCGGTTTACATCACTACAAAAATAACTTAGGAATTACCGAATTAGCGAAATAAGGATCAGCGTTCCACAACCAGCTTGATCTTAGACTAGGATCTCTCCCAAATTGATGCCAGCCCATACTAATCATCCACTTGAATTTTGTGAGCCTGCTCCAATATAAAATGGCTTTGCCATACCTCTATATTGTAAAGAATTTTGGAACACAACTCTCGTGTACTTCTGTGCATAATTTAGCCTCATAAGCGACTATGAATGAAGATGTGCACTGTCACAAAAGAGAGAGTATCAGAAAGATGAAAAGCATAGTTAATCAATTCCACAAGATATGGCTTTGGTAAAAGAAAGCATAGTCTATAGTTAATCAGTATTTTAAAAAGCATGTTTTGAGCAACCTTAAAAAAAGGCACAGCCCAAACAACTTTTCTGGAGAACAAGCATTTGTTGGTGGCTGAAAACCATTAAGAAAAGAAGAAAGATCCAAAAAAGATTTAAAAATAACCCCATTAACAACAGGGCTTGGGGCTTAGTTGTAGTACAAAAAATAGAAAACACGTGCATGATAAACATATATAGTATGATTATTCATAACTAATTCCACTGACTCAAAATTACAGATCATTTTATCACCAGATTTTCAATACATGTCTATCTCAGACCCATCGGAGCACATCACAAGGCAAACTCTGCCAAGTCATTCCAAGGAGCATCAATTCAAATGTTGTGTGTCTACCAAATCCAGATGATGGAGGGAGCACAACCCAAATTATTTCAGAATTTACTGCTTCAGATTTTCTTCCAGATTTCATTTTTAAAATTTTAAACTAGAATTTTTTTCTTTATTTAAGTGTGAATTTAGCTTTAATCTTGTAGAGGATTTTATGGGATGTAATTGTGCCTTAATGTAATCCCTGATGCCTATTAAAAAGAGGCTGCAGAAATAGTTTGAAGCAATGCAATTTGAATAAAAATGTTATGATTAGAGAATGTCTCTAAGCTTGGTGGTGATTCCAAACACCCTTAGGCGGTGAAGTTAGGATTTTTCCATTTCTTCTTTTCTTTTCCCTTATTCCTATTTCCCAACCTTTGTACTGCACCAAGCACATGCTATTACAAAAAAGGAAAACGAAAGATGTAGAGTACATACCATGATGCTAGGAAGCTTCCTTCAGAGGCACCAGCAATTTAGTGGTCATATACCTGATTAACAGGTAGCACAATTAATAGAGAAATCAACAACAATGCGTAATGCAATGAAGTTAGGTAAGCAAAATACCAGGCAACAACTTAGAATTTCTCAAATTTTCTGTCTTCTGGTTCTGGTTCACCAATCACCAAATGAAACATTATGACAATCAATGAAAATCCATATCCCCATGTCCAATCATAAGTTTCTTTGTGACAAGAAAACATCATCATCATCATCATCATCATCATCATTATCAGCAATCCCTGAAGCAGAAGCACAAAAGATTCCACATTATAGGGTACCATTACTTCTCCAATACTCACAATAAATATTCCACATTATAGATTAGGGTTTTTTTCTATTTGCTTTGACATAGATAGAGGTCATTTTAAGGTTAAGAAATAATTTTGACTAATCTAAAGGTGTATATAGTGCCACAATATTTAAAGAAAAATGCCAGTACCACAGTAAATTACATAACTTTTGCCACAACTTGCCACATGGCGAGTTGTGAGTGGTGTAGTTGTGGACCCACATGGACTATCATTTTTTTCACCATTCACAACTCACCGCATGGCAAGTTGTGGCAAAATTTGTGTAATTTATTGTGGTACTAGCATTGCTCTCATTTAAAATCTTACCCTACCAATTAGGGAGTGATTATTAATCATAACGTATATTAAATGACTTAATAGTTAGCACTATGTACACCTTTAGATTTGTCAAAATTAAATCTTCACTGTGAAATGGCTTCTATCAATTTCAAAAGCCAATGAAAAGGATTCCTTAATTCCTTATACCCATCCTATAAGAAAATCCATATTAAGAATAATATTTAAAAAATTTATACATGTCCAATGCTTATTGGAGAAGGTGTTGGACAACCCCCCTGCCCCAACCTCCCCTCCAAAAAAAAGGATGCTTGTGTAATTAAATTGTTAAAACTACGAAAATCCTTGAAGATTTATTATAAATTAGCATATAAATACATACGTGCATATAATATGTTTGATAAGTAATAAAATTTAATTAAATAGCATAAAGGAAATGCCCAAATAAAGAAACGAAAAAGAAGAAAAATATCGAAAGCTCAATGTATCCTAGAACTCTAGTCAGTCCCAGTAGAGAACATACTGGAAGTAAGTCCACTCATAAAGGGTCTTCAAAAATAAGAACTTCAACTTCACCAAGTAATATTGTATCCTGCCATACTGTGTCTGACTTTCTCAAGATTTGTCATATTTGCATACCATATTCATATCAATGGTTTATGCTATATCTCAGTCATCAATTATTAAACTAACACTATTATCTTTCTATGGTAGCAAAGCATGTTTTCCCCGTGAAAACTTAGTAAAATAGGAAAACTTAGCCAAAACCCTACTTCTAGGACAAGCACAGGAAAGATACGCAAAAAATCAAGGACACACGCACACACAGAATAATAAATAATTTAAAAAAAAAAGTACTACCTCACCTGAGCTCAGATGAGCTGGTCACACAATCTGCCTGTGCAAACTGCAAAATCAGCACAGATGCCGGTTATTGTAGCGGCCATATTCTAACATTCAGCAAATCTGACTATGTGTGAAATCCCTCATCAAGACCGCTGCCCTTGGACAAAACCTGCAATGTTGTGCCCTTGGTAATCCAGGCAGTTAACTCTGGTTGATGTTCAAAAGGGTTAAGAGGATGTAGACTTCCATCATCCAGTTGCACACCATACACAAAGGGGAGTCTTAGCGTAAGGAAACTCTCTGGTGGTAAGATCACTCGGCATCCAAGGCTGAACTGCAATTTTCGCTCACTGTCTGGAATTGATAAAGGTAGGCATGATGCCTGCAAGTAAATGAAGGCCATAACGTGAGGAAAACTAGACCTAGAATTCCAATAAAGATCTAAGTCACAATTTTAGGTTTTTAAAAAAAAAAAAATTTGAAGTGTGTACCAACAAGACTATTCCCAGAAAATTTTCAGACTGAAACACTGGACAAGTGCTTATAACAGACTGTTCAGACCCAAGAAGAATTTAATCAACCTAGAGGATCTTTATTCCCGAAAAAATCTCAATTAGTAATACAAGCCATTGGTGTTATTAAATAATCCCTTTTAAGGATTCTCATCAGTCAAGGTGAGATAATGCCATATAAATGGATATAATGAGAAAGTATAGATAATAATCCACAACCTCCAAGAGAGCTTCAGTAAATTCTGGCATAATGCAAAATACACCATCCATAACTTTACAAATAATGTGGGAAAACAAAGGAAAGCTATATTTCCAATATATGCGGTACTGTGGAAACTTCTAGAAACAATGAAGAAATACTTTAAGGTGTATTTAACATATATAAAGTGAATTCATGCATGTTATAATGAGCAAATGAAACATACCTCAAATTGTATGGTAGGGCATGTTGCTAATATGATTGGATATGGAGGAGTGACCTACAAGCAAATACCACATATTACATATTTGGCAATAAAGACAACAGAATATCAACCAAAAAAAACGCACGGCACTAAAGAGCAGCAAATTTCAGTTCATGTTTTTACCCAACCCCCTCCTCCCTTTACTCTCCATAACATAATGTATACGAGTACTCTGTGATGTCCTTCAGTTTCAATCTTTCAGATATAAACGCACATGTAAACCCTAGTACTCTTAAGCTGATTTCTGATTGGACAAAAACACATTGTCTATAACTTTTCAAGCAGGGATGAACCCAGGATTTTAAGTTGTGGGGGAGGGGGGGGCGGGGGGGGCGCAGAGTATAAGCAAAAAAAAAATCCAAATAAACATCCATTTATTATTAACAAACTATCAACCAAGAAAAATACACAAAATCATTGTTTCTTAATACATTAAGATGAAATCATCTACCAACAAAGACAAAAGATACAAAATACTATTGTTTCATAATACATTACAATGCAATCATCTACGAAAAGAGAATTCGACGCTCTTTTTTCTTTTCTTTTCTTTTTCCCTTTGTTTGGTTTGTAACTATCGAGTTAATAGGTTTTTTATTTTTTTTTTTTATTTTTTTTTTTTTAGGCTTTGTTTTTGTTAAGTTTTGGGTTGGGCAGTTGCCAGTTGGGCTGGGCCGATTGGAGAGGAGGGGGGCCCAATAACAAAAATTAAAAAAATACGTGCACAAAAAAAAATTCTTCGGACCAGGAGGTGCCCAGGCCCCCTTGGGCCCCCCTTAGGTCCGTCCTTGCTTTCAAGTACAGTTTGTTCATAGAATATACAGAAGACAGGCGTTTCTTCTCAAAAAGTCTGTCACTGTACTGTATGATATAATTCTCAACATAGTTAATGCACCAGGAAAAAGATGGTAGAAATATGGACTTCAAATAATTTGGAACCATCTGATGAAGTTTATTATGAGATAGATGTCCAAAATTGAATAACTTCATTGGAGCAAGACATAGAAAACAGACAGCATCCCTGACATAATCTTAAGTAATGCCAGTAAATTTTTCATAAGGCTTCTCCAGCTGTATCTTGGTGGCCCAACTACATATTTTTAGCTGGAAATAATCTTAGAAGATATTCAGTGTGTCACCATCTTTTGCACTAAACAATGTGAAACCACTTGAATCATTTTGGTGACCAATTACCCATGCATAATTTTAGCTAGTATGGTTACAGGATGCTGAGAATGGTAAATACTCTGCCTCTTATATTTTTAACAATTTGACACTGTATGAACAACTACAGTAGATATATTCTTCATGCCAAGGAATTATATTGACTATGAAAGAATTAAAGGCAAAGTAAGAAAAAATCATATAAGCAACATTTTGTACCAGAAAAATCCTTTGAAGCTGTGATATTGTGCCAGCAAACTTAATCTTTGGTGGATCCCTTTTATTCTTTGAGAGCCTGCAGTGTGGGCAGTTCATGTAAATTGGTAAATTTCTATTCACCATGGAGAAAGCACTTCCACCATCATCGAGGCTAATAGACTGAAGTCCCCCCTCAAGCCCTTTTACAATTTTGGGAAGTGTTGAAATGCTGAGGGATGCCTGATTCTGTTCCTCCCCTGACCCAGGAAACTGTATCAAGCGACCTAAATTTAGATTACCATTAGCCACTATCTCTTTCGACTGATACATATTTTTCTCCTTATTTACAGCACTAGCATTCATCAGATTTGAGTTTCGATGAACTTTATCACGGACACCATTTTTACCCAATTTTGAAGGATTCATCACATTACGGTCTGAAATGTTGGTCAATGAAGTTATATGAGATTCTTCAAGAAATGAATAAGAAGATCCAAGTTCATTGAGATGCTCTGTATTCAATAGGAAACGATGGCCATTGGGGCACTCATGCTCAAATCCAACATAAACCATTACATGCTTCAATGACGGGTTCAATTTGATCTTTCCCCCACCATTCACATTTACAGGAATTACATTACTGCCTATCTGTAAGAAGGGGTCACCATCTGTGCAGCCATTAGTATTGGTATCATTTAAAATATCTTCAGACTTTTGAGATCCCTGATGTTCATCAGCTGCATGAACCTGTTCGACACTTCGATCTCTTGCCCTACCTTGCTTAACCTTATCTGACACAGAAGAAGCTTGCTTCCTCTGCTGGAGAGGAGGGAATCCTGAATCTGCAGCTGCTGATCCAGCAACAACTGCAGAAAATGGTTTTCTCAATGTAAAATTGGGAAGACCTCTACCAAAACTGATTTTAGTGTCATCAGATGACTTGATGTTTTCTGAAGGTTTGCTTTGATGTTCACCCCCAATCTGCAAATCTCCTGAGTACAACCGTACAGAACTAGTTTTCTTTATATCGGTATCCGCAATAAGTTCAACCTTGGAGTTTGTACGTGACCTAGTTACAGAACCATGTTGCAAAACACCTTCTGTTAAGCCATTTGGGCTTTTGCATGTCTCTAGAAATATAGTCCATTTCAAAAGAAACTTCTGAGTGGCAGAGAACCCACTCTGAAGCAAGCCCTTAGAAGGGTCATAGTACCTTGCACCCCCAACACGTATCAAACTCCATGAGGATGGCTGAATAGGTCCTGCATTGCTTAATTCTGGAAGGTGAAGAGCAGGAAGAAGCCTGTCACAGTCTGGAGAGCAGTTGGAAGTAATGTTTGCAGTTTCAAAATCGAAAGGATCAGCTCGTAGTCGCCGTGAACGGCCACATGCACAAGCATGGAGGAAAACATATCCACTAGAATGTGGCTTGACCCCATCTCTTAAAAGTGACTGATCAGTTTGGACCTCATGTCTCTGGTGCATACATGGTTTTCCAGTCAAACTAACAGCATCACAGAGTTGCCTCCCAGATTTCCAGATGGATGTACATTCATCCTCCAACTTTTTTGCAAAATTTTGCACCGCAGGTCCCTTGACCATTGAGCGGAAAGCATGCAAAGCTTTCTCCATATGAGCTTCATGCTGCGAAGTTGGATAACAAGCAGGCAAGTTCTTTAAGTAAACCTCCTTGGCTACTGGAAGGGTTCTTTCGCACCACAGCGTGGAAAATTTTGTGTTCAGTCCTCTCCCACATTCCAACCAAGATACTGCCACATCTAGAGGATCCATATTTTTTGATGCAGATCCTTCAACCTGTGGTGAAGCAGTACTCCGAAGACGAGGTTTCCTTTTATTAATTTCAGTTTCATCTATACATCCACCTTTTGCAGAGAGCACTCCATGCAAAATTAGTTGACTGGAAGATAACCAAATTTCCAGATTTGGAAGTTCGGGAGTGTTAAATGTCTTGCCAGAAGCAGCTGAGGCAGCAGCAGCAGCTGCAGCAACGGCAACCATACCAACACCAGCAGCTGAGCCACTGTTGGTATTAGTGACCATGCCTCCTCTCCCTCTTAAAATATCAGACTGCCTGTAAATGAACTCCCTTACAGATAATATATCCTCTTTGATAACATTCTGAACATGGCTTTCAAGCAAAAGAGAATCAGAGGTTGCTTTTCCACTCAAGACATCTTCCACAAGGCCAATGGCAAATTCAAGAGACTCACATCTCTGACTTGTAGACCAATCTAACAGTACAACAGCCCTTGATGCATCAAGTGAAAACAATGGTGCAGAATTTGAAGCAACCCCACTTCTTGACCCATGATGACTTGTTTCAGAACCTGAAAGTGTTCGGCACTTCTTAATTAAAAAGCGAATCTGTGCTTCAAGAGATGCCTGTAGTTTCTTCCTAAAACTGCCTTCAGATTTACTCACAGGACGGGCAAGCACCATAACAGAACCAGAACCTTTAACAGGCATGCTTGGTCTAGCTATACTGCTCAAACTAGAAGACTGATTAAGTGAGGAGGTATCTGATGACTCCTCAAAATTCGAACAGGGATTTGACACATCAGAGAAATCATCGACAAAAACAAAAAGTATAACTGGAGTACACTGTCCTGGAAACAAAGAGGTGTAAGAACCTAATCCTGACATGAGAGAAATAGCTGAAGCATTACGACTTGAGGTGCCACCAGCTCTTCCTGGAGAAGGATTGTTGGAGGAGGTGGTTGATGATGTAGGTCGTGACGATGACAAAGAATGTGGCCTAGGCAACGGTGGATTGGTTCGGGATTTTACAAATGGTGCCAAAGCATGCTTGGCTGATTGTAAAACTCGAAATTTTTTCAAAATTTGAGTGTCAAAGCGTGACCCCTCCTGAATATATATTATTACATGGCAAACCTGCATTGCTAATTGAGCTGAACATCAGATATAACAATTTAAAAAGACCGCATTTTCATCAAAACTAGATATACTACAAAACTTTTGAACATGGAAGCTTCAAACAAGAATCAATGCTCTCACAAACTCTTTGTTGCCAATGAGCTATTCTGAGATGGCACTCGGCACTCCTGCACCCCATAAGTACAGGCTGCATTATAACTTGCCAATCAAGGGTTTATGAACAAAACCTATAAAATTCATGACATGCAATATTTTGAATGTATAGAACTACTAAAACCCAACCTATCTCAAGTTTCAACCCTAATCATACACGGTTAGTCCCTAAACTTTAACTCGTGAGCAATTTTAGCCCCTGAAGTTTAAAGTGATCACTTTTAGTCCCTAAAAAGCTTTAAAAGTGATATTTTTAATCCTAACAAACTTAAAGTGATCGCTTTTAGTACTAATGGAGTGATGACATGTCAATTTTTAGTCTATACTAAACGAGATTATTTTAAACTTCAGGAACTAAAATCGCTCTTGCACTAAACTTTAACATAGCAATAGACAATAAGGCAATCACTACTTTTCAAAAACTGAAGCATTTTACATATAATTTGAGTTCAGCTCAATTTTGCTCCCAGAATAAAATATACTACAATTTTAAGCATTGCATTTTAAGAAAATTGAAAAAAGAAGCAGTAGCACTCACAGTGAACATGAAGAGCAAACCCTGGAGATCACGGGACTCGTGGTCCTCGAAACCCGACCCAGGATCCGAACCCCCGGTCATGGCGGGGCACCGGGTTGAACAAAACCGCAAGTACAAAATCCCCTTATCTTCCTGGAGGTAGTAGGTGATGCTTCTCCATTTGAACCAGTCCTTGACCTCCTCTTTCTCCTTCTCCTTCTCGCTCTCGCTGTCTATCTCGAAGAAGGGCTTGTCCAGGTTGCCGGACCCGAATACGTTGGCGTCGATGACCCGGTTGATGATCCGGGACGAGGGTTCGGGTCTTCGCGAAATGAAGCCGACGACGACGACGCCGTCTGGTAGTGGTGGTGGGGGATCTGGCGGAGGGAGAGGGGTTTGGCCTTTGGGGGAGGCTGAAGGAGAGGAAGCCGGAGGTGCTGGTGGTGGTGGCGGTGGGGGTGGTCGAATTAAGACCCGCATCGAAGACTGGTTCGGTTTCGGGTTTGGACTCGGGTTCGGAGGGTCCATTGAATAAGAAGAGAGAGGGAGAGAGGAACGAAGGACTCCGCTGTGAGAGTCTGCGACTGTTGTTATGAGTTTACAAAGGAAAACGCCGCGTCGTTTTTTTTTGTGATTTCGTGCTACTTAAATTTCATAAAGCCGTTGTACTGGACCGCCCTGAACTTTGGAGAGAGATTAGCTCTATATTAATTTAGAGGAATTTCTTCCAACTTGCTAATTTATAAAACTATTTAAGTTTGCTTTCAAAAAAAAAAATATTTAAGTTTATTATTTAAAAATTTAAACAATTTATGTGATTTTATGTGAGTAAAACTATATATAAATAATCAATTGATTATGTATTTAACCATTGTATGTATATTAGGTTACATTTCATAACTAGTTCTCTCCATGAATGCACTTCCTTACTCTCTTTTTTTCATGTATATTATGATTTGGGGCTTTGTTTTCCCATTTGAGGTTCCCTAGTCACACTAATTAGTGCATCCTCATTTATTTTGGGTTCAATCTACATCCATCAACTTGCTCACATGCTTTACCATAATGTCATTTTCTATAAATATTCCTCAAGCCATTAGTATAGCCATCCTTGGACCATAGTAGCCACTTTTTGGTCATTAGTGCAATCATTCTCCAATCACCTATCATTGTTGTGTGTTGCCACCAATTAACATTTTGCGTGATAAATGCCTCGTTGTTCTTGGTACATTTTACATCAAATTCGGTTATTCATGGTCATTGTCTTCTTCATGGGATTAAAATTCCAAATCTAAGATTTCACCTTTGTGTGTTAAGGGGGAATGTTAGAATACACACGTGTTTTATATGACTTAATGTATTTGCTTTCTATGTTTTATTATGTACGTTTCCTAGTCATAGCCCTCTATTAAGCTTTGAATCAAAACATATCAATTATCCTTAATTTAGGTAATTAGTGGCCCATATAAGTAAACCATTGTGTGTACATATATCCTATATTGGGTTATTGATTGTAATACACTATGGGGATGGAAGGCTCAGGGGTGTATATTGAGCCTTAGGCCTTGTCCGAGGACGTTCAATAGTCCAAGGACAGTTAGACATTAACTAAGACATACAAATTGGTAGGGTATGGAAGGATTCTGGCCATGAAGGTTTGGGAAGGTAATCCGATGAGAAATGCCTCCTCGGTTAAGCAAAGCAAAGGTCAGAAAGTTTGATTTGCCATCAAGAGCAACACTCCGGACGATTCTACTAGTAAGGATAAACATAAGTAGGGAATAAGAAAAAGGGAAGCTAAGAAATATCTAAGAGAAAGCTGCTACCACTGCATTAAATACTCTGCAGCTAACTCTCTGGCCGCATTAATGTGGAGTTGATATATGAACAGTGATATTCAGCCTTTCAGCTACCCCCAAAGACTTTAGGAAAGTGCTGATGGGACAAGGATCAAAGCAAGCAACTTAACCTATACGTGGAGGGTGGAGATGAAGCAAAACAAGAGAATATAAGGAAGAAAGACCTTATTACAAGAGGATCATGTGTAGAAAAAACATTGTAGTAATAAGAACTGTAATTGTAATCAAGTTTAAGATAAAATATATACAAGAGCTACTCTCCTTGAACTTTGCCGAGGAAGATTTTCTATGCACGAAACTTATTTATCTTTGTTCTCTTGTCATCTTTAACCCATTATGATTGTTGTCCAACTCATTGAAGTATAGTTTCAAGCCCACTCTTTACAAATTCATTGTGTTAGGCTTTTTGGGCCTTTATCCTTTTATCTTTTGGGTTTAAGATCCAAATCGTGTCCTTACATACACAATTTATAATTGTAAAAAAAAAAATGTAGTAACTAAAGGCCTTTTAGACAATCACAAATAGGGCAAACCACTTAAACCTTTCTTGTTTTCTTTTCTTTAGTTAAAAAATTATATTTAATAAAAGAATTCTTGAATTATTAGAATATTAATTTTCCAAAAATTTATGAAAACATTGAATATTTTAAAACTATGAGTTGAATGCTTTTAATATTTGAAATCATATATCATATATAATATATTAAAGTGGGAGGCTAGGAGCTCAATTAATAATTCAAATTAGATTTTAAGTTCAATCCAATTTTATCACAAGTATCCTTTCAATTTCCAATATTTTCGATGTCACGTGTCCTTCTAATTGCCATATACTTTGATGCAAAGTGTCTGAATATTTTAAATCAATTCTAATTTTATGCTAAGTGTTATTTTAATTGACTCTAGAGTTGTGTTAGTTATATTTAAATGCAAATTCACATGTCTAATTAGAAAATATAAAATGACTCAATTCAAATATATGATGCTTCAATGTTATATGTATGCATCTAATTGTGACCATTTTTAATTGCACCCGTACATACACAAGGATTATAAGGTAGGTATGACTACTTATAAGTTAAACTCAAAGTCACCCTTGAAATTTTGATAAAAAAAATTAATTAACATTAGAAAAATGCTATGTCCATAAAACTTTCACAACAAATCCTAAGTGATAGGTTGTTACTAGTAGACAAAAATGTAATTTTAGTGATGAGTTCAAATTAGAACTATTAATAATAACTTATTATCTAAAATTTGTTGTGAAAAATGTTACACATGTAACATTTTTCTTTTAGGGAAAAGATTGGAAAACTTTATGAAAACAAAACGACTATATCAGCTTGGAGTATAAAGCAAACATGTGATGGAACATCCTCCATTTACTCTGCACAATTTGGTATATTAACTGCAAATCTAGGTAGACTATGAGCAATTTAATTGCCATCTCTCTTAGTGTGAGAGTAGAGCAATTTAGTAAAAGACCTAGAGTAGAATCTTGCATCCTTGATTAGCAAACCATTAGAGGCCATTTCCCCATTCTCATTGACCAAAGCTTTCATAACCACTTCAGAGTCTTCCTCCACAATGGCTCGGTCTATACCAATCTCTAAACCAAACTCAAGGGCTCCAGATGTAGCTATTGCTTTGATCTCTACGACTTGATAAGCTTAGGGGAGTTGTTGGGATAGAGATGCTACAACTAAATCACGGTTATTTCGAATGACCACACCAATTCTAGATTAATTGACATCTGCAAATATTTCTTTATCAAAATTGATCTTAAGGGTTTGTTTGGATATCGCTTACTTTGTTGAAAAATGAAAACTTATTACTAAAAATACTGTAACAAAATAATTTCTAAACTATGAATAGTATCATGGGACCCATGGCTGGCTTGCTTATGCATGTTTTTTGAAGTTTGGCTGTGTTGTAAACAGTACCAAGGCACTTAACCAAAAAACGCAAAATGTCTAATAATTCTTAGGCAAACGCACGCCAAATAAATTTGACGAGGGAGGGTACCAGGAAACACGGGTAGTGGGTTGTTGTGGTCTCAATGGAGGCAATACTACTTTGAATTCCTCATGTGGATCCTTGGACACATGGACAATTTGGTTGATGGTGCAACTTGGTTGATTTAGGGTGTGTTTAGATACCACTTATTTTGCTGAAAACTAAAAACTGAAAACACTGTAGCAAAATAATTTTTAAATGTGTGAATAGTATTGTAAAACTCATTTTTAATGAAAGTTTTGTTGAAAAAATAGGTGGATCCCGTGAACAGTGCAATGACCCACTGGAAAAGCATAAAAGCCACATAGACGTGCTGCTAAAAAAAAAAAAAAAACAGACGCAGATGCAGATACAGATACAAACACTAACCTTTTCATCAGTATCCAAACAGGCACTAAGACTGATTTGATTTCTCTGAGTCAATATCAACCAAGTTGTCATAGCAAATAACTTCGGATTTTTGTTTTGTTGCATAACCCAAGAAACAAGAGTTTTAAAGTCCAAAAATTGAGTGCGGTGTCGGAAATCCTAGAATTCTATATTATCCTTTCAATTATATATTTAGAAAGTCATTTAAAAAAAAAAATACCATAGTGTTTAAGCATTAAAAATATCTCTTTCCATTCCCCCCCCCCCCCCCCCAAAAAAAAAAGCCCATATTCATTGTCGGCATATTCCCAATTCTTCACTTAAAAATGTCAATTTTCAAGCCCATCCAAAAACTAAAAAAAAAAAAAAAAAACAAACAACCTTAGGCCCAACAACAGATAAACCCCCGCAGTACATACACACACAAACACAGTTGTGAGCTACCACTCACTTCACCAGAAGCTTTGTTCCATCTCATTCTCTGTGGCATTATCATCATCTTCTTCACTCTTCATCTCAACCACAATCCCAAAAATGCAAGCCGCACTGGCAGCCATGGCTGCCCAGACCATCCTCCTCTCTCCTTCTCCTCCTTCCCAGTTCTCCTCAAGCCTTCGCCACCCACCTCCTTTCCTCAGCTCCTCCACCTTCCATGGCTCCTCCCTTAAGCTCACTCGTCAATCCCTCACCCTCTCTGTCTCCGCCGCCACAGCTCCCAAACCTCTCACCGTCGTCGCCGCCACCAAGAAAGCCGTTGCCGTCCTCAAGGGCACCTCTGCTGTCGAAGGCGTCGTCACGTTGACCCAAGAAGACGATGGTCTCTCTCTTCTTTAACTCTCCTCTTTTATATAAGTTCTTTTATCAAATAGATACGAGGGATTGTGAGTGTTAAGGTTGTAATTGTTTCTGTTAGTTTTAAGGCTTTCTGGGTTTTTGGTTTCATATTTATTGGCATTTTGAATGAAAAAATGGAAAATTTGGATTACTATGTGTTGTTCAAGGAAAGCTTATATTTAATAACACAAGTTTGAACCTACACTTCTGAAAATAAATGAGTTTTGCTGGGACTAGTTGTATTAAAAATGGGATTATTATTCTTTATTGTATGTTGAAAAATGGGATTATTTGTACTTACTGGAATGCTGATATTAGGTCTGGTTGGGAGAGTTTTGATGTTTACCTGATATGGAAGTAATGCAGATTTTAACTCAGATTTTAGTGTTTTCTATTGTTTCTAAGTTGTAATGGCTATCAACCAGAACAATATGCCTGGTAATACTTTTTAAAAGATGTTTTCAGAGAACAGAATAATCACACAAATGAGATGTTTTGAATGGTTTTTGTTTCTCCTAAACTGAAGACCGAAAATAGTTTCAGGAAGCACCATTTTGTTGTTCAAAGGGGGAAAACATTTGAAAAGAAAAGAAAATACATTTTGAGTTACAACAATAACCTCAATGGACTAGTCAGGGTATGTCACATCACATGTATTCTTTTCCGTCATTCTATTCTATCCGAAATCAAACTTATGGTTTTCTTCTTAATTAACATGTCATTTTTTACTACTTCTAATAATGTTATAGTTTTCAAAAAATTGTAATTAGAAACCATCTTAATGGATGAAAATTGTAATGGTATGCATCTAGGTCCCACAACTGTGAAGGTTCGTGTTACTGGGCTTACTCCGGGGCCTCATGGGTTCCACCTAGTAAGTGGTTTTTCATCATTACCTTCCATAATCCATGGTTTTGTATGTTCAAAATTTTCTGAATTGTTTTTTACTTTTAATTCTTTTCTTGTGCAGCATGAGTTTGGTGACACAACAAATGGGTGCATCTCTACAGGTAGGTCTTGATAGTGTTTCGAGTTCAAACTATTAAAATGTAGGTTATTATAATCTTGCAATGGAAGAGTGAAAATTTTGGTTCTTGGATGGTGCTTTTATGATAATCTGTCCTGTTTAACTTTTAAACAATAGGGGCACATTTCAATCCTAACAATTTGACACATGGTGCTCCTGAGGATGAAGTCCGTCATGCGGGTGACCTGGGAAACATAGTTGCCAATGCCGATGGTAATGCCTATGTGGATGTTCTTTGATTCACTTGTATTCTACTTGAACCAAGTAATATATTGTCTCATATCTTTTGGTAATACAGGGGTGGCAGAGGCAACAATTGTAGATAAGCAGGTACTGCTTACATCCTTATATTGATTAATCGATCATGTGTGTTTGTCTTTTGTTTATTTATTATTTCGCATGTGGTCATGTTGGTATGGCTTTTGAATCATTTTACTCTGTTTTTTGTATGGGACTGTAGTTCATATTAGAGTATTTACTCTGTTTGGCTAAAATGTGCAGATACCATTAACTGGTCCTAATGCAGTTGTTGGGAGAGCCCTCGTGGTTCATGAGCTCGAGGATGACCTTGGAAAGGGTAAGTATTTATTCATTATCAAGCAATTAGCTTGCAGTCTGCACCTGTGCTTGCAGAGGAATTTGTTCTTGCAAGCTTGAGAGTCTTATATTCGTTATAACTAAAAACTGAACTTGCAACAATGTGTATGGTTTGGGTTTGGGGAAAGGGGAGGGCAGGCCATTAGAGAGGAAATTTACTTTTTATCCATAGGATCTTCTTAACTGACATCACCGGTGGTATATAGCAGTATAAATTAAGGGCATTGTCAAGGAAAAAATGAGTGGACCAGATAGGTTTTAGGTCCCTAAATGTTAGGAGTATCTATTCTCTTAAATGGTTATAGTAAATTTTTATTACTTTCTTGGATTCCCTCATGTTGCTGTAAATGTATTGTTTTTTGACCCCTCACTCTTATTTGATTCTGCATCTGCAGGTGGACATGAACTAAGTCTGACCACTGGAAACGCAGGTGGAAGATTGGCTTGTGGTATGCAAAAATTTGGTTTCTATTTCATTTTCAGACTCACACCTCGTTTTCTTGCATGTAGAACTTCAAATCAACGATCATCTCTTCTTTGACTATCCCTCCAATTAATAGTTTCAAGTTAGGAGTATATTGATAACAATCTTATCAAGAATCTTCTTTTGAGTTTTGACATATTGGGTATTTAAATCATTTAGGCACAACATCCTATATACAACGTAGGCATAGCTCTATATTCCTTTTTACTCAATTCCATGAATTTTGTACTATCATGCAACCAAATGATAGCATGAAAGATTTTAAATTCCTTTGAGGATTGTTGGTGCAAGTCTTTTCTTATCCCCCCCTCCCCACCCATACATACACTGAGAGTTGGGGAAGACATAGGAGTGAAAAATGGAGTGGGTGGGTTACTTAAGAAAAGAGGTTAGGCTATTATTGTCTTACATAATCTTCAGTAAAATTATGAATTAAAGTTGGGAAATTTGTGTCTGTGTGCTTGTGTTAGGCTTTGGGTTAGAAGAATTTGTGGATTTAAGTCTAGTGTTTAAAACTTTACGAAAAGGATTGGGCCATCGGGGTTTGAGAATGATTAGGGTTTTGGTAAGGAAGTGGAAATATTTCATTTAGAGTTGCAAAATAGGTGAGAAGAAAATAAGATAAATGTGTCCACAAGTTGTAGCATGAAAAGTGCATGTGAACACTAATGTGATAATGACAAAATGCTAAGGAGAATAGATAGAGGGAAAGAGAACACACCAGGGGCAACATGCCTCAATAATCAAAACCTTAATTTTTCTATTAATCAACTCCATGAATTCTTTGAGCATGTTGAGCATATATATATAGTCACAAACACATAGATGAGGCTGAGATGTTTTTTGTGGTTTTCGTGAGTGTTGGGGATGGCTCTAGGTTAGGTAACTCAGGTTTTGGCACAATCTTTGGTTCAGTGATTCTTGTCTTAAGGATATGTTCCCCAAGTTGTATAGAGTGGTGGTAGATAAAGATGCTTCTGCTGCCTCATTTCAAGTGGTGGACGTACTTATAATCCTCACTTTTGTCAGTCTTCCCAAGATTGGGAATTGGAAGTTGTGGATAGTTTCTTCAATTTGTTGTACTCTCACCTTCCTCAAGGCCAAGTTGAAGTCTAACCTTCATGGAGGTTAGCTGAGAGTGGGAAGTTCGAGGTACGTTCTTTCTATGAGAGTCTTTGAGGATCTATAGGAGTTCACTTTCCATGGAGGAGTATTTGGAGTGAAAAGGTTCCTTGTAAAATTGCTTTGTTTGCTTTAACAGCGGCATTGAGTACAACATTGGCATTGGATAATCTTCGGAAATGCTCCCTTTTGATTGTTGATTGTTATTGCATGTGCAACAGTAATGGAGAATCTGTTGATCACCTTCTTTTAGTAAAAAAAAAAAATTCTTTTAAATCATTCATTGGAAAGGGAGTTGTAGTCATTTGTGTTAGTCTATTTGGGGTTTGTCTGGGTCATACTTAGACAATGATTTAGTTGTTGGAATGATGGCAAGGAATGTTTCATTTCGTAGGCGTCTGAAGATTTGGAATCTACTCCGTTGTGTGTGTTGACCATTTGGCGATAGAGGAATAGTAGGACTACTCATTGTAAACTTTATTTGGATGAAGATCAGATACTTAAATAAGTCTTCCTTTCTTTGTATCCTTAGATTATACAAGATCTAATGCCTATACAGTATACACATCCCCCACATCTGACTCATTCCTGAATTCATGTGATGCGGTTGGGAAAGGGAGATTTTAACTTGAGGTGGAAGCTGGGTAAATCTTGTGAGATTTCTTCGGGGATGCTATCCTGCTTATATCTTAGAAATAATTGTCAAACAAAATCACCTCTGGTACTTTAGTCTTTTGAACACTTAACGAATACAATGCCATTATTTGTTGGACTTTCCATTTGGACTACCATGAGGGCGTCATTTAAATCTGAGTCCCAATATGTATGTATCATAAGATATATATCCTCTATGTGACATCTGCACTATATATAAACAATTTCTTGTTCTATGTTTCATAATTGCTCAACTTTCTTGTCCGTACTCATTGTAATAATGTCTATGCAGGCGTTGTTGGTTTGACTGTACCAGTGTAATGGCAACTCTTGCTTTGAAAGCAGTTTGTTGTGTGGCATTGCATGCTTGCTTGCACCAGTTTCTCTTATAGAGCACAATGTTATTTCAAAGCTGAGGGTGTACTATATAAATTATGGAGACAGCCAGTATTAGTCCTAATAATCCCAGAGGTTCACTGTGTTTAAAAATATTCCCTACCCAATAAACTCGAGTTGTTTTGTTTGCCTAGTGAATGTGGAGAACTTATGGCTGATGTTTGAATGTGCATTATTAGAGCTGTGTTCACAATGTTTTTGCTGTCTTCTATTGATTTTTTAGATAGATTTGTGTTCCCCACAGTGAAAACATAGTTAACAAGGCCCAGAATTTACATTTTGGGCCGTTTATTCTTTCTAGAGTGTTTATTTTTCTGCCAGACCCCGTAGTGCATCATGGAAAAGATAACTAAGAAAATTTGTGGAGGCTACCTAGCAAGTGCCAATCACATGATAGAATTAGAATGGCAATGGAAAATAGTTCTTTTGAAATGAGTTGAAGTTTCATTCCAAAATTCTGCTGGTAGAATTGTCTGGGCCGTCCAATTGATCCACATTTATCACACCACATGAGACAATTAAGACCATGATCAAGGATTTTTATGCTTTTTTCCATCTCTTTGTATCATGGACGTTGTATTATTTGGTTAACGAATTCCCCAAGGATAAAAAAATTCAATGCATAGTAATTGAGCAAATTTTATGAAAAATGATAAATGTACTACAAATTAGTTCTTTTTATGGATAGAGAAAGATAAATCACTTTTAATATATAAAAAAATCCAAATCTTAGTTAACTTATTCTCTTTCCCAATAAAAGTGGAACCCAATTGATGCTTTCTTAGCAAATGCCGAAAAGTAGCTCTTAACAGAAGCCATAGCAATTTCCACTGGATTTACCAAAAAAATAAAAGAACTAAGACAAAATTGAAAAAAAAAAACAAACAAACAAACAAACATAAAACGCACATCAATTTTTAAATGGCCTTTTAGTTTCTTACTAACTTTAGTTCATGATTTCTCTTTAGCAATTTTGATTGGATACCAAATTGGTTTATGTCATTCTTTAATGTTATATTTCTTTGCATGGCCAGTCACGACTCACAAGTCTGGAAAATAATAATAATAATAATAATAAAGACGATTGTGATACCACAGAAGTACAACCTTTTGTTCAAAGGTTTAAAACTTTTGAATTTTGACTTTATTTTTGGACTTCTAACTTGAAGTTTGGAACAAGTAAATCTCTTTAGACTGTTAGACATAGTTTGTGACAAATCTAATCCTTTGTTAGTATTTCTATTTAAAAAAAAAAAAAAAAACATTTGCACAACACACGATTAAAATCCATTAAGCTCTAATAGAAAATACTAAAAAGAATGTTGATTTGTAACAAAGCTAAAGCTTTAAGGGGTTAATAGTTCAAATAAATAGTCCAATAACTAACTTAACACTTACATCAAAGTCTAATCAATTGGGTCTATGAATTTAGGTTGGGATCTGTTTTACTTTTCTAGAAAAGCAATATTACACAAAAATATATATGTTACTCTTATTAAGTTATTAGCAAAATGTCTTTCATTTCGTCCTTTTTATTCTAAAATATACCTCATTTTTAATGAGTCAAGAGCCGCTAAATAGAAAAAGTGGTTGGTCGTGATTTCTATTTCATTTGTCTCCTAAATTCATACGTAATAAAAGAAATTTTTACATCAAGTACACGTGGTTATGTTGGCCATGCTATCATTCTGATTAGAATAGCCGACCAACCCTAGTTGCTAGAACAAGCAACCTAATTAGGTAAACTATTTTCTCATTTCTCTGCATTTCTAGAACACCAAAAAGGCCCTCACAGTACTGTACAAGTGAGTAAGAGCAGCACAAATTGAAGGTAAGTGAACCACCATTTTAAACTTCATGCTTAGAACTACGAGTATATAGACTCTGTATTCTCTTTGACATAAATGTATTATGTAATGCAGAACCTAACACGTTCAATATTTTAAGAATGACCCATGTGCATTTTAGAAGCATTAGCCTGCAACGTGGTCTTTAATTTGGTGGCCTCTACTATGAATATGACTATCAGATTATTTCTCCTTTAAAATGCATCATCAAATGCTAAAAGTAAACCTTAAGTTTTGGTTTCTGATTCTGCCAGCGCATGTATACACTTGCATAAAGAAGCTACTAAGTATATGGGAATGAGTTAGTAATTAATATACTAATATGCATAATTGGCTTGTTTCAATATACAATAATGTTTACGCGAACTATAGTTTTTATAATAAAAGCGGTAGCAACGATGGATTTAGGTGAAAATGATGTTGCGGTGTCTTATATCAGTAGTTTGAACCTCACCTCGTTCCTAAAATATATGTTGCTCCAATAACATTTAATCTCATTTCAATGGATGTGAAATGTTAAGTTACTAACATCAACATTAGTCTTCAATGTATGATGTTAAGTTAGTTCACGAGACAAGCGTGAGAGTGAAAGAAGTGAAACAAAAAAAATATATGTATAGGTGTTTGACTGTTTGTAAACCTAATTCATCAGGGTAGTGTAGTTGGCATAGTGTCATTGTCATTGAAGGAGAATGGAGCTAAAGTGATAGCTACCCTAGTCTTCAATTTTGTTGAATTTCTTTCTTCTATGTGCACTGGTTGCAACTTCCGAAAGTGGTTTTCCAACGCATCAGTACTACTAGCTAACAACAAAGACATCACTACCACTGCCACTTCTACTACCCATGCTAGCTAGTACTAAACCACTGTGTGACTGAGAGAGAGAGAGATCAGATAGAATAGTACTTTCCGTTATTCATTTCGTGAAGCTTATTTTTCTTCCTATTTCTTGTTTGGTTCTCTCTCACTCTTGTAGTATGGTGTAACCACTTCTAGCTGATGCTTACAGACAAGAAAGTTAGTTTGATATCATTAAAGGCTCCAATGGTATTCACAAGAAGTCAGCGTCTTATCTTTGGCTTTGGTGTGTGTGTCGGTGTGTGTCAATGAACTAACTGTAAGCGTTGGATCTTCTGCAAGAGCTTTCACTATCAAGAAATGTGATTTACATTTAGAACTTTTAATGGCATGATAAAATTTGCAGCTTTTTTGACTTAAGAAAACAGCTAAGTTATACCCCCAAAGTGATTGCAAACAAATTAATAAGGCATGTTCGATTAAGTAGCTGAACATTATTTATTTGGTAGCAAGTAATAGAAAAATCAATGTTAATAAGTACTATGGGCCCTCTTAGTTATCAAATCCATCTTTCATATTTTACTATTTTTTTTACCATTTATTGAAACTGGTGAATGTTTGAACCTACCAATTTATCACTATCATCACTTTTTTAGCTACCAATCAATTACTGCCCCTTATTATGTTCATGAAATATTGGAAGTTATCAAATTGAAGGTTAATTTATTGTTTGTATTAATATATTGAAAGTTTACTTGACTGATAATTTCAACCAACTGATTGTAGATTTGTAGTCGGTCGGTTTGCAAAGGCCACAGAAGTCAAATGACAGTTAGATGGAAGAAAAAGAGCTTAGAGATAGTTTAGAAGAAGTGACTTGGAGAGTACCCCTTAGGCTCTAACTGAAAAAGATGTGACATGCTTTTGAGTAAAGCATAAACCAAGCCACACAGGATTGTGCAGTTGAGGAGAAAACAAAAAATGATAAAAATTCAGTTTGAAGAAAGCATTCAGCAATTTTCTTTTCTGTTAAATGCAGCCAATTATAAAGATGTAATTAATTCTCTGTTAAATTGAGATTACACAAATTATCACTTGCTAGCTAGGCCATCGACTTCATTTCTGATTTCAAGAGTTTGTAGATGTATGAGTTAGTGATAAAAATACAAATAGGTTTTTATTTTTTTCTTTTTCTTAAAGTAAAACACTCTTAACTTGCATTAATTAGTTTGTTGCAGTGCTCAAGGATGATTTGAGTCCACTTATCAATAACAGCCAAATTAATAAGCTTACAATATTATTACAAGGGGTAGTGTTATGTGGTAGACTATATTGAGCTTACAAACTGATGTGTCACTAATTATAGAAAGACAATTCAAATATTCACTTATGAAGTGGTTGAAGTTCATCAATTAAATTAATTATCACATCAATTTGTAAAAACCTATTGATGTTTTGGTTTGATGATAAAGAATTATCATCAAGAGCTAATGCCATAAGTAGAAACTCTATAAAAAAAATAATTGTAATTAGTAAGTTTTATATGGTAAAATTAATTTGTACTGTTGTAGTACTTTTAGAATCTTCCTACTACAAATCATAAAGCATTAATCATGATTATGTAATCTCATTGGCCCCGTTACTTCGAATATTAGACATGTCTCAGACTCAAATTAATAAATATTATTTGCAAGTATTTTTAGTCCTTTACAACAATAGATTTCAAATGTAACGGTGTATTTAGTATCGTGTAATTTAAATTTTAAATAAAGTGACACTATGCATAGTATTTAAAAAAAATCAATAAAATTTTAATGGTAAAAAATGGATTTTCTCTATTTCACATTCACTTAAAATAAAGTGAATCCTTAACGTATGGTAGATAGTCTTTCATAGAATAGTGTCTTTTTTTTTTTTTTTTTGAATAATATAATAGAACCTTTTGTTGATTTAACAAATTGAGAAGAAAAAAATTTAGATATTTTTTAACTTTAATCCATACAAGAAAAAATATTTGTTTACACTAGTTTACATCTACTATTTCACACACATATTCACAATTGATATGAGAATAATGTTTACATTTTAACACCACTAAATATATAAATATATATAAAAAAAGAAAGAAAGATGCGAAATAATGAATATGTGGAAATCATAACTCTTCCTAACAAATTTTGATTGAAAAATAACTAGCACTTTTCACCTTAAATTGATATTTCATATATATCACACCCATGACCCATCATCACATGCATATACGTACACAACTTCTCTACTTTCCTTTGCCTCCTTCTAAGTGGGGACTTCGTGATCTATACACTTTTTTTTACATGTAATTAAACTTAGATATCTTTGTATTATGAGTCACCTTAACAATCACGTTGTCAAGGCATGCTAGCTTGTTTAGTAACAGCCAAGAAACATTGTGATAGACTCGTGCTTGTTCACTTGTTTGTGCGTCTAGTGGCAAGCTTGTGTACAAACAAGATAATTGTCTGTTTGTTTGTCATGTTCTAAGGGTTCTTAATTGCAACCAACCTAATCTTTATTTATGAGTGGCTCAAAAAAACTTCTCTCTCTCTCTCTAATCAGTGACGTTTAGACTTTAAACCCATTAAGTGGAGTGAGTACTAAGTTCACTAGTCCACTGCAAGTAGTATTTTACTCCTTAAAAAAAAAAAAACTGTGTTATTCTCAGTCTTTATCTCTGTAAAGAGCCTGTCATATAAAACAAAGTTCCAAGTATGAACTTGATGACTTTTTCTTTGTCCAGCTCTTAAGCACAAATTGAATAATGCTATCTGATAATGATTTATTAATTTGGAAATAAACTATACTTGAATAACTCTTTGTTAATTCAATTAGAATAATATTTTGGTTGAATGACGACAACTGTAGGAGCTGTGTGCAGCCAAGAGAAAAGCAATGAGATTAGAAATAATTCTTAATTCTTAATTTCTTATGCTTTGGTTTTCTCTGTTTTTTTTATTTATTTATTGAGGGGGCTAAGTATTCTTAACTAGTTACTAGTTAAAGAAAGAGACATGCACTAGCTAAGCACTAATCATGCCCAACATTGGTAAGTTGCTATGCTATTGGGGATCAACTCTAAGAACTAGTGCATGTCTTTTGGCAAGAAAAGCACTGCCAAATGCCAATCCGCACCTCAGCTTATCTTCTAATTATTGCCTTTAACTAGAGAGTCTAACTTCAAATAGTTTTGTTACAGCTTTGCAGTGATATACTATAAATATTATTACATAAATTTTGTAAATTAATATGTTAATTTTCAAATAAATTTTTTTACAATTTATTACTACAAATTTTATTATAAAAGTATTTCATACATATATGATATAATTTGTAGTATGGATCCCTGCCATCACAAAAATAAAGTAATTAAAAGATTTGTTTGTTATGTTATTGATGTGGTACTATTCACATTCATTGCTATATGAGCTTGTAAATCATCTTGAAATAAAATTGATAACATTTTTAACATTTTCCTTAGGAGGCAATTATGTAGTTTGTAGTGAGTATTTCAACCAAGTATGTTGAGGGAGAAGCCAATATTGCTGTACCCCAATTTTTGATACCTGAACTATTTTTTTGGTAATTACGGAAATATCATTAACTAAGAAACACTGGCAGAAGCACCAGTTATACAAAGTCTAGCGCGATACCTGAACTATATCTTCATATTATCTAGCTTCGAATTTTGAAGGCTTTATAACTCATACTGCTACTGCTACTGCCACTGTTTACTTTTTAATTTTAGGATAAATTACAATAAATTATCCTAAACTATCACATTATTTGTAATGAGCCCACAAAAATCTTTCGAAATTGAGCAATCAATCCTCTAGTTTCATTCAAACTATTAATCCATTTGATTCTAAATTTCTTCAATTTAACTGAATTTAATAAGGGAAAAGAACCATATGCAAATTTGACTGAAGCTGGGGAATTGATTACTGATTTTAAACTTTAGGGAATACATAATAAATTAATAATTTAGGACTTTTTTTTATTATTTTTTTTTGTAATTTAACTTCAATTATAGTATAAACTTTATTTATTTATTTATTTATTTTTATAAAAAGTTTCATTATTGGTTTCTGGATTTTGTGAGCACATAAGTTTTCATTCAATTCTTGATTAACAAATTGGATTAGGAACTTAGGATGAGCCCCAGTCTAGACAGAACCGATTGGTATAAAGATCTACCTAATTACAATAACTTAAAATTCAAAGTACTTAGATCATAGTGACGCACTTAGATAAAATATCATACTACTTTTTCTTCGCTTTGACTAGCAGTCTAGCATTCTCTCATGCTCAAGCTCAACCATGCGTATCAAGCTTTTTCTTGGCTTAACATTTTATGCGAGGCTAAAATGAAAGTTCCAAATGTTCTGATGTGTGTTAACAGGAGTGTCTTGGTTAGCTCAATTGATAAAGTCTCTGATAGTTAAATAAGAGATCTGAGATTTAATCTCCGCATATATAAAAAACTAATTGATATTTTGGTCTAATAATAAAATACGCAATCGTTAGAAGTGAACGTCATAAATTGAAATTAAAAAAAAAAAAAAAAGGTAGATTCCTTCCTCATTAATGGTCATCCAATTGTGGGAATGGGGTTATGAATTGAAACCTGCAAGGAAAAAAAATGTTGATTAAAGAAAGAAAGAACGCTTTAGTCAAATAATAGCTTCAACAAAATGACATTTCATCTTTAATTTTTCATGCCTTCACACAACTAACCACGTTAGTTTTGTCACGCCAATAAGAATGCCCTCCTTGATTAGCTCCACCCCTGTTGACCTTCGAATTATTACTACTATTCCTTTAACCTAATTATTTATCGTAAAAATATGGTGGGCTGAAATTATATCAAACACGTGCGCAAATTAATTTGAGATTTATAATTGGGAAAATGCTGTTTAGCCAAATATCTGGATTTTTTTTTTTTTTTTGAGAAGAAAATATATTGAAATTTGGTTAATTTTTTTTAAAAGTTCAAAAGTAATTTGGAAATGTTAACCGGTATATATACTATTTTATCCATTTGTCTATGATTTAGATATGCAACTTGTCTGCCAATAGGCAATAGGTAAAGAAAAACAAAAGAATGAAAAGCAATAATTAGAATAATTCACTCGTACGTTTTAGTTAGATCAACCGATAAAATTTTTTTGTCGCTGAATACAAAATATAGGATTCAATCCCCATTTACACTAAAAATCATTTTGTGTTTTAAGAACAATCATTAAAAACGGATGTCATAAATTAAAAATTACTCTCAATTTTTTTCTTCTTCTTATTTTTAGGTTCAATGTTTTGTCATGCTGTAATAAATTATCACGTGGACTTCAGTTGTTTCCTGTGTACTATATTTTAACAATATTGAAATGTCAAAGATGGGTGGTTCATTGACAGCCAAGAAAAATAGTAATAGGAGAATATGAATATGTTTGTTTGTGCAGTAACAACCAACACACATTAAATATAAATGAAAAGAACATGTCTTTACTCTTTAGTCATTTCTTTTGTTAAATTATCATTATTATTATTTTGTTGTTTTTGAAGCCCCTCCCTCTGTGATTACCCCCCTTTTATTTTTGGACAAACTGGGCACGACCCAGGATCGTATTTGTAATGAAGTGGTCTTAGCCACTTAAGTTTAATGCAATATCCAATTTACCAAAAAATAATAATATAAGGATGTGCTTAGTTGCAAATGAACCTGTCCTCTTGTCATGAGTGGCTCACAAGCTTCGTTCCCTCAGTCAGTGACGTGTGAACTGTTGAAGTGGAGTGAGTACTAAGTTCACTACTCAAATGTGTGTTTTTTGATATCTTTTAATAACATTAATTAGATTAATAAATTAAATTACCATTTACTCCCTTTTGTTTTGTTTGGTGGTATCACAATTTAATCTTTAAGATTTTTATTTTTATTTTTATATTTGAATCCCTTAAATTTTTACTAAAATGAAATAGTCAAAGTTTCATATGAATTAACAAATTATATATTTTTTGAACATATTACCCATGATATCTTCTACTTTCTTACTCCTCTTCTTTTTCTATGAACCCAAATATGCAATGCAGTTTAAATAATTAGTGGTATTTAAATAATCCAAAAAAAAAATCAAGAATCTCACACTTGACTTGATTTTTTTTTTATCGTTGATAATTTGATAATTACAATGAAAATGATGCATTTGAACCATGAATTTTTTCCTTGGAAACATTAAGAAGTGTTAACATTGGTGGATGATTAGCAGGACCAAGGGGGGTCTTCCCCACCCACCCCCCCTTTTTTGGAATTATCCTAAATAATTTGAAAATTTTTAAATGAACCTTATCATTTTGGCCCCCCATACCCGATAACACACACACGCACACACACACATATATTTAAGAAAGTCTAAAAATAAACATAACTTTCATTTAAATAGAATACAATTCATATATATATATATATAAAAATATATATGTATGTCAAAAAATTACAATAATTAAACATTTAGCATCTTTAAAATAAACACATAAGTATTTTAACAATTACATCAACAAATAAAAGGGAAAAATTCATCCCCACACATCTAGAGCTTACTTGTACCACAACAATAGAAAAATTGAAAGGTCAGAAACTTTGTTGATTCGTCGCACCACCAAGTCCCCTACACAATTGCAAAACATTTTGCTCTTAGTGCTCTCATAGGTAACTCTCTCTTTGTCTACGTTGGCGTTTGCCTTCTTTTTCTTTTGTCCTTTTAGTTCTTTTCCTTTCCCCACTGTTGCTACAGTTTTGTGTTTACAATATAAAAAGTAGAAGTTCTGTGTGACTAGACTAGACAAGAAAGAGTGAAAGACAAGCTTGAAACTTCCGTAGACCCCTCACCCCTATGCAGTGCTCCTGTGTTACTTTATTTTTCATTTGCTTTGTTTTGATGTCCTTATAATATATTATTTGTTATTATAATAATCAATATATTTTATACTGTATGGCATTATAATTTATAAATGTACTTGATTAGTTTGATTAAAATCTACCATATACACTACTATATTAATATGTATTTAGTTGTTGTTTATAATATATGTTGAGTTATGAAGTATTGTACATTACTAGTATTTTAGATTTCATACACACAATTTTTTTTTTTAATACATGGTCCCTCCAAAGATAAATTCCTGACTTCGCCACTGAGTGTTAAGAAATTAATTTACAAATACAAGGCTCTTGGCAAATTAAAGATAAGAGTATTTAATATTTTTGTATAATGTCTCTCATAAACTTCCGCACGTGTAACATAAGTGAGATGACTCTTATTTTGAATGAAATTCAAATAACTATTTTAGGTCAAATTTGAGGGGGTTTAAATGTAACATTTAAATTTTGTGTGAATTAAATTGTGATAAATCCAAATTATAAGGAGATAAATTATAATTTATTCAATTAATTAACAAAAGAATTTTTTTTAGACTATTTTTAATGCATGTAAATGCTACCGTTAAGGGGATATTTATATGATATATAAATTTATAAGTGCAGTGAAGCTCTGTTCAATGCATTTTGAACACTTATTTACATCATATCGTGTCCAGTATACATATACATTATTCAAAAGCTGTATTCTATAGTATATATTTTATTGGCTCGAGTTATCTAAAATGAATATTTTCAAAATTTTGGGACCGGTAATTGACACCAGAAATTGGGGTTTTTACTGGTTGAAACAAATTAAATGGGGTGCGTTTTTTTTTTTTTCTTCGGGAGTGGGTGGGGGGGCATGAAGTTTGTTTAGTTTATATTACTGAATCTTTAACTCTCTCTCTCTCTCTCTCTCTCATTTGTTTTATGATTATGTAAAACAAGCTCCATAAAATCAACATCAACAGAGATGAAATTAAATCTGTAAGGCTACTATATGAGGATGCTTTTACTGAAGACTTCTTTCTTAATTTATCACGAAGAAATCATGATAACTAAAATGATTAGCACTAAGAGATCTCAATATAATATAAAAAAATAGTTGTTTCTTCTCCAACAGCATTTTGGCGCTATGATTAGATTAATAACAAGCTGGAACTTATTAAAATTGTATCTTGGGTTCACATGCGTAGGCAATTATGCTAACTAAAACTAGTCCAATAACAGTAAGTGTTTATATGGGCAAGAAAGTTATGGATCAAATATAGTTGATGGTGCAATAGTTTGACAGTAATGTGTCATGAACTATTGGGCACATCAAAACTTTATTTAAATATGAGGTAGCCCCACTCTTTGCCTACTTTAGCGTGAGGAAGACGCGTGAAAGAAATCAATCCAATTAACATAATACTAAAAATCACGATGCCCTCTCACCCACCCCCCCCCCCCCCCCCCACAAGTAACACACACACACACACACACACACACACACACACACACACACACACACACACATATGCGTGTGTGTGTAATGAACATTTATAAGTTGTAAATGATCTCTCACCTACACTAAAAAGAAAATTTATTAATGTCTTGATTTTTTTTTAATGGGGGGACAAAGAACTTTATTAAGACTGAAAAGTAACAAAGAACATTTTTGTTTCGAAACCCAAGTAAAGAAATCTGAAATGCCCGAGGGTATATTTTGCCAGTAATGAGCAGACTTATTACCTTGCTTATGTATATGGGAAGGGGCTGTTTGGTATGGAATTTTAAGCAACAATTTTCAGTTTTTAAATAATATTACACGTATTTTCATACACTTTTTCACCCACACAGATTTTCAAAAAATAAAAATAACGTTACTAGAACAGGGTTACAAAACAAGAAACTCTACAAAACTCATGGATAGCCATCATACCATAATTAATATATTGATTTGATGATAAAAAATAATAATTTTGAAGAAATGCTATGTTCATAATATTTTCACAATAATTTCACAACAAATCATAGATGATAGATCGTTATTGGTTGTTATGGGTGACCAAAAAAGTAATTTAAGGGTCCATTTGGGATCTGCTTATTTTGCTGAAACTGAAAACTTTTTGCTGAAAATACTGTAGATAAATGTAAAAATTCTGAAATAGTACAGTAAGATCCATGAATAGTATCAAAAAATGCAGTGGGGTCCATGAATAGTAGATAAATAAGCTGAATAGTAAAATAAGTTGGCAAACGGACACTAAGTTGTAGATTCAAATTAAAATCAATAACAACTTACTACCTATAATTTGTTGTGAAAGTGTTATGAAAATATTGTGGATGTAACACTTCTCAGAATTATGAATTATTATAAGTTCTAAATACTATGGTCTGTCTCTCTCTCTACATATATATATATATATATATATAATTTTTTAAAGGGAAAAAGTATGTGGTAACGAAAGATGTAACGTTGTGTGGCCTGAAGATAGGAAACAAAGTATATATATATTTTTCTTGAAAAATATGTTTATAGTATAATCTTATATAAGTTTGAGTATAAATGAGAGAAAGAAGAATGCTTTACTTGCTTCCACCAACTTTATAAAAAAAACAGTGGCAGCAATTAGCAGTATCAAACCGTACACACACACACACCTCTCACCTTACGTGCCTCACACAACTTTACAACCAAAATCAACGTTACGCTAAGAATCGCCCTCTTTTTTTTCCCACTCCAAAACTTCACTATTCATTGAACCTTTTTAGTATGAAATATTCATTTCCTTCAAATATACTTCTCTATACTGTTCTGGACTGAAAAAGGTCATATGTTTAGTGGACCTAATTTGGATCAGTGCTAATTACCCCATTTAATTATCCTAACAAGTCTATACGAAAAGGAATGGAATTTTATATCGCTTAATGCTTTTGTTGATAACTTCAATATATTTCCCAAACCTATGCTTTAGGTAGCAAACCTAATTGCTGTTACTAGGCCAACCTATCCATCATCTGAGACCATTAATTTTCAAATTCTAATCCACTCAAAGAATATATCCCAACTCCCCAGTACACTTTAGGTTTTGAATGGCCAATCCTACCACTACACTAATTAAGTCTTAAATTCACTAATTAGAATTTACCCATCTCAAAGAGAGAGAGAAAAAAAGGGGCATCTTGAACAATTTAAGGTCTTGATTGAGTGGATGAGTTTAATTAATTACTTCCTCTTAAAGGATTGAATTTTTGGTTAATTGTTTTTATGGCTTCCAAAATTAATTGGCCCATCTGGCCATTTCCTAGAAGTATATTCCTCTATTGATTTGTGCAAAGATAATCTACTTGTCTAACAAATCATATCTTCTTTTAGGTAAAGAAGTTTGCCTATCCAATATACACCTTTTCTACCTTTCAATTTATCTACTTTTAAGTGAAAGAATTTTCCTTCAAACCTCCACCACCAATTTATAACACGACGATTCAATGATCATTTACTTTGATTTCAATTACAAGAAAGAAGTTATTTAAACAAGTCATATGATTATCAATCAGGTTATAAAATTAGAAATACCCATAGATAATCATCTGAATTACTATCTAATAGCAAAAAGCTCTATAAGTCAGTTGTATTGATTAGTCTTCTTTACAAGTAGAATCAGGGTAAAAATTCTCATATCCTTCAATTGTTATAACAATTGAATTTATACTATTTATTGAGTTTATAACAATTGAATTAATACTATTTATTGAGTTGAAAGTTCAATCCCTAACAAAAGTTATATAATGAATATCCTAATCAGATAGGAAGCTACTTTTCTTAAAATATCTACTATTCCTCGAAAAGGAATATATGAGGGCCAGTGTAATCTAGTTATCTAGAAAGGTATAAAGAAATACCAACGTGACAAAGAGTAAGTTCCAATTATTATTATTATTATTATTTTTTGTTTACATGGTTCATGCATAAGCTTTTTCGATTAGGCATTCTCATTATTGTCTTGGCTGTTTTCTTTACATGTGTGGTCGCTAATCACAATAATTCACAATTTATCCACTAGGCTAGGGACAAAGAATACAAATAATTTTTAGCTTAAATCGTGCTATCACCATTTTCATAAGGACAATGCACGTAGATTCATGCTTCACTAGAGGAAATAATAACATATACTCCACAAATTTTTGGTAGACAAGAGATAGATTCGTTATGCCAATAACTTTTTCTTCTTCTTTTTTTTTTTTAAAAATTATTTTTTATTTTATTTTTTAGAATAGTTATGCCGATAACTTATTGGCATAAACTGGGATAATAGTATCACAATAATGGCACACAGTATATTTTGGCTTTTTAATTAATTTATTATTCCCAATAGAATAATTGAAAAATGAACCGTGGTATCCATCACGGTTAGATCCTCTTTGGTAAGTGTAGGAATACTCTAATAATTGAAGTTACATTCTTTAATTAATAGATTCCACCTAATAAAATCAAATACTTATAAATAATAGTAGATTCATTCATTTAAAAAAAAAAAGAAAAAAAAAGAAAGAAAGGTGATAGATTCGTACGGATATAGGGTGATAATTACTTGTGAAGTAAGGTATAGACTATACTTTCTAGAGAGTCGCCGCTCCCACTAAATAACTCAATTCACAATTCAGTAAAAAAAAACAATTTTTTTTGTTTCTCAAAAAAAAAAAAAAAAAAGAGACTGAATTCAGTGATGTTAGGTACAAGAAATGATACTACGTATTTGGCAAATTTTTTTAGTTTTTCTTTAACTAATGGATCCCGTAAATCAAAAGGCATATTAGTTGAATTAATGTAATGTAACCAAGCATCTACGCAATAATGTGTAGTCTAATCATTGTGAGAAAAGATTTAAATAACCATGGTTATAACTTAAAAGAGTTGGCAGACCATTATTCCACCAAAAAAAAAAGAAAAAAGAGTAAGCAGACTAATTATTATTCTTATTATTTTTATGAATTAGCTAGCAGACCTTTTTAGTTGGCATTATCTTTGGGCTACTATATACTCCAAAGAAGCATTGTATCAAATGAAGTTGGTCAACGGTTCATGAACCCAGTTGGTGAATTTAAAGACATCAAGGACATTTTTCACAAGTTTTAGCAAAAAAAAAAAAAGGAAAAAGGAGTGTAAAAAAGATCAGGAGAGATATCCTATAATAAAAGATTTATCATATCATTCAATTTCAAGGACATGGGCTCCTCAAGAATTAAATAAAATTATTAATGCAGTAATCTATTCCATTTATTATAAGGTCAAAGTTGGGTGGGGAGAGTAAATCCGCCACTTGATCTAACCATATCGGACCTAGAGATAGAATGGAGGGGACCATGGTCCATGGCCCCCCGGCTCTATATATATATATATATATATATACATACACAACTTGTGTCAAATGCATTAGTACATTGGTGATTAGGTATATTGGGATATAGACATGTGTTCAAAATTGGACTCGTGATGCACTGGACACAATCTTAACCCTATAATATATTGTTAATTATTTTATATATATTGTTATTTTTTTAATCTATATATTGTGATTTTCTTTTAAAGTAAATGTAGTTAAAATTTGAAAGTTAGATTTTCAAAGATTACACCAAGCTCCTTCTTAAGAATTAAGTTGGCCCAAATAAATTAACTAGAAAAATGAAAATCAACAACTAACCCACACCTATACCCCCTCCTAAAATAAAAATTACTCCTAATAAATACCTATATAGGCTAAGTTCAACTAGTGCTAAGAAGGTTGTCAACTTGTGAACAAACCACCATATCTCCAGGTTCTCAATTAATAATGAAAGTAAAAATATAAAAGAGGATCCCAATTTTTAAATATTTAAAAATTAGCCTCAAATTAACTATGCTTGACCCTCAAAAATTAAAAATTGATTAAATAAACCTAAAAACAAATTGGTCATTTTACCTATATATTATTGCAATTAGTGTGTAACTTCGTGCATATATACGGATACATTTAAATACAATCACAATTACACACACACACACATATATATCTATATATATATATATGAGTTCACAATTACATTTTTTAAGTCATGAATTTCTAAAATATGTAATAGTTTCTCATTATGTACATTTTTTGATGATTTATTTATATTAGACTCTTCGTCTTTTGTACTTCATTGACTCACCTAGAACAAAAATAAATTAAAAAAAAAACTTAAATAGAACACATGGCATAAAATTAGACAACATTTGGAATCCAATTTAGAATCTAATAGGATTTTCTCTCAATTTACCTATTAATATATACTGACTAGTGTATAATCAGTGCATATGCACAGTACAATTAAAAAAAATTACAATTACACACATATATAGATTCAAATTATACTGTCCCTCTCTCTAAAATATGTAATAATTTCTCATTATATATATGATTTAAAATCTAATTGGATCTAGACTTTTTGGTTTTTGCACTCGATAATTCACTTGCCACAAAGTTAAAAAATTAGATGAGACAAATGGTGCAAAATTGAACTTCAATTAAAATTCAATTTAGACTCTAATTGAATTTAGACTCTTTGATAGTTGCACCTAATAATTCACTTGACACACAAATTTAAAAATTAGATAAGACACGTGGTGCAAAATTAGACTCCAATTTAGAATTTAATTGGACTTCCTCTCAGTTTTGCCTATTAACATATACTAGTGTATAACCCATGCATATACACGGTACAATTATATAAAAAATTACAATTACAAACATATATTGATTCAAATTAATTATACTCTCTCTCTCTCTCTCTTTTATTTTTTTATTTTAATTTCTTTTGGATATACACATGATTTTACTTTTTTTTTTTTTTTTATTGGGTTTTGATGATTTATTTATATTAGACTCTTCATCTTTTGTACTTCATTAACTCACCTAGAACCAAAAAAAAAAAAAAAAAAAAAAAAAAAAAAAAAAACTTAAATAGGATACATGGCGTAAAATTAGACAACATTTGGAATCCAATTTAGAATCTAATTGGATTTTCTTTCAGTTTTACCTATTAATATATATATATACAGATTAGCATGTAACTCATACAATCGCATGGATGCATATAAAATTAAACACAATTTTTATTATAAAATATAAATAATTAGTCAAATTATTAAAAAAATAGCCTGTAACATATGCATTAATGTATACGTTTAGATACATTTAAAATTAAACACAATTTTTATCATAAAAATATAAATAATTAGTCAAATTATTTTTTTAAAGTAAACGTAATTAGTAACATATTAAAATTCTTACCTAAATTTAATACTACTTATGATCATTTTTTTTCTAATTTTTAATAAGATAGAACATGTGATGATTTTTGTTGTGTGGTGATTTTATTGAGTATATGTGATTGATTTTTTTTTTTTTAATATTATAGTTCATTAATATTAGATTCTTAGTATTTTGCACTTATTAACTCACTTGACACAAAGATTAAAAAATTAAGTGGACACATGGTACAAACTTAAGTGGATAATTATGGTTAGGGGGTGGCAAAATTGGACATGACCTGCGAACCCGACACGACACGAAATTAGCAAGTTATGGGTTGAGACTTAATGGGTTTGTGTCATATTCGGGTTAATACGACTGACCCATTTAATAAACAGATTGAGTTAGTGTTGAACATATAGAACCTATTTGACCTGTCTGACCGTTTAATTAAATAACATTTTACCAATATACCCTTCAAACTCTAGGTATATAAACTTATTAGTTGTTGTGGTTTATTTTCTTTGACATATTGTGATTGATTATTTGTGATATTAGGATATGCTTTAGTTTTGAATGATTATTAGTGATGCAGTTACTCGTTAGTTCTGAATTTTATATTAAAAATATTTATTTGTTTGTTTTTTTATATATTTTTTTTCATTTTGATAAAATCTGATAAACAGGTTAACATGACTGACCCGTTTAATAAATGAGTCATGTTAGGATTGAGAAATCTTAACCCGTTTAATAAACATGTCGGGTTAGTGTTGACCTATATAGTCGAATACTAATGAGTTGACACGACACAAACTTGACACGCAAACACAAATTGCCACCCCTAATTATGGTGTAGTTCCCACATAAATTTAGATACATGATACAAAATTATATTCTAGTTTCAAATTTTTATTGAACTTTCTCTAAACTTTACTTTTGTGTGTATGTGTGTGTGTGTGTGTATATATATATATATATTGTGCGCATTGTGACCTTGTGTACTTGTGTGGTGTGTGTTTTGTGGGACATCAAAATAGGTTAAATATTTGGGACTTGGGATTTGGGTACCACTGCGATATTATTTGGTTCACATAAATGACTTGTTTGTGTAATTTTTCTTTTTCTTTTTACTTGAAAACACTGTTTAGTTTTTTAATTTGAAAAATATTGGATTCAAAATTAGATGATAGATATGACTTTTGTTTGACTAGTAAGTTATATATAGAAAAGTTAGTTATAATATTTGATAATGCATATAATTCAGAAACATTTATTTTTCTTCTATTAATATTTTTTTAATACCAAATAAATTTTAACTTGAATTTTTATTAAAATTTGTTGATTCATGCTATGATCCCTTAAGTCGGAATTTTGGTTTCGTCCCTGTATCGACCAATCTAGAATAGATAGGTTGAGTCAAATCCAACAGATATTTGGGTCTTCCAATTTTGTGAGCAGCCCTAGTTAGGCAGGACTTAGCTCCTATAGTTGAATTAGATGCCAACAGCAAGTACTGCTCAGTGGTATACTTTCAACATTTTTCTTTGAAATGATGTAATTTACAAAATATTATCCAGATTCAATGCTTTTAAGCTTCCAATACCCATCAAAAACAAAATATGGTATTGAAGGATTAAGAAAAAGAATCAGTGCTTTTACAAAGGTTAAAAATATCCTTTTTATCAGAGTTTCTCACTATGAGCTGAGTTGACTAATTGGAACCATCAGCAATGGTACAAAATGCTGATGAATATTACAGTGAATGCCTCAACTAAGTGGACCTGACTGTATTGGAGACAAGCCGAATGTTTAGTCCCCCAATTAGTTTATTTTTGTCAACTTAGAACCTCCCATGAAACTGAAATAATTTCATGCATGTCTTCTTCCTTGCCATTGAAGATTAAAAAAAGGCTTACACTGTAATGGTATCACTAAAAATATATATAGCTCTGATCAGAGAACCAGTGTGGCTCAATTAAAGTATTTGAATAAAAGGCAATGTAACAGCTTTCCAATTAATTTAAGCCATCTTAAGATGAAGTAAATTAAGTAATAGTCTACCCATCAAAAAATAAATAAATTAAGTAGTATTATACTATTATTAGGCACATTTTAAAGTCTTAATCTTCTGCACAGAAGTTAATAAATCATGATATTATTATCAATGCTTGATCCCAACGGTTGTGCTAACTTGACTTAATAAAAAATTAAATTGAAACTTAAGCTTAAGAATTATTTGTTTGATAATTGAAACCAACTTTTTAAAGCGGAGAAGCAGCTCACATTTGGTTTAAATTGGAGAGGGTTAATTTTACAGTATATATTTAATATTTCATAAACTTAAAAAGGTGAATATAAAATAACATCATTTAAAATCAATAATCATTTATTATATAGTAAAATAAAATTTTATATGATGAAATGTTATATAACATATATCTTAATCGTGAAATTGATTATTTGCATTTTAAAAACAAAAATAATATTAGATGATTGGTGCATAAGTTGACATGATATGCTTAAGTATCCGTGATGGACTCATGTGAAAGTGTTAAAATCTAATCATATATAAACAAATCGAGTGTGAAAAGGGTGCATCAGTAGGTAGATTATTAAAACAATTAAATGGTAAAGACGTTCTTCTCTTTTAAAAAAACCTTAATCATAATGGTTTCTATTAAGTAATAAAATATGTCATGAGCCATGAGGTGAGGTAGCTGCAAATTCATCATGATGCCTCCAAGAGCACGAAATTAGGCACTCCTTAATTGAACAATGCCAAAAAATGACCCATGTCATAGACGTGTGTGGTACACAATTTTTACACACTCTCCCACCTTAACTAGAAGCTCAAATCACTTGAGATAAGTACACAGTTATGCCCCTTTCCTTTCCTGTTGGGCTTGGTACAGGGTGCCCCAAACTACAACCCTATTCTCACAAGCTTTAGATGAGAGAGAAATAGAGTAGTAGTCAGCTAAGAGAAAAAGTGATAGGGAATGGCTTGCTTGAAAGCCACCCGAATCTCTCATTACTCAGATATATAGATGTATAATATGTATCAGTACTTTTCTTTAAGAAGACATGGAGTGAATAATGAGAGAGTGGCATGCTTTTAACGTGCAAGCCCTTCCCCTTTGCCCTTTGCCCTTTGCTTTAATGGGGTTTGTGTATATTCGTGTGACTTAGTCGGCATAGTGTGAGCTGAAAGAGAGTGAGAAACGGACCTAAACGTTAACATACACCCACCCTTCTTGAACTGTCTTTACCTCTAAATATACCTTTTTTCAGTTATGCTTTCTCTTTCTAACCAAATTCTCACCTCTAATTTTCACCTAACTCTATACTCTCTCTCTAAATATGTATCACTAAAACCTGCTTAGTGAAGTAACTAAAATATTAATCTAGCTGGTTAATTATAGAAACAAAATATATATGTACATCACACTTCAAGCACGCGCAAAATTAATGACCATGAGAACCGTATTAATTTTTTTTAAAATTATAATATATTGCTAATTCTGCAGAAAAAATTGGGTTTAAATTTTAATAATTAAAAAAAAAAAAAAAAAAATCTTGCAGACAGAATAGGATTCTCCGAATATGGAAGCGTACCCTTACGTGCATTTAAAGCGCGTTGAAAGTAAAACTTTTCTTGTTAGTAACACTTCAAAGGTTGGAAACGCAAGGAAGATTTTGGTGGCAGACTAATTTTAAGGTAACTGCTCACTGGGGACGGCATTGCATTTGCATTGACTCCCAACAAAACTCTCTTAATATTGTTACCATATTCACTATATAAATATATATATATATATATACACATCAACAACAAAGCTATTCCTTACCATTCACTATATATATCAACACCCACTCTCCCAACCTTGCTTACTTCATTCCTCTCTTCTATCACTATACTTCTTTGTATTCTCTCAATACTTTTCATCATATTCCTACTTTCTTTCTTTCTTTCTTTCTTTCTTTGTGTGAGTAAGCTCTCTCTCTCTTTCTCTCTCTCTCTCTCTCTCTAGCTAGCTATTGCTCTTTTTTTTTTTTCTTATGGAAGGTCAAGAAGAAGTAGCTGTCATGGGGTCTAATGGCCACACCCAAATCGTCAAAGGCAAGCGTACCAAGCGCCAGAGGCCCTTGTCTCCCTTTGATCTTGCTCTCACTTCTAGCTCATCAAGTGTTGGGCTTGCTGGTAGTGGTAACACTAGTGATTATGCTTCGATTTCATCACCATCAGCAGGAACTAATTGCGAAGTGGATGTATATGAGAGCACTGAAGAAGAGGAAGACATGGCTAATTGTTTGATACTCTTAGCCAAAGGTGTTGGCACAAGGCAATCACCAGAATTAGCCACAACCACAACAACAGCAACTACTGCTACTACTACTACCAAGTCCGGGTTCTATATTTACGAGTGCAAGACTTGTAACCGGGCTTTCCCTTCATTTCAAGCCCTTGGTGGTCACAGAGCAAGTCACAAAAAGCCTAAGCCGATGATAGAAGAGAAAAAAGCAGCACCAACAGCAACACCACCATCCACAGAATATGTTGAAGAAGCGCAAATCAATATTAGAAACAATTGTACCACTAGTTCTCCTCCCAAACATGTCCAAATTGGTGCAGCACCCAACAAAGGTTTGATCAATACCAACAACAACAACAAGACCAAAATCCATGAGTGTTCCATATGTGGTTTGGAATTTATGTCTGGTCAAGCCCTTGGTGGACACATGAGACGGCATAGATCAGCAGTAGCAGCATCACCAAGCCAAATGGTGACGATGGGCGTTGAAACAACAATAAGTACCACTTTGGAATCCAAGCACGTTGAGATCAAGCCAAGAAGAAATATTCTATCTTTGGATCTAAATCTTCCAGCACCAGAAGATGATTCTAAGTTCCAATTCACATCAGCAGCAGCACAACAAAGTCTTGTGTTCTCCGCCTCAGCCTTGGTGGATTGCCATTACTAGGATGTGACGGAAACAAAAAAAAAAATCAAAAAAAAAAAAATTATTGGTTATTCTTGATCATTGTGAATTATTATCATTATTTTAAGTTACTATTTTTATTATTAATATTCATACTTGTCAATTCTTTGAATTCATTTTTTTATTATTATTGTTGTTTGCTATATTGATGATCTACTTGTTGAAGTTAGAGTGCTTGAATACTTTGAGTAAGTAAGTGGTTAGTGTTCATGGTTGCCTTTCATTCACGAAAAGTGAGTGATGGGGCATCTTTTTTTTTTTTTTTCTTCTTCTTTAATTTTGTATGTTCTTTTTTAAGTGGGAGAGCGATGTGTAACACTTAAGAGAGAGAGAAAGAGAGAGAGAGAGATGGCGTGGCTAGGGTTTGGCAGCACCACCACCACAACCAAAAGTCGTGGATTAGGTTCCATTTTTGTGTGTTTCTTTGATTACAATAAAGTTAAACACACACACACACACACTCTTTCTCTATCTCTTTCACACAGACACACAAACACACACAGTGGCACAGATCAGTTTCATTAGAAGACAAAGAATAAATAGATAGAAAGCTGAGTTGGTAACTGCCATTGCCATACGTATCCACCTGTTTCTCTTATAATTATTTTGCTTTTTGTTATTACTATATATATATATATATATTATATTACTATTGCTTTCTCTTTTTGTTTTTCTATTTCTAGGGTCCACCATACTTTTAGCTCTAAGCCTAACAGTTACACCTAATTAACCAACTATCTCATTCCTTACTTTGCAAGTCACTTTTGCTAAATTTGAGATCGTCTCTCTCATGGGGTCCTGACCTTGTTTGCCACAGTAATATTCTCCCAAGAAAGATACTCCTAAATCATACCACAAACATACATTTGGTTATAACTTACTTATTAAGGTCCACATGATTATTTGGCCCCACTATCCCTTTTGTTTTGGTAGCTCGATCACTTAAACACTGGAATCAAATTCTTTCTTCATCAATTACGTACTTATTTTTTTTAGGTTATCCTTGTACTTTTTTTATGACAATGTTAAGAATTACAATAAGTTTAGGTTAGATACACCCATTGGGAACATTTCAATAATTTACAAAAAAAAAAAAAAAAAAATTGCAAAAAATGTTGTATTTATAACATTATTAAAAGAATTATTCACATTTAATTTCCTCTATGTTATTGCTATGAGATTTAGAGAGTATGTTTGGCACTAGCTTGTAAGCCACCTTTTTGTTTTTTAGTTTTGATGTATAGTTTTTTTTTTTTTTTTTCCTTCTGTTTTTTCTTACTTTTTCAAAGTATACTATAACATATTTTCAACAAAAAGCTAAATAAACTGTTTCTTTTTAAATGGACATCTGTGATTGATTCGTGTACTAATCATGTGTTGCACAAATTAATAGGTATCTTTTAGAGAGAGAGAGAGAGAGAGAGAGAGATATTTGGGAGACCAAGTGGCTTACACTAATCAATTGTGCAGGAGTTTGTAATGTGCACGTTTTGGTGAATAATGGTAACTGGTAAGCGAAGCATGTGGATACATTGCGTGAGATGTCCAAATTCATGGTGAGCGAGAGAGAGAGAGAGAGAGTGTGTGAACCGTGAAGATCATCATTGACATTTGGCCATCTAGTGGGGGGCCGGGGTTGCCTTATTATTTAAAAACAATAAAATATTCTCCTCTACATTATTCTATGCAATAAAGGAGCCAACACAAAATGTTTTTATTTTTTCTGATTCAAAACAAAAATAGTATCAGTTCCTTTTATAAATTTAATTCATTTTTTTAATTCAATAGTTACAAGACAGAGAGAATTTACACTCTATATTTATTTGTTAAAAATACTATGAAGTGTCAATTGAATAAGTTTTGACATGTCATTCAACTACTTAAATCTGTGAGTTCCAGTTAACTCAACTAGTAAAATATCTGATAGTTAAATAAGAGATCTAGGGTTTAATCCCCGCTTATATAAAAAATTGACTGGTGTCTTGATCTAATAATAAAATAGTTATTATAAAAAACGAACGTCATAAGTTAAAATTCTCTCTCTCAAAAAAAAAAAAAAAAAAAAAAACTTAAAACTAGATATTTGTGTACACTAATAAAGACGGATACAATTATGCCTACCGTTATTTATTTTTTTTCTTTTTTTTATAGAACCGTTATGGTTTTGTTAATAAAGTATATTTATTTACTTTGCATACAATTTTCAGAAAAACATAGGAAGGTTAATGTAGATAATATCCCTTTTGTTGGAAACATAAAATTCTTCACAATTTTTTTTATTATAACCGTAATTTGTGATTAGAACAAAATCATTTTTGTATAATTTTTTTTAGGAAATAGTAATATTTATTAAAACACATAAACATAAAAGTAATATATCAAATTTTTTGCATAATTAGGTGTTACCGACTCAACATCAATTATAGCACTTATTAATCTTCTTTACCAATTTTCTGCCTACGTTTATGGGGTCGTATTTTATGGTAAAATCCAAAACCAAATTGGTTTTTATCTTTCCAAATAAAGGAAGGATTTGGTTCGTCTTAAAATTAAAATCCTACAAATTGGCTACAATCAATCAACTACTAACTCTCTCAAAAAATATAAATAAAAAAAATCAACTACTAATCAAGACGCGACAATGCGAAGAATATGCAGAGCTGTCATGTCAGTTTGTCCAAAAAAAATTAAAGGTTCTTTCTTAAGTAATTTAGTTTGACTTCTCATAAAAAGCTGACATGTGGATATTTCTTTCTATATTGAAGTCGCTAGGCGTGGTCTCCAAATTCACAGCTGTATGGCTACCATAAATTCTTGGGTTTTTCCTATTACGTGGAAAATTAAAATCCCAAAAATTCAAGTGGGTTTTAAGTTAACTCAATTGGTAAAATCTCTGATGGTTGAATGAAAGATCTCGAGTTTAATCTTCGCCTATACCAAAAATTGATTGGTGTCTTGATCTGATGATAAAAAGTTATTATCAGGAGCGGACGCCATATATTGAAACTCTAAAAATCCCAAAAATCCAAACTTTCTTTTCCTTTTTCTGTAGGAAAAACTCCAAAATTTCTTGTATCATAACCTCTTTGCTTCACTGTGTTTTAATGGGGTTCTTTTTGCCCATAGAGACAAAGCCTCGAGTTTTCCGCAAAGTAAAACAACTATGAATTGTCTTCTCCATTAGGTCATAAGGTCATGAACAAACCACTCCAGACCAAAAACAAAAAGCCTCAAATGAATAAGCCTATTAATGGGGTTTGGTTTCCACATGATACCAAATCATCATTTGGACCAAATTTGGATTTTTTTTTTTTTTTTTTCATTATTATCTTTATGGCCAAAGTTTAATTAATCTGGTTCACAAATTTGGTTTGTTAGGTTTTTCACGGTCATGGTAGATAGTAGATACGCAATGAAAAGTATGTGTACAAGTACAATGTATAAGAGATGGTGCAAGTAAAAAATTATTTATATTGTTTGAAACATTTCAAAATTCTAACACGTAACTGGTGCAAAATTGTTTTTTTTTTTTTTTTTTTGAATACTTTAAAAATAAAATCAAACAAAAAGTGGTCAATTCTATTTTTCTTTTCTTTAGAGATGTAATTAAGAGTTGATTTTTGCTCCATAAAGTAACCAATATTATTCGAGCCTCCTTTTCATTACAATGGTTCACTCTGGATAAGGTATAGCTAGCTTCAACTTTCAAATACTTGCACTAGTTCTTTCTGCATATATTAGGTCCATGCACCATTAATAGATACAGAAACTGAAGGTCTAGTCAACCTAATGTATACATGATTACATAGATATTAGACTTTTAAATACTTCAAACACAAAGGTTGTTGCTGTGGTGTAGTGGTTATCACGTTAGTCTTACACACTAAAGGTCCCCAGTTCGATCCTGGGCAGCAACAAAAGCCCGTAATTTTTCATTTTTGGCCTCTTATTTTATTTGGGCCCATTTGACAATTTGGCAATTAGCCCATTAGTGCAGGCTTTCATTCGTGAAAGCCCGTAGTTTTTCATTTCTGGCCTCTAATTTCATTTGGGCCCATTTGACAATTTGGCAATTAGCCCATTAGTGTAGGCTTTCATTCGTGGAAGTGTGGAGCCCCGTTAAATTCTTTCTCTAATTTTGTTGGGGAAAGTATATAAAAAAGAATCTCTGGCATCTTAGCCCATCGATGTAGGCTTCCATTGATGGAACCACGTTGAAATTCTTGTCGCTTATTTTGTTGGGGAAAGTACATAAAAGAAAAACCCTATGGTTTTATTCTTGGCCCACATTAAAACCCAAATTTTTAAATGGGACACTTTAAACCATATACTTTCACAAATATACCCAAAACAAATACCCAATCTGGGGTTTAAAGTATGTATCCAATTTAGGAAAGTGGGATTTTAAAAGTCACATTTAAAAATGAGGGGTTTAATGTGTCACAAATATAAAATTATGGGTTTTTTATTTTTTATTTTTTAATGTACTTTCCCCTATTTTTTGAATGCTTCTTTAAACTTTCACGGGCTCCTGCCAATGGTGTAAATATGACATATCCAAGACAAGGCAACCAGAAACCTAGACACCAAAGAATGTGAAAATGGTTCATGCCATATACGCCAAAGAGAGTCACAACCAAACTCAAAACCATAATTCTACACCTCTCCCAAGAACCAAAAAGAGAATCATGTGTGATTGATTCATTAAAAACTGATAAGAAGTTTGTTGAGGATATCCCACTATATTAGAGCCATAAAAAGAGAACCAACTAAATACCTAAAAAAAGAATGTGCAAATTTGAAACAAAACAAACGGCTTGGTTCTTTAGAGCCTAACATACAGGAGATGGAGGTTGAACTAACAACAGTAAAAATGGCAAAGCTGTAAGCAAATTGGATTAATATAATTACACACAAGCATAATTACATATATGTCAATCCCCATTAGGCATCCACATGACTCCGATATTACATCAATCGTGCTCCTCCTGCAAAAAATAAAAAAAGAAAGAAACATATTTTAACATTTGCATTTGCGGATTTTGTTGACAATGAAAATGATTAGAACTGCAGTCCCTGGCCAGAGCTCTGGCTTTTGATGCATGTACTCTCACTTTTGGTTCAATATAATTATACTTTCAAACAAAAAGAAAATAGAACTACAGGCTAATCTTATTTAAGTGATATGAAATGGATTTTATGTTTCAGTAATTACAGAAAGTGCAGTAATTATGTGGAAGTGGAACAAGTATTGTAGAAATGAAATTCTGGTCAACTCTAGCTTCACTTATTATGCCAACGTGCCGATTGTGGACATACTTCATTTAATTTAATAATCAATTCCAGATTCCTCAAGTAAAGCATTTAATAAGTTAATCACTCATTTCATATCTGGTCCAGCATCCCTAGAGCACTCTTTTGTCGCCAGCACAGAATAGCATAATAGCCTTAGTTAGGGACAACTCTATTCCCCCAAGAACTTCTTTATCATTATCACAAAATAATAATATTAAAAAAATGAAAATAAAAAAAATTATTGCAGAGTATGAAGTACCCATAGGATATGCTAATACTTTTCAAAAATCATATAGGAAAACAACATGAAAGATGATAAAGCAGCTAGCCATGATATTTTGCAGAAAATTTGCACCAAAATGTAAAAGCAAGAATTCCCAGTGATTTCTTTTCTGGTAATTTGGATGGCTAGATGGTTTTCTGATAAGTGTGTGTGTGCGCACGCGCATGTGTGTGTGTTTGTATATATAATCACCTCTTGAAATTTACAATTTACCAAAGCCCGTTTACCTTAGATGTGCAAGCTAGTAGCACAAATGTTCCAACCAGAGCTTGGGGCACCACAAGGTGCTGGCTCTTAGTTGGCAAACACATTTAACCTCACTCGAGCGGTAACTTCTGGGTGAAGCTTCAGCTCTGCAATATATTCTCCCGTTTCCCGGATTTCTGGAAGAGAAACAATTCTCTTGTCCACATCCCTATAGATATATATGAAAGATAGCAATTCAACAAACACAAGCATTAAAAAAATTATATGCTGCTAAATTTAAGGTTCATGAGATGCTGATTTTAACCAAAATGAAAATATTGTAGCAAGTATCTATTGCTTAATAGAATAAAATGATGCTGTGTAGGTATATTGATTCATCAGGTCAACTTCTGTCAGCAAGTTTTGAAACCTGTAAATGTGAACACAAATCTAGGATTTTATTTGGCATGAAGAAAGATTTAGAAATCAAGACAAAACCGGCAAAATAACACGGAGAAAAGCTGGGAAGGTAGAGGCAACTATAAAATTCATGAATGAATTTAAAGAAAAATATTGTCTACAAATATGAAAAGATTACAATTGGAATTAGGAGAACAAAGAATTGATAAGAAAAAAGAGAACACTGTCCTGGAATTATAAAGGTTTCAGAGATTTTCAAATATGTCACTATTTACATATTAATAGCAAATCACTGAAACTTGTGCGAGGAATAAAATCGCATATATCGTCAGAATTGGTGAAAATATAAAGATAGTAATGTCAATAAAGGCGGTACCTCTGAAGTTGTGCCTTGATTATGTCAACAAGATCTTGAGCAGTTACACTGCCAAAACAATTTTGTATCAGTCAATATCTAAACAATAGATTTTATGACTTCATAATGCACAAAATCCAAGTTCCAACTCACCTTCCAAAAATTTGTTTCCCTTTCCCACCTTTGCGCTTCACCTTAAAAGCTCCAACAGTTTCAAAGATCAGGGCAAGTTGCTGTGCCTCTTCTTTTACCTGAAGAAAGATGTTATTATCTAATAAAATGATATAAGGCTCATTAATTTTACCAAAATAAAATAAAATTATTGAAGGGCAAGGAAGGTGGGGCTATAGTAGAGGTTTTACTAGCAATTGAAGGGCAGAGAATGTAATTGAAGTTTTTTTTTTTTTTTTTTTTTTAAATTGTTTAGGTATAGAAATGTAAATTAGCAAAAAAGGGGGGGGGGGGGTGTATAATAATGTAATTGAAGATATGGGGCATTTCGGCAGTCAATTGAAATAATCCTGTTATTTGGCATTTGGAGTCATAGTGAGTTCATAAGAGTACTGCCAGGGTCTAAAAAAAATAGATCCTTTAATATGAAAATGAAAGTAAGACAATGCTTTTAATCCTACTAATGGCAAGTTTTTCTTTTTCACCATTATAATGGAATATGAACAATCTCAAGTTGCTATGATCCTCAGAAAGACAGAAAACAGGATCACAACTTATGAGAAACTGAAATAAATTAGGCCGATTTTCATCACAAAACTATTATATGAGTACCCCAATGTTTAAAGACTTCAAATGTTTTAACTACAAACTGCTTCTGGCCTTAGATCAAAACGTGTAAATGGAACTAACCTAAAAACAATTCAACCATACATGAAGAAAATAATATTACAACCATAAAATGCAATAAAATTTTATCCGTTTTTTCAATCAATATAGTTTTTACTGAATTACCCGTTTTTTCTCAGCCTCAATTCTCTCCTCTTCCATTCGCATTTCCCTATACAAAGAATGAAGAAAATGAAATAAAATTTCATATTAAAAGTGTGAGGATAGTTTCGTTAAAAAAAAAAGTATAAGAATAGATTCATTTTCTACCAAGAATATGATACTAAATTCTATGATCTGGAACCTGAACCAACTCTCTGTCCCCTAACATATGAACCCACTCTTTTTTAAAAAGCACAGCAGTACCTTTGTGTTTAAGGGCCAAAGTTTTTAGTGCTATGCAAGATCATGAAATTCAATTTTAAAGCTTATGTACACATGAACAAAAGTTTTGACCTTTTGGGTGAAAATTTGATGCAGCCTTGGAAGACTGAGTTGTTGCTACATTGGAATTTTGTCCATTTCAAGATTTGCTTTATTAGGTCAATGTGTGAAGTCCAATTGAAGCAAGTCATATAGTTTTAAAGGTCTAGTGATAAGTGATATAACAATTTTTAATTTGGGTTTTTATTTTACAAGTTATAGTCAATTTGTTAGGGCAGGACCTTCAATTTATGCAACTCCTGCGAGTTATGGATATTCTGAAAAATTAATTGGGTCCATAATTTTCTAATAGATTTCAAGTATTTTTGGTTTATTTCCTTTGAGTCCAAGTTGCCTTTTATTATTATATTAGGTTTTTAATTTACTGGTCTGCTTAGGAGTTGTTTACTAGTTAAAAATTTTCCATTTCTTCTGATGATTTTATGGGTCAATCATTTGCTTCATTGGTTCCAATGGTGGCAGCTGCAGAATTTGCCATTGGGTTAGCCTTTTTTGTTATTACTTTCCAAGTCTCTGAGGGAATTGTTGTAGAAATAGAATCCGTTAATAGCAGATTAAGCATGACTCCAAGAGAATTACCAAAATACAAAGTTCTCTATGTCTTTCATCCTATTCTTTCCTTTTCTTTTTGACTTCATGTATACCGTCATGCATACTGTTCAGCCACTGTTCACATGAACTTTTCACAGCTTGTGGACAAATTTGATATCTTCTCACCTCATTTACAACCATAAAGTAAATATCTCTCCTTTCCTACTAAAACCGCTATAACCCCAATATTCTTTCTAAAAACAAATCCAAAAATTCTCCTAACCCTAAACGGCTAAACCTACCACAAGCACACATAGACAGATTTCCCAATCTGTCCTATGTCAACATCATGATAAGCTATTTTCAGGGAAATACCAAGACCACCATTAACACCTTAAGCCACCAGCATATCCTCCTTAACTAACATTATACCTTCTTTTTTCTTTTCTTTTTTTGGTTTTTCACAGTGTTTCCTCAAGGCTTTCAACCAGAGACTAATCACTGTTCGTGCCGAGTGGGCCCACGAAGGGGTAAAGCACTAGCCCAGGAGATTCTTTTCAAAGTGCAGGTAGCAGGACTCGAACTAGGGAGCACACCTAGTCGAGCCCAGTACAAACACTTTGAGACCAAGAGCCCAACCAACTTGGCCAACCCCCTAGGTTACTAACATTATACCTTCATTCACCATGAACACCACCCAAAAGTGGTGGAGCAATCCTTAGGTATCTGAGGCTTAGGGCATGATTGTCTATATTTAGGGATGATGCAGACCAATGTGGTTGAATTGCCATAAGTAAAATAATTATAATAATAAAGGAAGAGAAAAAGGAAAAAAGCGTTTATAACTTTTAGGTTGGGGGGTGATGGAGTATCGAGGATGGCATATGTAATTAAGGCTGATAAGGGTAGTAGCTTTGGTGGTGGTTTTGGTAGGTTGAGATAGATACAGAATGGTGAAGAGTCAGTAAAGAAAAATGTGAAGGAGATAACATCGATGATGGTGTCCTGTGGGGATGGAAAATGTAAGCAGTAGTGTGTCACAGTAACTCTAGGTGGAATAAAAGGTGAACTTTGGCCATAATTTAAGGTGCTAAAGTCAATGACACAGGAGATAATGTAGCTATAGGTGCTTATGGTAATTGTAGGAATGCTAGATGGACTTGGTACACAGGCAGCTCATTAGTAGGTCAATCTTGGGGATCATGAAAGATGTACTAATGTGTTTTACACGGTGGATGGTTGTCAATAACCACAGAGGTTGGTAGTAGCGATGAAGAGGAACGCAGTGGACGAGGTTGCTGGGGTGGAGGCAACCTTGTCCATTAAATAACTACTTATATTAATGTCCTAAAACTCTTATCATTTGGTAGCATTTTGGCCCCCTCAGAACAACAGTGATATGTGATTTTCAAGATTCACTGCAGTTCCTATTTTGCACAGAAGATTGTATGGATGCCTATCATTGCATCTAATATGACCCAAAGTACCACATATGTGCCCAACTTTACTAATTCTGACTCAAACAACATTTCCAAATAGTTTGCACTATCTTATCTGTTTGATAAATTTCCCAACTGACGCTACCTTACATTGTTACATTGTTCCATACTTTTATCAAATATCTTATATTCTGAACTAGAAATTTGAGGGACAACAAAGCTAACACAATCCAAAGATAAAATGGTTCAATTATACATTACTTGAGCAGAATGGGAGTGACAATCTGGGCCTTTCCCGTAGGCAGCAAAAAATTCCTATAAAACCCAGCTTTAACATCAAGTAGCTGCCCCATCTTTCCCAGGTATTCCACGTCCTCCTTCAAAATTACCTGACCACAACATTGACAACAACAACAACCCAATTATAATGCTGGCACAAAGTCGAGCACAGAAAGATTTTATATAACAGAATAGCAACAAAAAGTGAAACCCATTTCGTTTTTTGATGATTATGTTAATCTATATATCTACCTTTCGGGTCTTCTTGGCTTTCTTCTGAGCCAAAATGACCAAAGCTGTTCTTCTATCCGATAGTTTAGAAGCTTCGTTTGAGTTTCCACCGAAGCTCTTGAGCCACGAAGAAGAACTCCATGACAGAGCCGAAGCTGTAGATGCCATTGCCACACCAAAAGCCACTCACACTCACTGACTGTCTCTCTTTTTGTGTCTCTGATTTTGGTCTGTTTAATGATCTTATCTCTTTGTGGGTATGTCTTCGTTTTTGTTACAGAGTTTAACATTTTTGTTTGTTGTATCATTTTGACCCCCATACAATAGAGAAACCATAATGTTTCCCACTTGCAAGTTTTGAATTGCACTATTGCCCTCTTGTTGGTGTGCTCTTTTTAAGCAAATTGAATTTGGGTTGGACTTGGATTAGAGGCTTTTAGAGCTCAAGTTATACTCAAAGATAAACCCAATGTTTTCAGATCATTATCACTCTAACATAGCCCAAGTTTATATGTTAGCTTTGGGCCTAACTTATTAACTAAACCATCCTTCCTTTGGGTTATTTACACCTTTAAAAAAAATACACAATTTTTTAAGCATTATCTAATTTAAGATATAACAGCAGGCTACAAGTGTGGCTGCTGAATTTTGGGCCTTGAGAGATGGGCTGATGCTTGCGGCACAACTTGGCATTAACCACCTGCATGTTGAATTAGATGCCCAAGTTGTTGTAAATCTTGTGTTGTCTAAGAAAGCTATTAATAACTCATGTGCTACTCTGCTCAATGTTGCAGGTACCTCCTAGAGCAGTTCCAGCATGTCAAGGTCACCCATGTGTTTAGGGAGGCGAATAAATGCGTCGATAACCTTGCTAAAGCGGGCTGTTCTTTTTCTGGAAATTTTGCTGTACTTGATGCACCGTCCAATGATGGCTTATGTAATATTTTAAATGCGGATGCTGATGGTTTGTATACTCTAAGGCTTTCAGCCAGAACATCACCTTTTATATCTAGTTAATATTAATACAGTACCCTCTTAACCAAAAAAAATAAAAAATTAAGATATAACTCTTTCTTTTTACACAATAAAAAGAATAAGTTCATCCAAATGCACAACAAACCAAAAGGAAAAAAAAAAATTAAAATTAAAATTACATTGGTCTCTTAAGTGGGTCTTTCTTAAAATATGGAGTTTTGTTATGATTTATTTAGTGCAATTTCACTCCTTCTAGTTAACTTCATTACTTACCCTTTGTATTAGTGCGTTAAAAAATTCATTACATCAAGGTGCTAAGATACCGGAGGTTAAAGTGATAGTCTAGTAATCATGAGATATTTTTCTTTCCCTCTTTTCTATCTAAATATGAAAAGAAAATGATAAGATATTTCATTTGAATTAAAAGTGTAATTAGATACCTAAAAATCATATAGAACTCTATTGGTTTGGCCTAATTTGGGCAATGGGAAAAGTTTTGGTCAAGTGTTTTATTGCACTAGACTCGTCAAGATAATAATACATGCATAAAATTGAACATGTATCACTATTTTAATAGGTCCAATACACTAAACCCAAGCCAAATCATTGAATAATATCATTGAATTGATACTAGTTCCTTCGTGGTGGCAGCCAAACTTCCTTCCTTTAGATTAATCTTACAACAATGAGCCCATTCAAATGGCACATATTTTTGAAGTGATGTGGACTTTGGAGCAAAAAAGATTAGACAATTCTTTTTGGATTAGTCCTTTTTTTCTTTTTAGTTTATTAATTTGTTTGTTTATGTATAATTTTCTTTTAATTTTAAAATTTCTCAAGTACAATAGCATGTTTGTCAAATAAAAAAAAACCATAATCTTAAAAAAATACATTAAAAAAAAATTGGATAAACTTTGGCTCAAAATATGTTTATACCTATATTTTTTAATTCATTACATAGGAAATTATAAGATAATTATTTGTATTATTTAAATAAGTTATATGATTTATCAAGAAATTCATGTAACTAAAACTAAACGTGAATGAATTTTTTAGTTTTCACTTGCCAAATAATAAGTTGAGTAAGATAGTTTTCCACATGAAAAAAAGAAAAAAGAAAAAGTCTTTCTTTATCCCATCTACCCGGATCTAATTGGCACGGAATTTAATAGCGACGCGGACCGTGGAGCAAGAAGCCTAGGCCCTAGAGAGTTAAATAAGTCTCTCCAGGCTTTGGAGCAAAAAAAAAAAGCCTATAACTTCAAAGTTACGAAGGCTTTTTTAGACTTGGGCTTGTCAACAAGCCTAAAAAGCACAACTGCTCTTACAGACTATATTACGTAGCGATGTGGACTTTGTAGCAACACGCCTTAAAAAAAAGTCTCATACGCCTTGTAGCAACTAGCCTAAAAAAAAGTCTCATACGCCTTATAGGCCTGCTTTCTCCAATTTTATCCATATCTTTCACAAACGACAAGTTCACAACTACTCTAACCTTATCATAACTTTATTTTAAGGCTTAAATTATTTTTCTTTCATATTTGCACCTTGCACCCTAGTGACCTGATCACTGATCGCATCCTTACTACTGTACTATTATAGTATTATTATACAAGGGTTGATCAATTGGGAAATATCCCATAGCAAATCATCAACAACAATAAAAAAAAATAGGTTTAGGTGGCATTTGGTTCATTGTTCACGGATGAAATGGCGTTTTGCTATATCCAAACGGACCTTTAATCTCAAGTTTTGTTTGGGTCGGTTTTGAATTTGAACCAATTAATCAAGTTGGTTACTTGTATTCTTTTCCTACACTATCATAACTCATATTCTTTAGCACATCATTAATTTGGCATGTTCTTTACTACTTCTAATAATTTTATTTATTTTTTTTTTGTCATTTTTCCATTCCCTAAACATGAATCAACTTGTTCTTTCTCTCTAATGCATGAGTCACTGTTCTCTAAACATGACCAAACCATCTCAAGCGACTCTTCTGCTTTCTTTCATCAATACCTTCAAGTGGAATTCCTCATTTCAAATTCTATCTTCTCATGTATTTCCACTTATCCCTCTTCACGTTCTTGTAGCAAATAAAAATACAAAAAACTAGGGCAATACCAAAAGAGAGTCCTTGTTTCACTTTTCCCCCCTTTGCCAAACATGTAATTGGGAGCCCTAATTATTGACTTAAACCCTTAATTCAATCATATTAATATTTTGGAATGATTTATTGAATAATTACAATATAAAGGAAATAGTTTTATGCATAAATTGGGGATTTTGTGTAACGGCTGTTAGCTGTTAAATTGAATTATTAGAGATATGAATTCATAACTTAATCAAATTATGATTGTGTTGAGGTGATTTAATAAAATGAAATATTTAGGGATTGGATATTTTGTGCTATCTGTGGCTTTCAAAGATTTGAGCGCTTTGATGTTGAATTCAAGGTTCCTACTTCCTATATGAAATTCAAGAATCTAATTACACGTTTGAACATGAGATGGTCAAGGTTGTACATTAAAGAGGATTTTCACTTGAATTAGAATTTTTGTATATCAAAGTTTTATATTTCAAAATAGGACATGCTTAATTTGCTGGTTGATGGCACAACCTACTACATGGGTTTATGTGTTTATAATATCACTTCTATTACTATAAAAAATAAAAAAATAAAAATTATCCCTTTCATAACATCATGTCGTAACAATCACAAGGAAAAAAAAAAGTCAAATATTATCTTTTTATTTTTCCCCTCATTCTTTGCACGCCTAGAACAAAATCGACTCTTTGATATGCTCCATCGTCTTCTATGTCACCCATTAGTATACTATTTGACTTCATTACTTAATAGTTTATTTGACATAAGCCCTACTTTTCCATTTTCAAGGATCTTCTACAAATCAAAATAGTCTTCTAAAATTATCAACGAAATCCCATTTATACATTATGAGAGAAGAATGATATTTTTATTGTTTGTAAAAATGTGCCAACCAATAAATTGACTGGAGGAAAATCTTTGATATGATGATCGCTATTGCTTCCACAAATACCTATTAGCATAAATTATTGAACTGCAGTCAATAGCCTTGTAATTCAACATATATTACTTGATGTTTTCAACGGAGACATTTATAATTTAAATTCTCCAACCTCCAACTAGGGATGGAGTTACTTGTGGACCATTAGGGCCTTGGCCCCAGTAGTTCCTTTATATATACAATTAAAAAAAAAAAAAAAAGATATATAGAGTTTATATTTGAAGTTGAAATTTTCAATAATTATACTTAATTATCTCTTACCAATTAAGTTGGCCCAAAAAAATTATAAAAAAAAATAGAAATAGTCAACTAATCCACACTTACGCCCGTTTTAAACAAAAATCCTATAGTTAATAAATGCTTAAACTTAATGGTGTCTCCATATTGAAGGCATTAACCACTCCAAGAAATGTCTCCAACCCATGCATGGAAATTTCAAGATGTCCTTGAATTTTGAGAAATGTATAAATTAATCGTTCTGTTGCTATTTTATTAATGGGATTGGATGGAAAATACATCACATGAGATGCAGCAAGTGATTCAATAACCTCGCAGTTCAACTTACATCACCTGATGTTTTCCACGAAGGCATCCAGAATTTAAATTCTCCAAACTCCAACCAGGGAGCCTTGACCTTAGCTCACAAGTAGTTTCTTTATATATAAATATATGTATATATATATATATAATTACAAAAAATGAATATATAGAGTTTAGTCTCTTTAGATTTGATTGATATACCTAATTATCTCTTAGCAATTAAGTTGTCCCACGAAGAAAAAAAGAAAAAAAAAGAAATAGTCAACTAATCCACGCTTACGCTGGTTCTAAACAAAAAATCCTGTAGTTAATAAATGCTTAAACTGAATGGCGTCTCCATACTGAAGGCGTTAACCACTTCAAGAAGTGTCTCCAACTCGTGCACGAAAAATTCAAGAAGTCCTTGAATTTTGAGAAATGTCTAAATTAATCATTCAGTTGCTATTTTGATAACGGGATTAAATGGAAAATACATCACATGAGGGAAAATTATTAAATACTCTGAAAGTACAAAAAAAGTGTACTTCCCCCCCCCTCTCATATAAATAGTGGGTTTCACTATAAATTTAATTAGTGGGACCCATAATTATATGGGATAGAGGAGTATACATTTATGGTACTCCATAAGTATCCAATAATTACCCTTACGTGAAAAGCAGCAAGGATTCAATTTAATAATATATTCATTTAATGTAAAATTTATTTGAATTTGTTAACAAAATAATGACAAAGAATCAATTTAGAAATTTATTAAAGTACAAGGTCTTATTCTTAAAGAACAATGATCTCAACCCTAAGTTTAGGGGGTCTTCTGTATTTTTGCCTCTTTTTTTTATTTATTTTATTTTATTACACACACACATATACATTGGTGTATGGAATTAGGTGCTAGAGAGGATATTACAACATAATGTTGTTTATATACAATAATTTAGGATAGTCTCTGGCTTTAGAGTCAAGAAATATTGAATTTCATATTGATAGATGATTAAGTTGAAATGCATTAATTTTTTAAACACAAAATAAGTACTGTTTTAATTTTCCATGCATTAATTTAGTATTGAATTTTTTGTTTATATATAAATTCTTATTATTAACTTGTGATTTTTTTTTTGTTCATACTATCCCCCCCCCCCAAAAAAAAAACATAAAATCTTGGCTCCGTCCCTACCTCCAACTATCAATGTATAAAATAATAAAAATAAAAAATAAAAAAAATCTTTGAACTACCACTCATATTGATCGTAATGATTCCTTTTGAATTTTCATCTTAAATCAAGACTCAAGAGACCTACCACCCTTAATCATTGCCAATAGGGTTATTGGCATGAGCTTAGCCTTATCATTTAACTATCAGATCAAGCTAATCAAGGTTTTAGTTCAAATCTACACAAGGTGAAAAGCAGAGAGAAACATGGTTAAACCCTAACTATAAACTATATCTTAAATTCACAAAAGTTTGCAATCTGCTAGGCAAAACAAACAAAAAAAGGAACAAAAAACAAAGAATTGATTGATAATATACTTCAATTTTCGTTGATTGATTGCTTTATTTTTTAGAGATTATAAGAGATGCTTATTTAAATGTTCTAGAATATGGATCGAGATACTCTTAAAAACACTTTAAACAGAAAAATTAAATCTTATTATAGAGTTTATAATTTTAGGTTGACAACCATAAACAAATGTAACCGTTCAGAACTTAGTTTGTTTAGTTAATTAGTGTTGAATTAATATTGGAATCAAGACAATCCAAATTCAAAACAATTGAAGACTCAATATAGTAGAAAAGAGATAGCTGGAAGATTGCATTTCAAGTACTGCAGCTCGATTGGTTGAATTCCACTTAACTCAAACGGTCGAAGTGCATGTCTCAACTGATTAAGACTTAGGCAGAATGGATTCTTAGCTTATTTTTTCAGTTGTTTGATCTAGGGTTTTGATGGATTTTAATTCTTAAGTGGAAATAAGTACAAACCCTAAAGCACGTTTTTGAAGATACAATAGGGTAGTGTTCTGTACGTAGATCTTAAGTTTTTCCAAACCCTTTTGAAGCTACAACTAGAGACTACGTGCAAACATCATATCCACTTATAAAGTAAAGTAATTGTAGTTAGTTAACCATAGTTATTGATCAAATCTTTGAGCAGAGAATTCGGAGTCATGAACAAGGGAGTTCGTATGCAACAATCCATAATAGAAAAATCCATGGATTCAAAATTACGTGCGGTCACGCCAATAAGTACTGCATGAAGTAACAGTAGATTTAGAGTTAAGTCTATTGTACAAACTTCAATTTTATTAATAAATATGTTGTCTTGAAGATTGTTTAGGTTAAATCAACCCCAAGTTTTTCTCACTGGTTTTCCTGGGTCATCATTTCTAGTGTCTATGTAATAATGTGTTTGTGTGATATGTTAATCAATTTAATCAAAAGCATAATTAATTAATTAATTGGTTAAAAGTTGATTAATTTTGTGATAACCGGGGCCTAAAACCCAAACACTTATTTTGAAAAATTCCAAATAATACAAAATTTAAGCTTAAGTCTTTTTTATGACAAACTTGACGTTCTACATCAATAAACTACAACATAATTAGCAAATATAAAATTGGTGGTTTCTTTACAAGCAAATAATAGGATTTAGATTCATGTTGTGGATTGCACGAGGCTGTTCAATTGAAAGATCTTACATTATTTATTGGAAATTCTCTTTAATTCTTATTTGGACTTGGTTGCTTTTTTTTTTTCCTTTCTTGGTGTGAATGGAAAGTTGTAAAGAATCCTAAATTGTTATATGTTAATTGTTATATTTTTCATATTTTCACATGCATCACTAGTTATCGTTGTATATATAGGTATATACATGGATATGTTATAATAATGCTATTTGAGTTTAGAGAATATTGTTTCATAAGTTGTTAAAGTAAAAATTCAATAACTGGAATTTTCTAAGTGAAAATTCAAAATTAGACATTTTTGATTAGTCGAAGTTTTGGCTAGATCAATCGAAATGGAAAAGAAAAAATCCTAGAGTCTCTGGATGACTCGATTGTTGCTCGATTCCTGTTCAACCGATCGAAAAGAGCACTCAATTGATCGAAAGTAATTTTCGGCCGATCGAAAATCGTGAATCGAGATTTTCTGCAGAATTTTCAGTTAACTGTTCAAAGAGTTTAATGAGGTTTTAAGCCTAGTGAACGGTTTTATAAAACATTTTAACTCTTCATACGTGCCTTTTGATGAAACATAATCCTATGGATATAAATAGAGGCTTATATTCACTTGAAAAATAACTAACTCTACAAAAAATAGTAAGTTAAAGAGAAACACAAGAAATCTTGTGGCCATTCTCCATAATTGCTATCTGTATAACCTAATATCTTAGTTGTATTCTGAGGATAAATTTGCGATAATCCTTTAGCAACAATAGTGTGGGTGGCAAATATTATCTAAGAAAAATAATTTTGTGTCATCAAATTATCTATTTTTTATTTATCTTTTGTATTAGTCTTGTTCTTCTATTATTACTTTGTATAATAGGTATCAAACCCAAGTTTGGTATTACTTGTGGGTTAGAAAAGGACGTACGTGTCTTATTCGTTTTGATTAGAGGACTGAGGCAGGCCTAACTTTCTATGTCAAAATCTAGGAAATAGGTAAGAGAAAAATTAGGAAGAACAAGAAAAGTAAAGAGTGAGAAAGATATGAGCGTACATTAATTATAGGCTTGTTTAGTTGATCATAAATAAAGGGTAGGAGACTGTAGAGTACGTGACTAGTCGCAGGAGAGGATGGTGCAGAGAAATTAGCAAGGATGGAGAAATTATAAGGTCTATACGGTGGATAAGTGACGCGGTCCATTATTCTACTAAAAAATTTCTATCTGTTTAAAATTGTTAGTTAGAAAAAAATTTTAAACAAAAATTAATTACTGATTCAACAATTTTAAACAAGTGGAAATTTTTTAGTGAAATGATGGATAAGTGACATGATTCACTAGAGGACTCTATAATTTCTCAAAAGATGAGATCTTAGTTGCTATTTTTAGTTGTTTAGGCCATAAATTGAAATGAGTTTTAAAAAACTAATTAAGTGAATGAAGTGTCAATATCTTATAACTTAAATAAATGAGAGGTGCTACGATCACAATATTTTTACAACAAATTATAGGTGGTTAGTTGTTATTGGTTCAAATTTGAACCTAACATTAAGATTACTTTTTTGTCCCAACAATAACAACCAATAATAACCTGCCATTTAGGATTTGTTGTAAAAATATTGTGAAAATATTGTGTACGTAACAACTCTCAAACTTCAAATGAATCAAAGACCTTTTTTTTTTTTGGATAAATAAATCAAAGCCCATTAAATATGGGTAAATTACCTTCTTCCAATTAAAAATAAATAAAAAAGAATAAAGTGACCCATGCTACATTCTTGTGCATTTAGTTTTGTGTCAATGCTTGTGTTAGCTTTCATAGCTGCCGTGTAGTTTGGACTAAATTGGCTGTTTAATAGAAGAGAAAAACTAAAATAAAAAACAAAAAATCATGACATTGTCGCGTCGTGGATGACTTAACGAAATTATGGTGTGACTCAGTAGGCTATGGTGTCTAATGGTTTGATGCCACATTTCAATTTAACTTGCTGCCAGATATTTTATATGAAAAAATTGAATTATTCACAAATAAAATATATAAATAGGTAAAAAAATAATTAAATAATCATACAAGACAAATCGAAAATGAATTGAAATGGTAAAGATTAACATGAATTTTTTAAAATTATCTCTCTCTCTCTCTCTCATATTATGTGTATTTATTAGAAGAAACCACACGCAATGATGGAGTCAGGATTTTAGTCTAGAGGGGCAAGATTTAAAGATAATATTAAAATATAAAACCTCAAAAAAATAATCAATATTAATATCTGGCAGCAAAATCAAGAGTTCGAACTAATGTCCCTGTACTCAAACTCTAAAGCCTGTATTATTTTTTCTATTATTATTATTAATTTTTTTTTTTTAATCTTCTATCAATTCACCTTTCAATTTCGAACTCTTGATTTTGCTATGAACCTAAATTTAAATCCTTTGAAGAATATAAGACATACAAATCAATTGAAATACATCAAATAAACAAAAATAAATAAAAAGGATAAACATTCAAAATGCCGCGAAAGTGAAATGCCGAAACGGAGGGACAATATAAAAGTTCTTTTTGTTTAAAAAGAAATGGGATATAAAAGTTTTATTTATAAAAAAATGGGAGATAAATTTTTTATTTTTTAAACAAAAGTTACAGTAATGTGGTTAAAAAGTGCCGTGAATATCTCCTATAACTTTTCCTCATTTTGTTGGTGATACAGCTATTTTCTTGCAAGTAGGAACTGCTTTTTGTTCTTTTTCTTAGGTGAGGAGGGGCAGAGCATTTAAGAGGATCCTATATACACACTTATAAGCATTTTTAAGAGGAGCTAGGGGGCACTTGTCCCCTCTCGCCGCCCTCCCTGGCTCTGTGCCCCTGGGCACACGCGAAGCAACTATTGTGAAATAGAATATTGTTTTAACATATAATAATAACAAGTATATCGATATTACTTTAATCGATGATTTTTTTTAGTGAATGGGGAATCTCATCCCTCTTTCATATGAATGGTAAATCTCACTTTATTTTATATAGAAAACAGAGCTGTAATCAAGTAAAAAAAGTGATTGATGTATAGATAATTAGATGGAGGGAACACGCGTGCTTACTCAAAAACAAAAAAGAGTGATTAATAAGATCAACAAAAAAAAAAAAACCCCGCATTTGCTTAGAAAGGAAACATTGAATAGGGACAAGAAAGTTCACGTATTGCGTACGTATGGAATGTGGTTGGGGAAGACATGCCTTTTGATTTGTGTATAGAGTTTAAATCAATAAAAAAAACAAAAACAATAAATGAAACGTAACATTTTCATTGGGACCATTCCACGCTTGATTATACATTATACCAAAAAAAAAAAATAATAATAATAATAATTAAAATTAAAACCAAACGGCGTGTGCCTGCCATGACCATTGTAATTTTATAAGATTAGTGTAGGGCCCAAGAAGATGTTTGACTCATATTTTACTTTCACAATATAGAGGGGGAGCAAATAATTTTATGTCTAATGTCTCTTTTTTCCAAATGAATAATTGAAACCTACCCACAAAAAATCATATCCAAAGCTATTTGATGCTTTTCTTTTAAACTATGATATAGTATTTTACAAGTCACCAAAACCAAACCCAATAAGATATTTAAATTTATATATAAAGAACCTTTACAAACCATGATTGTTTTTGATTGTTTTTTAGATGAATCACGGTTATTGACTAATATTAAATTTCTTGGTATTTGGCTCTTACTCTAAACTTTTTAAATAAGTGAGGGTGGTCCTTATTGTGGTCCTCCTCGCCCGTGCGCGAGTATTATTAGGAGGGATTTATTATATATTAAAGAATCAAATATAAAATCTTCTATTAATTTAACAAATTAAAGAAGACTCAAATATAAAATGGGAAATATATATATATATATATATTTCATGAAAAGAACTTCTGTGAGATTCTCTCAAAGCTACAATGTTATATACATTGTGTCATTTGCTTGAGATTAGGGTTGAAAAAAAGAAGAAAAAAAAGCAAAGTTGAAATGCACTTCTTGTAGAGTACTAGTATTTTGAAGTGGTATAGTTAAGTAGTTAAGTTTCCTTTGCAAAACTAGCCCATTTAAGCCCACAGAAACCATTTGAAAGTTGACAATTATAGCATGCTTTATTCAGTGTTGCTTCCAACTAAAACATGTTTTAAGAACACAAGTTAACGTGTTTCCATTAGTTTATTATTTGATTTGAAAAGAAAGAAAGAAATGAAGTTAAACTATATAAAATATCAATAAAAGTATTTACAACTGCTATGAATTTATACGTGTATGCATACGAGCATTCACACTGATCTCAACAAAGTTCTTACTTAATTTTTGTTAGAAAGTCTTTTTTTTTTAATATACCTACTTTTTAAAATAAATTTTCTAGCAAAACTCTCTATTTATTTCTCTATAATATTTAAATATTAATTTTCTATCTCAATCAGGTCAGCTCCTAAACCCATAGCCTAATTCAGACCATCAAAGTCGCATGCTCTCCTCCACTCCATCAGCCTGACCTAGTTCTACAGTCACAACTTACCTAATTCTACAGTCACAACTTATTTTGCAACAATATTTGAAGAAAGAAATCACGAAAATTTGAACAAAACCTTTTGCCTTCGTTTATGAGCTACACCTAGTGATATCCATACCCATTTACGTCAATCAACTCGCAACTCCGAAACCTATATTTTAGGAGATCCAATGAGAAGAAAAACAGGGACGATGATATTGATATCCAACAATGTTGATGGTTATTATAACTTTTGAAAATTGTGTTGAGTTGCTAGTGAGTTTGTTGGAGACCAAAAAGTGGGTTTGACTCACCAAAATTTTGGGTGGGGTGGGGGAAGATTTTTTAAGCTCATTGAGAATGTTCTAACTCTTCATCATTTACATGTGTGTCTTTTAAATGTTCATTGAAAAGTAAACATCTGATGTTTCTTAATTTGTGCATTTAAAACACTCATTAACAAGGTCTTTAAACTTTATTTTATGATGCCAAAGGATTTAAACTTATATGTCAACCACTCATAATATTTGTTCTTTACTAACAAGTCAAAACACCAATTGATTTCATTTTGGTATATATATGTGTGTGTGGATTCGATCTCATTCCTCATTTCACGACAAAAATCTTTACCAAATTGAGCTAACTTAGCATATTGATACTATCATAACACAATCCCCTCCCCCAAATAGCATAATACTAGATTTGGCATAAAAATAAAGATAAAATTTAGCTACAAAATTAGTTGTAACCTAAAGGTATAACTACAACTTCACTCAATATTTTTTACTTGGATGTGAATTTTGACAAATCAACTAGATTATATTTTATTCTCTTTCTCAAAAAAGATTATATTTTCTTCTTATATCCTTTGTACTTGCAAAATTTCTAGAAGATTAAAGATCAATAACTATGTCATCAGTTAATTGTTTAAATTGTAAAATTTTGTAGTTTAAAATTATGCATAAAAATTAAATTTCTGAATCATATAGCAAATAACATCTAATTTGCACAAAATTTGATATATTTTGTTAAGAGTGTAAAAAACATACAATATATTAATTAGGTTTTAAAAATATGTAGTAATGTTAATTTTTTTAAAGGAAGTTGTAGTCTTAGGCTACAACAAATTTTGTAGTTAAACTTTATCTTAAAAATAATGCATAATTTTCTTCTTTTTTTTTTGTTTGGGAGGAGAAGAGAAAAATGGATTTTTACGGGATAAAATCCATATATTTCTCTATTTAGCAATTTTGTGAGAAGTAATTATATTAGGGGGGGCAATTCGTGTTCACATGTCGGATTCGTGTTGTGTCAATTCATGAGTATTCGACTATATAGGTTAATACTAACCCGACATATTTATTAAACGGGTCAAAATTTCTTAACCCTAACACGACCCATTTATTAAATGGGTCAATCATATCGACCTATTTATCGGATTTTATCAAAATGAAAAAAAATATATATATTAAAAAACAAACAAATAAATATTTTTAATATAAAATTCAGAACTAACGACTAACTGCATTACAAATAATCATTCAAAACTAAAGCATATTCCAATATCACAAATAATCAATCACAATATTTCAAAGAAAATAAACCACAACAACTAATAAGTTTATATACCTAAAGTTTGAAGGGTATATTGGTAAAATGTCATTTAATTAAACGAGTTAGACAAGTCAAACGGGTTTTATGTGTTTAACACTAACCCAATACGTTTATTAAACGGGTCAGCCGTATCAACTCAAATATGACACGAACTCTTTAAGTCTCAATCCATGACCTGCTAATTTCATTTCATGTCGTGTCGAGTTCGTGGGTTGTGTCCAATTTTACCACCCCTATATAAAATAGAGAGAATGTCCATTAAATTTCCTTCCCTTGTATGTGTTCCCAAAAATCAAAAGTGAGCGCAATGATCCATTCCTCTCTCATTAATTTAGAAGAAATTAATTTTTCATCCTCAATTATTGAATATAAACAAATAAAATATCCGATATAATAGGAAATGTTTTTTTTTTTTTTTTTTTTTTTTTAATTTCCTTCTTCTATACACTTCGGAATACACTAAAAAAGAGGAAAAAAATTGTCTCATTTTATTCTATTTTATTATAAACTCTCAAACATAGTATCAATGTTTTTAATTTCTGTTGAGGGTATCAAAGTACAAATAGAATATTTTTATCAGCATTATTTTATGACAAAGATCAAAATCAAAGTCTACATCTCACACACTCATACACACCCTCTCATTAAGAACAAGATCCCTGAAATCTTAGCAAGCCACCAACTGATCATGATAATGGCAACCAATTCAGTTCTGCTTCTTGCATGGCTACAAGAAATAGTCAAGAAGATATATAAAACGACAAAGTTAGAATAATTAAAAATAAAAATAAAATACAGATGAGAAAATATATTTTAAAGCTGTGCGCATGGCTCATCCAAGAGGTGCTCATACATGGGTGGCATGGACTAGAAGGCATGAGTTTATGATTGTCATTGGTGAGAATCGTGTCACACTCGAGCTGCTAGATTTTCACGCTGACGGATAGCTTGAAAAGGTTGTTGTCATCTTATGCGTAAGATATTACGTATTTGAACTCTTCAACTCATGCGCAGAGATTGAAAGTTACACCATAAAAAATTCCATTTTTTATTTTGTTGGGCATGATGCAATCTAAAATGTCCAACGGGGAGAAGAAAATTGTTTAGTTGACTATTTATTATGAGTAAAATTTTGCTTTAAGTCCTAATTGTTTAGTGTATTACAATTTAAAACCTCTTTCTTTACAAAGGGTTGTCCCAACGTTAGATAGGTGAGATCTTAGGGAGGTTTTATGTGGGGGAGTTTGAACCTAGCTATACCTGAACGTTGACTTGCATTTCTCTCTCTCTCTCTCAAACTACCATGATAAGTTATTGCAAAACCAAAAAGGATAGGACGGCTTAAGCTTACCCTATATAATCACCAGCAGTCATTTCTACACAAGTGAACCAAAAATCCAAAAGCAATCTAAAGAAAAGGAACATATAATACTTAGAGAGGCAGGTTGGAAATCAAAGCATCACAAAAATGCTATCTGGGGCTAATACTACTTCTTGCTTCCAAAATGTCCCACTGCAGATCTATTCTGTGAATGAAGAAGATGTTGTTTCAGCCTCCTCTCTTGAAGGAAACTCGGCCTCAGAACCTCATCCAAACTCTTTCCTCTATAACTTTTCAGTTCTCAAGGACAAGGTTCATCAGGTACAATCTTTGGTTAGCATCCTTATCAACACGGATCATAGCCAACCTGAACCAGCAACATCTTTTGCTGTGGCCAGCATGAGTACTGTGATTCAAGAAATCATCTCGTCCGCGACTTCAATGATGTTCATTTGCCAACAAATGGGGCTTGGTCCTACTGCAGCTGGTAGCACTAGCACCGATGAATTGCACCATGGCCATCAAGGCCAGCGTCATCAAACTCGGTTTTCTCAACCAAACTTTGGTGGCAATCGTGCTGGTAACATAGGCCAAGAAAGAGGGCAAGGTTTCTTTTCTAGTGAAACCCTTGCTGATTGCTGGTATGGTGGTGAACCCTTTAATAATTATGGTACTAGTAAGGATGAAACTCGAAGTGGTGCTGTTGGCAACAACGTTAATAGGGTCGAAAGGAGAGATCAAGTGGCTCAAGGGGGTGATACTAGTGAAGCGATATTAGAAAGGATTACATCAAAGGATTATGATATCATTGAATTAGATGCTGCGGATTTGTTGGCTAAGTACACACATTATTGCCAAGTTTGTGGGAAAGGGTTCAAGCGTGACGCGAATTTGAGAATGCACATGAGGGCTCATGGAGATGAATACAAGACTAGTGCCGCTTTAAGCAACCCCATGAAGAATAATAATGGAGGCGCCTCAGGTAATCGAGACGGTTTGCTGAAATTGCCTAGGAAATATTCGTGTCCACAAGAAGGGTGTAGGTGGAATCGAAAGCATGCCAAGTTTCAGCCTCTGAAATCCATGATTTGTGTGAAGAATCACTACAAGAGGAGCCATTGTCCTAAGATGTATGTTTGCAAGCGTTGCAATCAGAAGCAATTCTCAGTGCTTTCTGATTTGAGGACACATGAGAAGCACTGTGGGGATCAGAAGTGGCAATGCTCATGCGGTACCACATTTTCTAGGAAAGACAAGCTTATGGGCCACGTTGCTTTGTTTATTGGGCACACCCCAGCTACAATCTCTCTGTCAAAGCTAGCAAAAGTTGAGCAACAAACGTTGCAAATGCAAATTGATGATAGGCACAGATGATCATGTGGTAAATCATCAAGAGCTGTTTTTCTCTAAATCTTGTTATTTTCTATATAGAAAATAATGTACTAATACGTTTTAATTTTAATTAATGTACTAATATAAAGCCTAGACTAGATATACCTAGTTGCTGTGGACGAATACAACATGAAGTAACTTGCTTCATATGGTTCATATATATATTTTATATATTATGGTTGTATTAATTTCTCCTCTTTGATGCTATGTTAACTAAGCAGTAGACAATATTATGCTTATTCCTAAATCCAAAGCGTGAAGATCTTGCTCTGCAAGAGTTAGTTTCGTAAGGAATGTAAAGTTCTTGGAAGAATTTTTTTTGTTGATGAGGAAAAGAAAATAAACTAGCTACTTTGACTTGTGGTGGCGTTGTGTCGTCATAACTCATAAGCTAGTTGTGCTGTCATTGTTTTCTTTTCTTTTCAATGTTTTCATTCTTTGCCCTCTTAGTGAGGTTATCAACAAATTCCAGAAAGAAACAAAGAAAATGAGACACGTGGCCCAAAAAGGGCAATTTATAGTTGCACTTCAAGTTTTCACATTTACCGGTCCCAATTCAACATTAGAGTCGTACCTAGAAGTTCTAGGCTAGAACCTTATTTTGGAATCACCTGCCGGCTCAAAGTATCTTGGAGGAACTCCATGATAAGTAGTTAAGCTACTCTTTGGTCATTCAACCCCGGCCCAGCAAGGAGGAACTTATAAAAACGAAGCCTCCCCGCTTATTTTGGGATGAATTAATATTATTAGACACAAATCTGATTATCCCAATAAATTTTCTTTTAAAAATTTGTGGTTTTTATGGATGGAAAACTTTGATTATTGAGCTTCAATGGAAAAAGGATCCTCCCCATTTCAAATTTTATCTATTTTGTGTTTTAGATTTTATTTTACAAATAAAAGATACATATTACTTTATTCATAAAATTCAAAACTCTTTCTAACTACCCATTTGAAAATAGGGAAAGAGATGGAAATGAATAGGATGTAAATGATCTTTTAAGAATATTTTTTCTATTCACTTATTTGAGAGTTTAAGTAAAAGAAATTGAAAAAATCATTCTCTTATTTAAAAGTTTAAGTAGAAATGAATGGAGTGGTTAGCTAGGAGTGCTCATTCTTTTTCGTCAAAAGTTTAAATTTTCCTTTCACCAAATTAGAAAGAATTAGAGGAAATAGCATGGAGATTAATAACATTTAGACCAAAATGTTCATAATATCCATTTATATTTTACAAATTTCTTGTAATTCACCTCTCTTATTTTATTTTTTTTGCCTCACTTTAATTACCTAATTTTAATGATATTTCATTGTTTTTTTTTTGCTCTTTAGTTTTTGTGAAGTGAATGAATATTGTTGTATTGCTTTTTAAGCCATCATCATGATCAATTTGCTTATAGTACTTTTATCTTCTTCTTCTTCTTCTTTTTCCCTTTTTTTTTCCCAAATATATAATATAATATAATACACAAAAGCATAAATTGAGAGAAAGTACAATAAAAAAATTTAATTTGATTCTAATTACATACAAGTTAACTTTGTGTTAAGATTTATCTTTATTTGATACCAAGTGTCTCTATATTTTAAATACACTTCGATTTCAAGCCAAGAGAGTCATTTAAATTATACTTTAATTATGTGTTAATTATATTATATTAAAATTAATGTATTTGTAATTATAAAATATAAAAGGATTCAATTCAAAGTTATTATACTTCTATTTAATACTATGAATATGTACCGTCTATTATTTATTAGGTAGAAATATTTTATATGTATATAGATACATGAATTTTCATGTATATAATGTTTCATATATATATATGGGAAATTACATTTTGTTCCACCATAAATTATACCCCATTTTTGACTTTGCCCTATGAACTATTGATATGTATGATTGACTCCCCAAAGTTATAACTTTGAGTTTCAATGTTTCCATTGTCATATGTTTTGGAGTTAAGTATGGCAAAACTAAGTATTAAAATGCTAATATTTCTCCAACACAAATATGAGGAGTAAATTGGTATTTTTTTTTAATTCTAAATTTTGTTAAACTTAACAACAAATAGACAACAAAGTTTTCGATTTAGGAGGTTGGATCACGCATTTTGATAGTTCAAAAGGCAAGTGCAAAATAAGTTATAGTTTATGGTAGAAAAGTAATTTTGATCCCATATATATTGCACCATTGCATATGCTACCAGGGACGGACCCACGTTAGGGCAGAGGGGGGCCATGCCCCCACCCCCCCCCCCCCCAATTTTGAAAAAAATACAGCACTCTGTACTTTAAGAAGTCATCCTATGTAATAATGATGGAGCCTTGACTCTTGAATTTGAAAAAAGAGATGGTCAGATAAGGACAAATGAGATAAAAAATAAAAAGAATAAAAAAACTAGAAATTGGCAATCAAAAAGTAAAGCCTGTGGGACTGGGAACTATGAATCAAATGTGTGCAGTGGTTAGTAATAAATATTATTAATTGATAACGCTTGTTTGTTGGTTTATTTTATGAATTATTAACTATTTTTAGAAAATAATTTATTAACATTAATGATGTTGTAGCGGGGTATGTTTGTTTGGTTTATTTTTTGGACTAAATTTTGAAACTATAGAGCTATATAATATGGAAATAATGAAACTTTTATTTGAATGGTTGATGATGGGAAAATTATCTATAATATTTGATTTTTTTAAAGAGAAAAAATTACAAATAATTTGAAGTTGATAATGCAGCATTGCCTCTAGTGTTGATGTCCTAATTCATGAAAATTTTCAAACAAAATTCCAAAAAATTACCACCAATTAAATCAGTATCAATTCAAATTTTGAAAATATGAGATTATAATGTTAATAAATGGGATGGAATTCGACAAAGCTTGAGTAGATGTTAATTTTGATTTTCATAAACTTTTTTGTGTTTATACTCCCCCCCCCCCCAAACTTCGAATTCTGGTTCTGTCCTTGTATGCTACAATGAGATATAAGCTAGTAATATTATTTCAATAAAACATGATTTTAGAATTACTATTAGGACAAAATTTAGTTACAAATTTGTTTATAGCCTTAAGTTACAACCTTACTCGATATATTTTTATTGGAGGTGAATTTTTACAAATTCATCATTGGATTACATCTTCTTCTTATATCATTCATGCTTGCAAAATTTCTAGAAAAGTAAAGATTAATAGTTATATCCTCAATAAATTGTTTAAATTGTAAGTTTTTATAGTTTCAAATAATAAATAAAATATAATCTTATAAATCATATAATAAATAATATCTTATTAACACAAAATTTGACATGCACATTAAGAGTATAAAGAACATGCAATTCAACGATTGAATTTTCAAAATATAGAGTAATTTTTATTTTATTGAGTAAGGTTGTAGTTTTAGACTACAACCAATTTTGTAGCTAAATTTTGTCCTTATTATTATTACTTATAATTTTATGAAAATAATAAAAACACTAATGATAGCTTCTTTAAAAAAAAAAAAAAAAAAAAAAAAAAAAAAAAAAAAAAAAAAAAAAGAAGAAGAAGAAGATGATGAAGAAGAAGAAGAAGTGTTATAATAGTAATGTTGTTATTGAATTATTTCTTTTTATTTCTTCTCCTGATACTCGCAAATGGGTTTGACTTACCTCCAATACTTTTTAAATGGACATCTCCAATAATCATTTTAAGTATACAATGTCAAGTAGTAGTAGGTTTTAATTTCTACATTTTATTTAGTTAATGTGTGATATGACAGTTTTTCATTAAAACAAAATGAGATTACAATTAAAAAAGTAATGGAAGTAAGCCAAACCCCTCGCAAATAACGTTACATGCATTTCATTAATTTTTTATTAAAAAAAAAATCTAGATCTATAAAATAGCTTAATTCCTTTTTCTCAAAAAAGAAAAAGCTTAATTCCATTATATTATATCACATTTAATCCGTTCCTCTATAAACTCTAATGCAAACTATGCGGGGTTGCCAAACCCAACCAACCTGTTACATTAAATAATAAAAGCAGACTCAACATCAACTCGAAATCACATATTATCATTGAATTAGAGCCAGAATTTTGGGGTTCACAGATGTGTTTTGGTAAATCATTTAGAGAAAAAGTTTTGGGGAGGATTCAAGAGAGAAATTTAATCGATTCCTATTTGCGTCATAAAATGATAAAAGAGGAAATTTTATATTTATTGCCTGAATTTTGGGATCCCAAATTCCAAATTTTTTTTGATAAATTAAATTCCAACTTCAATCCCATCTAATTAGATGGAATTTCACAATTGAAGGCCATGAAGGATTTGCAATTTGATGGGTGCACCAATAAAAAAAGTGAATCTAATTCTTTCTGTAAGGACACGATTTTGTAACGAATCACAACAGTGTTGGGTTCGCACGTAAAAAGGCTCAAACAATATCATTTGTAGAGCGTGGGTTTGAAAGGTTAGGCCTTAGTCGCCAGGCGGTGAGTCTTTTAGTGCTGTTCATACATAGCTAAGTTATTTTCGCCCTAGGAGTCTTTCTCCAGGAGGCGGGCTTGGCCATTTTTTCCCAGCCTGCCTCCTAGAGAAAGACTCCTAGGGCGAAAATAACTTAGCTGTGTATGAACAACACTAAAAGACCCACCGCCTGGCGACTAAGGCCTAGCCTTTCAAACCCACACTCTACAAATGATATTGTTTTGGCCTTTTTATGTGCGAACCCAACACTGTTGTGGTTCGTTACAAAATCGTGTCCTTACACTTTCTATTTTTGGTCTCCTTCAAAATATGTGTATATACACACACAACAAAGTTTAAAGCCCCGTATTTTATATTTTCTACCAAAATTACAGTCAAATAACGGAATTTATAAGTGATGGGATTTTAAATGATGGAAATGTAAAATTTGTGTGTATTTGACAATTGCTTCATCCAAACACGCCTAAAGAATGGAATATGTAATTAATGATATTTTAAAAGTTGGAAATATAAATCATATCCTAAAATAGTCCAAATTTTCTGTCTCAATTTATATATAATTGTTATGTATATATATTAATGAGATTTTAAAAGTTAGAAATATAAATCATATTCTAAAAGGGTCCAAATCTTCTGTCCCAACTTATATATAATTGTTATGTATATATAACAATTTATTTTTCCAAACATATATGTGTTTGAGTTGTTATCATTGACTTATTGTTATATTTTATGTTAAATTATGTTAGAGAGGTGCTGAGTAATTCTTAGGTACCCCAGCAGCATGAAAAATGACGTTTCTTCCTCTCACATTCATAGTATGACCCACTTATTAAATTTATGGTAGAGTTTACCATGTTAAAAGAGGGAGCATCATTTCACTATATTTTAGAACTACTTAAGAATTTTTTGAGGTTACTAAAATATCCACCAACAATAAGGGTTCATTGAATATTATACCATTTTTATCAAATATAAAATATGGAAGTACAATATTTAATGTGGAAAAGATGCTTGGCTTCACCATTCACCGAGTCCCTATTAGTATATCTAATAAAAAACTATATAAGCCACATCAAAAGAAAAATAATGTGTTTCTCAAAAAAAATTAAAAAAAAATAATGTATTCCTATGTGTGAAAGGTCTCTATTTGAAGGAGTTAATTTTCTAAATAATGTATAGTTCTAAATTCCATGGTTAAAAAGAAAAATAATAAGTTACTCTCGATCGGTATTGTTTTGACATTTTGTCTTACATAGAACTAGGGATGGCAATTTTGCCTCACCCCGCTTCGCCCCACGCGGGTTTTCTCCACCCAGCAAAGGTAGTGGGGCGGGGTTGGGGTAAGATTTTAGCCTCGCACTATGGGGCGGGGTGGGAATGGGTTTAGACTTTTTAAACCCACCCCACCCTGTGTTGCTAAGGGGTTATAACTGTAAATTTTTCATACCCTAAAACTCTACTATTTAAACAAATATATCAATATTAGCTTATTTTATTCTACCCAATATGGTTCTTTGCCTTTATTTTGTTATGTGTTATACTATGAGATTTTTTTTTTTTTTTTTTTTGTCTTGTTAGACACTTGGATATATTATTCAATTTTTTCTAAAAAATTATTTGATTTGATGAGATAAATTTAATTGTAATTTCAAGTATTTTTTTATTAATGAAATAGGTTTCATTAAAAAAATTGTACTTGTTGTAAGGAAAATTAACAAAAAGTAGAGTTGTACGAGGTGGGGTCAGGTTTCGCGGGGGCTTCAAGGGGTGAGAATGGGGTGAGAAAGTTTTCCCTGTCATGCGGGAGGGATGGGGATGGGATGAGAAAGTTTTCCCTATCATGCGGGGCGGGACGAGGCAAGGATAGGGGAAGACAAAACCATGCGAGGTGGGGACGAATATCCCATCCTTCAACCCCGTCCCACCCCATTGCCATCCCTACATAGAAAGTCATTCATGGTTATTTGAAGCTAATAATTAAATTACTAGGAGGTGAAGTTGAGAAATTAGTATAGTTCTAAATTCAATGGTTAAAAAGAAAAATAATAAATTAATCGGTATTGTGGTGACTTTTTGTCTGACATAGAACGTCATTGATGGTCATTTGAAGTTGATAATTAAATTACTGGGAGGTGAAGTAGAGAAATTAATAGTTTAAATTTAGGATCAATTATTTTGATAACAAGATAAATTATCACTTATCTCCTAAAAAATTGTAAGCATAATCATTTAACTATTCTTTTAACAGAATTACTTTCTTACTATTTTTAGAATTTTCTAGAATAGGATTGTATTTTATTGTTTTGATTATTTTTAGAGGGTTCAAAAACAAATTAAGTACATTTTGTACTTCAGGATTAGGTTATATCTTATGTGATTCTTTGTTAATTTAACACTATTTATTTTTTTTTTATTGGATTAATATTTTGAAAATCTCATATTATTTATTTATTTTTATTTTTTAAAAATAAATGTCAAATTTTGTATTAATTGGATATTACTGTATTTATTATCTAAGCTATAACACTCATGACTTATGTATAGTTTGAAAGTACAAAAATTTTAAATATAAAAATTTATATAGATGAGATAGTTATTTATTTTTATCATTTGGAAATTTTGCAAACATAAAGGATGTAAGAATCAACATAATCCAATGACTGATTTGTTAAAAAAAAAAAGAATAAATATAATTAAGTGTTGTAAACTTTAGTAGTAGCTCTAGAAATTTTTTTTGAGAGTGGTTATTAAGAAACTTAAATTATACAAAATTTAATAAAAAGAAAATTTGAATATATCAACGTCACCAAAAAAAACACACAAATACATGAAGTATTACGATTTCTTTCTACCAACAAAGAGAGAGAGAGAAAAAAAAAAAAAAAAAAACTGATAAGAGATAAAGTAGGAATTGAAAATTTTAAGATGTGAGTAATTAAGTGAGAGAGTTGAAATGATACTAAAGAAGAGAAAAACTTGGGGGGGGGGGGGGAGGGGAGAGTAGAAACATATGATATTTGCTACAGCTAAGAGCTAAGTTGATACGGAAAGCAAAATTATTGTGATTACAAAGCCAAATACACACACACACATATATATCAATAGGTAAAACTCAGAGAAAGTTCAATTAGAATTTGAAATTAAAATCCAATTTTGTGTCATGTGTCTAAATTTATATAGAGACCACATCATAATTATCCACTTAAGGGGTTAAGGATTATATTTGAGTCCTCATAATTATTTTTGGAGTAATGCTACTATGTTTATAATATTTTCACAACAAATCATATTTGACAATCTATTATTAGTGGGTTAAAAAGTAATGTCTATTGTGCCAAAATTAGAAGTAGTAACAATTTATCACGTAAGATTTGTTGTGAAATTATTATGAAAATGTTGTGAATGTAATATTACTCTTATTTTTGTTGAATCTAAATTCTTATGATTATTATATTAGGATGGTCAAATAAGTTAGTTTAGTGTGTGTGTGTGTATACTTGCAAGCGAGAGAGATATATATATATATATATATATATATACATTTTTTTTGCAAGTTAGGGTGTCCTGTGACCACCCTAGCTTACACACAAAGCTGCCCCGAGTAAACTTGTTCATGGTTAAACTAAATAGCCTCATCACATGCACTTTGCACGTGCAATGAGGCTTTTTTTTTTTGTTTAGTGTCATAATTTTTGGTACATGCATTGCCATTAAAGTTTCAAAAATAAATGGAAATATAAAAAATATAAATAAAAACTACATTAAATCATGGTTCAAATTTTTGTAGAAAAAAAAAAAACCTGTGTTTTAATTTTTTATATGTAATTTTTTTTTTTTTTTTGAGAATCTAATTTATATGTGGATAAATCAATTTGAAAATTAAGAGGAAAGTGATCCAATTTTGTAGGTAATGTTTTAGTGGGAGTTAGAGTTGTATTTTTACCGGATTATCCTTTAATTTTGTCTCTACTTAAACAGAGGGGTGTAGGGGTATTTTTGAAACCAAAAAAATGAGAATCCCAAACAAAGGAAGCCCCTTAACTCAATTTTTATGATATATTATTATAATATATGTACACACAAAATTCGTAAAAGATGAATCATGACAAAATAGTATAACAAATTATCAATTTATATTGATTTGTATATATGTGAGCACAATCCTCTTTATGACTCTTAACAATGAAAGAATACAATAAAACTCCTCTGATTCGATCTCCAAGAAATTTTACTATCCGAATGGCTATGAAGCTTGATTTTGAATCGTGCCTTGATGTCTCCAAGTTGGATGTGTAGTTGGATGTATTTGATTTGAAGTCAAGGGCCATTGGCTTGATCTCAATCAAAATTGAAGGAAAACCCCTATCTACTTTGATTGGAAGAAGTAGGGATTAGCTTGATTTTGAGGGGACAAGGGTGCTCTTTTGAACTTAGAGATGGCTCTTTATTTTGGCAGAATGTCAATAGGGTTTTTCTTTCTTTCTTTGTATCTCATTTTCTCATATGAGAAGTCTTTATTTATAAGCAATTCAATAGTATTTGATTTGGAATTATCTCTTAGCATTTATTAAAAATTAATTATGAATTATGAATTAATTTTGGTTTTCCATTAATAAGAACCTTTCATATGAGTCTTTTTCTTTTGACGTTGCCACATGACTTTCTTCATTTAATGTTGTCATATGGCTTGATTTCATTTGCTGATTGTCTGCATCATCAATTGAAAGTTAACTTGATCAAAGATATTCGATCATGATCAATTAGACGGTTGTGGGTACATCATAAAAATTTTAATGTCTACAATATATTTGAAATATTCTTAATATAGGAAATTAGGTTTTTATTTATATTTTTGTGGAGCCTTTAAATAATTGGCTACTGAGTTGTGAAACGAAAATTTATAAGCTAATTATCGATATAAAACTTCAGTGTATTATTTTTAATTCTTTAGATGGATTCCATTCCATAGTGTTATCGTGTTGATTCAAAGTGTCTTTAGGTTTTAGTCATGCATTAACTCTTCTCCCACTACCTCACTGCTCAGGTTGTATAAAAACTCTTTTGACTAGTCTAGCATTGAGACCAATCAACAAACCTAATGGTAATTAACTAATTATGTTTGTTGACGATGTGTAGGCCATTTGGGCTTCGATTAAGCATGTTCTTAGATTTTTTTTTTTTTTTTAAAAGTCTCTGATTTCATAATAATGTATGAGTACGATTTCATTAATTCTATTATTTTATTTACTAGAAGATCTATGGGAAAAAGTAAGATTTGAATCAAATAAGTCCAAGACTAAGAGTGATGTTGTCGAATATAGGATGACATAAAAGACGATAGAATATGTCAAGGTATGGATGGAGTTCTTTTCTTGACAAAGAATTTTTTAAAAACAATGATGGCTGATTTGAAACAATTACCAGAAATTATCGACTAAACTTACACATTCACACGCATAAATTACAATTTGAACCATCTAAATGGTACATTTTGTGTGTATTCACATGCATAAATTACAAACACTTCAAACATCTAAATGGACACTTTGTGTGTGTGTGTGTGCGCGCACGCAAATTTTAAAAGACTGGCCTCTACTCATGGAATTTTAAACCATATTGTGATTATTTGGATGTATTTCAGACTTTTCAATGGTTTCAGTGAGTAGTGTTTTTATTTTTATTTTTTATTTAAATTTTTTTTTATGTGTGTGTGTGGTGATTTTAGGAATATTTTATATTTGGAAGGCTTTGAATGTATATCACTATTTTTGGTATGCTTGTAGGTTCGGGTGTATTTCAATTACTTAAATGGTTTCAATGACATTTTAGTTATTGTGGAAATTTTAGGACTATTTGCATTATTTTAGAGCTTTTATGATATTTTGGTCATGTTAGGGGCTTCAAGGGTATTTTAGTCACTCTGAAGGTTTCATGGGCATTTTGGAGGTTATGAGAGTATTTTGGGTATTTTTGAGATTTTTGGAGTATTATATGTAATTGCTGAGATTTTAAAGGTAAAACCTAGTATCTTTCATCAAAAGCGACATATTGTGGGTTCAAATTCCATAAATTAAGGGTAAAAGTGACATGTTGTGGGTTCAAATTCCGTAAATTAATTAAGGATAAAGTTGCTTACCATGACTTCTTCCAAATCTCATGAAAATGGGAGTTTTATGCTGTGGGTAAGAGCTTTTATGATATATTTTTGTCAATTTAGAGAATTCAAGTATATTTTGAAGGTTTTTAGCACATGTTCTACACCAAACAAACAAGGACTTATTTTCTCCTTATGGATATTATGATAAATTAATTATGTTATACACGTAAGAATTATAGACATATGATGAAAATTTTAATAGCCAACTGCCACGCCACGATTATTACTCGAGAAATTATTTTAATCACTCCAATTTCCAACATCAAGAGAAGACATGTATTTATTTTATGGGTTGACAATCTAAAGTCAAATGATGAAGGTAATATTAAAGAGATTGAATAAAATTTAGTCTTATAGCAATTTGATGGTAATTATGCTTTTTTTTTTTTTTTTTTCTTTCTTTCTTTCTTTTTTTTTTTTTTTCTGCTTCTTCTTCTTTGATATGAGGTCGTTATTATTCAAGGATATCATGTCAAATTTTTACACATTTGAAGGTTTTTTTTTTTTTTTTTCTATGGGAAAATAAGCATCTGAGTGTGTTGATTTTATTGGGTTTGAAAGATTTGATTAGCTAATCATTCTTAGTTACACAATATTGTAAATTGAATGAAAACCAATTACTTCATCTTAGTTTGCCATCTTGAAGTTGGCATTCAAAATCAGACTAAATGGTCTTTTAGAATCTAACTCTACGCTAAATTTTATTTTGTATTCAAATTTTTTGTGAAGGAAATATGAACCTTAAGCCTCCCCTTCTATCCTTGTTCTATAATGGAAGCCATCAATGGCAGATTTTAATTCATTATAAGAGAACATGCATTACCTTTCTTAGATTTGTTCATCTGGACTTTTTATTGTTGATTCTTCTAAATTTGTAGGATATGTATAGAAAATTAGAAATTAGAAAGACAAAAAACCGAGAAACCGCTTAAAAAAATGAACACAAATGAAATTGTGATCATCTGTATCAGTTTGATAATTTGATGTAACGTTTTTTTTTTTTTTTAATAAATTTTATTGAAGTGTGTAAAAGGGACAATGTCAAGAGTTAAAAACTTTTTTTACAAATTTTTTTATATTATAAATTGCTGATATAGTCAATGACGGGCTCCATGATTGTTTTTTAAGGGTGGTCAATAAGAATTAAGAAACATAAATTATACATGATTTAAAATAAAAATAAAGGATAAACTACATATTTGGTCCTTAACCTTTACGTTGAATCTCGATTTGGTCCCTGGCCTTTTAAATGTGTCAATTTGGTTCCTAATATTTAAGTATTGTGTCAAAATAGTTCTGGCTTTTGAGTGATAGATGAAAAATGCTAACATAACTAACAGCAAAAATAAGATATTATTTTTAAGGCAAAACTTAGATACAGTACTTTAGGTTTCCCTCTTGAAATTAAGCCACATGTCAAGTTAAAAAAAAAAAAAAGTAAACGGCGTTAAAAATACTCTTTCTTTTTTCTCCTTTGACCCGTGACAAACCCAATGGCTTACGCTTCAAATCTCTCAAACTGCTCACTCTCAATCTCAAAAGCATCGATGGTTTTAGATCTCTCATTCAGATCTCTTAAACTTCTCACCCTCAATCTCAGAAGCATCGATGGCTTTAGATCTCTCAGAAAAATCTCATAAGAACCCAATGGCTTCAAATGGGATTTGGAGCTTTATACCAAGAAACGACCTTTTTGGATTGCTCCTTCCCTTTAAGTGGCTCTATTGATCTTCATTGTTTCTTTAAAGACATATCAATGCTCTGCGCCTCTGCCTATAGATGAATAACCTCTCTTAGAAAACTCCAAATCTTAACTGAGTGTTGGTTTAGGATTAATTTTTATATTTTAATAGATATGGATTGAATAGAATTAAAGCTAGACATAACCACATGAACAACAAAATCTTCTATGCAAATAGCTTCCATAAATCCTAGTGTATGAGGGCTTGAATCATATTTCAGTTTCTTGAAAGCAATACCAGTTGATGGCTGACAATAGCAAGAGCTAACCTTGTTTCTGATCATCCCCAGCAACGATTTCCAGCCCCTTTGTCCTTCTTTGCTTGATTTTGATGAGAAGTCCTAAACCCATTGGGTGTTTATGAGATTAGGGTGAAAAGTTTGAGAGATCTACTGTGAAGCCATTGGGTTTTCTCACAAGTCAAGCAAAAAGGAAGAAGAAGAAAGAAAGACGTGCACAATTTTAACGCCGTTTGCTTTTTTTTTTTTTTACTTACAGGTGGCATAATTTCAAGAGGGAAACCTAAGGTATTGTACCTAAAGTACTGTATCCAAGTTTTGCTCTTATTTATATGGCATATAAACTGTCATGTAGACTATCATATGACCTATTTCATTTTAGTTTTAAATTCTATTATTTCATTTTAGTGTTAAAAACTTAAACAAAAATCAAAATTAAAAAAGGAATTAAAAAAAATTCCCATTTTGCATCTCTAAAACAATAACCCTAAGAATTCACGAAGAAATGATCAATTCATCACCCACATAGCACCTCATGAAGGAATCATCAATCATCACTTCAAAGTCTGAATTCCAAAATCCAAAGTATGTAAACATTAACATTACACAATTATTACCACAACCAAAATATATAAAATCCAAAAACATAAGCAGGAAAAAAAATATGGATTTGTCCTAGAAGGTCTTCTTCTTCTTCTTCTTCTTCCTCCTCCACTGCCTTCATCCCACCACACTCAACTCCACCCTTACAAACAACAAACCCTTAACAGACAACACCAACAGCAACCTTCTTTCTAGTCCAAATGGCTCATCATTCTCCCCAGGCTCAATCACGTGACTGGAACTAATGCCCACCACCCAAATCTAAAGAATTGGTGTTGACAATGAGAGAAAATCTGGAGATGGTGTGCGTAAGATTGTGCTAATTGGGAATTTTTGAATAATTGATTTTCAGTTGTTAAAGTGGTTTCTTATTTTTCTATTTTTTGATTATGATATATATTTAAGTATTTAAATTTAAAACATAGCATTATTTTTCCTATTTTTTATTTCTAAAAAAAAGACATGGCAATAGGTTTTAAAATAGCCGACATGTCACTTTAGTTTTTTTAATGTAAACCATATGGCAGTTCACATGGCCATCTATGTGACAAATATATAAATATATATATATATATATATATATATTTTCCTTCTTTTTGTCATTAGCCACGTCAATATTTTTAATCCATTACTTAACAGTAGGGACTATTCAGACGCAATATTAAAATGTTAGGGATCAAATTGACACATTTGAAAGGTTATGAACCAAATTGAGATTTAACATGAAGGTTAAGGATCAAATATGTAATTTACCCTAAAATAAAATTTGAATATATCAACATCACCAAAACAAAACAAAACAAAAAACAAAAACCGAAATATATAAAGTTTTACAATTGCTTTTTACGATATTTCATATTTTGAAATTGTTGCATGATATCTTCATTATTAATCCTATAAGCTACATCTCTTTTAATGTACATAACCAAAAAATCATTCATCCATTGATCTCCCATTTGATTTATTTATTTCAAATTTGTTAAGATATCTAAATGAGCTTTTTTTTTTTTTTTTTTTTTTTTTTCTATATGTTCAAAAAAGCCAATATATTGTTTAGAGGATCATATTCAAACTTATTTTAGTAGACCTTAAAATGAGTCAGGGTGTTCAAATTTTTATTTTAGGGGGGCCAAAAGAATATATATTTATGTGTGTGCGTGTGCGCGTGCACGCGCATGCCAAAACTTAACTAAGGATTAAGTAGGAATCACAATTAATTTATATTATGGGTTGATAATAATCCATAGTGGGAGATTTGATCAAGAACAACAAGTATATGCATAAGAACTACGTAAAAAAAAAAAAAAAAGATATATTATTTGATTCATAGGTTTATATTACAAGGTTCCACTTAAGAACAAGAGCTACTGAAATATTACAAGAGTTCTCGCTTGTTCTCTACCATTCTCTCTCTAGTGTGTTTTGGCTTCTTTTTGCCGTGTCCCTTCATTTTGCCCTTATCTTCCCTTATATTTGCCCTTCTTTCTTCTATAGGATGTGGTGTCTCTGTATAGATGGATAACTTCATGTCCCATCGAGCTCGTTCTTCCTCATTTCATCATGAATGGAGATTTTGGGGCTTCTTTTATTGTTTAGGCCCGTCCTCTAACATTAAATGCGACTGTGCCAAGCAAGTGATCTTCATTAATGTGAAGGTTACTATAGAATCATCATGAAGTTTCATAAATCTTCCTTCTACAATCTCACGCCTTCTAGAATTTTTCCTCGGGAGATCAAAATGTGATTTATCATTATTAGCTCAATGTGGATATTGACTTCAAATGTAGTCCTTGGTGAAATCATCCTCGGATCATGGGTAGCCTTAAGCTTAGTCTGTAGTTCGAGGTTTGATTCTTCTAAGGTGGCTCACTCTTAAAGAGGGCCAGGCTTTAGTGGGCTTATCTTTATCCATGGCTCAATATTACTTGGGCTCAGCAGTAGCAAAGCCCCCCAAAATTTTTGAAAGAAATTAAATTTTTTTTTTTTTTTTGGAAATATCCTAAATAATTTGAAAAATTTTAAATAACCTTATCATTTTGACCCCCCATGCCTGATAATATACATATTTAAGAAAGTCTAGAAATAAACATAATTTTCATTAAAATAAAATACAATCCATATATACATATATGTCAACAAATTATAATAATTAAACCTTCAACATCTTTAAAATGAACACATAGGTATTGTAACAACTACCTCAACAAATAAAAGGGAAAAAAAAATTCTAATTTTCATCACAACACATCTAGGGCTTACTTGCACCACAACAGTATAAAAATTGAAAAGTCAGAAGTTTTGTTGATGTGCCATACCACCAAGTCCCCCATTCAATTGCAGAAACATTTTGTTTCACACAGGTGACTCTCTCTCTCTCTCTCTGCCTCTCCGTTGGCGACTTGGCATTTGCCTTCTTTTTCTTTCTTTCTTTTTCTTTTCAATTCTTTCCTTTTCCCTCCCACTGTTGCTGTAGTTTGTTTACAATATAAAATGTAATAGTTTTGTACTATGTGACTAAACTAGACAAGAAAGAGTGAAAGATTGAAGCTTCTGTAGGCCGGCCAAAATTGCCAAATACCACGTTTTGGCAAAATTTGTGGCAAACTAGCACTGTTTCAGAAATATTTAGCAACCTACCACTTTTATAGTACTTGAATTTCACAAAATTGAGTTCTAAATAGTACTCGAGTTCCTAGTGAGTCGCTAGCGTGGCACTACTGACCTGGAATTTGTGTAATTAAAAAAATGATGTGATACTTGATATTACTTGAAATTGAGTTTCTTTATGGTACTCAAGCTTCATACAGTCGAGTACCTTGGTTTTTTTTCCTTTTTCTCCAAAGCTTCGGCACTTTCATGAAACTTGTCAAGTCAAAGAAAATGGCAAGAATTTATGGCCAAAGTCTCATCCATTTCGGCCAAAAGAAAAGAAGCATGAATTTGGTTTGCATGTCAGGTGTTGTTCCTGGCCATCTTCTTTGACAATTCATGAAGAACATTTAATGCAAGCTCTTGCATTTCTTCACGCATGAAACTTCTTGAATGTCATGCATCTTCTTGACATAGGCATGCAAGCCATCTAATGGTTTGTTGGCTAATGTCAAGCCACTAAGTTTGTCTATTCAAGCCATTCCAACAGAAACAAAAAGTAGAAAAGGGAAAAAAGAAAAGAAAAATAAGGTACTCGACTGTATGAAGCTCGAGTACTATAAAGAAACTCAATTTCAGTAATATTGAGTACCACATTATTTTTTTAATTACAAAAATTCCAAATCAGCAGTGCCACGCTAGCGACTCACTAGGAACTTGAGTTCATTAAACTCGAGTACTATTTAGAACTTGATTTTGTGAAACTTGAGTATTAAAAAAGTGATAGATTGCTAAATATTTCCAAAACAGTGCTAGTTTGCCACAAATTTTGCCAAAACGTGGCATTTGGCTATTTTCACCTCTGTGGGCCTCTCATCCCCTGACCGTGTAGTGCTCTGTGCTCCTAGCTGACCGGTTGACCCCTTGTTTTTAACTCTTTCCCTAGTACTTTGCATTTGCTTTGTTTTGATTTTTACTTTACTTTTTATTTGCTTTCTTTTTTATATTCCTTATAATATATTATTTATTATTAAAATAATCAATACATTATATATCCAATGGTATTATATATTATAAATGTACTTGATTAGTTGATTAAAATATATAGTATATACTACTATATTAACATTTCATAGTTGATTAAAGATGTTAAATCGTTTTGTCAATCTTGTATCGTGATTGTTTAATTTTAATTAAATACACTTTTGTTTATAGCACATATTGAGTTATAAAGTATTGTACATTATTATTTTACATTTCATATATACAAAAAAAAAAAAAAATTATATATGGTTCTCCCAAAGATAAAATTATGGCTCTGCCTTGGGTTCCATAAAAACACACTCCTACAATATATATATATATATATATATATATAATTTTAATTTGGGCTCTAAGTGGAGCCGCCCTTGAATGTAATTAGCAATTATTGGTAAGTGAAAAGTAATATAGGTGATGAAAACCAATAAAAATTTAGCACAATAAAAAGTTTGTGACTATAGCATATTGCATTATTAGTGTGTGTTTGGGTTAGACTTTTTTTGCGTTGCGTTGCGTTTCTGTTTTTTTTTTTTTTTTTTTCACGCGTTTTCATTTGGAGTATTGCGGTTACTGTTCAATGAACAGTAACCGCAATTGTTGACTTTCTGCAGTAAATAGTGCACATATGCACTGTTCACGGACCCACAAATTACACTTTTTATCAATTTTTTCATTAAAAATGGGTCCCACGGTACTATTCACATATTTAAAAATTATTTTGCTACAGTGTTTTCAGTTTTCAATTTTCAGTTTCAGTAAAATAAGTTCTATCCAAACACACCCTTAGTGTAAAAATAAGATTTTATTTAATACCTATTAGATTTAATTAAAATGTATTTTAAAAGAGTATTGCGTTAGGTACTATAAATTTTTCTACATTCATCTTGCAAATTGATTCATCATTGATTAGGAAGAGGCAATTTAAAATTCAATTTTTCTACATTCAACCAAGCCTCGTACATTGTCACTTCAATTGGTAAACTTTGTACAGCAAAACATTAAAACTTACAGTAATTTTAACATTTTCTATTTAAAATTTGAAAAAACGAAACACTTCAAATTTTCGACCAGCGCGCTCCCAAACCAACCCGCGAATCTCGAACATCCGCTAAAAAACTCGAAAATTCAAAGAAACACAAAAAAAAAAAAAAAAATTTAATTTAAGAAAACCGCGGGTCACCTAGGTTATCCCAAAACCAATCCTCACCGTCCATTAACAACGAACGAAGACCAAACACTCCACGTCATCGATCCGCACCTCACGAAACCAACCAATCACAATCCAACTCCACTCTGTATATAAACATAACACAACCCACACTATTCTCTTCACAGTTTTATCAAAACAATCACTCTCAAGTTCTCAATTCAAATTCAGTTTCAGTGTTCGAAGCTTTGAATAGCAATGGCACCAAAGGCAGAGAAGAAGCCGGCGGAGAAGAAGCCAGCGGAGGAGAAGAAAGCCGAGAAAGCGCCAGCGGAGAAGAAGCCACGAGCGGAGAAGAAGCTGCCCAAAGACTCGTCGGAGAAGAAGAAGAAGCGGTCGAAGAAGAGCGTCGAGACTTACAAGATCTATATCTTCAAAGTGCTGAAGCAAGTGCACCCAGATATCGGAATCTCGAGCAAAGCCATGGGAATCATGAACAGCTTCATCAACGACATTTTCGAGAAGCTTGCACAGGAATCGTCTCGTCTCGCGCGATACAACAAGAAGCCCACCATAACTTCTCGCGAGATTCAGACTGCTGTTCGTCTCGTTCTTCCTGGGGAGCTCGCGAAGCACGCTGTTTCTGAGGGCACTAAGGCTGTTACGAAGTTTACAAGCTCTTAGGGCTTGTTTGGGTGTTTTTGAATTTAGGGGTTGTAATTTTTGTTTTTTTGTGATGTATAGTCTGGCTTCTCTGGGTTTGGAGTTAGATTTGGTAGGGTTTCTCTGTAGTTCTCTGTTCTAGAAATGAAATTTAGCTTTTGTGGAATTTTGTGCGTTTGAGATTGATTGGGACTATGATATGAATTGCAAGCATTATTCAAATGAACAAAGAACTTAAAACATTGAAATTTTTGACGATGTAATGGTACAGATTAGTAGCAATGTGGTTTGAAATGCTAAATTTCAATTGGCCGGCAATTATTTTGAGTTAAGGCTTTATTTTTATTTTTTTTTAGTAGTTTTGTTAATTACAGCAACTGGGAAGTTGTGAGAAACTTGGGTTTTTGAGTTTTGTTAATTGCTTCATTCTGTTGTGAATTTTCAATACCACAAGAATTTTTTGGGGGTGGTGCTCCCAATTATGCCAAAGGTAATTTGTAACCTGTATTAATGTGCCCAATTTTATGTCTCTGCTCTATGCCCAATAATGAAAACAGAAATTAGAAGAATTCCAAGCATGTTATGCAGTATACAACTGCCTTTTGTTTTTGTCTTTTTTAGAAACACACGAAGGGGCAAGATATGTTTGTTTGTTTGTTTGTTTTTTTTTTTTTTTGAGAAACAAGCAACTACTAGATGATGTGGAATATGAAAGTTTGTTTTTCGGATTAAGGATGTAACTCTAGGTAAGTAAGTCATACTATACTAGTATGGTATGTATCTCAGATTTTTTTTTTTTTTTTTTTTTTTGAGAAAAAGCAAATCCATGCAAACTTTATTGAATCACAAACTTAAGAGATTACATCAACGTGAACTAAAAAAGAAATGTCTTGTAGAATAGATTCCATCCACACTAGGAGAGAAGACGATTTCTTTGCTCTCCTAGTCAAGGCATGGGTCACCCCATTACCTTGTCTTCTAACACGAGAGAAAGAATAGGTTTGTAGCAAATCCATTGTAGACTTACAGTCTTTTTAAATGTGCCCAAAATTTGAGCGATCTGAACTATTACCTGTTAAAGCTTTAAAAACAATTTCTGAATCTCCTTCAAAAATACACTTCTGAAAACCCAGCTCCACTGCCAAAAGAATAGCCCTCCTCGCTGCCATTGCTTCAATAACCTCCACCCCTCCAGAAGGCAAAGTGATCTTTTCAGCTAAGGATGCCATCACCTCACCCTTCTCATTTCTAACCACAACTCCTAATCCTGCTTCGTCTGAGTCCGCAAATACTGCGCCATCGTAATTCACTTTGTAAGTGTCCTCTGGAGATGGGCGCCATTTTTGAGGTGCTAGTTTCTGTTGTATAGGTCTGGAATTCAGCTAGCAATTTTGAAGCAGCCTTGAGGAGCTTATCTGTTGGAAGGTTAGGCTCACTAAAGTGGCACTTATTCCTCCTACACCAGATAAACCATGCTAGAACCACGGCGAGCTCCACACTTCTTCCTTCGTGACCAATTCTGCAGATCAGGTCCGTGACTGTGGTGGGCCTGTGGGGCAACTGTCGTAGCTTGTTGAAATCAGCTCCCCAGCTAGTCTGAATCTTTTCGCATTCCCATAGAGCATGCATCATTGTCTCATCTGACTTACCACATAAGGAGCATAAGGTGGAGTCCAGTATTTTTCTGCGGTGTAGGTTCTTTGCTGTTGGTAGTGACTCGGTGCAAGCACGCCAGCAAATTTTTTTTTTATCTTGTTTGGAATATTTAATTTCCACAAGCTATTCCAGAACTGTCTCTGCGTTGCCTGGCTGGAACCCGATGCAACTTCTCTATTTTCAATTTCGCCAAGTAGCTGGTAGCCTGTTTTCACCGTATAATTCCCATCTCTGCCTCGTGGCCACACTATACAGTCCTCTTGCCTTGTCTTACACAGTGGTATAGCCTTTATTCTTTGCACCAAAAAAGGTGAAATTAGGTGATCAATCATCTGCCCGTTCCACTCTCCTGTATCATTATCTATGAGGCTGGAGACCATGCTATCGTCTATGAGCTCCTGAGTTCTAGCTGCTACCTTCAAAGGAAAAGCACTTGGGATCCAGTTGTCATAGAATACCCTGATTCTATTGCCATCTCCAAATCATCCCTTTTTCCACCACCGTTCTTGCTTTGAGGATACTTTGCCAAGCATAGGAGCCCTTGGCATTATTTGCATCAAAGATTGAACCTGATGGAAAATACTTGGCACTAAACACCTTATAGAACAAAGATGTTCTATCTGTTAACAACCGCCACACTTGTTTTGCCAACATTGCTTCATTGAACTTTACCAAATCTTTGAATCCCATTTCACCATCGGACTTTGGCTTGCATAGAGTTTCCCAATTTTTACAATGAATTTTTCTTTGCCCACCACGCTCACCCCACCAAAATTTTTTGATTTGCATCTCAATGTCCTTGCAAAGCCCCACCGGCAACTTGAAACAACTCATGGCAAAGGTTGGAATAGCTTGAACTACCGCTTTAAGCAGCACCTCTCTTCTGGCTTGAGATAAGAGCTTCTCTTTCTATCCTTGTAATTTACTCCACACTCTTTCCTTGATGTAATTTAGGCTCGCCTTTTTTTTCCTTCCCACCACTGCTGGCAAACCTAGGTATTTTTCATACTCTTTAATCTCCGGCACACCTAGGAAATTTAGAATTTCTCTTTTCTTGTCTTCTACTACAGCTTTGCTAAAAAACAGTTTGTCCCGAAGCTTGCTCATACACAGATAGAATGTGTTGGATGACCTGTAAATCTTCCATTCTTGCTCGGCAAAATAGCAAACTGTCATCTGCAAAAAAAAGATGAGTAATTCGAGGTCCATTTTTACATAATGAATACCCATTTATGGATTTATTTGTTGCAACTTGCTGAAGCATTCTATTCAATCCTTCTGAGCACAATAAAAAGAGGTATGGGGAGAGAGGATCCCCTTGTTTGATTCCCCATGTAGGATAGATGTTTCCTTTTGGCTCACCATTAACCAAGATAGAATAGGAGACTGTGCTGACACATTCATAGATAATGGCTATCCAGGATTCACAAAAGCCCATCTTTCTCATAACCTCTGTCAAGAACCTCCATTCAACTCTGTCATATGCCTTGCTCATATCCAGCTTGAGGGTCATAAAGTCTATCTTTTTTGATTTTTGAGTCTTCATTTGATGTAGCATCTCAAAGGCCAACAATATATTATTTGAAATAGCTTTATTTGATTGAAACGCACTTTGTGATTCAGAAATAATGTAAGGTAAAACTTTTTTAAGTCTGTTTGCAATAACTTTAGACACCAATTTGTAAATAATATTACAAAGAGCAATGGGGTGAAAATCTGAAACTCTAACTGGATTCTTAACTTTTGGAATAAGAGTTATAAAGGTGCGATTTATAGTGGATGGGATAGAACTTGAATTTAGACAAGTGAGGACTGCTTGTGATACATCCTCTCCAATAGTCGGCCAGAAATTCTGGAAGAAAAGTGGAGGTAGTCCATCTGGTCCCGGTGCTTTTAAATGATCCATTTGCTTCAAAGGTTCATCAACCTCTTCCCTCACAAATTCCGCCATTAGCATGTTGTTTAGGTCCAAGGTGATTACAGTTGGAATTGTTGCAAGAACTTGTTCAATATTTGGTGGGTTGGCCGAATGGAATAGCTCTTGATAATGATTAATTAAAATCTGAGAACTCTCCTCTTCATCTGAGCACACCTCTCCCTCAACATTTTGCAGCTCATCAATCCGGTTCCTCCCATACCTGTGTGAAGCACGGGAAGAATCGTGTATTTTGGTCTCCCTCTTGCAGCCACAAAGCCCTTGATCTTTGCTTCCACATTTTCTCCTCTTTGATCAATAGTCCATTAATCTCCCATTTCAATTTGCACACCCTATCCATCGGCCCTCCCCTGATTGTTAACTCTTTAGCTTTTCTCAGTTGCTCCTTTTTTTCTTTCAAGGACTTGGTAATGTTCCCAAAGTTATGCCGATTCCAATAACTAAGCTTTTGTTGGCACTCCTGAATTTTTCCTTCCACCTGATCCATTGGACCTCCTAAAAAGAATCTGCCCCAAGCCGAAACAACAATCTCTTTACACCCCGGATCCTCTACCCACATCTGCTCAAATCTCCAAGGCTTCTTCCGTCTCTTTGTAATACCTTTAGGTAGAATAATTATGGGTTTATGATCGGATGACCCACACTCCAAGTGAACAACTTTTGTAGCCGAGAAAAGTTCAATCCAATCCGTAGTAGCCACTGCTCTGTCCAGCCTTTCCCATATTGTATTATTCCCCCCATTTCCTCTCCACCAAGTATATTTACTCCCTACAAATCCCAGGTCTTTGAAACCACATTCATCCAACACCTCTCTAAATGCTTCCATTTGTTTGACTGGTCTTGGCCTTCCTCCAAGTTTCTCATGCCCCTTGGTAATTTCATTGAAGTCCCCCGCACATACCCACGGGATCGAATATTTGTTTTTCAATCTTCTCAGCTTATCCCACGATTCATAACGAAGATTAGTATCTGGCTCACCGTAGAATCCTGTAAACCTCCACTCTTCTTCCTTCCCCTTATTCACAATAGCATCAATGTGATTAAGGGAATATGTATCAACTGTAAAGTCGCATTCTGCCTTCCAAAAAATAGCCACTCCTCCTCCTCTATTGTCCCGTGATACTTCAATCATACCTCCAAATTTATATCGCACCTTGATTGCTTCTAGCCTTGCTTTATCGAGCCATGTTTCGGCTAGGAACACGAGTAAGGGATCTTGTGCCCGAATCATATCTCCGAGCTCTTGTTCTGTCTGTGGGTTCCCAAGCCCACGAGAGTTCCAACATAAGAGATTCATTGTTGCTGGCAGGGCTGAATATCAGCCTTCGCCAATGAAATAATGGTTTTCCGATCATCATGTGAAACCTGCTTCTTCCTCTTCGGTAACTCATGATCATCAATGTCTAAGCCTGAGCGTTTCAATGTTGGTGGTGAGAAGCTTTCATGGAGTTCAGAGTGTTTTGGCCATGGAATTCTTTTCCACGTTGGTGCATAGTTTGTGGCACCCCCATCAGTTCCAAAATTAGGGTTTGTTTGAGTAATTGGCACGTGATTAGCACTTGCCTTAAGCGTGTGCTCACTTAACAGCTTACGTGCCTCTGTTGCAAGTTGCTCAGTTTCTTTCGTTTTTGCCAACTCATCTACCATACCCTCAGGATCAATTAGTATTTCAGCAGTAACGGCTCTTCCATAATGAGAATCCTTTTCCAAATCAAATTTTCTTAACTCCCGATCAATCTCATTTATTTTCTCCATAAAATACTCCCTATGATTCACGGTTTCCTCCCTGATTGCATGCGCGTCCAAGCTGGCTTCCTTATTAATTTCAATATCAGTCGTAACTGTTTTTTCCTATGACTTTATGTTTTGAAATTGAAACTCATTAATTTCGCCTCCCTGGGTTCTGCCACGCGCCGCTACTGCCGCTATTTTCAGCCCCGATCTCTTTTGCTTCCCGCCGGTAGTCTCAAGTTCCTTTCTTCTTGTCTCATAATACCCTGGTACTACGATCACTGAGTTTTTGTGCATGGGTAATAGGGATGCATGTAGCCACGAACTGTACTCCTGGTCTTTCTATTCTAAGGATCCGTTGCTTTGTATCCAGCGTTCACAATCCTTATCAAAATGATTCAAGTAGCCACACCAGTAACACACGTTAGGTAGGCGTTCGTATTTGAAAGAAACCCATCCCTTCGATCCATTTTTCTATGTGAAAACCCTTCCACGGCATAGTGGTAGGTTTGTGTTTACCCAAACCCTAATTCTCATGATTTCACCACTTTCAACGTCCATTTGACTCACATCCCTCTTTACCTCTCCCACAGCTTCGCATAGTTTCTCTGCAACCTCCCTGCTCAAAAATTTGATTGGGATATCATGGACTTGTACCCACATAGAAACTTGATCAAAGACTAGCTCCTTAGCAGGTATGGTATGATCATAGCGCTGAATCAACACCAGGTGTTTGTCAAAACTCCATGGTTCCCCTTCGAAAATTTTCTCAACTTCTTCTTCATTATCGAACACAAATAGTAATATGTGGCCTCCAAATAGGATTGAAGGTTCTAATGATAGCCTCAGTATTCAACATCCGTTTAGTAAGGAATTTTGTTGCAATAGTGCAGTTTGGCAGTTCCGTTGTCTCATCAAATTGAAATTCTCCACCCTCTCTGTCCTTCAAGGACATATTCTCCCAACATTTCGTAAGAGTATCCGTTTTTCTCAAAAAGGATTCAAACAGATAGTGTTTCCCACAGCCCTAGAAAGGATTCCCAACAAACCTACAAGCAACAGTGTTACTTGAGGGACTCAATAACCTTACAAGAAGGAAACGACTAGTTCTATAGTCTAAGAGAAAAAGAAGCTTCTTTTCTTAGAAGGAGAAACGACTACGGTAAATTAGATTAGTTTCTTTAATAACATTTTTAGTTTTTTACTTAGGGCACGTTTGGTAGACTGTAATAGACACTGTAATGTAATAGATATTCTTATGGCATAACTATTCAACTATTTGGTTATATTTTTATTACAATGGATAGTTATTCCTTATGAATAGCTATTCTTCAAAATGAGGAATAATTATTCCTTATCAAAAGTACTGAATATCTATTCCTTCACCTTATGTAATAACTTTTTAAAAAAATTTCCTAAAAAGCCATTAGTTGCCACATCTTCAAAAGGAAAGAAAATAAATTTTCATTGTTATTAATTATTAGCTCTATTTTGAACACCCTAGAATAAGTGTATTTTAGTAAATTTGACTTTAAAATGATTTAATTACACCTTCTTTTTATATTCTACTAAATTGTGGATGCATATTCAAGATTCTATTCCTAAATGGTCACCAAATTAATGAATAGTAATACTTATTACATTCCAACTTAATGTATTCCTTGTAATACTTATTCTTATTCCCATGTAATAATGTTGACACCCTATTTTGCAACCCGTATTTAACCTCACATGAAGGGTAAAAGGGTAATTTCACATTGGAAATATGCATCTTGATTCTTGTCATTAGATCCTTAATCTCATTACACCAAAATAATCTTGATGTTGTAACGATCAAATCGACTGGTCATGAGCCCTAATCGGACCATTAGATTGAAAGTTATCATCAAATCAAGTTTTAATGGCTGAGATGCACTATTACAAATTGAGTCTGACTATATGTGATTATGAACAATTGATTTCAATTGGTTATAAATATAATCAATTTGAGATCGATGATGTGTCATAATTTGATTGGTTAGGAATACATTTTATGGTAGAGTTGCATACACCTAATTAACTAGATAATTAAACATTAATTATTCAATGAGTAATTTGTGCAATTATCTTTTAATCTATATATATATATATAAAACCGAAACCTCTACTGGCACCACAATTTTCCACGTCAGCACAATATTTAAAAATCTATATATATATATATATATATATAAAACCGAAGCCTCTGCTGGCACCACAATTTTCCACGTCAGCACAATATTTTAAAAAAAAAAAAATAAAAAAATAAAAACATTATAACACCTCAAAACCCTAGCAACCTTACCCCTCTCTCAAGTTAAGAAATAAAACCCTAACAACCTTACCCCTCTCTCAAGTTAAGAAATATAAAGCCATAATTTCTGCAAACTCTCTCTCTCCAAACGTAAATATCAAATTCAACCCCTTTAATTTCTCTTTATATTTTTTAGGCTTCTATAGAGTTATAGTGAGTTATGCTGATTTTGTTTTTTGTGTATGTGTGTATAGATGGTCATAATACTCCGGTATTCCAAGAGAAGTTTGTGTTTTCGTTAATTGAAGGCCTTAGAGAGATAAGTGCTGCAGTTTGGAAAAGCAAAACAAAAGACGATTTCATTGGCAGCGGAAAGTAATTACTTTGTCTCATATTTTTGTTTTTTGAATTGATTTTGTGTGCTTTTTAGACCCTTTTGGATCAATTTTGTTAATTGGGTTTTTTTTTTTTTTTTGATAGGGTCCAATTGGGGAAGGTTCTTTCAAAGGGCTACGACAACCGCACTTGGTGTTTGTATACTAATAGTGGGGGATAAGTACTATAAATTACTAACCCTTTTAAGTGTATTAGTTAGAATTATTTTCAAATGATTGTACCAATAAAAGTGAATGTGTATAAATTTTGTTTAACTATCCCGTGCATCGCACGGGTTAGCGACTAGTTAGAGTAAATTTAGAGCCAATTAAGTCTGAAATGGGAGTGATTGGAGCCATTTAATGTTAATTGGGAGCTAATTTGGGGACCTATTAATGTTAATTGTGCTGAAACCATTTTCTAACAAATAACCTCTGCTTACCATTTCATTGATATCTCTCAGAATATTTTGAATCTGTGAATGAGGTTATTTTTTCCAGAAACTAGACATCCAGGGCTTCAATTTGAGCACAAGAATGAGACAATTCCGATCAGAATTGAGGCAGATATGATTTTTCAAAGTTGGCTCTATAGGCTGTGACAGCAGCTACGGGAAAACCGAATTTTGGCTTGCTCCTCACTCCCACCAATCTTTCCATTTAATGCACCAGATTTCCCTAAATGCTAAAATGAGGTCTAGGTTCATGATTCCTTGTCAACTCTCATTAAATGGCCTTCCATTCATATTTCCTCTACCACTACTATATAAACCCCCCTCTCCTTCATTCCAGGGGACACAAAAAAATCCCACTCTCTTCTCTTCTCTTAAGTTCTAGTGAAGTTGAGTAGTCTTGTCATATCTTGGTCTTCCTGAGATTCAAGGTATTGAGTGAGACTCACTCTCCCTCTCCTAGTTCTTCTTTTCCTCCACCTTTAGGACCTCCATCAAGAATCTCCTCCTCCATTACATGGATCTTGCATGAAGGTATAATCCCCTTCCCTAACTGTTTGCTTATATTGTCATGATGAGAATTTAAGATTAAAGCATGATAATTCTCTTGAATATGTTTGAATGTTCTTAATTGTTCTTATGTGTTCTTCACATGTTCTTAATTGTTCATCACATGTTCATGCATATCACTAGATTTAATCTTAAATCCACATCAAAAATATGAAAAACATGTTTGTTTAGTAATTCTTTCAAATCCTTGAATCTAGGTTTATCACTATCCACACACATTCACTAGAGTTCATTTTTTAATCCAAACGTCATGCTTAATAAATTGAATTAGGTTTTATCACATGTACACACATTAAATTCAACATACAAATTGATTGACATATTGGATGATGTGATATGAATGTTGGCCACCATAGTCTAGAAGACCGGTTTTACCGGGCAAGGTGGGTGCCTAACACCTTCCCATCTTGTAACATAGCCTCCGAGTTTAGATCAAGGGTTAGTAGATCAAATACTTATCCATGTAATTTTTGATTTTTAGATTGTAACTAGGAAATAAAATCATGTACTTTATCTTAGATTGTAGCTAGGACCAAAGCCATGTAATTTTCTTATGATCAATGTAAATTCAATTTCAAATTAATAAAATGAGGAATTTTTCATTCATGGTTTTCTTATTTTTCCAATAATTAAATAAGTGGCGACTCCATTGTAAAACCCTTAATCTAAAGGGAAAAATATAACTAGTCGAATCTCCATTTTGAGAGACAATAACACGACTCCACCCATTCACGTGGGTTTGGCCCAACATCCTATAAAAACGGGCCGGGGGCGCGGTCTCTCACAGTGGCGACTCCACTGGGGATATTGAGGGCTAAGCTTCAATTAGGTTATGGTGGCCAACCATGTCATTGTTTGTTTATTACTTTTTGTATATAATATGTCTAATATGTCATTATTTTGCATGTCATGCATCATTTGCTTGAATGAAATTTATTTTATTTGTGTGCAAGCCTGAAAGCTCGGTAGTATTAGCCGTGGATTGTGGTCTTCCTGAGACTCACATACCCAGCGGTGAACCTACCACCCACCGCGACAAGGATCATCATGGTTATGCCATGGTGGTTCATAGGGACAAACTGTACCGTTCAGACCAACGCGGCACTCCTGGCGTCACAAGTTGGGAGGTACGACGTCCTAGCTTGTGGGGACCTTTAACCTACCTTCTACCCATGTTGTAATGACCCATAGAACCTATCTTTAGGTCGGTCCATGTAAATTGCATTTCATTACGCATTTGTTTGGCCGTTGTTTGAACCATGATGATTCAAGTCCAACGCTTGAGCCCATCATGATTGTTTGAACATTGTATGTTGTGAATGAACTCAAACCCAAAAGCTTAAGATTGAACTCTACTTGAAATGGAAGACCAATTTTTTTCTTGAATGAGTCTACGCCCAACACTTGAGCCCATCAAATGTGTATTTGCATGAAGGGCCAAAAGTTCACAAGATACATGCCTTCCAAGTGTAAGGTCAAGCCATTTCAAGCAAATACCAAATGATCATATAGTTCAAGCCTTCCAAGTGCAAGCCCAAGCCATTTCATCATAATCAATGTTCAAGCCCACCAAGCCTCAAGCATCCTAAATGGACCAAGAAGAAGCAAGTGGCCCAACTTTGCCTCACTCCACATTTGGTTTGCAACATCATGGTTAAGCTTAAAGTTTATTTGTTTAATCCATGTTTCTATGTTTCTTTGAATTCAAAAATTTTATTTAGCATTTAATGAGCTTTGTTTGTGTATATATATTAAAAAAAAAAACAAAAAAAAAATTCAAAAAAATTTCAAGATTTCCAAATCTTTCCCAAAAAAAGAAAAAAATTTTCAAATGAAAAAAAAAGTCTTTGGACTAGAGGCATTGAGCCCTTATGTCATTTTTTGAAAAAAAATTCTTTGAACTATGGGCATTGGACTTCCTAGTGACTTTTTCAAAAAGGCCCATTTTTTTTCTTTCAAAGATTTCAAGATTCTTTAAAAGTCTTCTTTTTAAAGTGGTACATGAGGATCCCTTGGACAAAACTTTTTCTAAATTGTGATGTTTAAAGGCTTGAACAATCAACTTGTACTGAGAATGGATTAATTTCATTTGATTCGTGTAAACACTTTTGCTAAATTACTTGGAATAAAAGAAGAAATGGTCTTACAAGGCAATCAAAGAAAATCTATCCATCAAAAAATTCAAAAAGCTCATGCATTCATTCCAAATTTCTGAAAACTTTTGTGTCTCCAATAAAGCATCATACTTTTTCTTTTAAGAGGAATTTATTAAAAGAGCTCAAGTCACTGTGCCTACAAGCAAGCATTACTAGGGATAGGAGGCCGTTTTTGGTTAAACCAAATTATTTCCTATGACCTAGAATGTTCATCATCCATTGCTAGCCCATTTGAGCCTTCAAACATTTAGCCTTTTTTTTGCATAAACCCACTAAAATCTAAACCTAGGGTGGGAAAGTTCAAAGTATGCATGCTTAAATCTCATGTTGAGGAGGAGTTAACCTTGTAGTTTTGAAGTTAATTGATGAAGCTCTCCTAGAAGACATGAAAGACAAGTAGAGAATTCATTAAGCTATAAGAGATCATCAAAGTAAAAGGAGTTTTCACTCAATCAAGGAAAGAGAAATGAAATTCCATTAATGTGAGAGAAAACAAAATGTGCATCAAGTTTGAAGAACCTAAAATTCATCATGCCAAGAAGAGTAGAAGGTTCATCCAAAAGAAAGTTCATCAAAAAGGAAAAGATTCATCAAGCACAGAAAGGTGCAAGTCCATTGAGGCAAGAAAGAAGTCTAGAGAGTGCATCAAAATGACCAAAAATCATTAAGCTGAGAAATACAAGGAGGGCAAAAGGTCCCCAAAAGTTCATTCAATCAAGAGATGAAAGACCAAAAAAGAAAAAAAAAAAAAAAAAAAAAAGAAGAAAAAAAGAAAAAAAAAAAAAGAAAAAAAAAAGAGCCCGCTAGGCTGAAAACCCAAAAGGGCGGTCTAGGCAAAAGTTAGGGCCAAAAAAAAAGAGCCCGCTAGGCTGAAAACCCAAAGGGTGGTCTAGGCAAAAGTTAGGGCCAAAAAAAAAAAAAAAAAAAAAAAAACAAATTTGGAAAATCCTACCAAGTTGGAAACTTGAAGAAGCAACCTAAAAGAGAACAATTTTACAAGATGAAAGTCTAGAGGTATGATTCAAGATGAATGAGCATAAAAACGATTATTGATACAAGTGACCAATGAAAACTAGTGAGAAGATAACAAAGAAGAAATGGGAAAACTCCTCCAATACTTGATTTTTGAGTAATGCATACTTGGGGGAACATCAGAGGGAATTTTGAGCCTTTTATATCTTTCATTTCATAAGCCAAACCCGGCCTACATTACAACCCATGAATAAGACCTCCTTGAAGTCTTGCTAATTGTAGGTGCATCTTAAACTCTAATAATATTTTCTCTTGAATTAAAAAGGAAAAATGCTTAAAATTTTCAAACCCCACAGGATGACATGTCCGAGAAAAATTTCTTAAATTCTCAAATCCTCAAAATGACTTAAAAGAACTTCCAAACCTGGAGCACTCTCCTTGTTTGCACCCAATAATGTGATTCATAAATATTATCACATTTCATTTCTTGATTGCCTTTGGAGACTTAATCTGACGATGTTCAAAAGGAAGAGGCAAATTTGATTACATGAGTTTAATGATCTTGATCCTTCCTAATCAAAGAGATTTGTTTGACTCTTAAACACTTTGATTTGCCAAAATGGTTGTTCAAAGAATCACCTCTTGTTCATAATTAAAAAAAAAAAAATCATTCTTTTTCAAAATCTGGTTCTCTTGAACTACGTCTTGACCTGATCCTCTATGACAGAGGTACGTAGGCAGCCTTGCAGAGGCCCGGTCCCTTTCACTCAAACAACCTTGGAGAACAAAGTCAAAATAATGTGACAAAATTGTTTGGGTGCATGTTAGGCTAAACTCATTTGTTTTGCATTAAGCATGTTTAAACTTAGAGCATTGGCCTATTTATATTGTATGCAAGTTTTCAGGATAATTGGTTTCTAACAAGCTAGAGAAAGAAAGTCTTTTTGCAGGAACCAATGATGACGGACCGTGATCTTCTTTCATGTTCCCCAATTGTCGCAACATCAAATGAACTCAACTTCAATTTAAGCATGGAATATGCCTCAAACTAGGGGCATTGGGTAAGTACTTCCAATTCATTTCAATGAATAAATCCGTTGCTAATTGAAATTATCTTTTTGCAGAAATTGAGCAAGGACTTATCCAGCAATCTGCATCAGCTTCTAGCCAAAGTTATTCTCATTCAAAGGATATGTTTTTCAAAAAAAAATCATGAATAAATCTTCATCTCTTTTACTCCATCTTCATCTTCATCTTCTTCACTTTTTGATAATGAACAAATCTTCAAATCTCAGAAAAAAAAAAAAAAAAAAAAAAAAAAAAAAAAAAAGAGAGAGAGAAAAGAAAAGAGAGAATTTTCAAAAAGCCTTAGGACTAGGGGCATTAGGCTCGTACTTCTTAGGTTGCTTTCAAAAAAAAAAAAAAAAAAATCATCAATCAAAATTTTCAATTCCTTGAAAAAATTCAAAATTTCCAAATTTTAAAAAAAAAAAAAAAAAAAAAGGGAGACAAAGACAAAATTTTCAAAAAAAAAAAAAAAGAAAAGAAAAAAAAGATCAAAGTTTTCAATTCCTTGAAAAAATTCAAAATTTCCAAATTTTTCAAAAAAAAAAAAAATCTTCATTAAATTCTTCTCCTTGAACAGAAAGCTATGATCTTCTTCCACATTTTCCAATGGTGCAGCATCGAGACAACTGTCCACCCTCAGCATTCATTGAAGCATGGAATATGTCCAAAACTAGGGGCATTCACCAGGTATGCCAACTTCTTTTCAATAAATAACTCCGTTACTAATTGAAAACGTTTATCTTGCAGGTACTAGTGTAAAAGGCCACACACATCGGCATGAGCCATGAGTCAAGATCCAAAAATCCTAGGCCTTTGAAAACATGAGCCAGGATCCAGAACCTTTGGTCTTTTGAAGACACGAGCCAAAGCCCAAAAAACCCTTGGTCCTCTGAAAACATGAGCCAAGATCCAAAAAATCCTAGGTCTCTGAAAACATGAGCCAGGATCCAAAACCTTTGGTCCTCTGAAAGCATGAGCCAAAGCCCAAAAAACCCTTGATCCTCTGAAAACATGAGCCAAGATCCAAAAATCCTAGGTCTCTGAAAACATGAGCCAGGATCCAGAACCTTTGGTCCTCTGAAAACATGAGCCAAAGCCCAAAAACCCTTGGTCCTCTGAAAACATGAGCCAAGATCCAAAAATCCTAGGCCTCTGAAAACATGAGCCAGGATCCAGAACCTTTGGTCCTCTGAAAGCATGAGCCAAAGCCCAAAAAACCCTTGGTCCTCTGAAAACATGAGCCAAGATCCAAAAATCCTAGGCCTCTGAAAACATGAGCCAGGATCCAGAACCTTTGGTCCTCTGAAAACATGAGCCAAAGCCCAAAAAACCCTTGGTCCTCTGAAAACATGAGCCAAGATCCAAAAATCCTAGGCCTCTGAAAACATGAGCCAGGATCCAGAACCTTTGGTCCTCTGAAAACATGAGCCAAAGCCCAAAAAACCCTTGGTCCTCTGAAAACATGAGCCAAGATCCAAAAATCCTAGGCCTCTGAAAACATGAGCCAGGAAACCTTTGGTCTCATGAAAACATGAGCCAAGATCCAAAAATCCTAGGTCTCTGAAAACATGAGCCAGGATCCAGAACCTTTGGTCCTCTGAAAGCATGAGCCAAAGCCCAAAAAACCCTTGGTCCTCTGAAAACATAAGCCAAGATCCAAAAATCCTAGGCCTCTGAAAACATGAGCCAGGATCCAGAACCTTTGGTCCTCTGAAAAAATGAGCCAAAGCCCAAAAACCCTTGGTCCTCTGAAAACATGAGCCAAGATCCAAAAATCCTAGGTCTCTGAAAACATGAACCAGGATCTGGAACCTTTGGTCCTCTAAAAACATGAGCCAAAGCCCCAAAAACCCTTGGTCCTCTGAAAACATGAGCCAAGATCCAAAAATTCTAGGCCTCTGAAAACATGAGCCAGGATCCAAAACCTTTGGTCCTCGGAAAGCATGAGCCAAAGCCCAAATCCGTCGTCCTCCAGGTAAGCATATCTTCTACTCATACAAAAAAAAAAAAAAAAAAAAAAAATTCTGCATGCATGAACTACGTTTAGACCTGATCCTCCCATTAAGAGGTACGTAGGCAATCTCCCTCGAGATTCGGTCTACATTTTGATCCAGAACATGACCGTCTACATTTTTATTTACATGCATCATACATTCACCACGGTTAAATACTGATTGCAAAGTTAGGTGTCTCTTTCATACATTGGCATTCACTTTTCAAGCTCTTCCAATGAGGGGCATTCTGTTGACACCCTATTTTGCAACCCGTATTTAACCTCACATGAAGGGTAAAAGGGTAATTTCACATTGGAAATATGCATCTTGATTCTGGTCATTAGATCCTTAATCTCATTTCACCAAAATAATCTTGATGTTGTAACGATCAAATCGACTGGTCATAAGCCCTAATCGGACCATTAGATTGAAAGTTATCATCAAATCAAGTTTTAATGGCTGAGATGCACTATTACAAATTGAGTCTGACTATATGTGATTATGAACAATTGATTTCAATTAATTATAAATATAATCAATTTGAGATCGATGATGTGTCATAATTTGATTGGTTAGGACTACATTTTATGGTAGAGTTGTATACACCTAATTAACTAGATAGTTAAACATTAATTATTCAATGAGTAATTTGTGCAATTATCTTTTAATTAGAGTAAATTTAGAGCCAATTAAGTCTGAAATGGGAGTGATTGGAGCCATTTAATGTTAATTGGGAGCTAATTTGGGGACCTATTAATGTTAATTGTGCTGAAACTATTTTCTAACAAATGACCTCTGCTTACCATTTCATTGATATCTCTTAGAATATTTTGAATCTGTGAATGAGTTATTTTTCCCAGAAACTAGACATCTAGGGCTTCAATTTGAGCACAAGAATGAGACAATTCCGATCAGAATTGAGGCAGATATGATTTTTCAAAGTTGGCTCTATAGGCTGTGACAGCAGCTACGGGAAAACCGAATTTTGGCTTGCTCCTCACTCCCACCAATCTTTCCATTTAATGCACCAGATTTCCCTAAAGGCTAAAATGAGGTCTAGGTTCATGATTCCTTGTCAACTTTCATTAAATGGCCTTCCATTCATATTTCCTCCACCACTACTATATAAACCCCCCTCTCCTTCATTCCAAAACACAAAAAAAAATCCCCCTCTCTTCTCTTCTCTTGAGTTCTAGTGAAGTTGAGTAGTCTTGTCATATCTTGGTCTTCCTGAGACTCAAGGTATTGAGTGAGACTCACTCTCCCTCTCCTAGCTCTTCTTTTCTTCCACCCTTAGAACCTCCATCAAGAATCCCCTCCTCCATCATATAGATCTTGCAAGAAGGTATAATCTCCTTTCCTAACTATTTGCTTATATTGCCATGATGAGAATTTAAGATTAAAGCATGATAATTCTCTTGAATATGTTTGAATGTTCTTAATTATTTTTATGTGTTCTTCACATGTTCTTAGTTGTTCATCACATGTTCATATATATCACTAGTTTTAATCTTAAATCCACATCAAAAATATGAAAAACATTTTTGTTTAGTAATTCTTTCAAATCCTTGAATCTAGGTTATCACTATCCACACACATTCACTAGAGTTTATTTTTCAATCCAAATGTCATGCTTAATAAATTGAATTAGGGTCTATCACATGCACACACTTTAAATTCAACATGTAAATTGATTGACATATTGGATGGTATGATATGAATGTTGGCCACCATAGTCTAGAAGACCGGTTTCACCGGGCAAGGTGGGTGCCTAACACCTTCCCATCTTATAACATAGCCTCCGAGCTTAGATCAAGGGTTAGTAGATCAAATACTTATCCATGTAATTTTCGATTTTTAGATTGTAACTAGGAAACAAAGCCATGTACTTTATCTTAGATTGTATTTAGGACCAAAGCCATGTAATTTTCCTGTGATCAATATAAATTCAATTTCAAATTAATAAAATGAGGAATTTTTCATTCATGGTTTTCTTATTTTTCCAATAATTAAATAAGTGACGACTCCATTGTAAAACCCTTAATCTAAAGGAGGAAATATAACTAGTCGAACCTCTATTTTGAGAGGCAACAACACGACTCCACCCATTCACGTGGGTTTGGCCCAACATCCCATAAAAACGGGCCGGGGGCGCGGTCTCTCACAAATAATCATTACAGTGTACCAAACATGCCCTTAGGAAGTATCTATGCCAAGTTTTTTTTTTGGATTGTTTACGTTCAAAGCTATATTTCTGTCTTACTAAGGGGCACGTTTGATACACTGTAATGATTATTACATGGGAATAGGAATAAGTATTACAAGAAATACATTAAGTAGGAATATAATAAATATTACTATTCATTAGTTTGATGACTATTTAGGAATAGAATCCTGAATATATATCCATAATTTAGTAAAATATAAAAAAATGTGTAATTAAATCATTTTTAAGTCAAATTTCCTAAAATACACTTATTTTAGGGTGTTCAAAATAGAGCTAATAATTAACAACAAGGAAAATTTATTTTCTTTCTTTTTGAAGATGTGGCAACTAATGGCTTTTTAGGAAATTAAAAAAAAAAATTATTACATAAGATGAAGGAATAGATATTTAGTACTTTTGATAAGGAATAGTTATTCCTCATTCTGAAGAATAGTTATTCATAAGGAATAACTATTCATTATAACAAAAACATAACCAAACAACCGAATAATTATGTTATAGGAATATTTATTACATTACAGTGTTTATTACAGTCTACTAAACGTGCCATAAAGAAAACACTAAACAGGAAAAAGTTTTTCTATCTTTAATAAAATATGATTTTATCTCAAGAAAGGTTTTTATCTTTTTTTTTTTTTTTGGTATGTAAATACGAGATTAGATAATTATGATACTTGTTTATAGAAATTTATTTTGATTATATGTAGAATAGAATTTAAAATCAATTTAATAATGAATATTATAATATTTATGTGTAAATTTGTGAAGACTCAAGTTTACATGATACGATATAATGAGATCAATCAAAAGTTTCCTTATGGGATTGCCCTTGGAAATCTAAAACATGTTGACGAAAAAAGCATCCTACTCAATCGGGTATGTAAACACCTTACCTAACCCCACCAAATTCCAAACTCTTGAGTTAAAAAAAGAAAAAAGAAAAAAGAAAAAATAAAGAAAAGGAATAGACAAACTCTTATAAAATGTTTAATTAGAGGTTTTAATGTTTGACACGACTACCGAACACAATACAAGATTTTACAAGTAAGAGTTGAATCTTAGCAAGTTTGGGTCATAATTAAGTCAACTCGAGAACAGTACGATAAGAAACATGTCAAAAGCGGGTTGACCTGCAATTGACTTGTTGGAGAAGCTAATTTATTCGTGTTAAGATGGAATGACCCACTTAACTCATATAACAAATAAATATTCATTTTATTTTAGATTTGTCAAATAACTTTTATATCTACTTGTATTTTAAAATTAAAAAGAAAGGTGAGTAATTGCAAAGACTTTTACAAAATATAAATGTATGGACTTTGTCAAGGATGTATCATTTTTACTAAGAACTTCTTTCTAGGTGGATGATACTACATTATGGATTGAATATTTTTGAAGTAATTTTATGTTATTTTGAACTTTTGGACAACAATAGGATTTAAGTATTTGATGTTATTATTAACTTTCAAATTGCATGCTTAATAAGTATTTTGATACTATGGGTTTGTATATAATTTAAAACAATGCAGGTTAAATGGGTTGTATTTGAGTCACATTTGTGTCAACCCAACATTATTTGTTTATTAAGCTTGTCAAGTGGGTCATGTCGTGTTAACTCACTTCATTAACGGGTTGTGTTAGGGTAGAAAGGTTATGACATGATTATTAAATATGGGCCGTGTTTGGGTTTAGCTATTTAACCGAATACTCCTATCTTAACATAGCACACCAACATGAATTGAAACCCCTACAGTGTACATATCTCAATATTGGAAAAGATTCAAGCTTTGAAGTAGCACACTTTCTGTATTTTTGGTATCTTAAATTCTATTGCAATTGCACATATATACATGCATAGGGCCTAGACCACAAAAATTCATTTCTTTTTCTTAATTTTTGGGTTGAAATGTATGAAATTTTATTCTATTTGGGCCAAAATCTTTAGTTTTGGGTTAAAAAATACAAATTAGGTAGGCATTACAAATTAGATATATGGGTCCTAAAAAAACAATAAATATGATAAATATTTACAAGATTACTTTAAAATTCAAGTTTCAATAATATAGACATTGTACTTATATTTGGAAAGGAAAAAAAATGCTACAATTGTAAATTTATATAATAATTTACACTTTAATTTAACATGTTACAAGTGTTCTATGGAATGATGGTGCACATATATTTGGCATGCATGTTAAGAACATATAGAACATGTAATTCAACGATTGAATTTTCAAAATATGAATTCAATAATAAGTTATTGACAAATTCACCGTTAGATTACATTATCTTTGTATATTCTTTATGCTTGCAAAATTTCAAAGTGATCAAAGATCAATAGCTATGTCATCAATCAATTGTTTATTTCAAGTTTTTGTAGTTTGAGATAATGTATAAAAGATTAGTTTATGAATTGAATGGTAAATTACATCTGATTGGCGTGAAATTTGGCATGCATGTTAAGAATATATAGAATATATAATTCAACGGTTGGATTTTCAAAATATGAATTTAATAATAAGTTATTAAGTAATGTAACATTGCTTAGAGTTACACCAACCAATAGTTTTAATTGGATACAAATTTTGACAAATCCACTATTAGATTACATTATCTTCATATATTCTCTATGTTTGCAAAATTTCAAAGTGATTGAAGATGAATAGCCATATCATCAATCAATTGTTTATTTCAAGTTTTTGTAATTTAAAATAATGCATAAAAGATTAATTTATGAATTGAATGATAAATTACATCTAATTGGTATAAAATTTGGCATGCATGTTAAGAATATATAGAACATGTAATTCAACGATTGGATTATATTACTTAGAGTTACACCAAGTGTAACTTGAACCTCTCTCTCTCTCTCTCTCTATATATATATATATATATTTTATTCTTGGATATGTTCAAATTAGTCAACTGATTATGGAATATTTAAAAAAAGTCATTTTAATATTATAATTATGTGATTTAAATATGTTTACTAAACACACACACATACATTGATAAATATGTATAACTATGTATTGGTGTTGAATACAAAAAATATTATATGTTTTATTACATAAAACTAATAAAAATAAAAATACATTCCTAAAACCCGTCAAAATTGGTAAGAACTGAAAAAAATGGGAATCGAGATAAAAAAACGATTCATTGACCATATCAATTTTTAAAACCATGGTTCTAACAATGTCGTTCATCCCATGCATGGTGGCCCTGGGGCCTGGTCATGACCAAAAAAAGCTCTTGGAATATGTGTATTCTCTTTTGACTGATGTGGGTGTTCAAAGCTCTCGGAATATATATATTTTACTATAGCCGGGTGAATAATAGTATGAAATCACATTAACTTAGAAGAACCAATATTTTGAGTTTCTGTTTTATCAAGAACGAAACCAATTAATCTCTTCTTAATTAAGAACTAGATTGCTTGTTTTTTTTATTATTAGCTGTACTATTTTACTTCTTCACTGATCCTGGCAGAAGGATAAGCGCAATTCACTAGTATTCATTAGTTACCTTCAAATCTCATAACGCTTGGTTATCATTTTTCATGAACAAGTTCCAACATCTATAACTCTCTAATCAATTTCATTCGGCCTGTACATAATCAACAAGCACACAATTTTTCTGTAGTTCATGCAAGGCAAAAGCCAAGGTAGCACTAAGAAGCTCAATCTCATAAAAGATTGTTTTGGGGGTGGTGCTCTCAATTATACTAAAGGTAATTTGTAACTTGTATTAACATGCCCAATTTTATGTCTCAACTCTATGCTCAAAAATGAAAACAGAAATTAGAAGAATTCTAAGCACAATATACAGTTGCTTTTTGTTTTTTGTTTTTTGCTTTTTTTTTTGAGAAATGCACACACAAAGGTGTATGATTGTTTTATTATTGTTATTTTATATTTTTTGAGAAACAAGCAACTGCTAGGTGATGTGTGAATATGAAAGTTTGTTTTTTGGATTAAGGATGTAACTCTAGGTAAGTAAAAGTCTTACAATACGAGTATGTTATATGTAATTGTGTATATCTCAGATTAATTAGTTTCTTTACTAGCCTTTTTACTTAGGAAGTATCTTTACCAAGTCTCTAATAGTTGTATAAGAGATCTAGGGTTCAATTTCCGCCTACACCAAAAAATTGATTGGTGTTTTAGTCTAATGATAAAGAGTTATCATTAGGAGCGGACGCCACAAGTTGAAACTCTCTAAAAAAAATTTTTTTTTTTTTGGTAGGGTTGAGTTTTTGTCGGTTCGGGTCGGTTTCCAGCCACCTGCAACCTGACCCGAAATTTCCAGGGGAACCCGACCCAACCTGAAGATTTTGGCCCATATTTGGGTAGGGTTTTGGGTTGGTCTCGGGCAGGGTTTTTTTTTTTTTTTCCCCTCTTCTCGTTCCTGTTACTGAAAAAAAAAATCAACTAAGAACAAAACAAAGATAAATTTTAAGATACTTTCTATAATTGATTCTTAGGAATAGTCAAAATAAATTAGACATTTATGGTAATAGTTAAATTTTCATTAAATAAAATGAAATCAATAGAATATGCTATATATTTTTTAATATTATATATTGGATACTTTCTATAATTGATTTCTAAGAATAGTCAAAATAAATTAAACATTTATGGTAATAGTTAAATTTTCATTAAATAAAACGAATTAAACAGAATAGGCTTTCTCTCTCTCTCTATATATATAGCTAGCCAAATCCCACTATTGTCTCCAACAAATATACATGTATCATACAAGCAATTGAGATTGATTTGCAATTGAGCGCATGTTATTTTGAGCTCCATAAATTATGTCCATAATTCAAAATGAAACTTAATTAGATGATAATTTGACTGAATTAGATATGTCACACATGAAGACATGACTCAAAAGGAAACTTGACTTTTCAAAATGACAAATTTGCATTAGGAAAATTTCAAAAAAGGAAAATTCGGTGAAAGCAAAAAAAAAAAAAAAAAAAAAAACTAGAATTATCATATACAATTACATCCCTATTTCGGTTTAAATTTTAACCTTTTTTAACTGTGAAATTTCGGGTCCAATGCATGCTGCCATGTGACAGCATCATTTTCTGCCTCGGATCCTCTTTGTTTTTAAGTTTTAAATTTTAAACACAAAATAGCAGATAGACCCAGCCACAAAACAATGAACTAAAATGGCCACAACCAACTCACACCCAACTAACCAAAGCCATCACTATTCACTAGTCCATTAGAAGTCTTAGCCATATATCCTTTATGGCTAATCTCTCTAAGTTCTTTCATCTAAATTCTTAGAAGTGAATTCCAGTTAACTCAATTGTTAAAATCTCTGATAGTTGAATAAGAGATCTAAGGTTCAATCCCCGTTTACACTAAAAACAGATTGATGTCTTAATCTAATGATAAAAAACAATTATCATCAACCATAAGTTGAAACTCTCTAAAAAAAAAAATCTTAAAATATAGTAGTGAATTTAAGTTTGACTTTTATGTTGCAAAATTCCTAATTTGTCATCATTGATGACCAAATTTAAAATGGGATTCAAATTTAGAAACAAGGCTTAATGGAGGAAAACATAACTAAAAAGGAAACTTTAATTTTCAAAAGGTTTGTGTAAGGACTCAATTTGTAACGATCCCCAAGGAGTATTGGGTTCGAACGTTAAAGGCCCAAGCAATAAATTTGTAGAGAGTGGGCTAAAAGGCTAGGCCTTGATGAACTGACAGTCGTTAGTCATGGTGTTGATGATGATCGCATAGAGGTGAACTGAGCGTATCCAAGAAGACTTTCTCCTTGGCCCGGCCTGGGTAGCTCCAGACCTTGGACCTCGTCCGAGGAGCTTAATGTTCTTATTGTTTCTCTTCCGCTAGGTTTCAATGGTCCTAGAGACGATACATCATGCTGTCCCCTTTTTTTTCTGGCTGCTTCCTCCTCCTTTTATACTATCTTTTCCCCTCTCTCAAACGTCCACATGTAGGTTTAACTTTTTAGGGCTAATACTTGTCCTGTCAGCCCATACCCAAAGTAGTTAAGGGTGGTTGTAAAAGCTGAAGAGCATGGTTCTGTCAGGCGCAGAGTACTTAATTGCAGTAATGGCAGCCTTTCCCTTATTCTTTGTCGCCACATTATTCAGGGGTCCTTTCCCCATTAATGCGACCAGGACGTTTGTTGGTGCGTTTAATGCGGAGGTAACAGCTTTTCCTTGAACCGCTCCTACACTGTACTCGCCCTTTCTTCTGGGAGCGCTCTGGGAGTTGCCTTTGATGGCGTGCCATTCTTTCCTTCTAAGTTTTGGGATGCCGAGGACAGGATTGTCCTCGGCTACACCTCTAGGCCATTCGGACTTTTGTTGCACATCCTCGACAACGTCTCTCCTTGGCGAGGGCCTTGGGCCCTAATGTAGAGTAGGCCGAAATTACAAATTCTCTGGCCCCACAATAGCCCCTCAAGAATCCTGCTGTCCGGCTCCTTGGACGGAGAGGAGGGTTTTGGTGACGTCGAGCCTATGTCATGGCTTGCCAAGTCTTGTACTTCATCACTGCCAGAGCCTCTTCATTGGCCTGGGACACGCTCCTGGTTGTGAGACATTCTTTTAGTTTACCCACGTCGCGTTCCAGCCGTTTCGGTACATGAGGCGCGCCTTTAATAAGGCCTCTTTACGAGGCGACACAAATCCAATGACTGAAGACTGCTTTGGGAATTGAGTGAGACTTATCTCATTTGTAATTTTTCTTAGAGATTTGTACAGATTAAATGCCGCCAGGCTTGCCCCCTATATAAGAAGCATGGTGGGAGGTCATTTCCTTTATTTGCAGACCCTTTAAGCTTTTCAAATCCCTAACCCTCCAGTTGTGCCCCAAAGTCCCCATTGCCAGTGTGACTGAGCCTTAGGGGTTGACATGGTTAAGGCCAGGATGAGGGTGAAGGGACCACGCCCTCTTCAGAAGCCTTGGGTATCTTCGAGACTCAAGATGGCCCGGTTAGGGCAAGGGAGACATAGACTTAAGACATTTCTTCCCCTCGATAAGGCAAGAAAGAAGCCTCTTCTTCCTTCAACCAAAATCCGAAGCAGGTGGAGGTCACATCAAATTTTTGGTGCGATAGCATTGAGATTTCCTATCGCCGGTACCATCCGTTCTCGCTCGATTACTGCTAATATGATACTTGCTCGATTGCTGTTAGAGCTGGTATGGGGATTTGGCATCCCCGCTTCTTCCTCTCTTCCATCACTGGTGCCATCCAGGTGCCTCTGCTTCTTTTTCTCTTCCATCATTAGTGCCACCCAGGTGCCTTTGCTTGTTCTTCTCTTCCATCACTGGTGCCATCCGGACTTGCTTAGTCGCTGCTAGAGCAAAATTGAAGGATTTACCGTTCTCGTGTATCATTTTTTTTTTTTTTTCTGTAGTTAGCCTCTGGTATAGGCTTGTTTAAGCCCCCTTTTTGTATGCTGTACTACTTCTTTGTCTAATAAAAGATGACTTTGTCCTATTTTACGTGTTCTTTCTTTTCTGCCATAATTATTTTGTGAATGGATGCGTTGGTGTCCTTTTCTTTCGGACAGTACTTAAGGCTGATGCCCTTGTTAGCAAAGAATTATCACTTTGAACTTATCAAAACTGACGGGCACAACAATGCTGACTTTAAATAGGTTAACCATATGAGACTAACCGGAATAACAGCTGAATGTTCTGTATTGCGTATGGGGTGATCTAAAATGAACTGTCCGAGGGGGTCGCCGGGCACTAGGGTGTTTTGCCATGTTTCAGGTGATATTCATGGCCTTAACTTGTTTTGGGCATCTGGTCCGAGGACCGAGACATGACTGTACCGGGTCTAACACTTGGTTGTGTTAGTTTCCTTAGAGTTGGGAGTCCGAGGACCACGTGGGATTTCCATTCTGTCTAAAACTTAAGCCTTTCTTGATGTAGTTAGTTTCCTGTAGGTTTGAGTCTGAGAACCATGCAAGACATTGGTTCTGTCTAACACTTATATTCTCTAGTGACTAGTTTCCCCATAGGTTTGAGTCCGAGGACCATGCAAGACCTTGGTTCTGTCTAACACTTATTTCTCAAGTGACTAGTTTCCCCATAGGTTTGAGTCCGAGACTAGTTTCCCCAAAGGTTTGAGTCCGAGGACCATGCAAGACCTTGGTTCTGTCTAACACTTATTTCTCTAGTGATTAGTTTCCCTATAGGTTTGAGTCCGAGGACCATGCTAGACCTTGGTTCTGTCTAGCACTTATAGTTTCTTGAAGTAACTGGTTTCCCCATAGGTTTGAGTCCGAAGACCATGCAAGACCTTGGTTCTGTGTAGCACTTATAGTTTCTTGAAGTAGCTGGTTTCCCCATAGGTTTGAGTCCGAAGACCATGCATGACCTTGGTTCTGTCCAACACTTATATTTTCTAATGACTAGTTTTCCCATAGGTTCGAGTCCGAAGACCATGCAAGACCTTAGTTCTGTCTAACACTTATATTCTCTAGTGACTAGTTTTCCCATAGGTTTGAGTCCAAGGACCATGCAAGACCTTGGTTCTGTCTAGCACTTATATTCTCTAGTGACTAGTTTCCCCATAGATTTGAATCCAAGGACCATGCAAGACCTTGGTTCTGTTTAGCACTTATATTCTCTAGTGACCAGTTTCCCCATAGGTTTGAGTCTGAGGACCATGCAAGACCTTGGTTCTGTCTAGCACTTATATGAATTCGGTGAATCGGGCTACTGGACCCACGAGGATTAGCCCCTTGGCAAATGTGTGGGGCATAGGCTTGATGTCAGAAGCCTCTAAAACTGCCCGTGCCACTGACACTTCGAAGTGTAGCCCTGAGTGGGAGCTGAGTTAGGGCAACAACCGCGTGCTGCTGGAAATGATGGAGTGGCTTTCGCATAGCTTGCACCACTGCCAAAATTATCTCTTTCGAGGGACCCTTATTGCAGGGGCTTGATCCTACCATGACTAACCGCCGTCTGCGCCAACGCACAAGCCTTCCCACAAATGGCGCCAATTGTAAGGACTCAATTTGTAACGATCCCCAATGAGTATTGGGTTCGAACGTTAAAGGTCCAAACAATAAATTTGTAAAGAGTGGGCTAAAAGGCTAGGCCTTGATGAACTGACAGTCGTTAGTCATGGTGTTCATGATGATCGCATAGAGGTGAACTGAGCGTATCCAAGAAGACTTTCTCCTCGGCCCAGCCTGGGTAGCTCCAGACCTTGGACCTCGTCCGAGGAGCTTAATGTTCTTATTGTTCCTCTTCTGCTAGGTTTCAATGGTCCTAGAGACAATACATCATGCCGTCCCCTTTTTTTCTGGCTGCTTCCTCCTCCTTTTATACTAGTTTTTCCCTTCTCTCAAACGTCCACGTGTAGGTTCAGCTTTTTAGGGCTGATACTTGTCCTATGGCCCTGTCAGGCGCAGAGTACTTAATTGCAGTAATGACAGTCTTTCCCTTGTTCTTTGTCGCCACATTATTCAGGGGTCCTTTCCCCATTAATGCGACCAAGACGTTTGTTGGCACGTTCAATACGGAGGTGACAGCTTTTCCTTGAACCGCTCCTACATTGTACTCGCCCTTTCTTCTGGGAGCGCTCTGGGGGCTAGTTTTGATGGCGTGCCATTCTTTCCTTCTAAGTTTTGGGATGCCAAGGACAGGATCGTCCTCGGCTACACCTCTAGGCCATTCGGACTTTCATTGCACGTCCTCAACAACGTCTCTCCTCGACGCGGGCCTTGGGCCCTAATGTAGAGTGGGCCGGAATTACAAATTCTTTGGCCCCACAGTTTGCATTAGGAAAAAATAACTGAAACAAGGTTTAATGGAGGGAAAACATAATTGAAAAGGAAACTTTAATTTTCAAAAGGTTTGCATTAGGAAAATTCCAATAAATGGTTATAACTGGCAAAGAATTTCAAGGATAATTCTTTTTTGAATATTATATTATGAATATAAGTATATAAAATCATACTTTTAAGCATGATCATAATAAGTGAAAGTCATTAAAAGTACGAAAACTAGAAGCCTGGAATAATTCCAAGCTTTCCTTTAATTTACCTCTTCCCAAAACTTTCAAAAGCCACTTCTTTTTGTTCATTAAAAAAAAACCCCACTTCTTATCAGTTGCTTTCAAAGTTATTTTTCTGTCTCACTAAAGTAAACAGGAAAAAAAATACCTAAGGTAAAAAAGAAAACCAAAAAACGAAAATTTTATGGCTATTCTTTGCCAAAGAAATGACATTATATATTTTGCAAACACAAGTCCTGCTTGTTATTATTGATATAAAGAACATTCACCCTTTATGAATGTTTAACTTTTACACAAGTTAGGCATGTTCACTGCTAACTTGTTATTATTGGCACAAAGAAACTAGAACATCCACCCTCTATGGATGTGTTTACACTTTAGTTAGATTGAAATAGTTAGAAGGAGAAGGAGGTTTGGGACAAGGTGGTCCAAAAGCTGGGTCGCAACGGGCACCCTCTGTGAAATCACAAACACATTCATCAAATGGAATTCCTCCACCGGCAGGGCGACAGAACGCGGTTATATGCCCGTTACCCCGGTAACAAGGAAGGCATGTTTCTCGACATTTTTCAGGATCAGGACAACCACCACCTGTCACAGCTAGTTGACATGCGCTCGCCTTTGGAATCATTGTTTCTACTGCATACATACATACATACATACACCAGCAAAATCAAATTAAGGCGGCATATTGTCTTGTAAATAAAGAATAAAGAATCTATTAGCTTTGTACATGAATCTCTTAAGCTTAAATTGGACCTCCAGTTTTGATACCATGATAATTTTTTTTTTTTTTTTTTTTTAATAAGATAAAATTTCTATTCTAACCTAACATAATCTAAGTGTATATGTGTATAAAACTCCCTCCTAGAGACTTGAATCCTGGCCCTTGCCTCCTACACCCCACAAGCACTTAATACTTGTTCTAAAAAATTAAACTGTTAATTAAGAAGTGATATATTTAATATATTCTTCCCCTGATGCAAGCATACATTTGTGTTAACTTGCAATGTGCATGGGGTTGAGAGCTTAAAGTGGAAAGTCCTATACTAACGAACAGTCAAGCCACATCCACGCATTCTAAATCTAAAATAATTTAGCATGTCTGCTAGAAGTTAATTTGAACAAACCTGAGATGAACACCAAGACCATGAGCAAGTAAAACTGTAAAAGGAAGCAGAGAACTTGGCCATCTTCGTTCTTCACAACTGCAAAAAGTGTGGACAGATGTAGATAGTGGGTTGTGTAATTAGGTTGGGACTTGGGAGCTTATATACTTGGCCTTGCACGGGTTGGGTTTTTATATTACTATTCATCAACCCTAGCATTTTAATAAAATATGATTTTTTAAAATATATATATATTTGGTATATAAATATGAGATTCATTTGATAATTATGATATTTATTTATAGAATAAAACTTAAAATCAATTTTAAAATGTATATTAAAATATTTATGGGTAGAATTGTAAGGACCCATAAAATAAGATCAATCAAAAAGTTTAGGGAGAAAGCATTCGAGTCCCCTACGGAAAAAAAATTCATATATATATATAGGGATTTTTTTTTTTTTCATTATAGGATTGCCTCTGGAAATCTAAAACATGTTGCCTAGAAAAGCATCCTAATTAATCAATAGGGTATGTATACACCGGACCTAATCCCACCAAATCTAAGCTCTTGAGTTTATAAAAAGAAAAAAAAAAAAGAACTGATAAAATCTTATAAGGTGTACATAGCTCAATGTTAAAAGATAACGGCTATGAAATAGGACGCGCTCTGTACATTTGGTGTCTTAAATTCTATTACAATTTCACTTGTACACTTGGTCCTAGACCACAAAATGAGATACGCTGGGGGTAAATTTTAATGGAGAAAGTTTCTCTGCAATCTGAATTGGAGAAAGTCTCTCCAAACTGTGATGTGTCAATATCAGAGAATGACACCTGTCCAACTCCACTAAAATTCAAACTCAAGAGATAACTCCCGTTAACTCAGGCACTTTTCCATATTTTTTTATTAAAAAAATAATTAATTATTTCACACCACCATCACCTAAACTATCGGTCCTTTCTCTCTCTCTCTCCTTCAACGCAAATCGGTTCCCCATTTCTCTATTTTGTTCCAGACCCTTCTCCCTATATTCTATCGTTTTCAACCCCAACCAATGCTACCTCCGCCAGTTCCCCCGATTTGTCTCTTGTCTACGATGATCCCACCCATCCACCACTCTCCACCATTCCACCCATACCCAAAATAAATAAATAAACTCAGCGAACCCCATCACCCCACTAGTCCACCACCTACGTTCACCACCACCAGTCCACCACTACATCGCCAACGACACTAGCAAGAGTTGGCCGACACTTTCATCGCTGCCATTCACGGCTGACCTCTACCTCTGACAAACCCATCTCTCTTCCATTTCATCCCTCTCAAAACCCACCCACCACCACACAAAAACCCAGCAAACCCCAACGCCCCACTGGTCCACCACCTACCTTTAATGGGAACACTAGCAAGAGGTGGCCGAAGCCTTCACCGCTGCCATTCATGACCAACCACCGCCTCCGACAAACCCATCTCTCTTCCATTTCATTCCTCTCAAACCCACCCACCCACCTCCATTTTCATCTTTACGCTGAAGGATTAATAAGGATTTGTTATGACTACTCAGATCAACCTGCAATAATCTCATTTATTTTCAAAATGGTATTAATGGTTTTGCTTAAAATTGATGGGATTGTTGTTTTAACCAAAAGTTCGATTTGGGTAATTATTTTTGGGTGAAATTGGTGGTGGGTAGAAGGGAGATGAGTTCGTTGAGGCGATAAGTAGGTCGTGACTAGGTAGAAGGGAGATGAGTAGGACTGGTGGAGAGATGGGGTTTGCTGCGTTTTTTGTGGTGGTGGGTGGGTTTTGAGAGGGATGGAGTGAAAGAAAGATGGGTTTGTCAAAGGCAGAGGTTAGCCGTGAATGGCAGCAACGAAGGTGTTGGCCACCTCTTGCTAGTGTCGTCGGCGATGTAGTGGTGGACAAGTGGGGTGATGGGGTTTGCTGAGTTTTTTTATTTACTTTGGGTATTTCTGGAACAAAACAAAGAGATGGGGAAATGATTTGCATTGAAGGAGAGAGAGAAAGGACTGATGGTTTAGGTGACGGTGGTGAGAAATAATTAATTATTTTTAATAAAAAAAATATGGAAAAGTGCCTAACGTTTGAGTTGACGGGAGTTATATATTGATTTTGAGTTTTAGTGGAGTGGGACAGGTGTCACTCTCTGATATTGACACGTCACAGTTTGGAGAGACTTCCTTCAATTCAGATTGCAGAGAAACTTTCTCCAATCTTAATTCAACCCAATTGTGTTGGGTCAAAATTAGGTTTAAATTAAAATTGAGATAGGTGGATAATGGGGATTATGGGTAGGTGGTGGGTTTTGAGCCACAAACCTTTAGTGCACCACAAAGAATGCTATTATGTGACAAAAAGGTCAGATTGGGTCAATTGGGTTTCGTAAAAATGAGTCATCTTAATTAGATGAGTTAGAAACGAGTCTGGTCAATCAGTTTACGGGTCAGATCAAGTCAATATACCCAATGCATCTTTAAATTTGTAAATTTTAATGTAAACCATAAATAGATCTATTTTAATTAGAAATTACCCTAATATTAAGGGTTGGAGGCTCTCAAATTTTTGAAAATGCTTTAAATATTATGTTGTGATTGAGAGTCTGAGACAAGGATTAACAATTAACACAAGGGAGTAGTCATAACAAACAATAAACAAAAGCAAGGAGCATGCAAGTCAAGGAGCATTTTTTTTTTATTATAATCTGGCAAGTCTAAGGAGTAAGTTTTGGCAAGTGATAAGACTTTAATGTGGATTGGATTGATTAGAATAAAGTTCTGTATTTTTGGTGTCTTAAACTCTATTGCAATTTCACTTATATACAAGGAAGTTTGGATCCTATGTAGGATTGTGGAAGACCAGTGGATTGTAAGATCGGATTGTAGAACATAACATCCTACTTTTTTGGGGAAATAAAAACTAAAAAGCACATTAATAGGGACTTTGTATGTTGAATAATCACACAACTTATGAATTTATCCATTAAAAAACAAATTTGCATCAATATGATGTCATTTCTATACCATCAATTGTTGCGGCTTATGCTAAGCAAACAAAAATACTTAAATTTTTACACAATATATCCAAAAAGTTCACCAAATATTTAACTAGTAACCAAGTGCCAAAATAACTATCAAGTATCACCACAGTTGGAAAATGTTTTTTAAAGTTCTAAGTTCCAATTTCAAAATCTAAAATGAGTTTACAAATGACAACTTGCTAACTATAATATAAAATCCAAAAGCACAATGGAAATAACAATGGAGTGAAGATTTGATCATCCACTCTAAAATTCTCATCATAGCCACCATCATAATCATCGTCATCATCATCTATTTCTTAAGGTTCCTATTTTTTTATTTTTTACTTTTAAATATAGTTTTAGTTCACATTTTTTACACTTCAACACTGTTTAGGGCCTATTAGGTCGTCTCTATCCAACGGCTTGATTGATCATTTGTTTTTTTAAGCCAACCCCAATCAAATTTGGGTTTTTAGTAGGATAGTTTAAGATCGTAGTATCGGTCCGATCCTATACAATCCCACCGATCCTATGTGCGATCCTAAAAAATTCACGATTCTAGTTGTTTTAACCTAATAGGATCGTACGACCCGATTCCCAATTCTAACTATGCTTATACACATTCATTGGGCCTAAACCACACAATGAGTTGGGCTTGTGGATAAATTTTGATTCAACCTAATCGTGTTGGGTCAAAATTAGGTTAAAATTAAAATTAAGATAGGTAGATAGTGGGGATGGGGGTAGGTGCTGGAGTGTGCACTACAAAGAATGCTATTATGTGACAAATGGGTTGGGTCGGGATAATCAGGTTTGTGTCAAAAGGGTCATCTTAAATAGGTAAGAAATGAGTTCGGTCAATCGGATTATGGGTCAAGTTGAGTTAATCCACCCAATGCACATTTAGATTTATAATTTTTAATCTAAACCATTAATGAAACTAGTTTAATTAGAAATTATCCTAATATTCAAGGCTGGAGGCTCTCAATTTTTTAAAAATGCTTTAAATCTTCTGCTTTAAATATTCTGCTGTGACTGAGACAAGGACAGACAACAAACAGAAGCAAGGAGCAGGCAGGTTAAGGACTAAGGAGTATACTATTTATTTTTTATTTTTGACAATCTGGCAGGTCAAGGAGTAGAACTTGGCAAGTGATAAGACTTTAATGAGGATTGGATTGATAAGAATAAAGTGCCGAAGATTACTTTTGGGCTTGTTTCAAATAATGATATCGTTGCTTTGGAACTTAAATTAGCTAGATAAGAGTTAGTTGCTTAAAATTAGGAATTGTTGTGAAGAGGTGAACCTATATCTTTGTTAATTTATTATTTATGTAAGCTGAATGGTCAAAAGGAATGCAAGCAGAATTATAGCCCACTCATTCTCTCTCTCTCTCTCTCTCTCTCTCTCTCTCTCGTATTAATAGTAAGCCGAAGATTATGACTAAATTTTCATTACACACTCTTGATGACAATCCAATTCTTAACATATTCATTGGCTTCATAAACATCTATATCTATATAATATCTAAAATCTAAAATTTAGCATTTTGATCTATTTCAGTCCAGTTTGATCAATTTTGGTCCATTTCGGTTTAACTTGGTCTAGTCGGTTCAATTCGGTCTATTTTGGTCATTTCTTTTAAATTCGGTCCAGTTAGATACATTTCGGTTAAATTTGGTCCATTAGGTTCTTTCTGTCAAATTCAGTCCATTTCGGTCCACTACTATCTATTTGGGTAAATTTGGTTCATTTTGGTCTATTCGATCTACTTCAGTCATATTCTGTCAATTTTTTACTAATTAGGTCTTAAATTGATTCTTTTTATAGCTTAACTTTACAATTTTTGGCTAAAAAATTCATTTCTTTTTTCTTAATTTTTGGGTTGTAATGTATGAAATTTTATTCTATTTTGGCCAACCTTTTTTAGTATTGAGCTAAAAAATACAAATAAAATAGGTATTAGAAATTAAATATATGGATTCCTAAAAAAGAATTAAAAATGATAAATATTAACAACATTATATTAAAATTCAAGTGTCAATAATATAGACATTACACTTATATTTGGAAAGAAAAAAAAAATGCTACAATTTCAAACTTATATAATAATTTAAACTTTTTTTTTTTTGAGAAAGAAGACTACTAATATCATAAAAATCAGCCAGGTTCGGCAAAAAGTACATCAACTAAGTGTGGTGGGACATCCTCCACCCATACCGACAAACCTCTGACATTTCTTGCATGTCTAGCTAGGTTGTGGGCTATTCTATTACCACATCTACGAACATGGGAGAAGCTGATACCAGTCATTGGGCCGAGTAAAGATTTTGCTGACTCCAACAGGTGGCCAAAAGAAGAAAAGGAGATTTCGTTGCTACGTAGAGAGTTGACCACTACCTCAGAATCTCCTTCCAGAACAAATTCAGTTATCCCCAGTTCTTGTGCAAAGACCAACGCCCTTGCTGCTGCCATGGCTTCCACGATGTCCGATGAGAATGGCAGAGGAGCTTGTTCAGACAGTGAGGCGATCATACTTCCTCCACTATCATGCATGACCACACCCAGTCCAGCCTTACCCAGCTCCGAAAAAGAGGCTCCATCAAAATTCAGTTTAAAGCAGTTCGATGGAGGCGGGCACCATAGTGTGCGAGGCTGGGTTCGCTGAGTTGCTGAAGGTTGACTGAGGGACCGTTGGCTGTGTTGGAAAGTAGACAACGCCTGAGTAGCTTGTTGGATGACCTGTGATCGTGGAAAATCAATGGAGCTGACACGTAGCTGGTTGCGTCGATGCCAAATCGTCCACATGAACATGGTCATTAGTTCCACGTTTTTCCTTTTCTCATGAAACACGCTAATCAGGTCTTTGGTGCTTGAGATTGCATGTTGTCGCCGGCTTTCAAAACTTGGAACGGCCTCCCATATTGCATCAAGCATAGCACATTCCCAAACAGCATGAAGTGCTGTCTCAGACTCCACACCACAGTGCTCGCATTTGTCTTCCATTAAGATCTTCCTCCTCATTAGATTGTGTTTTGCAGGTACAGCTTCCTTGCATACTCTCCACATGAAATGCCGCACCTTATTAGGAACATTAAGGCCCCAAATCTGCTTTCAAAGACCACTTTGCCGCTGCTGGTTGGTTGTAGGAACCTGCACAGAATTGAGTTTAGTTAGAAATTTAGAACCCGAGTTTACAGTGTACTTACCTGAGGAGGTGAAGGGCCAAATGATCTTATCCTCCACCAGAGTACGACTTAAAGGAATGCTAAGGACTAGAGCAGCTTCTTCTGGTGACAGTAGTCCATGGACTAAGTGTGAGTCCCATGTTCTTGTGAGTGGGTTGATGAGGTCAGAGACCCTCCCCTCTTCAAAGCCTGGAGTGATATCAGATAGGACTCTTGGATGCTCCACAGATGGTAACCATGCATCGTTCCATATGCTAACTGCCTCTCCAGAACCAATCCTCCATCGTGCACCCTTAAGAAGCACATCTCTGCCCTTTAAGATGCTATTCCAAGCATGTGAACCGGTATTAGATTCTTGTGCCTCCCAAATGCTGCAATTTGGAAAAAACTTCATTTTAAAGACTTTATAGAAGAGGGAGTCCTTATTATGAAGTAATCTCCAAGCTTGCTTAGCCAAGAGGGCATCGTTGAAATTAGCTAGATCCTTGAAGCCCATACCTCCTTCCTTTTTTGGGAGGCAAAGAGTTTCCCATTTCACCCAGTGAATTTTCCTCCTATCACCTTTCTGGCCCCACCAAAATCTTCGTATCAGGCTCTCAATTTCTGAGCAAAGACCCAAAGGAAGTTTGAAGTAACTCATAGTGTAGGTAGGGATAGCTTGGACAACTGCTTTGATTAAGATTTCCCTTCCAGCCTGTGAGAGGAGTTTCTCCTTCCATCCTTGTAATTTTTTCCAGACACGCTCCTTTATATAGTTGAAGCTTGCTTTTTTGTTTCTGCCCACCAATGATGGTAATCCCAAGTATCTCTCATATTGAACAATTTCTGGAACCCCCAATGCCAACTTTATCTGATTTCTGATGTCATCCCTCGTAGATTTACTGAAGAAGATTGTCGTCTTGCTTCTGTTAATCTGCTGGCCAGAACATCTCCCATAAACTTCCAATATGTCCAGAACTCTTTGGCACTCCTCTATGGTAGCCCTGCAAAATAACAAGCTATCATCTGCAAACAAAAGGCGAGTTAACCGAGGGCTATTTCTACAGAGAGAATAGCCTTTGATGTGACCCTGATGAGCGGCTTGGTTGATCAACCCATTTAATCCTTTGGTGCAAAGCAGGAAAAGGAAAGGTGAGAGTGGGTCTCCTTGTCTAATGCCCCTTGTTGGAATGATCATGCCTTTAGGTTCCCCATTAACCAATATGGAATATGTCACAGTTTTAACACACAGCATCATAAGACGGATCCAATGTTCATTGAAACCCATCTTAACCATAACTGAAGACAGATAATCCCACTCCACTCTGTCATATGCTTTGCTCATGTCAAGCTTGATGGCCATATACCCTTCCTTTCCTGTGTGCTTCTGCATACTATGTAAAGATTCAAAAGCTACAAGAATATTGTCAGAAATAAGACGACTTTTGGTGAATGCACTTTGATTTTCAGTTATAATATTTGGCAAAATTTTCTTAAGTCTATTTGCTAGCACTTTAGAGAAAATTTTATACAATACATTGCACAAACTGATCGGTCTAAATTCAGAGGCAAATTCAGGGTTTTTCTTTTTGGGAATAACAGTAATAAAAGTGTGATTAAGGTGATCAGGTAAAGTAGCAGAATTAAGGTAATGTAACACAGAATTAGAGATATCATGATCAATTAAGTTCCAATAATGTTGATAAAAGAGAGGAGGCATACCATCCGGTCCGGGAGCCTTAAGTGGGGCCATTTGATTGATGGCCTGCTTTACCTCCAAGAGAGTGAATTCGGATGAGAGCATAGCATTCATGTCCTCAGTAATTACTTTTTGGATGGAATTCGTAGCTGCAGAGCAGAATTGCTGGTTGTGTGATTGAAGAAGATCTTGGTAGTAGTGCACCAGGCAATCAGCTATATCTTCATTGGTGTCCATCACTCGGCCATTTGGATCTTTCAGCTTTCTAATCAAATTTTTCCTCTTCCTCTGAGACGCATGGCTGTGAAAAAATTTAGAGTTTCTGTCCCCAAATTTAGCCACGTGACCTTTGCTCTTTGGAACCACAGTCTATTTTCTTTATCAATCAACTCAGCTATCTCCTTTTGCAACACACGGACATGCATATTATTTCCAATTCTCATGGCTATTGTTTCGGCCTCCTTTAGGTCCTTTCTCTTCTGACTCAGTATCAATTTGACATTCCCAAAGCAATCTCGCTCCCATTTGCGGAGTTCTCTACCACATCTTTCTATTTTGTGCATAACATGGTCATGGTTTTCCTCCTCTCCCCTTGACAGCCAAACTGCCTCTACAATATCTGAACACCCACGGTCAGAGAGCCACATTTCTTCGAACCTAAATGGTTTAGCAAAAGGTGGAATGTCTAAACCATCTAGTGAGATCCACAGTGGGGAATGATCGGAAGAATCTGAGTGCAGATGGTGGATTTTTGTGCCTGTAAATTTCATGAACCACTCGTGGTTAGCTAACCCCCGATCTAATCTTTCCCACAGTGAATGTCCATCCGCAAAATGTTTCCTCCAAGTAAATTGGTCTCCCACATAGCCAAGATCAAGAAATCCGCATTCATCTATAACATCCCGAAAAAGTTGCATCTGAGCCTGACTTCTATTATTTCCTCCCAATTTCTCTGAGCTTTTTGTGATTTCATTGAAATCCCCGACACAAAGCCAAGGAAGATGATGTCTGGTGTTGAGCGACCTCAGCTTATTCCATGCGTCAACTCTCTTATGTGTTACCGGTTCTCCATAGAAGCCTGTAAATGTTCCATGGAATGGGGATGCATATATATATATATATATATATATATATTTAATATTCTTGGATATGTTCAAATTAGTCAACCAATTATGGTAAATTAAAAAAAAAAGTTATTTTAATAATAGTTTCTCCATTGAAATAAAAAATATTATAATTATGTAATTTAAATCTTGTTATTAGATTACATTTTTCATATATATATATATATATATATATGTATTGTTGTTGAAGGCAAAACACATTATATGTTCTATTACATAAAAAAAATTTAAATAGAAAATACTCTTAATTCTTAAATAACACATGCACTATTTAACTTAAAAATTTTACATTATATTCTTATAAAATAATTATATTATATTTTTTCACTTATCGCGTGAATTTGTGAAAATGTTGTGAACATATCATTTCTCTTTAATAAAATACATGGATGCTTCCCCTAGAATTTTATCTATTACATTGATCACCTTAAAATCCTATATTTAAAAACCTCCCATTTGTCTCTCTTCAACCCTGGTTGCGAAAGGCTTGTGGCTATGCATTTTTTTTTTTTTTTGGGTTCTTCTAAGGGGTCAAGGATTTCAGAATTCAGTGACTATTGTAATACTCTAGTACAATTTCTTTGTATGCTTCACCTAGATCGGCAGGCCAAGAGTCTAATTATATAAATTTAGTGAGCTAATCGTGTCATTGTACCTTTGTTTGTTGGGATTTTGACGCACTAAGCTACTTTCCTACAATATTATCGATCCCATGCCTGGTTCAATGCTCTCGCAATATATATATATATATATATATATATATATATATTCGACTATAGCCTGGTAAATAATAGTATGAAATCACATTAAGTATAGACTATAGCCTCGGCGCTTCAGCCTTATTTTTTTTTCTCTCATGTCCCTAGAGATTGTAATAGAGTTGCTGTTAAGTTAGCAAAAAACTCAAGTTTTGTTTTCGCCTGTTGTTTGGATTGAGAACATGCCTGTGAATGTATCTCCTCTTGTTAACCATGACAGATTGCATATGCTGATTTAATAAGAATGGTTTGACTGGATTTCCCAAAAAAAAATTTTGAGTTTTTTGTTTTATCGAGAGAAAAAAAAAACAGGTCTTGATTAGCTATAGTATTTATTTCATCACTGATCCTTCCTGGCTGATGGATAAGCCCAATTCACTTGTATTCATTAGTTACCTTCAAACTATCTTATCATTCATTCATTTGTCGTGAACAGTTCAGAAGTCTATAACTCTCTGTGAGGATCAACATAGAACTCCACAATCTCCACAACAAAAATTTAAATGTGAACTACAAAAGTTAGACCCTTTTGTAGTTGTACTCTGGTTATGTAATGTATTATAAACCCGATTTAAAACACTATTATTATTATTTTCGTGTGTATTTTAATAAGTGTGTATTCTAATAAGTATTACTGTTTATTCCGGAAAAAAATAATAATAATAATGTGAACTCTGTACAGCTTTCATATAATTGGTATAAATTCTATATATCTGGATAAAGATTGATTTGAAGGTAGTTTTTAGTGCCTATACGTTTTGACAGTTTTAGTCTAATCAATATCAGCATGTACATAATCAACGAACACAAAATTTTTCTGTAGTTCATGCAAAGCAAAAGCCAAGCCAGCACTAAGAAGCGCAATCCCAGCCAAGAAAATCCGCAAATTAATTTCTGAAGGAATCCCAGCCGTTGCACTGCAAACAACTGTTGCACCAATCAAAAACTTCTGCAATGCCTGGAATGCTGTATATGCTTCTTTACATGATGAACATTTAAGAGTGTGCTGCTCAAATCTATCCAACATCTACAGAACACAATGACAATAGAAAACTGAAAAAATCAGTAACAACATCAATATGCCCGTGGGACGTATTAAAAGAAGTAAGAGGCATTTTAAAACATCTAATGTATACATATACATATATGTGATTGTGTGTGTATGAAATTATAACATATACTTTCAAAAAAAATTCCATTTTATTATTCCCAGCATCTAATTAAAAAGGGAAAATTCTAAGATTTTACACTCATCCTAACAACTAAATAGCATATCTATTGTTAGAAACTTAGAACTATTATTAAATTAATTCACCATTTCCTTACAATTTAAACTTTTGGGACCAATGGTAATTAGAATTATGATTAAATAATTATATCACCATTTATTAATAGCTTAAAGGAAAAAACTGGTAAGTCATCATCTACATTGTATTTAAGACGAGTATTTATTGAATTATTTTATTCTTGTTTCTAGAATGTGATTTTTTTTTTGGGGGGGGGGGGGGGGGGGGGAAGTAGGAGCTGGTGAAATGTAAATGACTATTTCCACACCTGACGTTTTGATAAAACTGTTGAGGGCAGAGGTAGTTGGTTGCTCGTGCCAAACCACTCAGGTTGGCTGTTGCCATGCCTCCGCAGCCAATTTCGAAATGCCAAGACAAAGCGATCTGCTTGGGTGGGTGTAAATGTGATATTTGTATACTGCTTATTAACATCAGCAGAACCCTCCAATGTCTTTGAAAGAAAGACCTTCTCTTGACCCTGAAGGACAATCATGTCCCCATCATATACCTTATTTGAAGTCCAATGCTCATGCCATCTAGGAACCACCTAACACAACATACATGAGAGTAATTCAAGTTATAAGGATATATAATCATTTCCTTAAAATGGAAAAGATTCAGCTATTGATATGCACACTCACTTTAAGGGTATCAAAGGAACATAAATGAATAACTTGAAGTAGATAAACAATCAGAAAAAAGGTGATGAAAGAAAAGTGAGAAGAGCATGCTTTAGTTCCTCTCATGTGCATGTGGGTGTGTGTTAATTCTATAAATATAATCACATATATGACCCCATATGTATAGCACACAGGTCCACACTAATTACAGCTGATTTCATGCCGCAACCAAACATAAAAAAGAAACAGGTGACCATGGAGAAAATAAGGACTCCATACATCTATTAGTATCTCGTAACCATGAATATTTGAAATCATGTACATCCTTTTCAAGAAACAACCGCAACATTTTGACTTCCACTCTTAGGAGGCAATCAGAAAGCTAGAATTCAAGAAAACCACACAATATTTCACCTGAGGTTCCGTATATAAACCAATGCTGAAGAAATAAAGAAATTAATCCGTTAGCAGTAATTCACACTTGATAATTTAATTTCCACAACCCACCCCCCCGCGGTAGCTAATTCTGAAGAGGACATGAGAGGCAAGATAATTTAAGTCAAAATAGTGAATATTGAGCCTTCCACCCTTTCAGTCATTCATGTCAAACTGCACTCTCCTAGCATTGACTCCTCAGACCAAAGTTGACACCACATTCCCACCTCCTGACCTGGACCACTCTCTTCCAATATCAATCCAATCACTAAAAATGCTTCAAACCAGTAATAATGCCCCTTTTAATCTTAAGTTGAGCATCTATGGCCCCACAATAAATCAATGCATCATCAGCATGTAAGAGATGAGGAATGTCGCCTTGCCCTATCCCTCCAGCTTCCACCCTTAAATAAGATTCCCCAGTAGTTAATTTGAGCGTCTGCTCAGAAGCTAATCTCCACAAACCATTGCCTCCCTCTATCCATGCTTTTATGCGGTCTAAGATGTAAATGGGAAGGATGAGACTTTAGACAAATTAGCTTCACAAAAACCTCAATGGTTGGATGTTGACGTAGATTGCATTCATGCCACACTAGGTTGAAAACCAATTATTTTTCAGTTAACACATAGCTGACTCTGGCTATGTTTCAGATCTAAAACTTTTTTATATCAACACGTTTCTTGGTGAGGTTTATGCTGACTTTGGTGTTGTATACCTATTCAGGTAGCTAACCCTTGTAAAACTCTCCAACCGTGGACTTTGTAAATTGAGAGAGAGCTCTTTGGGTATATTTGGGGTTTGGGTTTTGTGAAAATCTGTGCCACTATGGTAATCTCCCTACTTTGTTGGTACAACTTTCTCCTCGATGCTGCTGGTGGACGTCGGCCTAACACCAAACCACATAAATCTTGCGTTCCCTATGTGATTATTTGCTGTATTTTTCTCTTCCTCTTTCCATAAATTCAATATAATTAACTACATTCACAACATGAGATATGATTCATCTAAAACTGAGATTCACAGTGGTGCATCATTGACTCTTCTATTCTATTCTATTCTTTTTTCTTTTTCTTTTTTTCACTTTTGATTTAATCTTCCAAAGTTCCAATCATCTTGATCCCAGCTATGAGAGAAAATGTCATTTGAGTAGTAAATTCCTATGCATCCAAGATTTTTATACTTTCTGAAATCATTAGTTATAAAGGACTTGAGCTGAATTTCAGCACCCTTTTCATATTATAATAAATATTATCCATTGTCAGCATCTTAGACAGAGTTAAAGATGAATATATCAACTTAAGCTTCAAAATTTGGTAGTGCAGCCTTTAATTTGTGTCTTTTCCCTGATGATGTCAGACACATCTTGTCATTTAATTTTATTTTAAAAAAAGGATTAAGAGGAAATCATCATACCACACGAAACAACTGTAATACAAGATCAGACCGGGTTTGATACTTTTCACAACGGATATGGTTAGACAACACAAGTTTACTGAATCTAAGAAGAAGCAAGTATAATAATTTAGAGGACAAATTACAAACTATAGTCAGAACATAACTAAAAGAATAAAATGATCAGGACACCCATGTTCTTGCAATCAAATTATAATTCACATAAGAAAAATGATCAAAGAGTTCTTACTTGCCACCAGGCACGCCCAGGCATTGTGAACTGGAAGAAGTTTCGAGCACTACAAACAATAGATCGAGTCTTCCCAGGTGCCATTGGCACATTGAAGGAACAAATCCATATTATCCATTTTTGATCACCAACAATTGGAAGCTTTGTGTCTATTTCTATTCTGTAAACAGTCATTGCAAATATGATTCAGATTCAGATATGTGCTTAAAAAATAAATAAATAAATAAAAAACCTCTAGCATCTAGGGCAAGGAAACTGTACCCTGGGGAACTGATTTTAATAAGACAAGACACTATGTCATAGCTTTTAACTTGAAAAGGTATCAGAAATACATAGTTCTCTAGATAGACTTTTCACAGGGTTATGAATGCAGGGATAAACAACAGAGTAAAGGAATGCCTGAACTGCATCTTATCTGGATCTCAAACTGAAGGTGCCAGTTTCCTTGGCCACCTAGTCTCTTGATGTCTTACACAAGGCCTAAGATCAACTCAATGGCTATCTGCTATTGTGTAGCCTTTTAGGTCCTAAATGTGTCTAAGAAACATAACTATCTCAAACTTTAATAGCCTCATGACACTTTACACAGGATCTAAAATCAACTCCCTGGCTATCTCCTTCTATGTAGCCTACAGGTCACAATGGTCATTAATGGTCACAATGTTGCTTAAGCCTCACATATTCTTTTCTCAAATATGTGTGTTAGCAATGCTTAAAACACATACACTGCAACTAAGAAGCTGTGCTAATCCTGAGCAATCAGAAACCAGAATCTTAGACATGGGATTTCATTTGTATCATGCAACCAATAAATAATATAAGTAATAAACTAAATGTAAGATGTACGTAGTCACATCCAAGATGTATGCTGCTTTAACTACTTAAGTGGGAGTGATGAACTTACTTATTAATATAATAGCATGGTGCAATAAACTTGGAACTGATCTGTGGGTTCCCATCATTTGCTCCAGCAAAACCCCAAGGACCACGAGACTCTAACTTGAAAGGCAAAGGCTTGGCTCTATCTCTCCTTCCTGTAACCTGTAGGTTGATTAATCTTATAAGCAATGTGAAAAGTTATGCATTTATCAAATGGTCTTTGGGCCAAATGGAATCTCCACCCATAAGTTTGAGGTGGTGGGTAATGACATGGTGTCTGACTCCACTTGGGTGTGTGACAGTGAGTAAATTTACCAAGTGAAAAAAGAAAGAAAGGTGAAGAACGAAAACATTTACTATTATAACTAGTGTAAACATTTAACATTATTCCTTATCTAACACTATAATATTCCAGTAAACTACATGGCCAACTAAGTGCTTGTATTTCTAAAAACTCATGAACCGAATGTTCAAAAAAGAGTGATCTAGTAACAAAAGCAACAAGGCAACATATATACAGATTCAGAGGTTTCAGAAATAAGAAATTGGTTGATCCTCAACCATAACCACCCTTTTAAATCCAGTCAAGCTGTTACATTTGTTTCATGGTTTAGGTTTTCATAAATAAGAAACTGGTTAGCTCATCAAAAGCAAATATGCAGGATGAGAATCACCATTTGTCATTTTTTTCTTGATTCAGGGGTTCCACATTATGGACTTCCCAGGAGAAGTCACAGACAGTTAAAAACACTAAGCCAATTTCGTTGTAAGCTTCAAGCTTGAAAAAAGTACAGTGTGTTTCTGTCCCAATACATTCATCAATACTTTTTTTCCCCAACAGCAACAGCTTGTTAAATATTATTGTTTATACTATTTGAGAAAATATGTATCACCTTAGTCAGCTACTGAAAAAATAACAAAGCTGTTGGCAATACACATACAACATTTCATTTCACAAGGAAAAATTGCAATCTAACATTTCCCAAGCTACATAAATTAATAACTAATTTATACACAAAGCTACCAACTAGTAGTTTATTGAACTAAAAATTGATTGTTAACAGGTTCAACTATATACCTTGTGATGAGCAAAATCAATGTGGGAAGGATCAGAGACATTCTCCATGAGGGTATCATAGCCATAGAACAGATCACGCTGAATTGTCACCGATGAAAACTCAGGTTTATCAAAGTCATCAGGCAGCCTATAAAACATCACAAGTTTTTTATTAAATTATTTATTACATTGCAATGAATTGCATCCCACAACGTGTACACATTTCATTATGGCCCCCTATCATTAACTTCAATGATTAAATCAGCATAAAAAAAATTATAAACAATTATAGATATAAAGTGAATCAACTCATCAATTACATGGGAGGCTTGGTAGCACGAGCTCTTTCCCAGCCATTCTCATCCGGCCAAACAAAGAGCAGACCTTGAGACTGCATTGTGGGAAACTTGGTAGCGCATGCTCTCGGAGACCCAAGAGCACGAGCTTCAGGACCTTCAGATGAAGCCTGAGGAATCTTAACACAAGATCCACATCCATCAAATGACCAACCATGGTAAGAACACTGCAAGTTGCCAGCTTCATCAATCCGCCCTTCCTACAAACCATGTTAACTAATCAGGATCATGAAAACCCTCCAAGAATCAAATTCCTCACTCAGTTGTAGACAATTCAGAAGAATTAAAGAAATCCTTGTATTGATTTTAAAATATTCTATTACTTCCAGACCGGAAAAAGCAAGATTTCCTATAGAAACCAAAACAACAGAAATAATAAAGTTCTGAACTTGTGAGACACTAACAACATATATCTTAAGTAAAAAATGTTCTCAATTATCAACATCCAAAACCCAATAAAGGGTGAGCTTCAAAAAGTCCCTATCTTCTGTTTTTTGTTTTATGTTTTTTTTTTTTTTTTTTTGAACTTTCCTTTTCCATTTTCTTAGCAAGCAAACAGAGGATAAGTACAATTAGCACAAGAATTGGAGCATGAAAAGAAGGGTGTGAGAAAGTTACAGATAAGGGGGCGAGACGGTGGGGGCATTTGTCATCAAAAGCGACCCATTGACTGGAAGAATTGTCAAACCAGAGCACGATATCTCGACCCAGAAGCTGAAATGGGGTTGGGAGCTTAGGGTCCAAATCTTCAATCAAAGAAACTGGGTACCAGTGATCCCTCCAAGAGAACTTGGAAGATGAGCTTTCCTCACCATCCTCATCCTCAACTCCATAATCTTGTACATCTTCTTCTTCAGGATTCTGATCCACTGGTGTGGTTAGTGGTGGGGTAGTTGGAGTAGCTACACGTAGAAGAGAAAGATGTGTGGCTCTACTATTTTGTGATTTTCTTGAAAAGTTGAGTCGTGGGGTATTGGTGGATACAAAAGGAAGGGTCTTTAGTGCTTTATTGGTTGGTGAAGGTGATGATACTGCAACAATTGTAGCTGAAGCAGAGGTTGAGAGTAGCAGTGCCATTATTGGGTTGTGTCTATTAGCACTAGTTCATTCCAAGGATGCTTTTTCTTAAAGCTTTAACGAGAGAGAGAGAGAGAGAAGGTTGGTTTGCTTTTTCTCTAGGGGGGTCTAGAGCCTTGCGTGCAAGTTTGAAATGGCTGTGTAACTGTGGGCTGTGTCTGCTTGCGGCTCTTTACTTTCCAGAACTGAAAGTGAAAGTGAGTTTTGTTTGTGAGAACTGAGAACTGAAATGATCACCTCACACAGTTCACATTGTGGAATGTTTTTTTTTTTTGAGTGTTTGGATTTTCTTCTCTGGTTTTGGCTTGTTTGTTTCTCCGTTGATTAATCTCAATAGTTAGTAACACGTGGCCACAGCATGAACCACCAGCTTAACGGTAATACCGGGACGGAAAGTCGTGTGGAGCACAAATTACAAAAAAGGGCCAATTTTCTTATAGAGTAGTTAAATAGTCTTTGCAAGTATAGGTAGGATGGTGCTATTGTGAGAGAGAATTGAGAAATTGGTTTTGGCAGAAATATCAACGTCCACAATTTTGAGGGACCGAGAGACTAGAAAGGAGCAGGAAGATCAAGTAAATGACAAATTAAGTTAGCGTGATAAGTAAGTTTAATTAGCTGGTAGAATTTTGTCGATTTTATCGAGGAAGGATGGAAAATCTATGTTATGTACCAAAGAAAAAACGAGAGAGAACAAAATTGAATATCGGATTCTTGGCCAAGATTCGCTTTTAGCCAATTCCATGTTTGACATATCATGGTACTAGAGCAAGCTATCTCTTGGCTAACTTAAAAGCAATTTCATACTGTCCTGTGCTTAAAAATGTGGCATTTCAACAGTCAACTCCACGATTGTCTTCAAGCCAAACTTTAGCCTAATGGACGGCATTTTTCTACCTTCTCAACACTATCTCAAATGGTGATTTGCCTCGTGGAGCCGCTGAGAAGTTCACTTAAAAGTTAATTCAATTCAAAACTTTGAGATTCGTTTATTTTACTGAAATTGAAAATTTTTTGCTGAAAATATTGTAAATAAAGGTAAAAGTTAGCTAAAATAGTACAATGAGACCCGTAAATAGTACCAAAAAATACAGTGAGACCTATGAATAATAGCAAAAATAAACTAAATAGTAAAATAAGCTAACTTTTTAATTTGGAACCAAACGAACACTTAAGGTCTATTTGAAATTCGCTTATTTTGCTGAAATTGAAATTTTTTTGCTGAAAGTATTATAGAAATAGTACAGTAGGACCCATGAATAGTACCAAAAAGTGCAATAGAGCCATGAATAGTAGTAAAAATAAGTTAAATAGTAAAATAAACTGATTTTTAATTTGGAGTCAAACTCACACTTTAATATGTGTTTGGCAAAATTATTTTTACCAATTTATTTTCTTATTTAGCTTATTTTTGCTACTATTCATACGTCCCACTGCACTTTTTGATACTATTTATGAATCTCATTGTACTATTTCAGCTAACTTTTACCTTTATTTATAGTACTTTCAGTAAAAAGTTTTCAATTTCAGCAAAATAAACGAATTCCAAACAGACCCTTAGTGTCTGTTTGGTTAGCTTATTTTTTGTTTACTTATTTTACTATTCAGCTTATTTTTAGTATTATTCATGAATCCCACTGCACTTTTTGATACTATTCATGAATTCTACTGTACTATTTTAACTAATTTTTACCTTTATCTACAATAATATTAGCAAAAAAAATTCAATTTCAACAAAATAAGTAGATCCAAACAGAGTATGAAAAAACTAAACTCCATACACAAATTTGACTAGGGGCTAATGGAACCCAATGTCCACGGAGAGCTCAACTACAACACCAACCATGCACCAAACCAAATAGTGTGCTCAGTGCTCCCCTTGTCATCAGAAACAAAACCAACTTCGATTGGGAGCTTTAGCAAAAACAAAAACTATTTTGATTTGTAGCACTCTCTAGACTTCAGAGCGTTGCATGCCACAGAATCAAGGTTCATAGAACATAATTTAATCAAAACCCGAGGGTACCAAAGTTCAGGTATGGCAAAAAGTTGAACATAATATATGGAGGCAGAACTGAAATAATTTCAATCAGAATAACCCATTTGAGAAAGTCACATCACAACTGACTTTTAGATTTGCTAAATTTGTATGATTAGACTGTTATCCTCATTCCCACAGGTTCAGTAAAAATATCCACTAGAAACCATTGATGAACTGTTTAAATAATTCCCTTCAGTTTTCCAAGGTTAGTCTCAATTTCATAGCCACAAACACAAACACACACACACACACACACACACACACACAGTGCATATGCTGCTAACTATGGTGATTTAAATCACACATAAGACAGATATTTATTTATACACCAGAAGTCCAACATTTCTTTCTAGCAGGAAGACACAACAACATTACAAAATTGAGTGCTCAGACTTGTATTTATCCCTCTTTAGAAGAATTATGAATAAGATTCATTGGAATTTATTTTGTGTCTAACTGAAGCAGTAAAATCTGTGATGGTCTTGTCACTTTTAACCTCTCAGTCCCAAGGCAAAAGGATATCTCATAATCCCAGTCGGTGCATGTTCAAATAGAATGCTGGGTCATGAGAATAAATCTTAAGCCCTCTCATTTAAATGTTATATCAAGTAGACTCCAGAATCCAAACATGACCATCAGTCTGAAAGCCTAACTGATTCAAAAAGATCAATTCACACAAAATACACATAAATGAGCACATAGTTTACGTACACCAAGAGAAGGTCCTTCACAAAATTAATCAATTCTTTGGGTAAGTTCGATGGTCAGGTCCAATGTCACGTGACCCAGTATTTATGTAAGGCCCTCGGAAGGTTGCCTGTGGTGGCAGTGGCTTTGTTGAGTCAATAACAGGCTTTCTTGAGGACCTGGATAATACAAACCATGTTATTCTAACTCTTGCAATCAAATACAACCATCTGCAGTATACACATCATAGAGATAAATTTACATACCCCATGTAAAAGGGAAATGCCAAGCCTGCAGCTGCAAAAACTACTAAACCAGTAGCAACAATGGCATTGCGTGCTTTTGTCATTGAGGCCACCAAAGCAAATTAAAGTATGACCTGAAAAAAGGGACAAGAAAATATCACTGATAAGTGCCACCTTCTAATGTCAAGGCAACTGTAGCAATTTATTTTAGAACAATTTATCTAAATACCATGCCTGTATATGCCAGAGAAACAAACACAATCAAACGTTTTTAAACTTGATTCAATATTGCCAATTAACCTACAGCCAGTAATCTGTGGAAAGAATGAATGACCAAAGTCATCTACCAACTAATGTAACCACTAATCAAAGTTACAAACAATTAAATAAGAACAAAATAATGCAACACATAAACGTAATTAGGTCTTAAATTAGATCGCATTTAATTGCTAGAAAAGGCATATTATGTAACATATAAGTTACTGCTTATTGGCTCCTCTCTAAAATGCAACACACAAACAACACACCTTTCAAGATTTTAACTTCTGACAAAAAAACATGTATATAAATGTTAGCATTCAAAATACAATCGCAACCAAATCCATAGGCTGAGAAGACAGGAAAAACTTAAGATATTCCTAATAATGGCATTCAGTTGCTTCGATTCATAGCACCAGAGCGCCTAACGAGATCTCAATCGTCCCAAAACAACACGCTAATTGTATAGTTCTTAGCAACAAATACATACACAATAGAAAACCCATCTAATCTAAAGACAAAACGAACATAACCAAGATCACATTACTGCAAGAAGACTAACATACAATCAAAATGATAAAAAGATCTAAGCATAGCTATAACATATGGTTGTTTAAACTATACGAGCTAAAGAAATGGTCCTAGTATTCGTCTACACTTCAACATACCATGTGAAGCAACAACAAAAAATTCCTAAAAACAACACAGATTACAACTATCCAAGAAATAAGTTCATGAAAATGAATTACTCCCCTCTTCACAACAATTACAAATTTACAACTCTATCAAAATATTAGACCAAATCTACAATTACAACAATAAGTTTGCGAAAAAAGGAGAAAAAAATGACTTTGTTTTTGCTTCAAAGTGGTCTGCTGAAACAATCACCAAAAGTAGTTTCAAATTTACAAACCTTAATCTTTCTAATCAATGTTTAAAACGAGGTTAAGAAAATGGGTCGGCCTAAAATCCTAAACAAACATTAATTATAGTGAATCGTGTCTTCCATCATCATAATCATTAATTGGGAAATGAAGAAATCTAACAAACCCTAAGAAGAATAAGAGTAAAGTGGAGAGCATATTGAATCATCAAATTACAACTTACCTCGTATGAGCTTTTTTTTTTTTTTTTTTTTTTTTGGGTACTTCTGTTTCTGACTCGGATTGGCCGACAGGGGAAGTATTAAAAAAACCAAAACAAAATTGTTAATTTTACAAAAATAAATGGGAAAAAAAAAGTTGTCACAGACTCACGGCCCAGGCTTGCTAGAGGCATCACTGGTTCACGGTGGGCTCTGAATCGGACGGGTCTCACGGCCCATAGTTCGGTAATTTGATTACTTAAAAAAGAATGGTAATAATAATGTTTTTTTTTTTTTTTTGATAGAATTATATGATTTGAAATTATAATATTTTCTGGTTTACTATTAAAAAAAAAAAAATGAAATCAAGGAGTTCAAATTTAACCATTTATGTTTTTTTTTTTTTTTAAGAAAATTTTTAACCATTTATGTAAGTTGTTCCCGAGTTAATAGAAATTATAGAATGATGCTTTACATGTTATTTATACTTTTATTAGTGGCGGTTTCAAAAAAAAAAAAAATTAATGTGGTTATTAAAAAATTTAAATTATTTAAAATCTAATAAAAATAGAATTTCATATATTGACAAGAAAAAAAAACACAAATACGTAAAAGTTTTACAATTTCCTTCTACGAATTTTATTATTTTAAAATATTTGTATGATAGTCTTAATATCAATACACCAAACTACATTTCTTTCAAAATTTTAGTTAAATACAAATTTTCTTGAGTTTTTTCTTTTGTTTGTAAGGACCTAATATATTGTTGAGGGACCAAAGTTTAAGAACAAATGTTGGCTACAAACTATGTAGTAGCCTAAGGTTACAATTCTCACTAAACAAATTTACATGGCTACATATTTTGAAAATATAACAACTAAATTGCATGTTCATTATGTTCTTAAAACACCTGTCAAATTTCATGTCAATCAGGTGTTGTTTACTATTCAATCCATAAACATATTTTTTATGTATAATTTTAGACTACAAAAACTCAAAATTCAAACATTTGATTGAGGACATAGCTATTAATATTTGATTTTCTTGAAATTTTGCAAGTATAAAGAATATAATAAGATATGTAATATTTATCAAAATTCACACCCAATAAAAAAATATTAAGTGAAGTTGTAGCATTTGTCTACAATTAAGTTTGTTGACAAACTTTGTCCAAAGTGTAATTATATTGGGCCTAAAAGAATTTAGGGTGGTCACAAATTTTGTTTAAAGATAAAAATCTTAAAATTTTTAAAATTTATATATAATAAATTTTTTTCCAGGTGGTAGTCCTTTGACCTCCAAACTCAATGCGAAGTCACATCTAACTTGTACACATTATTTTTTTGATCAAACATAATGCTTGGAGCTTGAGTTTGACAAATAATATGTCAAACAAATTGCTACATAAGTAAATAAGTTTGGTCATGTGCTATTTAGCAAATTTTTCTTAAAATTATGATGTGGGGAATGGAAGAGTCCCCACCCGGGCCTTAAGCCCAAAAAGTAATTGGGCCATGGGGAACGAATTGGACCTAGCCTGTATATTGGGAGGAAGGCTTAGAGGGTAATAAACTATGAAACAGGGGAGTTGGATCATCCCGATTATTTCGGAAGAGAAGAGCGACACGGGAAATCAGTTCCCATGGAAAAGGTAAGAAGTTGTGAGAGTGCTTTTCTTTCAAGATACTCAGGCCCAAGGATCCCGGGCCTAAATGAAAAAAAAGGAAGAGAGGATTTGGTGGACCGGGCCTTGGCTCACCGTAGCTAACGAGCTGTTTAAGAGTCAAGTAGGTGCAGAGAATACTCCTGACATCATACAAAAATGACAAACGAGGATATTGTAGAATGCCAAAATATTAACAACGTAAATTCAGAAGAAAGACAGGATTAGCAAAAAAAAAGAACGATAAAGAAAAAGGTGCAGTGGGATCCTGGGAATTAATAAGCAGTATTTTATTAACAAATTGTCTGTTTGATTACAGAAAGCTCACTAAGACGTGATACAAGGTCCAATCAAGCTCAAAAATTGCAGTCTTGAATGGCTATTTCAGCCTTCAAAACTTGCAAAGTTTGATTCCCGTTGAATCCGAGTATGTGCAATAGTGGCCTTTACAGGATATCGGGAGACAGTATTTTGTTCTTCCCTTAGTATTTTTCTTTCTGGATGGATCTTTCTGATGGTTCTTCCTAGAGAGTTTCTTCTCTTTTTTTTTTTGTGCTTCTTTTCTTTTTTCTCGCCTTTCTTCACGACCCGTCCCCTCCTTTTATAATGGAATTTTTCTGGGTATCCCGGGTTCCTCTGTTTTGCTCTTTTGCAAACAGAGCATGTTCTGTCCCTGTTGCCTTGGTAAGTTCCTTTGCCGTTTTCCCTCATTCTTCCCTTCTCTTGGTTCTGATTCCTTCAAAAGCTTCTGGTCGGTCATCCTCTTTGGGACGTGCTGAGGTATGCCCTTCTCGGTATCCCCATTTCTGGCGTGTTTCTCTTTTCCCTTTCTTTCCTATTTGGGCGGAATCTTGTTCTGCCATCAACGAAAGTCGTTCGTTGCTATTCTTTCTTCCCTGTCCTGGTTCCCCGAGGCCTTTTGCTGTCTGTGCTATGAGAGGTCGTTTTGCGCTTCTTGTTTTTTTCTTCTTTTCCTGTCTTCTTTCTACCGATCTGTCTCAGTCTTCCTTTTTATTTGTGCTTGAAGGGTTCTGGGGATCCTTGCTTCTTTATATTTTTGCCATGGTCTCTTTTGGGATGCTGCTTCCTTTTTGGGCTTCAGGATCCTCTGGCTTTTCTTTTATCCCCCATGGGTCATCCGTTCCTGTTACTTTTGGGTTTAGCCTGGATTTTTTCTTTTGGGCTTTGACTTGCTCTTCCATTTCTTTTGGGCTTGACTTGCTCTTCCATTTCTTTTGGGCTTATTTTATTGTAACCCCTTTTTTTTTTTGGACCTCAACAGAAGTTAACTTACCCGAGGCATGGTGCACAGATAATCCATGTATGGCTTCCAGAAGATGCCTGGAACCACGAGAAACTTCCAGAACGCACAAGAAGATTGAAGATTTTTACCTCTACATTAATGAGGGGATTCTCGTCTAACCTCTACCACATTTAATGCATATAAGACAGCCTGAACAGTACCAAAACCCCCAAAAAGTCAGATTTCCAGGATAAGGCAAGGGATGGAACTGATAAAGTAAGGAAAAATATCTCTGATTGTGTAGCTTACAACATGACAGTTGTAGAGATAAGAGCAAGAGATGTGCTTATAAAAAGGGGAAGAGAGGCAAGAAAAAGGGGATTGTAAGGAGGAAAAATAGAGAGAGAAATCAAAAACATGTGCTGTCTAAGAAAGTTAGAGTGTATAATACCACGGGAATAATAGGATTCCCTATTGTAATACTGTAACTTGATCTGAAAAATATGTTATTAAGGAAATCAATTGTTTAAGTTTCCCATTGTGGAGTTTTTTTTTTCCCTATTGCTCACTTATAAATAGATTGTGACAGAGATTATGCTTCCAATCCGTGGGCCTCACCACGGGCTAGTTTTAGTCCCCCACATATGCTATTTAGCAAATTTTTTCAATTATTTGTGTTCTTGATGTGGGATTGATCACTAGATTAGATTGTCAAGGTTGTTTATGTCAATCAACCGTGGAGAGTGCAAGTGTGTTGATGTTGTTTTGCTAGGGTTATGTAATGATTTTTTGAAACAATTTTATTCTAGTAATCCCTTTGATGCAAAGGTTTTATTTGGTCAGTTCCCTTTTTTTTTTTTCTTTTTTTCTTTTTTTTTTCTTTTTTGATTGAGATGACACTTACATTATATTTAATGATGTTTGGTGATTATGATGAAAATTGGTCTTCCAAAATCCAAATATTGCTAATATTATTGATTTGAAATATCATCCATGTCTAGTTTTAGTCACATGATCTTTTTAATGCATTATGTGGCTTATTTCATGAATAGTTTTATAAATTGCTACCTATTGAATGGGAGACCAACTTTGTTCTTTAATGAACTATGTAATAAACACACTTAAATGATTTCATAATTTGTAACAATCACAACATATCATTTCAACATGGTTTATTGGAAATTTTAAGTAATGCTAAGACCATTACAAATTTTATTACACTTACATATTATAGTGTCACCAGTTACCCAAAAAAAAAAAAAAAAAATTCATTTAGAAGGTAGTTAAATCTCCCACCAATCACATTCATTTCCACATCATTGACTTATGTAATAAAACTTGTAATACATTTAGCAATTTTCAGAAATTTTTGTTCACACTATGCACCAATTGGGACCATATCACCCACAAAGGGTGAATATACAATCCCTGCAATGCGTCCAAACCAACCTCACAAACTAAACTTTCTCCCATAGCCAAACCCAAAATCCATAGCCAGTTATGGACCCCAAAATCCATACTAACCTGTTGCAGGTAATATGCCCTTCTAGAATGTCTGTTTAGTAGCAGATTAGAAAATCTTAAGAGTTTGGACAGAGTCAAGAATTGCTCCTCTTCTTTTCCTCTTCTTTTTTTCTCTCAATTTTTCGGACAAGACACTAGATTATTATTTCAATAGTGAGTCTAAATCATATTTAGAAATAAAAAGGAATGGAACAACTTCCATGTGATGCCCAGCTGCACCATAGTTTTCCTTAGTACTTTCAAAAAAATAATGTAGAAAATAATTAGTAATACAAGAAAAAGGGCCTGCCAACCACCACAATTTTCTCTATTAATTATTGTCCAAATTCTTGAATGTCAATTCAGAAACAAGCATCTTTTACACAATTAGGACCATAAATTAATCCATTATTTAGAGATTAAATAAATGCAAAAACAGTGAGAACACACAAACATTATCCTACTTTTGTGATCTCTAACAACAGAAAAACCAGTACCACAGGAAAAACAGAACCATAAAAGCAACACCATCAATCAAAATCCACCATTAAAAGCTAAAATCCACATCCAAAAGAACACCTTAGGTAAGCATGGTACACCAGAGGTAAAACTAACATATTTCTATGCAGTACCAAAGACAAGTATAAAATTCCCCAAACAGGAGAATTAACATTACATAGCCAAGTTCCAAACATCCAAAATATTTTTCTTTTATCCAAACAGAAACCCTACAAACCATTCATTTCACTTCTAGAGATTAAAAGCGAACTAAGTGAAAAAGATCACTTGGCAAGCATGTTCTGCTGGGCCTGATTCTCCTGCTGCTGCTGATAGTTCAGAGGCCTCCTGAAGAGCATGATGTGTGGCTCGGGACGGTGAATTGCATAGTGGACCCATCCACGGCTCTGCTGAACCCCAATTGCACGCCACTCGTTCTGAAAGTAATGTCAAAAAACAAAACACAAAACACAAAATAAGCCCTCTAAAAATAAACATTATTTGCATTTCGTTTTCGTTCTTCACAATACATGGCGAGGGGGATTTTAACCCACATTCTCACCTTCAGCTATATACATAATATTTAATATTTATGGTTCTCTAACTAAAGGAAAACAAGAAAACCGATAGTCTTGATTTGCAATAACAAATATGAGAAAGATATCGACGAAAGTCCATCATAAAGTCATTGGAAGAGCATATTGATACATTCAGTTTTCGGGATAGACAAACTGAAAAATCTATTCAGGTTCATTACTTGATAAATCAAATAGCAGAGAAAATAAGGTCAAAGTTTCACGCCCTTATATTTGTTCATCAACCCAAGTGTACCAACTATTACACAACTAGAGCCTTATCGTCCATGCTTATGTAGTACTTTAAATAAGAACTAAACCAGATTAATTAAATTCCAAAAATTAAAACCCTTTTTTTTTCAACCAATCTGAAACAACTAAAACCAAATATTTAATCCACTCAAGTAAAACTAGTAAAGCGCATTTTTAAAATCCAACAACTACTTCTCGTTTACAAACGCTCATTTTAAACTCAATACTGATTCACAACAGTTTATACAAACGCACAGAAAAAAAAACGTTTTAAACATCTCAGGATCAAATTTCCAGTGCCGATTCTACTTTATCATTAACGCAAAAAAACAAATCAAAACGAAACGTTTTGAGTAATTTAAAAAAATATATATATAAATAAAAAAATATATATATAATAAAAAAAAAAAAAAAAACGAAAATTATGAAAACCCTAAATTGCTTACTTCAGAGAGAAGACGATTCTTGGGAAGCAATTTGGCCACTTCAGGAGGCAGCACCACATGACTGTACGGACGATCACAGATTAGAAAAACACACACTCTTTCACCAAAAACAAATTTTCATTAAAATTATTTAAATAAAATAAAAAAGAGAGAGTAAGATATGGTGGTTACCGATACTCGTAAGTATCATCGAAGTACTTATCGGAGTACTGGATCTGACCCATTTTTCTCGCTCACTGAAGCTTTTCGCGACGATTAGATCACTGAGGATTTCCGATCTGTGAAGAAATTGACACGATTTTAACAGTTCAATTATTGGTAATGAAAATCGATTCAAAATTTTTGGAAATCGAAGGATAAAGAGAAGAGTATAACCTTGGAGAGAGTGAGTGAGAGACAGAGGAGCGCAAAAGAGGGTTACAGAGAGAGAGAGAGGAATGCGGTGAAAAGGGTATTTCAATGTAAACAAAGGGGAGTGGGGGAGCACAATGTAAATTTGCTTTCCTATAATTTGAGTTATTATTAGTGGAATATTTTTATATTTGGAAATTAAGTTAAACGGCTTTCTCGTGAGTTTTGAATTTCAAATTTTTTCAATTTTTCCCGCTTTTAAGCTTTTGCTGATTGATCAATGGGTCTAGAATTTGCTTCCGAAACTGCTTTGAGCTTTCTCAACGGTAACAAGAACTTTTTGTTTTTTTTAAATTTTAAATAAAAAAGTTTATCCCACAGCTTTTGTCACCAAGTTTTATGCTGTCTTGGATCCTGTTTGATTAAGCTAATATTTTTTATTTTTAAAAGAAATGTAAAATTTTCTATAAGTATATATATATATATATATAATTATACTACTCAGTTCTCACATTATAGGCATTTTATGATCATATAATACTTTTGATGTACATCTCCACTTCATCCACCTTACTCTAATCCAATAATTCACATCCTTTCCAATATTCCCATTTTTATGAATTATTGATCCAAAATATCAAGAGCTTTTACTCTTTAGCATCTCTTGGTCATCAAGTCTTATCAACCTTTAGTATTTTTTTTGAATTATCACCCTTTAGTTTTTATTTCTACTTTTACTAAACTTATATTCTATGTACTCTATTAATCTATTTTAGTCCAACTTAATCAGTCTTTAATTCTATAGCTTCTCTCCAGGTTTCCAACTTGGCATTAACTTCGCTTCTAGTTTCATTTCATCAACCAAACAAATATCATATGCAGAAATCCTAGACCACAAGATTTCCACGAATTGATATAGTAAGTTCATCCATCCCAAGTGCAAAAAGATGCATTCCATAAAAATCGATTTAGTGAGCTCCTCCATCCCTTGCGCAAAAAGATGCATTTTATAAAAAAATATTGTTTTATACTGAAGTGAAACTTCTATTAAAAAGTAATTAACTTTAATAATACATAAATTCTCGTTAACTTAACTGATAAAATCTCTAATTATTAAATAAGAATTCTGAAATTCAAACCACACCTACGCCAAAGACCAATAGATGGGATTGCCTGATAGACTTCCAGTTACTGGTCAGGAAACTGGTGGTTCTCATAAAATGATGCTTAACTAGAAAGTCTTCATCAGATTGAGATAATGGCTGAGCAGTGTTTTCCTTGGGGATTTTTCTTGGGAATGTGGGTGTTAGGATGGTGAGAAATAACACTACTGCAAGCAAATGGATTATAGTACAAGTTAACCCAAGACATATATAATTTACATAAGCATTCAAGGACAAGCAGCCTTGTTTTCTTCTCCATATTTGTATACTATTGCAAGCCCAAATCTGAAATGGAAAATTTCTGAAGTTCATTGCCAAAACCAACAGTTAGAACACTTCATATTTCAAAATTTTGCAAGTTCCCAACAACCTGCTCTAGTTTTCTACAATTTCCACTGACTAAGATCTCTCCTCTCATATCTGTGCTACAAAAAATATATCAGCTTGTAAATAGAGGTGTAATGTCTACTTTTCTGTACACCAAAAGACAAAAAGATCCTATACATCTTAAAGGAAAAGCCTCCGCAAAATAATGCCTTCTCCATTTCACCAAAAAAAAAAAAAATCCAGACAATCCAACACCTTCATACCAATAATTCAGCAAATTCAGGGACTGACTTCTGCAGCACTGATGTCCCTTGGAATATAACAGTATGGTAATGTTTCTTGAACTTGTTGAGCTGCAACATGAAAAATGAACACATCAAACTCAATCCTACATTTGTTATGCTCCAAAACAGAACATGGGAAAAAACACGCACCTCATCTTGGGTTACTTTATTAAAACCAAATTTATTTGTCCATATTGATTCTGCTTCATCAGCAGCTGGTAGCACAAGGTTTCTCACATTTAAAGAGCTAAGCAGCCTCTCAATGCAAGAAAACAAGGACTGGAAGTAACCCTACCAAAACAATGTTCATCAAGTCAGAATAGGTTCCACCGTCCAAAGAAAAAAAATCATCCCAGCAGTAGATTAAAATTACCTGTCCTTGATAATCAGTATCTGTTGCTACTAAAGGAAGCTCCGCCACTTCCTGCCCAAATATACGAAACATTCCAGCTGACACAACTGATTTGCTGCATAATAAGGAATAATTATCAGAATAATATCTCTGCTCTACAAAATTATCTAGTAAAACACTTGGGAGACATGATTCTTACTTGACTGTTAGTACAGCACAGTAAACCCCCCCAAAGTCTTGGCCACGGATATTCCTTCTGCAAAACCATTTAATATTAGATTCAATTGGGTGTTATATAAAAAAAAAGAAAGAAAGCAAGAAGGTAGAATAAATATACACACACACGTGTTGAAGAGGGAGAATATTAATGCTCACCCATATATCATTGATGGAATAAAGTCACGACCTGAAGCGGAATCAACTATAGGATCAAAACGTTCCTAGAGCGTGTCCAAAAAAAACCCGATTAGTACTTTAAAGCAAAATCTTTCCCCTCAAGTCAAGACAAAATATCAACATGCATTACAAAAGCTAAAAGCAAATGAGGCATGACCAATGCATTAATATTATGTGAGAACTTGCATATGTTGTACCCCACACAACAAAAGATGTAACAATTTGATCTACCATATGCATACTATAATAGAACCTCACAAATTTTTTTACGTAATGGAAAAAAATCACAAATATATATATATACACATTATTACTCACATGGAAAATGGATACAGCCTTAGATAGCAACTGTCTAGTTTCATCAGAAGAAACCAATTTCCAATTAAGAACCCTCCATCTTATATCAAAATTAGCATCACTGTCTGAACCTTTCTCTTCATGCTTCATCCTTATAGCATTCAGAAGTGAGTCTGGAAGCGTCTGTTCTCCTTCAACAACCAAATTTTCTAAAGCAGAATGAATCTTGTTGCACTCTATGCAACAGAACCACTTCCCTTTTGGCAGTTCCTGGTGGAAAAGTAATGTCAACATTTGCAAATATTAAATAAGTAATTATGGTCACAATAAGCTGCAAATCTTGACTAATAAAAATTCACACCTCAAGATTCTCCATATTGTTATCCTTCAAACAGCCAACATGATATTCCCTTTCACACTGACGGAAGAGTGCACAATATCAGCGATGTAAATAAACAAACTATAAATGCAAAAGCACTTCAAAACTAAGACTTGACAAGTCCAGACATGATCTGAAAATAAGATACCTGGTCACAGAAAATAACGGTGCGAGGACCAAAACTTTTGCTGAAATCATGGCCTCTGCAAGAATCCAATCAAACATATCAAAAGTTGTTAAGTTGAAGGTGTAAGTTTGATGATGATAATGCTAAATGAACAATTATTAACTCCATATATATAAAGTTAACAGGTAAATTAGCACTTCAATCCATGTCAAAGAAATCCATCAATAGAAAATGTAAATTGACTAATTTACCTTTATCTTATATAAAAATAAAAAATAAAAAACTTAAAAAGAGGTTCCTCATTGTGAAATAGCTTGTGGCAATCAAATATAGGGAAGAATGGGGAGTTAGACATCGAATTCAGCAAGCAGTAAGCATGAAGGGGGAGTTTGGAAAAGCAATACAGCTGGTTGGCACTCTCACTCATTAACAAAAAACGCACATCTATAATGCTAGAAGAGTCAGTTTTTGGAATGATATATAGTGTGCTGATCAACAACTGAAGGCCTTATTTCCATAGCTATTTATGCTTGCTGCAAATAAATCTACTATGAATGAGTATATAGAGCTAGCAGACAATATGGAACATTGGAATCCTATCTTCGTGAAAGAGGTTCAAGACTGAGGGTTGTAATCACCTAACACTTTTTTATTTACTCTGCTCTATCAAGAAAAATGTTGGAGTAGATGATAAAACGTGTTGGAAGTTTTTTTGAAATGGTAATTTTAAAGTCCGATCTTATTATGAGTCTTTAAGAGAGGTCATCAATTTATGTCTCCCTTGAAAGGCTATTTGGATGGTAAAAGCACCTAGAAGGTTGCATTTTTATTTTATTTTTTGGATTGCAACTTAAGGGAAATTTCTTACAATTAATAATCTTACAAAATGGAAGAGGGTTATTGAGGTTTGATGTTTTATGCGTAAAAGAAATGGAGAGTACAAACCATCAGCTATTTCAATGCTTTGTGGCTAAAAAGTTTGGAATTTACTGTTTAACGCATTGGTATGAGATGGGTTATGCCTAAACCAGTGTCTGCTTTGCTCAAAATGTAACTGAAGAAAACCTGTGTTGTTTAGGATAAGATCTTGGAATGTGATGCCATTCTATCTCATGTGGACTATTTGGAGTGAAGGAAATAGAAGGCATTTGGGGTTCAAGAGATTTCAATCGATAGAATCAAGTTGTCCTTCGTCCAAACTCTCTTTTCTTATTCACTGTCAGATGGAAGTAGTCCATCCACTTTACTTGATATTTTGGATCTTCCTATCTGATTTAAATTTTCGTGAGTACCGTAGTCTACAACCTCTTTTATTATTCACAGTGAAATATTCTTGGCTAGTTTGCTGGTTATATGATATTGGCTTTTCCATTTAGTTTATTGCAATTAACCACAAAACTAGACAAGAATAATGCAAATCATATACTACATAACAAGGTTAGGTCATAGAAGCCATCGTTGTGATAAATGTACCCCTCTCCTTATTGCACTGAATAATAAGAGTCCACATCGCACATAGATACATTAACATTATTAAGCTAATTCAACTCTAGATAAAACACTTTTACTAAGCTAACTCTACTCTAAATAAACTCCATTACCCACATTCCAACTATTTCAATTTAAATTCTATTATAAAAAGTTTGGAAATTCTTAAAAGAAATTAAATTTCATTATTTTATTTTACATTATTATATCATCTACCATAAATTTTAGTTTGATTTTAAAAAATAAATAATTTTTCATTTGTCTTAATTAATTCATAGTTTGACTCTACCAATATTTGGGATTTTTCCTTACTTAACATATGAATTTTAATTAATCTGTGCATCACACAGGCACACTGCTAGTATGAATAATTTTCAGAAGTACAAGTGCTGTGTATTTTTTACCAAGTACAGGGAAGGCAGAAGAAATTAACCTTAAGTTTAAAATCATTTCCCAAAAAATGGGTAGAAGAAAAACGCCTCATCATTACACACGACAACAAACAAATCTGGTCTCGATTAAATCACAAGAAATTAGTCAATCAACAAAAACAGATGAGTAATCATTGAAGGCCCTTCAAGTTTCACTTACAGATTGCTGATATGCCATTAAATCATCAGGTATATCTAAAATTTCATACTATATGTACTGCACCATTATTTTTCCGGGATTCATGCATGCAAAGAAATTAAAGGCAGAAGAAAATACTGAAGCATCTAATATAGAAACTTCTTATAGCAGGAACAGTGAAAAAAGAACCTGCATAATGCGCATCCACCAAAGTCAACCTCTGGAGTTTTGACAATACGAATGCATCGCATGGTTATCTGTTCTATAGGATCAACTCCAGCAACCCTTCCAGCAGCTACAGCATTAGCATTACGCTCCACAAATTTTTCTTTCTGGAACACGTTCTGGCAATACCTACAGTACCAAGTACCACTCGGAATTCTTGGTAGAGGGACGCACTCTGCAATTAGCCAAATTAACCAACATCACAAATGCAACTCAAGCGGATTGGAGGAAGAAGAACCACAATCATTCCAAATTGTGCATGCTAAACAGTGATTAATAAATAAGAGAGATTGGCCATTCACACAAACAGTTACAAGAAACTCAAGAACGCGAACCTTATGCACACACACATATATATATACATATATAGGTGCTAAATTATGATGTCCACAGTTTCACAAATTTTTTTTTCCAAAGAATTAGGCAACAAATAAGTTACAGAAATCTATATCTGCAACTCAAAACACAATACGCACATCTCTCTCTCTCTCTCTCTCTCTCAATATAATCCATAGGAATTTCAGCACAACTATAATGTATGAGAAATTGGATCTTTACTACCAGGTAAAAGGTTCCAATCTCACCTATGTGAAAGGCCCGCGGGCATCCATCACAGCACAGGAGATCCCCTCCATCCGCACAGATGGTGCAGAGATCATCATTTTCATGGGTAGAGAATTTCCGATCTTTTGAAAGCGATATAGACAATTCATGCAGAGACACTCCATTAGATGTGTAAATGTGTAGGTAACTGCCAAACAAACAAGCGCCAGTCAAATGAAGATATAATAAATAAATAAATAAAGAAAACTAATACAACTTATTTCTTGTCAATTTCTAAAAATCCCCGTCTCCAAAACATGCATGGACCCAGCCCACGGAAGTCTTGCAGAATCATGTCAATTGGCAAATAAGGAAACAATTGATTTGGACTCAGATATACACCAACTACAGGACCACTGAGGAGACAAGACCACATGATTTGACCTCAACCACACAAATGAGTAGAACAAATACTCACGGCTTGCGACGTGATGCCCAACCAGCATGAGCTTCAAACTGTGAGGGGCTGACCTGTTCAAAATATGCCAATAAGATTAATCTCTGGCACGCACAATATTCAATAGAACATATAACCGCTCAGAAAAGATTCCAAAAGAAAGAGAACATTTCTGGCATACATGATAATCAGAAGAAACCAATTTACCTCAGAGTTGCAGCAAGTACAATAGATTCCATTTCCCTTTTTGTAACCGACCAACAATTTCTGCCAACAAATCACTACTCAGAAAAGAAATCTAATAAATTAATGTATGTGTACGTGTGTGTGTGTGTATATATATATGTGGTTCGTTGATATTCTATTCATTGCTACAACCTGTCCACGAGAATAATATGCCACTTCTGTCCCATCTGGCAGAACATCTTCTTCAAAAACCAACTTATGCAAGCGTAGATCCCTTTCAAAAGAATAAGAAGAAAAGGACAAAGTTTAACATTTTCTAATTGGAATCACTACAAAACAGCAAATTACTCGACATGTATCAAATTGAACAGAATAATAAATTAGAAAGATACTTACTTTCTAGTAATTCTTCCCTGGCTCTTACTTCGAGATGAGTTACACTTTGAAACATTGTCAAATGACTTTGAAACATTGTCAAATGACTTTGAAACATTTTCAGATGACTTTGAAACATTTTCAGAAGACTTTGGAACCAAAACTGGTTTTGGTGATCTGAAATAATTCAAAAAAAAAAAATCAATTTTTAAATATCAGAGTTCATAAAATAAATCAATAAAAGAAAAATGTTGCTTTTTATTATAGTGATGATACTTTATTGAAGAATGTGGGAGGGAAAATTCAAGTAATCAGCAGGTGTACAAAAATTGTGCCTATAATACAATCTAAATTTAAAAGGGTAAGAAAATCTAGGAATTAAAAAAAAAAAAAAAAAAAAGCATTATAGCAGCCTACAACAACCTCATTTGATCATATCCTAAAACTATTGGTACAACAATAATTTTATATGCCACAAGCAAGTAACAGTCATCCATGTCTTATAATAAGAAAATAAACACCAATATAAACACAATCTATGTGTCACCATTCTAATCTACCTACAGCTACCTTATTTAATCATATAATGTGAGTCTAACTGTATAAAAAATGCTAAGTTTTAAAACCATGATGAAGGCAAAGTATAAAATCCTAGACTCGGATTAGGTCTTGCAGGGCACAACAAAGTAGCATCATAAACTTACCTAGTAAGTTTAAGCTTGCCTCTAAAGCAACTTCTTGATAATATAGCCTATTTGTGTTTCTTCATTTTTTTTATAAGAGCTATTTCTGTTTCTTTATCATACTCCCCATCTACTAGCGTTAACAGCCATTAACAACAAACTAATAAAGGAAAGTCCATAATTAGCAGGGAAATTTGAAAGACGAGCAATTCATTGAACCCCTAAAAGTTCATAATTTAAGAAGTCTTAAAAATAAGGTAATGCATTTAAACTCATTACCTATCTCATCACCACTACAATGAAACTTATAATTTACCAAAGAAATCGCAACTCCATAATAGGCCCCCTAAGCATCATGTCTGAACACCATCTTTCCTGATTGAAGACTTCCAGAAGGTTCCTAGTGTACATGTATCTGGAAATTGCTAAACACTAATTTCACCTCAGGAATGTGTACTAACAATTTTATATCTATAATACTAAATAATAAGTATGTCAATTTATTGTGTTAAATTGTAACACACAATGTTCATGATGAATTCTATAGTTTAAGATAATCAAATCTAACAAGCTCTAGCCATGTTATAAACAATGTCAACTCAGCAGTGCCAGAAAGGTCTAAAACAATATAAGTGCAATGGCAGCAATGCATACCTATTGCTGGTATCAATTGTTTGAGCTAGGGTGACTTGAGACTTTTTCAAATCCACACATGATTCACATAGCAGCATTGACTTCCCATTGTAAGATTTAGGAATAGGCTCTGCAATCCATTAAACAAACAAAACATTACATTTTTTTTCCAGGAAAACACACGCATGCAGATGAACACTATATCCTATCAAAGGCATGAAAAAGCAACCTCTGCAATTCAAACAGATGGACGATTTCTTTAAAGCAGTGCAACCAATAGCATTTCGGACAAACTCGTCCAACGTGTCCAACGAAGCATTTAGGCATGCATTCATGACATCACGAAGAGTGTTCCCATTCTCCAGGTAAATATACTCCGGTGGACGTTTATTTGCACTGCCAGCATGCAGCTCAAACACGGTGGGCGTAAGAACCTACATTCAACATAAAAATAAAGCACACAATGATTCATAAGAACAACGACATTAATGGGTCCTCAAAAAACCATACTTGAAAATAATAACCAAAACACTCACTTCAACCCCTTTGCATTTGGCACAGTAACACAATATCCCAGAACCTTTAATCACACCTTTCAGCCCAGTCTCTCCAGCTACTCTAACCTGCAATACAAAAAGGCACATAGCCAATACTTCATACCCAAAATCACTTAACTCATACACACACAGAAACAAGCAATGATAAAATTAATACCTTGACACCCCGGACATACTTAACTGGCATTCCCTCAAGAATACCCATCTCGAGTAAATCCTTCAACTTGGATGGAAACTTCTTAGATTTCAACATTCTCATACCAGCTGGAGTCGTGGTAACCATACCGGACGAACTAGCTACTCCATCATCAACATTTGCAACTACTTTCTTACCACTCTCTTTCACAGTACTCTTCTCCTCTTGCCTCGGCTTCAATGCCGAACGAGTAAACCTCCTTGAAGGCGTCTCTAAAACCAGATTCTCCGGTTTGACATCTTCATTGATCAAAACCCCCTCAATCTTCTCATCCTTAACCAAATCCTCATTCGTTTTCTCGACTCCCGGTTCCGCCTTCATCTCTTGTTCATTCATATTCGGCTTGCTTTCACACACTAATTCCTCTTCTTTCACAGGATTCTGAACCATTTCAACCACTCCACCCTTCAATTCCTCGTCGAAAACTGGCATCGACGTGTCCTCCTTGGAAACCCCTTCTCCGACCAATTCCGATTCTCCAACGTGGCCCTTCGGCTCGTCGTCGCTCGTTAGGTCCACCACGTCGCTTTTCGCTTCCTCCTCGCTCATCGTATCGCCCAAATCTCCCAAATCCTTCGCCTTCTGATCCATAACCTCGTCGTTTTCGGCGTCATTCGGATCCGACTTCTTCAATTTCTTGCTTCTATTGGTCGCCACAGCCTCATTCCGGGTCTTCCTGGACCGGGTCCGACCCAAGGACCCGCAGATCTCTGATTGCGCCTTCATTGCGAAGGCGAACTCGCGCTTGTGACCCGACCGAACCCGAGATAACAACACGAACTCCTCCGAATCCGTACCGTTCGCCATACACACTCACACTCAAAGATCGATTCAAATCTGATTTTTCAAAAAAAAATTAAAAACTTGAGGAATTCAATAATAAAGAGGAGAGCAAGAAACAAATACGTGAATCTTGAATTGGAAAAAGATTGAATTAAAGAACAAACCTGTAGCCTGGATTGAAGGGATTGAATATTCTTGAAGAAAAAGATTAGGGTTCGTGAGAAAAGAGAGAGAGAGAGAGAGAGAGAGAGAGAGTTTGGGGATATTGGAAGAGACTGTACGGCTTGGCTTTCTTGGTGAAATTGAAAGAGGACTCGGGGAATGCGAAAGAGAGAGAGAGAGCACACCTGTAATTTTCGCATTGCCGAAAGTAGCCCTGGGAGATGACGTTTTGTCTCTTTTGGAATGCGAGGTTTTCGTTTTCCACTTGGAGGTCCTATATTTTTGGTGAATTGTATTTCTACTAGTCTTCATTTTTTCTTTGCGCTGATTTCATTGTTTACCAACTTTTCTTTTTCATTGTTTTTTTTTTTTTTTTGAAAGAACGATTATCACTTCTAAATTCTAATTTCCTAAGCTAATATTATCAAAATAAGTTGCTTTTGTATGCTATATTAATATATTATCTAAATATGTATTTTTCAAATAGATCAATTGGATTTGAATTTATAGAGTTTCATAATAGTTGTTATAAATTCAAATCTTTCTGTTACTTTTTTTTTTTTTTTTGATACCTATAGTTTCTATTACTTGATTTTGAAATAAAATTCCACAAGTGTTCTACTACTACCAACTGTAGTACAAGTGTCTATCTTTTTGTATTTTCATTTTAAATTGTAGTTACTTTATTAAAATAAATATATATATATATATGAGACAAATTGATGATCATAAAGTAAAACCATACTATTTTTTTTTTTCTTAATCTTGTTTTTCTATGCAAACATTCGTTTTATGTCTCTCCAAGGGCGGGAAATGCGTTAACTGTGTTTTCGAAACTCATTATAGAATGGGATGGAATTGGAAGCTATTGATTGGCCTATTGCAGATTCATGTTCAACCCCACTTATGTGATGTGTTTGTGCTGTGAGGTTAAATTAATATGTGTTTTTTGGTCACGTGTGCTCCACCCACTGCTCCTTAAGGAGTAGTATTTTATTTTATTTGAGGATAGCTTTTTTTTTTATGGATTATTTGAGGATAGCTTGTTTATTATTTATGGCCAACTTGCAATTGTTGCAATACCAAAATAAATGTGAGTTCCTATCAAAAATTTAAATAAATAAAATATGTGAGTTGGAAAACAATAATTGAATTGTGAAGAACAAGGTGTACAAAATAGAAATAATTACATGCCTTTGAGCCTTTGACTTTGATAAGTGATATCAACTTATCAATTGGACCACAAAGATTTGTGTTGTGGGTCATATGCAAATTAGTAAAAACTTATCATATTAATAATTTATAAAAATATTGTAAAATAATTTGTAAATATAAAATCATTTGTTTCTAATCTTATTAGCATGGAAACAAGAAAAAAGCGACTCTAAGTCTCCAATATATATATATATATATATATAGGCAAAACTGAAAAAAAAAATCTAATTAGGTTCTAAATTAGATTCCAATTATTGTCTAATTTTGCTCCACGTGTCCTATTTAAGTTTTTTTAATTTTTGTTTTAGGTGAGTTAGTGAGATACAAAAAACGAAGAGTCTAATATAAATAAAATATCAAAAAACTCAAAAAAAAAAAAAAAAGTAAACTCATGTGTATATCCAAAATAAATTAAAATAAAAGAGAGATAGAAAGAGTATAAGTTGAATCCATATATGTGTGTACTTATAATTTTTAATTGAAACGTGCATATGCACAGATTATGCACTAGTGTAAATAATGAGAAACCATTACATATTTTAGAAATGTATGGTTTATAAAAAATGTAAGCTAATAGCATATATAATTTGAACATCTTCTCAAAAAAATGTATTGTATGAGCCCAAAAAATAATTTGTTTTCTGTTCTCTTTGCCTCGGGGAGTTGGTCTCCTCATCCTTCTTCCTCGGATTCTCATCCGTGTGTTGGGTTAGAACTTAAGCATGGATGGGCCCTTCCATCCCATGAGCCTTATTCCGTACTTTTTTTTTTTTTCTTTTTTTGCCTTATTCCATACTTGGATCTTACCCCTCCCATATGTATAATTTGAACTATATAATTGTAATTTTTTTTAATTGTATATGTACATATGCATGAGACTACACATTAGTACAACCATAATAAAGGAAGTATAATTGCCTCCGTATTAAAAATATTTAGGTTTTAATTATTTACTAAAAAAATGTAGCTTCAATTTAGTTCTTTATGCAAGTTTTTTTTTTAAAAGAGAGTTCCAACATATAGTATCTATTCCTAATGATAATTATTTATGCAATTTGGATGTGCATTTACAGTATCAAACGGATAGAATTACCCACATAAATGTGTCAACATATTTTAAATTAGTTCAATCAAAATTAATGAGATGTTCCTTGGGTAAACCTTCTCATACTCTACCATTTGAGTTACATCTCTGCTTACACAAAAAACTGATTGGTGTCTTAATTTAATGATAAAGAGTGTTCATCAGGAGCGGACGCCTTAAGTTGAAACTTTTAAAAAAAATTAATGGGATGTTTTAAAAGACAAAAAATGAATTTTAGGTTGATAAAAAACAGTAGTTGCTTTAATGTGGATAACCTTTCCCAATCTTTGCAATCATAATTCGATCTTCTTTTTTTTTTTTTGAAAGTCAATCATAATTCGATCTTAACTCTTTGTTACTGTGATAAGGGTTTTTTTTTTTTTTTTTTTTTTTCTTGTGGGGGTGGATGTAAAGACAATGGGAAATTTTAATGTTTAAAAATGCAAGAGCGATATAATTGATATAGCCAAATTTGTAGTTGAATTTTAACGTAAAATTTTCTTTTCCTAAATTTTTAAAATATTCTCTCTCTCCCTTCAACACTATCTATGTCTTTGCACTAATTGCAACTCATATCACCACCCACACTTTTGCCTTGATCTCTACCAACACCTTTGCCCTCATTGTGAGACATATCATTTGCCCACACTACATTCCTAAGACAGAGTTGTAGGTACATAGTAAGCAATTTGAGGGCAACAACGTAAGGTTCATGTGTAATGTCTTAAACCAAGAAAACAAATTTTCTTGGAACTTTATTTCTCTTTCCTCTTTCTCAATTCTTAAGACAAAAAAAAAAAAAAATTATAATGAGTATTTTTAATTAAATATAAAGGAAAATGAAGGTTGTAATGTATAATGTAGTTGAAAAATATGTAACTAAAATATAAAAGATGAGAAAAAAAGAGAAGAATTATTAGTTATTACACGTTAGTTGAAAAACCGGAGTAAATAAAATTATTAAAATTAGCACCCTTTCTCTCTCTTTCTTGGTTTTGTTCTTTCTTAAATTAGGGTGTGTTTGGATATCATTTATTTTGCTGAAATTGAAAAATTATTGCCGAAAGTACTGTAAATAAAGGTAAAAGTTAGTTGAATAGTACAATGGGATCTATGAATAGACCCAAAAAGTGCAATGGGGCCATGAATAGTAGAAAAATAAGCTGAATAGTAAAAAATAAGCTAAATAGTGAAATAATTTTAATTTTTCATGTCAATCCAAATGCACACTTAATAAATATTAGTTAAAAATGAGGGAGTAATGGTCTGTCTAGTCTAATTTTTGCATTTCCTAAGACCAAACCAATCCGTTTGATCCCATAAAAGCCTTGACTAAACCCATCTGAATAAGTGTACAATCTCAATCAGTTTGGTTCCAATCGATCCTAGTCAATCTGATTCAGAGTTTCAGTCTTGGGGTTCCATTGTTGGGCTTACAATTTTTTGGGCTTTTGCAAAATAAATTTGGATTTTTTTATTTAAAAAAAAATAGTTAATTCAATATGCCAAATATATGTTCGGCTGTATTAGAATAGAATGGGAGGAAAGAATGAGAGAGTTAGGTTATTAGAGTTTTATATATATAAATTATACATGCATAATACTGGTTTGGTTTAGTTAAACTTTTTTTTTTTTTTGGTTGCAAAACCGGGATTGGGACCATAATCCAAAATCTCTATATATATATATATATATATATATATTGTGGGGGCTATGGCCCAGAGTAATAAGTTGGGTCTTAGGTTTGTTCGAGGACACTAGCGAATCCGAGGAGACAACATGACTTAGATGATCTACGTTACAAGCCTTATCACGAGAGACAACAAAAGAAGGTCCGAGGAGCAACTTCTCCTCGGACACTGAAAATCCGGAGCAAATGTATGTTCAAACCGTTGAAGCACACTCCTTAAACACATGAAAAGGAAGGAAACTCAAAATATATGAGGAAAAGCTGCCACCACCACATTAAATACACTACAACTGTTTTTCTGGCCGCATTAATGTGGAGAAGACTTATGAACAGTACTACCTTGGCTACCGCAACTCACAAAGGACTGAAATGGGTGTCTGATGAGATAGGTGTTCAGGGAGGAGTCTAGGTGACCAACAAGTGTAAGGTCCAAATAATAAGAGATAGCCTATATAATGTAAAAAAGCTCCCATAGGGGAGGGGAGTGAAAAAAGAGGAAAAAGAAAAGAAAAAAAAGGAGAGGAAGAGAATGAGAATATGTAAAAGAATCCTAATATGGTGATTTATAATCATAAAAATTCTAGTCTCCTCGGGTAGATATTTCTTTGACCGTGACAGATCTTATTTCGTATTTATTTACCCCAAAATCCCATGCAAGCTGTAGTTCAATTCATTTTAACTTGGTTCTTCGACCCATACTCTACATAAATTCATTGTATTGGGCTCTTTGGGCCAAGATTCTAGAGAATCCAGAATTGGGCTCCAAATCCAGCTCCTACATATATATATAATAATATAGGTGTAGTCGAGAGAAACTCAAATTAGAATTTTAAATTAGAGTTCTAATTTTGCGTCATGTGTCCTAAATTATTTATTCTCAAAGAGTTTTATTTATTAATTTTAGAATCAAATATGTGATCAAATCATAAATATTTATCCAAGTGAGTTATTAAGTACAAAAATCAAAGAGTTTAGAATAAATGAATCGTAAAAAAAAAAAAAAAAAAGTGCTTTACAATAATTAAAAAAATGGACAATTTACATTTTATACCTAATAATATTCTTACAAATTTTTTTAAAGAGTTAACAAAATATAAAAATGACTATCAATAGTAACAATTATATATATATGAATTATATTATGTTTTTTATTGTATATTTTGAAGTGCGTCAATGCATATACATGAGATTACAAGCTAGTTTTTATAATGGAGAACTGAAATTGACCAGATACCTTATAAAATTGAACCAATCCAAATTTCCAGTCAATATGGTCTAAACAGGTTTTTTACTGCCCTAGTTAAAAACAATTACAACATACATATTGCAAAAAAAAAAAAGAAAAAAGAAAAAAAGAAGGATTACACAATGTTTTGATGTTCCCCAAATATATTCTAATTAAATTACATAAGACCTTCAAATTAATTTGATTTCGGAATTGATTTAATAATATTAATTAAAAATTATTATAATAGAAATACATTTTTCACAAAAATTTTCCTAATATTACACGTACTGTCAAATGAATCATCCTATTCAAAATAATCAATATAATAAATGTAAATTACCTAATACATAATTACACATAGGCATATAGCTAAGGAAATACGTATTCTCCAACTTAACATGAATGTTTGCTTGGGACAAATTTTTTTTAGTTTTATCGAGTTCATGCACTATTTACATGATTATCCCAATTGGTTTATTAGCCGAACGTCTTATGAAACTCAAATAACCATATGTAAATTGAGAGTTTATAGTTTTTTTGATCCCAGCAATATACCCTGGGGGCCTAAATGAGAGAAAACACCCTAGCCTGACAGCTTCACGATAAAATCAGAAAGTACAGTGGCATATAAGCAAAGTTTTGCATTATTTTGGAAGGAGAGGAGTCAGTGACAATCTGAGCCATTGTGTAGGGGTAATATCGTCACGAAGCTAAAAAATGGGTGATACTTATCACAATTTTTCTGTTTCCCCTCTTATATTTCCCCAATTTTTTTTTTGAAATTCGCGATTTTTCGCGGCTTTAGCCAGCCAATTGAGAATAGTGACCAAATAACAAATCCAAAGTCGCCAAGTGTACACACGTCTGGTTTTGCTTAGGTTTTTACCGAGGTTGAGACAGTGAGGGGGCCACACCTGAACTTACGTGAAACCCACGTATCAAGTGGCACGTGAATTCCACGTAGCCTCTAGCTCTTTCTTTCAATATAGGAGAGTGAATTCACGCGCTGTAAAAGTAGTGGGAGAGAAGTTTTTGGCTTAAGTAATCAGGGTGGTAAATTTAGAGAGTATTTACTTTTATTGGTAAATACCCCACCTGCTCATTAATCTTAATTTTAAACCTTTTAAAACCCCCGCGCCCACCCCCCAACACAAAAAAAAAAAAAAAAAAAAAAAAAAATCTAAAAATACCCTATTTAATTTAAATTTTTACAAAATAAAATCATTAAAAAATTAAATATTTTTAATAAAAATAAGAGGAAATATTAGGAAGGTTATTAAGAACTTGTGCCCATTAATTTCCTAGGATTATATTTAGAAAAGACTCAAATTTCTATAAATTTTACTAGTATAAAAGACTTATATATATCCCATCAAAAAAAGAAAAAGAAAAAAAAAAGACTTATATATATAAGGGTAAACTATGTATTTAATCTCTATCATTAACACCATATTTCAATTTAGCTCCTAATCATTCAATTGTGTTAATTTGATTTCTAATATTTTCGTGTTGTGTCAATTTAGTTTCGATCTTTATCTCTTAATGAAAATTGTTGATATAGCTAACAATCAAAATAAAAAATGAGTTTCCTTGATGTGGCAATACACTAATTTTTTATTTTAGCCGTTTGTCACGTCAAAAATTTATATCTAAGAGATAATGATAAAAACTATATTGACACGCTTTAAAAAGTTATTGATCAAATTGAAATATAGTATAGAGAATAAGTACCAAATACGAAATTTACCCTATATATAATTAATGTCACTTCAACAATATAATAAATAAATAAATAATTGGTTTTTTTTTTTTAATTATAAAATGTTTATAAAGTTTATATGTAATGAAAGTTGTAGTGCTAATATCTTTAGCATCACTCGTAATATTTTGAAATATTGCAAAATAAGATACAATGGAAAGAGAACCTATTTAGTTATAAAATGATTATTCTTCTAATAAAAAAAAGTTATAAAATTATGTAATTTGTTGAAATTGGGAGTTGGAATGTATTACACTAGCTTAATCACCATTAACTTATCCTGCAAAGTGCACAATCACTACATATTATACTCTTTTTTAATAAAAACTATATATTATGCTTAGTAACCATAAGTTGTTTGAAAGATGATTAGTGATGAATCTCCATAGTAAATACTATTGAATCATCATTAATAAGTTCTCAAAAAAAATCATCATTAATAAAAGTTGTCATATCTCAAAAATTACTTATGAAACTTTATTTTATATGTTCTTTTTACTGTACTTGTGAATTTATTATATGTATGGAGATATAGTGGTGAATGAATTTGTGTCCAAATGATAATGTAGTGTGGGATGATTGGTTATGTTTGAAATTTTGGCGCTCAAGGGAAATCTTTGTGGAGCGCCACGTGGAAAAAAGGGGTAATTTGGCCGTTTGAACTTTGAACATTAAAAGTTCAAATTTTAATCCCAAAAAAAACTACGTGGTAGGGAACTAGGGATAGGATGCTGGTATATTATTGGCTGCGTTCTGCTATTAGAGGTGGTACGAAATACAAATGAGATGCCACACTTACAATTACACCTTTTTTTTTTTTTGTTGGGTGGAGACGGAAGGTCTTATTCATATAGATAAAAGTTTATACAGCACCAACAGCAAAGCCTTGGGCACATAGTCTATTAACCACAAGGCCAGCCAAATCCCTTATATAGTATACATATACAAAACTGGGACAACTGCTATACACAGTCAAAATGTTTCGTTGGTGAGTTCCCCGCTTCGCCAGAGCATTCGTGCATTCATTGGCTTCACGGTAGATGTGCTGAACCTGCATCACCCAGTCCTGGTCTATAAGGCTCCTGCAGTCACATATTAAAGGCATCGTATTAGTAGGGTAACTCGCATTTTTATTTGTTAGCCATGTTAACACCACGTTAGAGTCAAGTTCAAGCTAAATAAACTTAAAGCCCATATGCCAGGCCATTGCCAAGCCCCGCCGAACAACTGTCAATTTAGCTATATTATTAGTTGTTATACCCAAATGAAGTGAGAAACCTGAGATCCACCGTCCCAAATGATCTCTCAATATCCCTCATGCGCCTGCAATACCTGGATTACTTAACGCACTACCATCCGTATTTAGTTTAATGTAAGGATTTGGGGACGCGTTGCATCGTATAATCTGCGGGAGTCTAACTTGGGTCCGTCTATCAGTGCTAGCTAGGAAGTAAATTCCGTAGAACCACAACATAGATAAGGCTATGTTGGGTTCGAAGATTGATTCTTGAAAATTCGTTCATTTCGAGCTAACCATAGTTTCCAACAAGTAAAAGGAAAATAAATATGCCAAGGGAGTAGAAGGAAACGAGCAATATACTCGGAGATTGATTCCAGACCTCTTTTGCCCAGGGGCAATCACGAAGGATGTGTATGGTCGTTTCCAGGTTGTGACAACGAGGACAGTGATCATCCAACTGGTTACGCCCAAAAGTGAGGAATTTTTTGGTAGGTAATTGGTTACGCATAGCTTTCTAGAAGAAAATTTGGATATTTTTTGGGCATGTTAATGACCAAATCCAGTTCCAAAGTGGGTTATTCCAGGGAATTTCTTGTTGTTGACAAAGAAATTTAGAGGCGGATTTAACTGAACAGGTACCCTTATTGTGGGGCCACAGTAAAGTGTTAGCTAGTCTAGTAAAACTTGCCACATGAATACCTTGAATAAGGCTTTGAAGATGGGGGGGGGGGGATAGGGAGATTGAGAGTGTCAAAAGTCCAGGAGTGATTAGACCGCAACGAGCTAACCCTACGGTCTTCGTCATGTAAAAGGAGGGGGCCCTCAATATAATTGCGAAGGGAGCCCTGTGGAAGCCAAGGGTCCTTCCAAATTCGAATAGTTTGCCCATCTCCAATAATCCAGCTCATACCCTGAAGTAACAATTTTGCTCCTAATGAGAAAGCAGTCCAAATATGGGACCCTCTTGAATGTCATGGGCTAGTAAACAAGGTTGCATGTGGAAAGTATTTAGCTTTTAACACCTGAGCCTAGAGCGTATTAGGATTGGTATAGAGGCGCCAAGCCTGGTTCATGAGAATCACATGATTTCTATGCTGAGTGGATGAGATTCCCAGACCACCCGCCACACTTACACTTGATATTATACTATTATGGTAGCTTTCTCCTTCGTAATATTCTATAAGTATTAATCTCTATAAAAAAATAATAATAATAATAAAAAAAAGTATAAGGGTCTGTTTGAATACTACTTATTTGTTGAAAACTGAAAACTTATTACTGAAAACACTGTAGTAAAATAATTTTGAAAGGTGTGAGTAGTACTATGGGACCAAAAAATGCATAGGTATGCGCATTTTGTTGAGTTTGGTGATACTGTGAACAGTGCAGTGGGACCCAAAAAAAAGCCAAATGCCAAACGCATCAGTGCTATCCAAACTCACACTAAGTCAAATGCAAGACCTAAGTACAACACTTAGGTGTTGTTCCTTAGATTCCCTTTTTAAGATTCCCTTTTTAAAATTATACCATATGGATTTTTCCTCATGAGATAGAAGTGTATTTTTTTAATTAAGTAGTCACATGACTAAATCTTAAGAGACCTAAGGAATAACATCTAAGGTATTGTATCTAAATTTTGTCCATAAGTCAATAACTCCTGTATCGCTGCATTAGTTTAATAAACTATATAATTTTGATCTATTTTATCTTTTGTCTAAATATGAAATGATAATTATTGTAGTTATTAATATGTATGTGTTATGATTGTATTTGTATCTAGAAGTAGAAGTAGAACTATCAAATTATCCAAACATAAAATCATAAGGTATAAAACCACAAGGTCTTCAAAACTTATGTTGCAACAACATTAAAAGGTCAACCAAATGAAGGATGTTTTCCACCTACAATTATGGCTAATTTTTCCAAAAAATTTTTTGTAGGCTTTCTTCTCAAAAAAAAAAAAAAAAAAAAATGAAAGATGTTTTCCATTTTATATATGCTAGGGATTTGGGGTAAAGTTGTGGTTTCATTGGTTTATTTTATTTTATTTTATTATATATATATATATATATATATATTATCGTTCATTAATATTGGACTCTTTGGCTTGTATATGGGATAAATCACTTTGCACAAAAAATAAAAATTTTAAATTAGACACGTTGCCCAAAATTAATTAAGCTAAATTTGGAAGCTAATTTATATTTTATATGGATTTCAATTGTGCTTATAATATATGGTATGTGGATTTTTTTGGACGAGTGGAAGTAATAACAAAAAGAAAAAAAGAAAAGAAAAGAACAGTGAAAACATAAGAGCATTAGCATCCGGTTCTAAAAAATATCTCATTTTACCATCTCAAAAACTACTTTATATATTATATCATTGTAGGAGGCAAAATTTTAAGCCAATTATAAAATGCCACATTAGAATTTAATGGCAAATTCTGAATTAATGTCATTTTTTTTTTTTTGATACAAGATAGAATTCTACTCTAACCTAATTTAAGTGTATATGTGTGTGAAACTCCCTCCTGGAGATTTGAACCCCGGCTCTTGCCCCGCATACCCTACAAGCATTTATACCTGTGAAGTGACCATCGCATCAAGGGTGTGCGGTGATGAATTAATGTCATTAAATTAATTAAATCAAATGATGACATGTGTCATCCAAATTGGCATCACATTGGCATATCAAAATTTGCCATGTGTCATTTGGCCCACAAGATAAAGATAAATTTCCTATTCAAAATTTATGGGTAATTATCTTTATTAAAATAAATAATAAATAAAATAAAGATAAATTTTCTATTCAAAATTGGTAGATAATTATCTTTATTAAATAAATTAAATAGAGATAATTATTTATCTTTGTTGATTATTATCTTTATTCAAAATATGATATTTATCAAAATAGATAAATAAAGATAATTATCTCTAAGAAGAATTTGGGCCAATTAAAAGTCTACTACATACTTTCAAGTATATCAATTCGAAGTGGAACTTATCCTCTAAAATCACTATAAATAGAGGGCATCCCTTCTCATTTTCAACACGAAGTTTTCAAGACGTCAAACCTCTGGAGAAATTCTGTCTCAAGAACACACGAAGAACATTCAAATAAGTTCTTTGAAGTTCTATTGGAATTAAGCTGAAAAAGCCTCCATAAACCTCAACAAACCTCAAATCCTTGAAGCTCAACGGATCAAGCCTCTAAAGCCCCAAAGAACTTCAATCTAAAAGCCTTCATATTCAAATACTTGAAGAACAATAAATCTCTAATAAGCTTGAAGCTAGAGATTTGTTGTGGAGACCGTTCAATCCATCTTTCAACTAAAGTCAAGAAGATTCCTTGTTCAAGTCAATTTCAATGAAGATAGAATCAAAGGGTATTCTTTTGTAAAAGAATTGAAATAGAGATTGTACTCATTATACATCAATACAAATTTATATTTGCAAACCTATTTCTTTTCAATTGTTTGATTTTCTACAATTGAGAAAAATTTGTGTTTACAATCATATCACTTTACAACACACTCAATATCTCAACTTTTATTTTCCTATATAACACATTAAAATAATATATCTGAAAAGTACAAAATTTGGCATGACGGATCCATTCAAATAGGCCTGACGGTACTACGTTAGTGGGTTGTCGGAGATAAGGCAATAGAGGGGAGTCGGACGGATAGGACATATGACAGATGGATTCCTCCCCATAATAGACGGATAGTCTCCCGATATGGACGGATTCAAGTCACATGAATACAAGGTAGACGAATACCAAAACCACGTGGCACCAACATGGTTTTAAGTGGGCTCCAAAGAATCCTAAATGGAAATAACTTGTGTCCTATGGTTAAACCTAATTAATAGAATTCCAACATGAAAGGATCTCGTAATATATGTACATTTATGATGATCTTCCCCATAAGAAAACACCTTCCTACGTAAGAAACGGAGGTCGGTTCTACACTACCAAAAAAACCCAAAACCCTTATAAAACAAGGTACGCATAATTCACTCCATCTCTGGCACTCTAGAGTCGTGAAAAATTCTCTAACTTAACCTTTGGAGGGTTTTTGGCCAGTACCACACCGATACTCTTCTAAAGTCTTCTTATTTTGTATTGTGTAGGTGTTGTCTAAAGCACGTGAGGACTGTGTAACTAACTGATAATTTTCGGCATCATCAATATCTACACAATAAAATATATAACCTAAAGCCATCTCTCTCCCCTCTCTCTAATTTTTTTCTCTCTCCCTCCCTCGTCTCTTTCTCTCTCATCACCGTGAACAAACCCAAAGCCCAACACAACCACCATCCAAACCCAACCAACTACCAGTCATCAACAACACAACCACCACCCAAACCTACCACCCCACCACTGCTCACCACCCAAATCAACCCAGAAAATCACAACAAACCCATACCAAAATCACAAAAAAAAACCTAGCAAAATCAAAACAAATCCATACCAAAATCAACCCAGCAAATCACAACCAACCCCAAACTCAAACAAAACCCAAAAGCCAAACCCCACACCACCACCGTAGCAACCACCACTTCACATTGTTGCCACCCACTAGACCCACCACATCGTCGCCACCTATCGTCCCAAAACCCATTCTCACATAAATCACAAGCCATCAAAAACCAATGTACGACAGCAAATCACAACAGATCCACGGAGAGTGAGAGTTTGAGAGAGAAGAAAGCAACCCATCTATGGCAGCAAAACCCCCACGGCGCCACTGCCTTCAACCAAAGAGAGAGAGATAGATAGAGAGAGAGAGAGAGAGAGGGAGGGAGGGAGACTAAGATGAGAGGAGATAGACTTGGACGAGAGAGAGAAAAGTGAGTCAGGGAGAGAGAGAAAAAATGAGATGTTTTTTTGATGATGAGAAGAATAAAAAAGAGTATTTTATTATTGAAACTGAGCTACCGTGTCTTTTAAATTCAGAATGGTATTGTAGTTCTGTTGTAAATTTTGTTTACAATTACAACTCTAGTTAATGCACATTTTTAGTGGTTTGATACTAAAACTAAGCATATCCAGAGTTTTACAACTCTGGATATTGATGCTTTAACAACTGAGCATTGGTAATGTTGAAAATATCAAATCTTGGGCTTTGTATAATCAAACCCTTGAATTTTAGCTTTTGGGTTGAGACAAGATTTTACTTACTTTTTGTGGAAGGATCCTATAACTATCCTAACTTGAATTTTAGGTTTAAATCAATTTAAAAATAAGTAACCTATCATACATTAGAATGCTTGTGATTGATAGCAACTTTATTTACTTCACCTATAGCCTACACATGATCACTGTCCCATACATGCGAGGGTCACATACAAGCACACCTCCTTAGAGACATGTGTATCACTATGGATGGGTGGTTAAACTAAGATCGAGTAATAACATAGGAATTTTACCCCTTTCCACTACTTAAAATGTAAAAAATTAGTCTTGGGTTAAGATAGCTTAATCCTGGTTAATTAATTCAATCACCCAAGTTGATTAATTAGGTCAAATTACATGTAAATCATGGAGGCACCAAAAAATCACCAAATAAACTAAATGCAGCAGAAATTAAATTGACATGGTGATTTGTTGACAAATGGGGAAAACCTTTCGCAAGGCAAAAATTCCACCGAGTGAATTTAAGGTCACCATTCCCAAAAATCCACTAATTAATAATCAAGCAGTTACAAGTATGAGGAATCTTACCACTATTTTGGCCCATCCCAAAATACCTGTTGAGGTACAAATTTTCGGGCCTTAATTTCGTTAGCCCACTCACAAAAATACCCACACAAGCTCATAAATTATTTTGAGCCCAAATAAATATTCCCTATATATATTACGCAAATATTCTCCATGTTATTGGGCTCCCATAAATATTCCCTATATAAGCCCCATAAATTACCTTGGGCCCCCTCACAAATATTACTCATTATATCCCACATATTATCCAACTTGGGTTCTCACAAAAATACTCACCATATTGCTACCAAAATTGGGTCACAAAATTATGCTAACTCCACAAAAAAAACCCAACAAAACCCCTTTAAAGCCCGTTACGATACGACACTTTAAAGCCCGTTACGATATGGCATTCTAAAGCCCGTTATAATACGGCATCTCTAAAACCCGTTACAATATGGCATCTCTAAAGCCCGTTATGATATGGCACCTCTAAAACCAGTTACGATACGGCACGACACCTCTAAAAGCTCGTTACGATACGATATCTATAAAAGCCCATTATGACATGACACTTCTTAAAAGCCCGTTGCTACACGACAATATTTTTACAAAATCCTACAAAGCTGAAATACTAATTTGACACTTATTTTTACAAAGCCCAAATACTAAATTGACACTTATTTTATAAAGCTCAAATACTAATTTGACACTTATTTTTGCAAAGCCCAAATACTATTTTGGCACTACTTTACAAGGCCCAAATTTATTTTGGCAACTATTTATAAAAGCCCAAAATGCTATTTTGGCAAAAACAATTACTTTATGCTCAAAACCCAAAACTATTTCTTGGCAAAATATATACTAAAATCCTTGTTGAGGACTCTTTTTTCGGCCCACGTGGCATTACTTCATTGGCAACTCATGCCACATTAACATATTATTGATTTTTTGGGTAAATCTATTTAAAACCCAAAACAAGCTCATATCTCATTCAACTACATGGATTGGGCTCACATGACCCGCGAGATCCTTACTTCAGGAGGCAGATTCATGGTCTACATTTCCTCTTCATCAATTGGGATTATAACCCACGACATCATCGACACCAACATATGGATTGGGCTTAAGCAATGAATCAAAGCTCACGGCCCATATTATCTCTCTTACATTCATGGCAAGCGGCTTTTTCAACAAGAGCCCATATTTACACAAAATGACAACAAAACCCGAGGTACATCATATCTTCTTTAGCTTATGATCCAAGCTCATAAGTCTCTTTGGGAAAATTTTGGGAGTCGTGGTTTGGAGGGCCAAGAAGTATGTTCAGTAAAGCTCCAGCCATTTAAAGTTGATAAAAGAGACATGTTGCTTGGCGTGTCTTCTCCAACTCCCTAAACTCTGACAAGTTTGTGTGTAGTGGATAACATATGTTAAGCATCTCTTATCACATAGCACTTTAGATGATAAAATTCCCCATTACTCTTTTCCTAAAACTTAATATTCATAATGTGAAAAATGCTTAATATCTCTAGCCATCTAACTGCTGAGAAAATAACTGTTTATTTAATCCCCAACTGTTGCTATACAAATTTAGAAACTTCATTATATTATTCTACATAAATCTCATTACTTCTTTCAGCTAAAATTCAACTCAAACACATAGCCTAATTTGATTGGCTATCTTTAATCTCCAACTATATACAAACTATTCATGATATCTTTGATATCCAGCTGCTGTCTGCCACAATCTAACCATATATTTCTCTGCCAGCTGCCAGAGTAGAGCATTAAATACTCTTTTTGCTCACCAAGATTATGTCGCAATACAATGAGGCCTTGACTGAATCTCTAAAACTTCATTAACTTTTAATCAATCCTTCTATTACTTGCTAAAAATGTGTTGTAATAGAACCTTGGACCAAAAACACAAACACCCAAAAATGAAACATTTCCAGCTGAACCCTAACAGTGTATTCAACACTTGACACCTGACTGGAAGTGATGTCATCAACCATTTAATACTGAAATCCCAACAACCAGTTGCTATTCCCAAAATAGTAAGATATCCTTGAAAGAGATCTTACCATTTTTCAGCCAAATCCATGAAATGACCTCTCCAACAGTCTAAAATCACCCAACTGACCTCATCTGCTTCTGCCCAAAGCAAACAACTATCTTATGACAGCTGTGACAACTGTCTCAAGATAGTTGTCACAGCTTTTCCTTGACAGTTGGGACAACCTTTTCAAAATAGCTGTGACAGCTGACTCAGCAGCCTGAGCATTACTGATTTTTCCACATTTGGCTAAAACCAAAACCAACTAAAGAAACTACCTTTCTTTTGCTAAAATACTTTCCTTTTCTGCTACTCTTTCCCCAGCAGCTCTTACCCGAAACAGTAAGAACACCTTAAACCTAAACATACCATTTTTGGCCAAATTTTAAGATGGATTCTCTGAAGATTCATTGCTATTTGGGACAGATTTTGGTTGATATTCTTTGCTAAAATACCCCCTTAAACTCAACTAAATAGAACCCTTCATCAACACCTCAAAGGGGGGACATCAATGGAGGAGAACTCTCTAATAAACTTCCTTATTCTTTCTCCCTCTAATGATCTTCTTAAGCTCTTAATGAAGTTCTGAGCTTCTGGGTTTTTAGTCCCCAAATTAGAAACTAGATTCTCCAGCCCTTAACCTATAAATGCCCTTCATAAGCCTTCATACATCCCAACAGTAAATCCCAGCAGCTTTGCTAAATACACTACAATACCATTACTCTCTTATACTCATTATCTCACTCTCCATATTTTGAAAATACATATATCTTGCTGCCCATATCTCTAAACATCTCTTTCTTCACTTCTCTTACATAATCTTATACACACTTACTACACTATTACATATAACAAACCACAACTCTTCTAAGCTCCACTCTCATACTCTCTCACTCTGAAATTCTATTGTTTTGCTGCCCATAAACACATCTTTATACTCTTTTCTTACAAAATCTTTCCTCTTGAAAAGCAATCTCTACTACTCCTCTAGCAAAAGATCCTAGCAGTAAATTCCAGCAATATTGCTAAACACACTACAACACTATTCTCCCTCTCATACTCATTCTCTCACTCTCCACATTCAGAAAATACACCTATCTTACTGCTCTTATTTCCAAATACCTAAACACATCTTCATACTCTTCTCTTACAAAATCTTTCCTCTTGGAAAGCCATCTCTACAACTTCTCCAGCGGTTATAATCTCATATTTTTACTATCTTTAACCTCCATATCTCTCATACTTCCATATATTATACATATTACAAATACTACATCTCACAAAGCATCTATATTTTTTACCATCTCCACACTTCTCAAGAGATATCAAACACTCATACTGAAAGCCCTTCTCATAGAAGGCATAAACTTCTAATGCCAAAGCCCTTCCCCTAGAAGGCACCAAGATCTCATATTAAAACCCTTCTCCTAGAAGACACATATATTTCTTATAAAAGCCATTCTTATGGAAGGCACAAATCCATCTTATATAAAGCCCTTCTCTTAGAAGACACAAGTACTCCATACAAAAGCTCTTCTCATGGAAGGAAATACTATTCATAACTAAAAGAGCATTGTTAAGGGGAAAACTCATTTAAGTGCATGATAAGAAGGGCAAGCTTAACCAACCTCTTCACACAGCTGGACATACTTTCTCTCCCTCCAATTGCACCCATTTTTCCCCCTCAATTTTGAAGCTATCATGGCAAATTGCCTCTCTACCGCTGGGGTTACTCTGTTGGGATATTATCAACTCACAGAAGCTGTATAGCTGGGGTTACAAACTATACAAAGATAAGTAATTTTGCTTCCTTATCTTTAAATTTACATCATTGAATTTATGATTACTACACATTTAAATACATGTTACTTTATTCCAACTACTATTACAATTATTAACCAAGGCTTAAACTCATTTAAATGCATGATAAGAGGGGTAAGCTTAACTAGTCTCTGCCGTTGGCACTCTGCTGGGATATTATCAACTCACAGAAGCTTTTCCTTGACAGCTGGGGCTACAAACCATATAAAGATAAGTGACTTTGCTTTCTTATCTTTAAATTTATATCGTTGAGTACATGATTACTTTACCTCTAAATAAATACTACTTTATTTCAACTGTTATTACAACTATTAATCAAAACTATCATATTAAACGCATATTATATATTTATTCGACCATTATTGTGATTCTTAGACATTGGTTTTAATGGTTTTGTAGGCCTAAAAATACGTTGGTAGTCGTTGGACCACGTGGCCCAATATTGAGTTCCGGAGGCAACTCCCCAAAAAGAACCCGGGCCTAGTAAAGTCACTAATCTAGCGGATAACACGTGGCCAAGCAACCGAAAAAGGCCCTCGAACAATCCTTAACTCATGGGAAATATAAATTACCCACCTCTCAAGAATATTTCTCTTAACAAAATTTATTGGAACTATGCTTATTTTTCCATAATCAACTAATTACAAAAGCCCATGTATATTAGTCATGGTAAAACTCTTCATTTTGTAGGGATAACCAAGCCCAAAGGAACTCAACTACAAAGCCTAGCTAAACCAGCCCAGCCCATACACAAATTCCAGCAGCTAGATATCACGTGAGCTGACTAGCCAAATTTCAGCACAACTAAACAGTTGGAGCCCATTCCTATCAATTCCCAACTTGTCCAATCAAATTAAAAGAGGACATGTGTCCATCAGGGGTTAAACCCTTCCTTCATAAGCTGAAATTCTATCATTTCTCATGTGACATAAAGCTGAAAGTGACGTGACAGAAAATTGGGAAGCTTCAGTCAGCTGTCCCTTCTTTCTTCTCCAACCCATCCGGTCAAGAACCAAGAGCAGTCATGACCAGACCATTAAAGCTCCTAAAACAACTTGAAATCAATTCATTTTCATACTAAAAACGTGTATTCTTTAGTTCATGACCAAGCATATGAACCCCAAATGGAGAAACTTAGGGAAATGTGGTTTGAAGGGCACTAAGGGGATCCCAGCAAGAGCTCCAAGATTGACACCTGGTTTAGGGTGATACAATCTGCCTTAGAGATCTCTGATTCTAGCAGCAGCATAACCAATATCATTCGCCTAATGCATGCTCTAATCCCATCAGCCAAGGCCAATCAGCATTCAATGCTAAGTCAGAATCCTAGTTGTTATTACCTAAAACAGTAAGAGCCTTCTAAAAATTGAGCTTACCACTCTAAGCTAAAATCCTAGGAACGATTTTCTAAGGATTTTCTGAAGATTGAGAAAGATTTAGTAGAGATTATTTGCTAATTACCCCTTAAAACCCAAATATAAAGGGAACTCTCCATTAATGCTTGAGGGAGGACTAAGATACACACCAAGAAAAAACTCTTCCTTAACCTCTCTATTTAAGCCTTCTCTAAGCTCTGAAAAAGTCACTGAGTTCTTAGTTTCAAGCTTAGAAACTAAGTTCCCCAGCTTCTAGCTCATAAACACTCCTTATAGCTCTGTTCATAAACACTTATCTACCCCTAGCAGAAAGCCTCCAACAGCTTTACTGTACACTCTCACCCATTACTCATACTACTCGCTACCTATACTATATCCATGAGCATGCCTTAGCACCATAATGATCTTGTTGCGGTAGCTGGGATCTCTCTCTCTTCCTTCATCTCACATTAAAATTTTTCTCATTATTTGTTATAATGGAACCCATAATATTCATTTACTCATTTACTATTGAAGGTTATGATGTAAGTACCAATATAGAATTTTTCCCTTATATTATTATGTTAGAAGACTCTTCTCCAGAGCCAATGGATGACGAGTTTGAAAATGTGGATATTTACCTTAATTTGTGAAATAGTTAACAGCTGGAAGTTTATTCTGTTTGGTCTTACTTTACCGCTGGACTATCTTCTATAGAAACATTTTACCGCTAGGCTATTTTCTGCAGAAACATTTTATTGCTGGGTTATTTCTTATAGTATGTTTTTATAACCATGCTGATGTGTATGCTGTAGGGATTGTTTATGAGCCATTCTTGTCAGTCTCAATCTAGGCCCAAGGCATAAAATACAGTGAATTCTTTGGATCTTCACCGATAGCCTTTGGGCGTGCATCAAGCCCATCGTCGAGTTTCGGTTTAGGCCTCCAACCCAATAGAAATCTCATTTGTCAGAAGGAAATTTTTTTTGTCCCCGACAATACCAACCAACAGTTGAACCTTCGCTTCAATACCCAATTGAACTTGATCTTGTAGTAGCTTTTTTTTCCTTTGATGCACAAATTTCCAATATGTGAGTAATTCCTTTGCACATATCCTAGTATGTGACTAACTCCAATAACTTGAATGATTATTGTTGGCTTTACTTCATCAATAATGAAGATTAGGAAGTACTTGGTTACAAAACCCTATGACGTACAAATGTAGTAGCTTCTCACAGAGAAAATTAAACTCTTTGTCTTAGTATCCGTATACAACGACAATTAAAATAAGCCTTATATATGTCTATGGTTGTGAGAAAAGAAACCCTACACAAATAATACAGCATGGGTCGAATTTTAGATTTAGAAACTTTGAAATCATAATTCTCGATAGACCAAGCTTGTGTTGAGCTTCCCATTTAGTCTCGATAGCAGTTATCTGTCGAGTTATCTGTTAAGCTTTAATGAAATAGTTTTCTTCACTTGCTTTTTGGATCAATCTTCATGTTTTTGATACTAACACTTGATATGTTTGAACAACATATTTTTTGATGTATTAAATCCAACTTAGATCTACCTAATTACAAGTAAAATTTATTTTGTCAAAGGATTAGCAAATTACATAAAAAATATGACCCTAACAATTAGTATTTTATTTGGCTTTATTATTCAAAACATGACATGCAATTAAGATAACTTATTTATATATAAAAATTTAAGGGAGTGCATGATTCGATTAACATGGCATTTATTAACTCAATCAAGAGTCTATTTTTTTTAAAACCAAATTGTTAAACCATGCAATATGGATAAGTAGTTTTATAGATAATTCATAAAGACTAATTCCAAAATTATTTTTGAAAATCCCCATAGAAATTTGAAGATTAATTTTTTTCTTCTACTTGATTCACTTGGAAATGATGAGATACTTGTGTCATTCTCATTCAATTAAACAACTTCTTATAGAAAATAAATATATTCAATTAATTAGTATTCATTTTATTATCAAAATGCAGTAACATGTTTGCTTGTTACAAAATACTCCATTATTGAAGGCAAACATGCAAAGCAATACTTTAAGATCACCAGCAACTAAAAAGGGTAACTGAATTGATTATTAGAGCACTCTCATTAGGTGTGCCAAATGCCAAATATTTGGCATCTGGCACACCAAACACCAAAATTCATCCCTCATAAGCTTTTCCAAATCTCAAAAAATTTGAGACATGACTACAGTACCGTCTCAAATATGAGACGGTACGGACATCAATGCCAAACACAGTTTGACTTATTTAATTCGTTTTTTCTCTCTCCTCCTATTAGATGTCTCTCTTCGTCTACATCTCTCGCTCTCTCTGTTTGGCATTCTTGCCACGCCGATCTTGCCACGCCGAGAGATAGAGACTGCCTAGGCTCGCCACTGATCACTGACCCACTTTGCGACGAAGAGGAACTTCAGTGTGAAAGACTCGGTGGCCAGAAGTGAAAACTTCCATCAGCGACGGCGACGGAGGCGGTTTGGGATGTGGGTTTGTTTGATTTGGATGGGATGCGGTTTGTTGAATTTTATAATTGATTTGGTGGATTTGGGATGTGGGTTTGTTTGATTTGGTGGATGTGGGTTTGTACCGGTGGTGGATGTCCTGTGGTGGTGTGGGTTTGTGCCGGTGGTGGGTTTGGGATGTGGGTTTGTGCTGGTTTGGTGGATGTGGGTTTGTGTCGATCTCTCTGGTTGTGTTTTTTTTTTTTTTTTAGGTGGCGTTGGTGGATGTGAGTTTGTGCCGGTGGTGGCCGTTGGTGTTTGTGCCGGTGGTGGCCATTGGTGATGATGATGATAGGGATAGGGATAGGGATAGGGATAGGGAGGGGGTAATATATTATTTTAATGTGTAGTAAATATTATTTTAATGTATAGAATTAAAATATAGAACATCTGATAAATGGTATATTGTAAAATGATGTGTTAAAATGATAAAGTAAGATTTTTATGTGTCAAAATGATATTTTTTATGAGAGAGCTTATAAAAATGCTCTTAAGAGGCCAATTATACCATGGCCTTCTATTTTGTATAAAGGTTAGCTAGGATATATCATACCTACTAAAGAATTAGTAATTAATTGACATGGATAGCTACGTGGGAAAAAGATGAGAAGATCACCAACTCTACACTTGTCATTTTCTAACACTGTTGATAATGCTGCCACCATTGGGTAGCACAAAACTACACCAGATTAGTTATATCTTTCCAACTGCACTAACCTAAATTCGCCATGTAAAACCATAAACTCAACCTTACACGTCCTTTGAGGCTTGACCTCTCTCCATTCATGACATTGTGTTATATGGAAAATGGATTATGGACTCAGGTACAGGTGTCAGATTTTAGTATATGTGCAGGATATTCTTCTGGTTTCCAAAATATCCTCCACTATGTTGAAGTGTACGTGCATATAGCCATATCCTTATCCATGTGAGGTGAGGGCTATATAGCTATGGTTAACAAAGTAACTCACATGCATTTGTTCATTTCCTTTTACTCTTTCTTATCTCATGCCCTTTGCCAATCTTTTAGATGTATGACATATCTGTTTTTGGTTTCTATTTACTTACATGTCTATATGATTATTTTCTTCATTCTTTTTTTTTTTATAGAGACAGTGGTGACCATATATAGAGAGACAGATGAGTGTCCAATAAGAGGCATATGACATCACAAAAAATGCCATCACAATTTTTTTTTTTTTTTTTTAAGAAACAAACACACGCATATACATATAAAGAAGAGAGAAAAATATTCTAATATAAAAATACGCTACAAATTCTACTAAAAAATCATGATAACTTTTAAGAAAAATATCATTACAATTGGCAATTATTTTGAACCCTAAAAGTTTGGAATACCAATTAAATTGATAAAAGAGGGAATATACTTCAAATAATATGCTTTTAGCGCGCTTTCGGCATAACATTACTTAATTAAGAAAGTAAAAGCATAATACATATATTAGACAATCATTTCTGAAGAAAGTTTTAAGGCATACTTTTTATTTTCCTCGTTGCCAATGAACTAGCAGCAAGAGCAGAAATGAATCAAATGATTGGTAATCTTCTGATCACGATCGGATCACAGATTAGGCTAAATCCCCATCAGAGTTGACTTTAATTTATAGAATGCCATTTGGGTTTGGGTGAAGGGGGACCCTAGGGAATTTCATGCTAGTCATCTCTTAATTGAGTTTGTAGTCACATGAAATTGACTAACCATGGGTTTGTTGTCGCACGAAAATGTTATTAATCTCTTGCTTTCTGTACAGGTCAGCATGGGATATTCTCCATTTTGAAATCGGTATATTTGTTCTTTACTTGTTAATGTGTTAACAATTGATTTCTATGCAGTTAAAAATTTGCAAGTAGCTACTCTTGTATATTCTAGTACTTTAAATAGGGGTATATACTACCCAAGAATGTGACTTAGTGATAGGAAGTTTTTGTGACCCATTACACTTATGAGTCCAAGAATTGTGGGTTTGAATAGTAGCAAATCCCATTATTGCTTGGGCAATCTCACTTTATACAAGAGTAGGGTTTAAGTATGGAAAAATATAAAGTTTAAATCAAAGGATACTAAAAGGACTAGTTTGGTTCAAAACCATGAGAAAATTTTGTTTGAATTGTGGGTTCAGGGAGTGGTAAGCTCTATTATTGTTCGTGCAATCCCACTTTAGACAAGAGTAGGGTTTAAGTATATAAAAATATAAAGTTTAAACCAAATGATACTAAAAGGACTAGTTTGGTAAAATTTATTTGAATAGTTAATATAACATTTTTGGATATAGCTTAATCTAAAAGACTAAAATTTATGAGTTAGTTATATTAACTGCTTACCATTGTCATTATTATTTCATATCAAACTTCATTCACACACCCACACACAATTTCAAGACAACTTTCAAATTTTAAAGACAGATGAGAACTTGAATAGTCAATATATAGACTCAATACCTAATCTCTCATGTGCTGTGAGTGCGCTGTGCGCGTGTTTGGACAACTAAATGTGTTACTGTGTTACATCAGATGAAAAGGCAGCACTAAATTAAAGCTTAGCCCAATTGCTGATAGGAACTGAGTGCTCATGTCAGTACTTTGTGTTGGATCGTAAAATATTGTGTTGCTCATATATATTATAATTTATGAGAGGAATAATAATTGCTCTTACAGTCCGTGAAATATCCTTTTAATAATATTTAAATTACCACTATGTATAATCCATCCAAAGATTAGTAAATTTTAGAGGGAAAAATAAAATAAAATAAAGAAACACACAGCTACTCCTTGTACTACAAATGAGAAGAACTAATTCATCTTTGAAGACCTTGTAGTGGATATTGAATGCCAATTGAGCTATATATGCCATTATTAAGTTCTTTTCGTAAGTTCTTGTACCTAATGCATTGTAAAGATTACCGAATAGTTTCTCCTGCCTCAAGTTTCCGTAGGTTTCTTTGCAAAATACCATTAATTATGTCATAAAACCTTCTAATATCTCTTGGCCACTTGCTGTGAAAATGAGCCAAGTAATCAAACTAAAAGCATGGACCCAAAAACAGTTGTACAGTTCCTAAATGCACCGACCATGGAAATGAATGCTTTCTTCTGTAGAGACCTCAACAAGGTTCATAATATTAATGTGATCACATGATGATTCCCCAGTTGAATCTAATATATCATATTGAATTACGCAGTTTGATACGTATTGGACTAAGTGTGTAGCCAATATTAGGTTTAGAATTTGAATGTTCAACCTATCATATTCATATACCAATTTTTTTGCTAGTTTAGTGGTATATACTTCTCTTCCTCATAAAAGAGGATTGAGGTTCAAGACTCATGGTTAGCATGGAAGTAATTGTAATCCGCAGTGTAAATAATATTAAAAAAAAAATTACAACAATGATGATGACAATCAACTATCATATATAATAAAAAGCACATCGAGTTTTCATTACCACCTTGTATGCCAACTCCTATTACATTATTCAACAAGTAGGAAAACAAATTAAAACCACAAAAAAGAAACTAAGTAATCAACATTCACGTATAGGTACGTAGCAACATACTAATCAATTATTCCATTGATTTTTGAAGGAGCAAGAAAATAAAATACAGCAAACGTAAGAAAAATTGTCTTAATCTTTCAACAGAGAGAGCCAAAGACCTCCGAACCTTGAAAAAGTGTAAATGCCAAAGGATGTAAATTGCCCTGTGGGAGAAACTGGCCAACCAGGAAAGGCTGATGATGGATATAAATTTCCAACCAAACCCCATTTTCTCCCAAAACCTGTAGCTTTTCTTAGCCACCTCTCACCATTTCAGACCAACCCACCAAGCCATCATGGTCGAACATGGTGGAGGTGGCACTCTTGAACTAAGAACACATGTGACTAGAAATCTTAAAGTCACTCATCTAATCAAAACACACACACACACACACACAAAAGTCAGTCTTGTATAATATTGCTAGGTAGATAAATAAGTGAAGGGCATGAAAGAAGAGAGAGGGCTTTATATAATGGGTGAGAGAGTGAGTGTAAAATTTTGGTTTCCTTTCTCATGAGTAATGTGGTAGCATCTTCCAAAGGATATGCGGCGACCACCACCACTGCTCCACAATTCATGACCACAGCTTATTCTTTTCTACCCTTTTTTTTTTTTTTTTGCCTGCTTTAACTTACTATTAATAAAAATTATATAATTATAATCCCCATCCTAGTTTTATTTGAGACTCACAAGCTCCACGCGCCTAGTGTGGTTGATACTTGAATTGAATAAAGCCAGTTTACATGTGCTGAGTCGCGCGTGCTTGGTTCCAGCCTCTCCCAAATGGTCTCACACTCTTTAACAATGGTTTTTGCACTTGCTTTTTCTGCCTCCATTAATTCTTAACCTAGAGCAATGCTTTTCATGTTCTAATAAAAAATTGTGTGTTTTTGTTTGCTCAATCGGTAAAGTCTTTACTTTTATAAGGATACCAAATGGTAGGTTTGGTCTAAAGTGTGAAATATATATATATATATATATATATTTTTTTTTTTTGCAAAGAAGTGTGAAATAAATATGAAGATCACAAGTTCAGTACATATGACCATAGTATTAATCCATGAGATTTTTAGGATTTTTCATAAACAAAGCTGCAAGGACCAAGGAATAAAATAGTCTAGCCAATGGTTGAGATACTATTATTTCTTTATATAAGTAAGATAAATATTTTCTTATCGAATAAGATATGTGGGTTTGAATTTCATTTACTTTAAAACCAATTTTTTTTGATGTTTTGGCTTGATTTTAAAGAATAATTATTGTGTAACAGGTTCAAAACTTCAAATCCTATTATATCCATTAAAAAAAAATCTCTAGTAACAAATGGGAGAAGAAGAGACATTTCAAAAGTGATTTAACATTAGTTTATATTCATTAATTTATTTTACTTATAAAAAAAAAAACTCGATAGAAATACATCTGTACCTAGAAAAAACCTAAACCAAACAGAGTCTCAGTTTCATCTCGAACTCTACTAGTGGCGTAATGCATTTGACAAAAAGAAGTAGTAATTGATTTTGATTTGTCTTGCGAAAGTCATCAATATAAGTTTAGGTAAGGGCACTAGGAGTACTTTTGAGACAGATGGTACCTAATTCTAATTATTTTGGGTTCAACTTTTTCAAGTTATGTGGAGCCACGTGATGAAACTGATTCAGAACCATTTCTAACCGTCGATTCAAAGTGTTGCTACCAATCTAGTTGAACCAAACATATTATATTCAACCAAAAAAAAAGAAAAAAGAAAAAGCCCAAAGCATATTAGATGGTTTATTCTGTTACCTATTTGAGCAAAGATGACTTTTTCGGGTAGATTTGAATTTATGGTCATGGGCACTATCTTTCCTTTTTCTTTTTCTTCTTCAAATAAATATTAAGTTTAATGAAAATATTCATCACCGCACACTATTGGTGTGATGATTATACAAAATTTTTGTAAGGAATAGAAGATAAGAGTTAGAGTTTAAATTTTCAAGGAAAAGTTTCACATATATAAAAGGTAATGATGATTTTTAAAACGCCTATTTGGAGATAACTTTTTTTTTTTTTTAATAAACCATTTGGAAATAACTTGAATGGGAAGCAAGGCGGTGCCAAGGGGGGCCATGCCCCTCCTAGCTTTTGAAATTTTCCATTAATTTTCTTTTACATTTGGTAATAAATCTAAAAATTACACAATAATGTATTCACTAGCCCCCACTTAAGCAACATACCAGCAACCTAAAAGATAAAATTTTACTATAATATAATAAAAGGAGATTGCTTGTGGCCCGGTGATATTATTATTCCAAGTTAGCTTTTCTTGCTCTTTGCATGTAATGTAAGTGTCTGCCCTCGGAACATCATTTTCACTATATTTGCCAAGAATTACAATTTAGGATAGTCCTTAATGCAATAAATAAAGACAGTCCTGACCAATTAGTAACTTGAGCACTAGAAAGGGAGAGTGTAATATATATCATCACATAGTGAAAATTAAAGCAATCCATTGGTGTCAGAGTTAAAGAACCAGGAACTTATAAATTTATTTTGTTGAAGTGTTCTAATATCTAATATATCATGGGCTGCCTTACCTCCAGTAATTTTTTAATTGGAATATCCTTTTGTTTTAATGAGAAACTGCCATATCACCCACTAACTAAATAAAATGTGGAGATTAAAATTTACTACCACTTGACATTGTCTATTTAAAACAAATGAAGACCTCCAGTTAAAAAAGTACTGGAGGTAAGCCAAACTCATCTTGCATAACCTTCAAACAAAGTAATTATTAGGTACTCCTAGAGTACGGAAAATAGTGTTCTATCCTCTCACATTCATAGTAAGGTTTACTCATTAAATTCATAATGGAGGCCACCATGAATGTGAGAAGAATGAACATCATCTCTCCATACTCTGAGAGTATATATCTAAAAATTTTCCATCCAGACTAGCTTGTTTAGTCTAAGTGGTACCTCCTATATATGTACTAGGTGCATGGTGTTCAAAGGGGATGGGTCGAGCAACAAGGGCTGCATTGTAGAATGCTTTGGTACAGTGGTAACGTAAATTGATAGTGTAATTTGGATTAAAAGGAGTATTTGTTAGTGATTGACTGATTGATATTTGTTAGAATGCTTTGATATCATTTTAAAATCAAAAGAGAATATAAAATAGATGCAAGACCAAAAGCAAATAGAAAGAAAGAGAGAATACGAAGGTTACGTGATTCAACTTGACGGCTTACAACCACATCTTTATTGTATGATCAAAAGTACATAATACAAAAAAACTCTAGTAAGATATATATATATATATATATATATATATATATATATATATTTATAGATGCTACAAGATCTAGGGTCACGTGTAGATGAGCTTCACACAAAATGAGCATCTTTGGCCTTTACACAAAATAACCAATGTATTATTATTGTAAGGACCAAATGATCTAAGCGGCCAAAGCCCACTTAGAACAGTGAGTTGCATAGTTCAAACTTGGCCCAAATCAATAAAATTTGTAAGAGAAGGAAACGAACAACAAGAGGGGATTCTGCCTGAGGATCAAGAAAGGGAAGAAAATGTTAATTTTATAGAATAATAGGGGCATATATCCCTCCACAAGCTTGCCTGAAGAGGCTAAGTTTGTGCAAATAGTTACATTGTTCACTCTCCTTTCTCTCTCTTCTTCTTTTCTTTCCCTTCAGTGCTTATGTCTTTTTGATACTTGTGTCTCGATACTTTTCTCAACGTTCCTTCTTTTCCTTATATACTTCTACCTCTATCATATCTCAACCATCCATTCTCATCTAACCTCCCTCATTTCATGACACTTGTTACTTTTAATATCTGAAGAAGATGGTGGAAAGAATCTGCTTAGCTGTGACTTACACTGTTCAGGTCACTTCCTCATCAATGCGGCTGATAAAGCTGTTGCCCACCATTTAATGTGGATGCAACAGGCTACACTAGACCAGAAGTTTTCCTAATGTCCACTGACTTCCTCTCTCTTCAGATTCCAGCTCCCACTCAAAATATTACAGAGTACCTTGACTCATTTCTTCCTTTCCTCGGGCGGCTTTCTTCCTTGGGCCCGTGGCTCGTTGCATTCTCACACCAATGCTACAACCCTTCAACTTCATCCTCGGTCCTCGGACACCCACAATTATCTTTAACAGTCTTATGTCAAAATCTTTTTGCTAATGGTCTTATCAATTTCCCCCATATCCTTTTCCTCAAAAAAAAAAAAAAAAAAAACCATATCCTCCCTGGGAAATTTTTTTTTAAAAAAAAAAAATATATATATATATATATATATATAGTTGCCCAAACTACTAATCCAATCAAATAAGATTTAAATAAATATATTATGTACTTTTGAGCCCAGATGAGCAGATTTTGATATGAAAATATGAAACAATTTGTCTTGATTATAAGCTTTCAGTTATGAGGTCAGCTAAAGATGACAACTTCCAGCATAACATGCCTAATAAAGTAGCACCCTGACATCAGTAGCTCAAAGTAGAACCAATATTCCACTTTGTAACAATGTGTGGATTTCTATGATAAACATTCTGAGTTGCTTTGTCAAGGCCCCAGGCCTTGCATACAATATTCAGGCACGTTTTTAAACAATTGTACCAGACTGCCCTTAAAGTTATGCTTGATTGAAGAATTTGAGGTATAATCGCATAACTGCAATTCTATAAGTTTATTTTTCAGTGTTGGTGAATCAGGCATATATAATAAGCCTACTCCTTGGGCCCATTATACTGATTTATTTCTTTCTTGGCATAGCAATAAATAAATTCTGGCATTTCGTTCTACTACTAGGGTTGAATACCAAGCTCTCGTCGACGCTACCTTGAAGCTCCTTTGGTTAAGTTATCTTATATATGATTTGGTTGTCCCTCTCACTTAATTATGCTACTCTTCTATACCATGACAATAAAAGTTGATGATACAAAAAATCGTTAGTTGTGCTCTTGTTTATACTAATGGACAGTGGCGGCTCCAGGAATTTTGTTGAGAGGGGTCATTAAAAAACTTATATAAAAAAAATTAATAAAAAGAGAACTTGAATATATCGAGTTATTGACAAAAAAAAAATTGAAATTTTACAATTTCCTTTTACAAGTTTTCAAATTTTGAACTGTTATATGATAGTTTATTATGAATATTAATTGTCATTGTAGGTAGCTATGACCATTTTATTTTGTTAAATTTGTCTAACATTTTTATTTTTATGCAGTTGTTATTATTTATTTGTCTTTGTTTTTATAAAAATATTTTAAACTAAATGGATAAACTCAACTCATTGGTTTTGTATTAATTATTGACGCACACAACCACATTCATTCATATATAAATAATACACTACGTGTCTACTTAACCAATAAAATACTTGAACAATCACTAACTTTACAATTTTTTTTCTTGAATTTTCCTAACTTTATAACAAAAAATTATTATAACATGATAACAATACACACACATGCAACAAACCTTCTCTATTTCCTAATTACTAAATCATATAAAGTTATATTATATTTAGGGTTATGTTAACGGATACCCTTAGGGCAACTGTTATATTTCCCATGAAAGTAGTGACAAAACATTTTTCTTATATTTATACTGTACACACAAACTTTCACACACATTATTATTTACACAAATAACATTATAACAAAAAATAATGCACACAATCAATATTAGATACACTTATACACATATAATATAAAGAATAATGCTAGAGATACAAACTATTTTATAATTTTTTTTACAAATTGCTGATGTGGTGAGTGATTATTGGTAAATGAAAAAGTGGATATTAATAGTAGGCCTAAATAAAAACCAATAAGAAGTTGGTTACATCAACATTTTGTAAAAATTATAAAATAGTTTGTGGTTGTAACATTACTCTAATATAAATTTATGACAAAGTGACACTTACAATCTACAAACACTTATTCTTACTCTTAGAGTTGGAAATATTTGTAATAAGGGTATATAAAATTTAAGTCAAGGTGTGTAAAAATAATATTTTAAAGAAAAAATCTAAGTATTAAACTAACAAAAAAAAAATTATATATATATATTAAAAAAAAATTGAAGTCAGGGGGTTCATTTGAACCCCCTGAACAAAGTATAGCGCCGCCCTTGCTAATGGATGATGACAAGCAATTCCGTTGGTCAATTTGCAAGGAAAGACCACAAAAGTATAGAACACCGGTGTGGTGTTGGCTAAGAGCCCTCCGATAATAAATAATTAAGTTAGATTGAGGCGAACTGATTCACTTGCTAAAATCAGAGTCAAATGGCTAGTATTTGTGAATATGAAATTGTGTACCTTTGTCTCTTCTAGTTGTGTGGGTTTCAAAGCCCTTGTATTAATTATTGGAATGAATATTTGCATTTATGAGACATTGATCATAAGTATCGGACTTTATTGTGCCTTAATAGTCATTCATTTGTTGGAGTCTATATGTTACTCCTCAACTGTCTTTTGTATTTAATGATATTTATGTGTTTAGTCATATGGACCGACCGTTACGACTTGCATTTAATAGCATTTATGGGTTCATCCATTTGTCTAATGGACGATCTTGATAAATTTACATTTATATTGTTATTTAAATTGCTCATAACGAAACTTTCTTGAACGGATCAAGTGTCAACAAGATTGATTGCCATATTGTTTGACATCATCTTTTCAAGGGCTCCCTGCAGCTTCATTTTGTTCCCTCTCTTAATCAACTTGTAGTCTGTAGATATATATTCATCAAGTCACACCCTAAAGCGTTTCTGTGACCTGATATCTAAACTCAAGCTAGTCTCTCATTCTTCATCGTGAATTTTAGGGGGTTATTATAACTTGTAGTGTATCACTCCCCAAGTCTACTTTTCAGGCCCACTGAACTAATGTACTTTACCCAATTAAAATATCCTAACTTTATTATTAAAGTCACACTTAAGACCTATACTAAATTGCATTGTACTATTATTATATTATTTGGCCTTTATACATGTCCCTTTTTTTTCTCATCCCAAATGGGACCGGGGGGGGGGGGGGGGGGGAGAGTGTTGTTGTTTAGCAGTTTTAGAATACCTTGGGGGCAAAGAAAGAATCATAAAAGAAGAATAATATTGCCAAATATGCATGGTATTTGAAAAGGACATAATTCATGAGAAAATTGAAAATTCTTCCCTTTGTAACGCCTTAGCAAGTTTTTTTTTTTTTAAAAAAAAAAACAAACTTGTATATGGAATCAAAATAATTCTTTGAAATTGTTAAGAGTTTTTTTTTTTTTTTTTTTTTTTTTTGTGGTGGGGGGGAAGTGAAAATTTGTTATAAAGTTGATTAGAGCAACAGTTGCAGGAGCTGACTTTAATTTGTGTAAATGCTCACGAAGATAGAAGCTCCTGGTGAACTGTATCGCAGAGCTCTCTTCATCAACTGCACGACTTGGCGTTTAGTCTTTAGTTGTGTGATGTGTTCAACCGCTAATCGTGTATTTAGTAACACACGTGTACCATGCTTATTGGTTTAATTAGATAGATTAGTGGAGTTGGTTAGAGGTAGTGGAGTCTCTTAGATAGAGTTAGTTAGAAGTCGTTTTCCCTGCTCAGTTAGTTAACGTTATTATATTCCTTTTCATTTTTTCTGTTTCATATATTATTATATTTTTGATTCATTGAATAAAATTCAGTAATTCATTCTTCATTTTCATTACTTGTTCTTTCGGATAGCATATTAATATTCTGATATAAATCATTAGCAGCATATTCTCTCTACCTCTCTCCAATATACATTTTTGAATACATATATAGATGTAAATTGTTTGAAAATACATTTGTATTGGGTTTATGTGGTGTATTATGTGTAAGAGCATTCCCTGTGATGCATAAATAAATAATACCATGTACAAAAAGTGCACAAAAGGCACTCAGATTCGGTGAGTTAAATATGCAAATTTTTTTTATTCATCCTTTATTCTTGCTCTCTTATTTTGTCTCACTTTCTCCGTTTTCTCTCTTACTTTAATGTTAAAGTAATATTATTTTAATGTGACGTAGTGTAAAACAAAGAATATGATTGGGGTGTGCAGAAAACCCATCGACCTGTCAAATCCGACCCAACTCAACCCGACTCATCGAGTTGGGTCGGTTTTTAAGGCTTGGTGGGTTGGGTTCGGTTACAAAAATTTTTTTTATGACGGGTCGGGTTGGATTTGGGTCATAAAATTACAAATCCGTCAAACCCGATCCGACCCACCCATATTTAATATATATATAAAATATATTTTATATTTAATAATTTTTTTTAAATCAATTGTAGGGCACTTTTATATATATATATATATTAAATATATATATTATATATTTAATAATTTTAAAAAAAAAACCAGCTGTAGAGCAGCATTTTCTCAGTTTCTCCTACTAATATTAATTTAATATATATATAATATATATTATATAATTAATAATTTTTTTTAAATAACCAGTTCTTCCTATCCTATATAAAAGCCAATTAGTTCACACAAATCCTAATAAATTACTATTGTTATTTAGTCATTAGTGTTGTTTGCTTTTAAGGAGTTACATTGATACTAATCTTTAGGTTTTTTTAATATATTAATATTTTTTTTTCTACTCAATTTAATAATAATAAAAATAAAAATTTGTCAAATCCATGGGTTCAACCCGACCCAACCCGACCCATGTGGGTTCGGTTGGGTTGGGTTGGACTTATGTGATGGGTTGGGTTGGGTTGAATTTTTTTTGACCCACCATGGTGGGTTGGGTCAAAAAATTCCCCCAACTCGACTCAACCCGATCCATGCATACCCCTAGAATATGATATAGGATATTGCAAATGGGTTATATAAAATAGATAAATAATTTTTTGGTTAGGTAAAAAGCTTTTTTTATTTGAATAAGCAGATGAAGATGAAAATGCTCTAAGGACCTAGGTCAAATCATATCGTAAAACCTATGTATGGTTAATCTTACCTCCTGTGCTCCCTATATATATACTCGGATTTATTGTTAAGGTAATTTTTACTTTGTTAGTCATTGTAATCCAATATTTAAGCTAAGGGTTATGCTCAAAATGCTGAGACGTACGTAGAAAAATCAATTAGTGCACACTACTTGTTGCACACCATACACATAAGATATTTTTGATCTGAAAGCATGACTTTCTAAAACTAACTTGTGTATGTAATAGGGTAGTGTGTAATAAACACTGCCCTTATTGTAATAAACAACTGAGAATATAGTAAAAAGCCTTATCATCTCCCATTCTCTTTCTCTTTTCTTTCGCTTTGCATCTCTCTCAACCATGCATACATTTAAGGCCAGTGTTAAGAAGTGATTTCCGCTAATACAATATTGCTTTAGTTGTTATATATGTCTATATATTATAGAATGGATCTTACTACATCCAAGTTTGAAGAAAAGAACAATACTCGAACCTGGGTCCTTTAGATGTCTTGAGTTTGATACAAGAAAACAAAAAGAGAAAGGTGGGTGCTTCAATGATAGAAAAATGGGCAAAAGCATTGTCTATATTACTACTTCACATGAATGGGCGCACCAAGCCGCTTGATTAACAAACCACACTTGGTGTGTTCACTGTATTGCCGAACATTAGCTTCTAGAATTAAACAAACCTTCTCAACCTTAATTAGTAATGGCTAATCCAACTTCTCAGCAGCCAAGACACTCTAAGATACTTCGTTACATTGCTATAGTATTGCTAGTCCTGATTGTCTTGGTGGGTCTAGTTGTGCTCTCACTTGGCTAATTATTAAGCCTAGGCAATTTGTTTACATTGTTTGCTAGGGACATATTTTATATAATTGACTACTCCTTTGACAAAATGCACTTTACTTGTAATTGAGTAGATCTAGGATGAGTTTAAGACTTTAAAAAATATGTTGTTTGATGATGTTGTAAATATCACCAGTGAGCCACACGATCTTCGCACGCTCGTAACGATACCTGCACAGCAAAGAGAGAAGACCTAACAGAGAGCACCGGTGTGGTGCCGGCCGAATACCCTCCGAAGGTCAAGTTAGAACTATTCTCACAACTCTAGAGTGCTAGAGAAGGGTAAATTATGCGTACCTTGATTTGTGAGGATATTGGGGCTTTCATAGTAGTAGAAGGTTGACCTCTCCTACTTGGTGTATAAGTCTTTTCCTTATAGGAATCCTCTTGAATAGTCCCAAATGTGATGGACTAGATATTTCCTTATAGAGAAGATATTCATTAATGCGCGTATCTTTCAGAATTCTCTTTGTGCTAGGGTTCTTATTTACCTTGGGATCTTGTGGTGGTTAAGTGTGTGTCGCAAGTATTTTCATCTAGGGTTTCTGGCTGCCACGTGGGTGCTTGATCCGTTCCTGTTGCATCTGTTTATGCAGGATCTGTCCATAATAGACCTTTGCACCAATTTGGGCTCACCCTTTATCGGCCCTTGGACGTGGATCCGTCAGGCCCACTTCATAGAGATTCGTCAACCTAGATTTTTACCCTCTTTAGTTGCCCCATCACCCCATGGGTTCGTCATCTTTAAGTGGAAGGACCCGTGGGGTGACGGTTCAAAGGTTCAAGGGATGACGGTTCAAAGGCTTGTGGGTCGACGGTTTCAATACGGATGCCGTGAACTGTGCCAACCCTTGACAGGTTGTCCAGAAACCATTTATGACGCATGACACGTGTCGCTCTTCCATTGAATTTTATCTCGGATCGAAGTGTCGCTTCGTCTTCCATGCACTTCCTTTATTAATTTCACACTTCTTTTCCTCTCATTTCTCTACTTTCCGTTGAAATGCACTGTCTGAGCACTTTCGTCATCCTTGTCAGAGAACACTCTGTTCAGTTTTGGTATCCGTCATCAACGACCTTCTTCCGTTCACTCGCTAACTTCATAAGTACTCTCTTTTTCACAAGTCTCTCTTATCTTCGGACATACTCTTTTTATTTTCCTAGACTTTATACACTCATCACCCCTTTTAGACCCGTCAGAGTCTTAGATTTTGTTGTCACGTGTAGGCAATGTCTAGTGCGTCAAGTAACTAGTCAGTTGTCCGTGACGGGGCAGATTACGAGGAAGTATACCCATCAGGTCACAAAGACCAAGAGAGTCCAAGCGAAGAGAGGAGTTCGTCCGCCTCTTCCTCGTCCTCAACAAATGAGGATATGGAGATGGTTGACCCAGATGAGGTTTTTGATGACGTCGAGGAACCAATAAAATTCGTCGTAGGTGCTGATGGACTTAGGAGTTAATCATGCTACCAGAGTGAACAGTGAATAATTTTAGGTCCACCATCAAGGAGAAACACTTCAACACTCTTAGGGCTAATTTCCAAATTCCAGATAACATCCCCATCCGTCTACCTTATAAGTCAGAGAAATACTACTACGAAGGGGTAGAAGGTGTCAAGGTGTATGAACAGATGCTAAAGGCAAGACTTAGGTTTCCATTAAGCTCCCTTCACCGTGAGCTTCTCAAATACCTGGGTCTGTCCATCAACCAAGTATCTCCAAACACCTGGAGGATTTTCATAGCAATGGAGGTCCTATACGGTGCCATGTCAAATAGTGCTAGAAGGCTGACGGTGTGGGAATTCTTTCATTGCTACCGTCTAGATGAAATAGACAAATCAAAGGGGATGTATAGTTTTGTGCCTAGGAGTCCGCTGCTGAAGGTTATATTTGAAACCCCAGACTCCAATAGGGATTGGAAGAGCTATTATTTCTTCCTAGAAGGTGACAAGTGGATGTGTCATCCAGGGGACACGAAACACATGCTCGTTGACACGACTTGGGGCATATTGCCTCCGTCCAGTATGCACCCGTCCTAGTGTGTGAATTCTTTACAGCCGTTCAGTTTAATATAGCATTTTTAACCGTCTTCTTCTTTGCAGTTAGACGGCGTCCACAAGTTGAACTTGAGGAGTTCAGCTTTCTTGAGAGGACTTTTGCTAAGACCAAGCCGGAGGAAAGGACTTGGGCAAAATTAGTTACACTTAATACCATCCATTGGTATTGTGACGAACCCGAACCAACGCCAGCAGCCGTCAAATACGTTGCCAAAATTCGCAGACATAAGTTCGTCGTTCTCGTTCTATTTGAACGGTTTTCTTTTTTATCTTAGTAATTAACTTCATCCGTCTACCTTTACAGAAATGGACGACACTAAGAGGAGGGCAATGATCAAGGCGCAGGTTGCCAAGAAAAAGGAGACCAGCGACGTGACTCCCAAGGGGACGGGCTCAAGCAACTTGTCCACTAAAAGGAAGTAGCTGTCCAAAGGGGACCGTCCTCCCAAGGAACCCAAGGTCCCTTTGGAGCTCATTGTAGGGTTAATGGCTGAGGATGCAAAGACAGTCACCCCAGTGAAGCATGAGGTTGGCAAAGGCCCTATGAAGGCTCCGTCCACCAGTAAAGAGAAGCCGCCCGTCCTCCTTCGTGAAAACTCCAAATATGCCTTGGAGTAGCTTTCGTCCATCATAACGTCGGAGGATTATGAGGACTTAGGCAATCACTCCACGGAAGCAATGGGGGAGACGGGACTCTTTACAATCGCTCAGGTAATCCTGCTCGTCGGCTTTTCGTCCGTCCATTCCACTTGGCTTTCCATCTAACCCCCTTTTTTTGTGTTTTATGCTATGATTATGATGAAAGGGATGATGGAACGGTGTCTTAACCGTGAGACAGCCTTGGACTGTGTGCGGGCAAAGGCGGAGCTGACGAAGGATGAATTGAGTCAATTTAAAAAATGGAAGTCCACAATGGAGAAGAAGTTTGATCTCTCAGAGAAGGTGAGGAAGGAGCTTGAGCAGAGCACAGAGGAGGTGAAGAAGGCCCTTGAGGACAAGGATAAAGAGGCCCAGGACCTAAAGGATAAGCTCCGTCAGGCTAAGGAGGTGGCGATACGTGAGTACCGTGACTTCGACGCCTTGCTGTTCGAGCTGAGAGACTTTTAGCTGGAGGGTTTTGATGGCGCTCTTCGTCAGATTAAGAAGGCCTACCCTAACCTGGATGTGTCCAACATCAAAGTTGAAAACCAAGGCCAAACCTCCATCATGCCCGTTACTTCAGAGAACAGTGAGGATCTTTTTGTTGAGGATGCAACTCAAGGCGACGGGGAGTCAGCCCAGGCGCAGAATACTCAAGGTCACGTCCAATTTGTAGCTGATGACACCCGTCAGGAGAAGGATGCGGACACTCAGGAGTAGTGGTTTTTTTTTTTTTTCCTGTAAGTTGGGAGAACAATCCTTTAATTTTATTCGTCATTACTTTCATGTTAAACAATTTCCCTTTAAGGGTTTTATATTTCTATTTGCCCATTTTGGTTTAATTGCTTGTTTCATGGTTGCTATGAATGTAGTGGATCCGTTTTTTATTTGATTCGTCCACTATGTACTTTAAAGGCCTTTAATTTGAGTTAAAAACCCATCTTCCGAAATGTGTCCGTCCACATTGTGTTTTGGAATTTAAGTTGCGTCCATCTTAATATCTAAAGGGACCGTCCTCCTTATGGACTCGGTTAGACTTTCATCCTCAATGGACGGTCCATCCACATTTTTTATAAAAATTTCCGTCCTTTTGGATGAACCGTTCACCGTATAGGCTTAACATTCAAGGATTATCCATCCATTAAATGGACTAAAATTTTTATATTTTTAGATGATCCGTCCACTTTATAGACTAAAATTTTTATCTTTTTAGACGATCCGTCCACTTTATGGACTAGAATTAATCTTTTTAGACGATCCGTCCACTTTATGGACTAGAATTAATCTTTTTAGACGATCCGTCCACTTTATGGACTATAATTAATCTTTTTAGACGATCCGTCCACTTTATGGACTAGAATTTTCATCCGCTCTGGTAGAACCGTCACTTTATGGACTTGAATAGAATTTACATCATTTATGGATGAACCGTCCACTTTATGGACTAGGTAGTATTTTCATCCTTAATGGATGAATCGTCCAATACAATTTTCATCCTTTGTGGATAAACTGTCCACTTTATGGACTTCGATTTATACCTGTCCACTTTTTGGACTAAGAATTTTCATCCTCCTGGGATGATCCATCTAGTTTGTGGACTTTTGTTTATACCCGTCTACTTTTTGGACTTTGTAAGAATTTTCATACTCTTGGGATAATCCGTCTAGTTTGTGGACTTTAGTTTATACCCATCCACTTTTTGGACTAAGAATTCTCATTCTTCTGGGATTATCCGTCCAGTGTGTGGACTTTAGTTTATATCCGTCAATTTTTTGGACTTAGAATTTTCATCCTCCTGGGATGATCCGTTCAATTTGTGGACTTTGTAAGAATTCAGGTAAAAAAACATGGATGTGTCTGAATGTTCTTCTTAAAAAAACCATGTGTTTGTAGAAAAGTACCTACCCCCTTGGGCTTAAAAAGATACATAAAGTATTGTAGTAAAAAATTGTCTAAGTAAAACTAGTAACTATAGTAAAACTAAATAAACTGAGAAATTGGGGAGCGTTGTTGCTCTTCATATTATTTCTACTGATAGTATTTTTGTAGGTGCTCCATGTTCCATGGATGCTGCAGCTTTCACCCGTCCAGCGTCTTGAGGTGGTAGGTGCCCTTCCTCTGCCATGATGTGATCTTGTAGGGTCCTTCCCAGTTGGGGTCGAGCTTTCCTTACGAAGGATCTCTAGTAGCGCCCATTACCTTCCGTAGTACAAGATCTCCAACCTGAAAGTCTCTATGCCTGACATTGGAGTTGTAGTGTTTCGTTATGAGATTCTGATACCGCGCCAACCTTTGCTTCGCTGTCGCTCGAACTTCGTCCACCAGGTCGAGCTGAAGGTGCATTGCCTCTTCGTTCTTATCCTCGTCGTAGTTCTCCACCTGATAGCTTGTGAGCCCTACTTCTGCTGGGATGACAGCATCACTTTCGTATGCTAGTCGAAACGGCGTTTCTCCGGTAGGTGTTCTTGCTGTAATCCAGTATGCCCACAGAATACTTGGTAGCTCTTCTGGCTAGATACCCGTTGCCCCTTCGAGCTGGGTCTTGATGATCTTGAGTAAGGATCGGTTTGTGACTTCAACTTGCCCATTGGCCTGTGGGTGTGCGGGCAACGAGTAGTGATTCTTGATACCTAGCTCCGAATAGAAGTCCTTGAATGCACCGTTGTCGAATTGCTTTCCGTTGTCGGAGACAAGCACTCTGGGTATTCTCACAACTCTAGAGTGCTAGAGAAGGGTAAATTATGCGTACCTTGATTTGTAAGGGTATTGGGGTTTTTATAGTAGTAGAAGGTTAACCTCTCCTCCTTGGTGTAGAAGTCTTTTCCTTATAGGAATCCTCTTGAATAGTCCCAAACGTGATGGACAAGACATTTCCTTATAGAGAAGATATTCATTAATGTGTGTATCTTCCAGAATCCTATTTGTGCTAGGGTTCCTATTTACCTTGGGATCCTATGGTGGTTAAGTGTGTGTTGCAAGTATTTCCATCTAGGGCTTCTGGCTGTCACGTGGGTGCTTGATTCATTCCTGTTGCATCTGTTTATGCAGGATCTGTCCATAGCAGACCTTTGCACCAATTTGGGCTCGCCCTCTATCGGCCCTCGGATGTGGATCCGTCAGGCCCACTTTATGGAGATCCGTCAACCTAGAATTTTACCTTCTTCATTGTTCAAGTCAAGTGTTAAAGCCATGAATATCTGACTAAGAAACAAGTGAATAAGAGCTGTTCATTAAAGTTCGACAACAATCTTGACTAAAAGACTTCTATCGAGATTTAAAGTCGACACTCGACAAAAGTTTGGCACAAGCTGTTTCTGTCGAGACCTACAAAATCAAAATTTCCAGATCTGATTTTTGGCCCTAACTGACATGTATGTGTATGGTTTCTTTTCTCACAACTCTAGACATATATAAGACTTATTTTAAAGGCTGTTATACATAGAGAACACATGCAGAAAGTACCTTAGTTCATTATTCTCTCTGAAGAAGCTATTGTGTCTTTACGCTAAGGGTTTTGTGACCAAGGAGCTTCCTGATCTTCATTGTTGATGAATTAAAGAATTTTACAGTCAACAATCTTTTCAAGTTGTTGGAGTTAGTCACGTACTAGGATCCGTGCATTATTGGTTAGTCACGTACTGTGATTCGTGCATTGAACTAGAAGATTGTCATTACAATACAAGTCCAATTGAGTATTGGGGTAAGGGTTTAACTGTAGGTTGATATTTCGGGATAGGCCAAAGGGTTTGGTAAGATTTCTTACACTTGTAACCGCTTGTGATTGATAATAGTAGATTCTTAGGAGTGGTGATCTGAAAATCACCCAGTGGGGTTTTGCCTTGGTGGTTTTCCCCATTCGTAAACAAATCACCTGTATCAGATTTATTTTCCGCTGCATTTAGATAATTTGGTGATTTGTTTGTGCTATCACGCTAGGGTAATTAATTAATTAATTGCAAGTGGTTAATTCATTTTAACCCAACACTGGTGAAGAAGGTTCAATCAAAAACTTCAACTTAACCAAAAACCACCTCAATGCCACCTTTGAATTTGCCTTAAGATCCTCTAATCCTAAGTCTAAAATCTCTATATACTATGATTCAATCGATGTGTCGGTGCAATATGATGATCAAACCAAAGCGTTCGAGGTGCTTGATCCTTTTTGTTAGGGTCATATTTTATTGTAATTGGGTAATCTTTTGACAAAATGCACTTTACTTGTAATTGGGTAGATTTAAGATGAGTTTAGTACTTTAAGAAACATGTTGTTTAAGTCAAGTATTAAAAACATGAAGATTGGTTTAAGAAACAAGTGAAGAAAAGCTGTTTATTAAGTCTCAACAGATAGCTCGACAGACGCTTGTTATCGAGACTTAATGTGAAACTTCATAGATAGCTTGACAACAGCTCGATTTATCGAGATTTACAATTTTCAGCTTTCCAAATTTGAAATTTGGCCCAGGCTTATGTAATTGTTTAGGGTTTCTTTTCTCATAACCTTAGACATATATAAGGCTTATTTTAAGAACTGTCACATATAGATATAGAGACTAAGAGGCTTATTTTAAGTGACTTATTTTCTTAATGTGAAGCTACTGCGTTTGTACGCTATTGGGTTTTGTAACCAAGTGCCTCCTGATCTTCATTGTTGATGAAGTGAAGAATTTTGCAGTCAATAACATCTGTTCAAGTTGCTAGAGTTAGTCACGTACTGGAATCCATGCAAATGGTCAGTCACAAATTGGAGGTTTGTGCATCAAAAGAAAAAAGGCTACTACAAGATCAAGTCTAATTGGGTATTGGAGCAAAGGTTCAACTGTAGGTTGGTATTTCGGGATAGACTAGGGTAGTTGATAAGATTTTTTATACTTGTAACCGCTTGATTGTTGATTAGTGGATTCTTGGGAGTGGTGACCTTAAAATCACCCGGTGGGGTTTTTGCCATGCGAGGTTTTCCCCATTTGTCAACAAATCACCATGTTTAATTTATTTTCTACTGCACTTAATATTTTTGATGATTTGTTGGTGCCTTCACATTTTGCATGCAATTAAACTTAATTAATCAACTTGAGTAATTGAATTAATCAACTGGGGTCAAGCTATCTTAACCTAACACTTTCTTTCAACCTCATCAAAATGTGACTCATTTGGATTTGAAGCTCATAGCTCAATATGTGCCATTATCGGGGTCGAATTCTAAGGACATTAAGCTGAGAGATCATCAGAGGAGATGGAAATAGCAGTTTTGTTGAAGCACTACAAAAAAGAGGGCTACAACCATGTTTTTAAAACGCAACTGTAGCTTCTAAAAACTTGGCTATAAGTCCATTTGGTTTATAGCTGCGTTTTAAGATGTGGCCTATACATTGTGACTATAGGTTTGATAGGTCTATAGGCCTTATCACAAAAAAAATGCGGTTAAAAATACTTAGGTTGACCTAACCTATAGCCGCATTTTATAAACATGGCTATAGGTCAGTAGTTGAAGCTGCATTTCTAAAAAATGTGGCTAAAGGTTAGTTATAGCAGTGTTTTTTTGTAAACGCGGCTAAAAAAACGCGGCTATAGCCAACCTTTTTTGTATTGAAGGCAAGGGTAAGATTTAAGATGGGAATATGAAAATTTAAAGATCGAGTTTGATTATTTGGTGCTCTTCTGTGCGGGTTCCTTTCTTTATGCCCAAGAATTTCGAGAGGACATACTGCGATGCAAACTAACTAGTATATGGAATCAAAATAATTCTTTGAAATTGTTATAAGAGTTTTTATTTTTTATTTTTATAGAGAAAAATTGTTATAGGTTTGACTAGAGCAACAGTTGCAGGAACTGACTTTAATTTGTGTTAAATGTTCAAGATCGAAGCTCCTGGTGAACGACACATTGCAGAGCTCTCTTCATCAACTACACGACTTGGCGTTTAGTCTTCATTAATTGTGTGATATATATGTTAAACTGCTAGTCGAATGGTGTATTTATTAGCACACGTGTAGCATGCTTATTGGTTAATTAGATAGATTAGTGGAGTCACTTAGAGTAGAGTTAGAAGTCGTTTTTCCTGTTCAGGTAGTTAGCATGTGTGATTAAATGAAAATTGAGTAATTCATTCTTCATTCTTCATTCTTCATTCTTCATTTTCATTACTTGTTCTTTTGGATAGCATATTCTGATATAAATCATTAGCAGCATATTCTCTCTTCCTCTCTCCAATATACATTTTTGCATGCATAGATGTCAACTGTTGAAAATACATTTGTATTGGGTTTATGTTGTGTATTATGTAAAAGAGCATTCTCATTGGGTGATGCATAGTGATGACATTGAAAATTGTCACCAATGAGTCACACCGTACTCGCGACTCAAAGCGAACCTGCACACCAAGAACGAACGGAAGAAGACCTTTAGAGAGCACCGGTATGGTGCCGGCCTAACACTCTCCGAAGGTCAAGTCAGAAGTCGTCGTTTCACTTTTTTAGAGCGCAAGAGAGGGTCAATTAATCTTACCTTGATTTCCGAGAATGTCAGTCCTTTTATAGTGGTGGAGAGGTGGCTTTTCTTCTTGACCTCCAGATCTTTCCAATGTGGGACTATGATACCAATTCTCCAAAATGTGGTGAACAACGATTTCCCTTTTTGGATCTTAGTGTTTTTCTGGGCGATAGAGATTTCGGATCATGGGCCCATACTGCGTCTGTCAGCGATGGACTTTCACAGCGCATGGGACTATCTTCACACAGGTCCAACAGTCCCAATCCGTCAGGCCCATTAAGGTAGGCCCAACAGGCTCTATATTTTATCATCTTCAGTTGCCCCCTTCACCCCAATGATCCGTTTGTTTTTTGGTTCAAAGGATCAATGGGGTGACGATCCTAACGTAGGGGCATGACGGGTATTTGTATGACGGAAAGGTATCCGTGAGACCAAGAAAAATTTAACTGATTGACGGATTTATGGAATATAGTATGACGGTTCCAGGCAGATCAACCCGTCAAAAGAAGATTCATCAAGTTGACGGTTACATGAAGGGTACAATTCGTTGATGTGCCCTGACAGGTTGTCAACATTTATTGATCCTGCCACGTGTCAATCTCTGAGTGGCCGTTGTATAGGATCGAAGCGTCGCTTCGTCTTCCGTGCATCTCCTATATATATATAAGGCGCCTCACTCCCATTTGCACGTTTTTAACAAGAAATCGACTGTCAGAGCGAAGCCGTCGACCTTGTCAGAGTACTCCGTCGAGGACGTGAATCTACCGACTACAACAACCGTCACCCCTAATCCGCCAAGTGTGGTAAGTACTTCAATACATAACCAAGTTACATTTCCGTCCATGCATTGTTGTTAGGCTTACTATACCCGTCAATGATTTCAAACCTGTCAGTCTTAGGTTTTATCGTCAATTGTAGGAAATGTCTAGTGCGTCAAGTAACCAGTCGGTGGTTCGTGACGGGACGGAATACGAGAATGTATACCCGTCCGGTCATAAAGACCAAGAGAGCCCCGGCGAAGATAGGAGTCCGTCCGCCTCCTCTTCGTCCTCTACAAATGAGGATGTGGAGATAGTTGAAATAGATCGTTCTGATGACGACGGGAATCAAGCACTGGAGTCCGTTGTAGGTGCTGATGGACTGCGGAAGTTCATCATGTTGCCAGAGTGGACAGTGCATAAGTTCACATCCGTCATCAGGGAGAAACATTTCAGCACTTTTAGAATTAACTTCCAAATCCCGGACTACGTTTCCATCCGTCTGCCCCATGTGTCGGAGAAATGTTACTATGAAGGGGTAGAAGGTGTCGGAATATACGAGCAGGCGTTGAAGGCAGGACTTCGGTTCCCGCTCTCTACACTTCATAGGGAACTTTTGCACTACCTAGGGCTGTCCGTCACACAGATATCTCCTAACGCCTGGAGAGTCTTCATAGCCATGGAGATTCTCTATGGTGCATGGTCGAACGGAGAGAGGAGACTGACGGTACGTGAATTTCTTCACTGCTACCGTCCAGACGAGATCTCTGGGTCAAGGGGGATGTATAGTTTTGCAAGCCGGAGCCCCTTGTTGAAGGTGATCTTTGAGACCCCAGACTCAAATAGAGACTGGAAGAGTCGTTACTTCTTCCTGGAGGGTAACAGATGGATGAACCATCCAGGGGAGACGGAGTACCTGCCCGTTGACACAACCTGGGCAGTGATAACCAATTGCGTATGCACCCGTCTTAGTTTTGTTCTGCTTTTCATATCCGTCCATTTTTATGTGTATATTCTGATCGTCTTTCTCTGTAGGTAGACGGCGCCCGCAAGTTAGCCTTGAGGAATTCAGTTTCCTTGAAGAGATTTGCAGAAAAACTAAGCCGGAAGAAAGGACCTGGGCCAAGTTAGTGAATCCAAAAACAATACATTGGTATTGTGACGGTCCAGAACCTACTCGCGAGGCCATTGCATACGACGAAAGAATACACAAACGTGAGTCCGTCAACTTTCACTCATGAACTTAGCTTTTAATTTGAGTAGAAATCTTAATCCGTCTTGTATTTGCAGAAATGGACGACGCAAAGAGAAGGGCGATGATAAAATCACTAGCCGTCGAGCAAAAGAAGACGGGTGAAGTTGTGGTTCCTAAGATGCCGAGGTCGTCGGCTAAGAGGAAGCAGCCGCCAAAGTCTGCCCGTCCATACAAGCAGCCGAAGGTTTCATTGGAACCTGTTGTGGGCTTGATGGCTGAGGGTGTTAAGACCGTCACCCAAGCCAAACATGGAACTGGTAAGGGCTTAATGCATGCCCCTTCCGTCAACGAGGAGAAGCCCCCTTCCCTTCTCCGTGACGACTCGAAGTATGCCTTGGAGAAACTTTCATCGATAATTTCCGCAGAGGATTACGAGGATCTGGGGAATCATTCGACGGAGGCAATGGGGGAGACGGGCTTATTCGCCGTTGGACAGGTAACCGTTTTAGTTTTCATCCGTCAATGTATGCCCGTCCACTCTTAGTTTTCTATTTAACACTTTGATTTTGCCTATTTCAGTCCTTGGTTATGATGAAGGGCTTGATGGATCGCTGCCTTAACCGTGAAGCGGCTCTGGAGCGTGTACGGACAAAGGCTGCGCAGACGGAGGAGGAGCTTAACCAGCTGTACAAGTGGAAGTCCACAATGGAGCAGAAGTTTGAACTGTCTGAGAAGACCAGGCAAGAGTTCGAACAGAGGACAGAAGAAGTTGGGAAGGCCTTGAAAGGAAAGGAAGATGAAGTAAAGGACCTGAAGAAGAAACTCCGTCAGGCCAAGGATGATGCCGTCAACGAGTATTGCGACTCAGAGGCATTGTTGAAGGAGCTGGGGGGATCGTTCCTTCAAGGCTTCGACGATGCACTCCGTCAAATAAAAAAGGCCTACCCAGATCTGGACGTGTCCATGATATCCGTCAACGACCAAGATCAGACATCTGCTCTGCCCGTCGCTTCAGACAATACGGAGGACCTCTTTGGAGACGAAGCAGCTCAGGGTGACGGAGAGTCCGCTATGCCGAATGAGGTTCCTGTTGCCGACGCTAAGAAAGCCGATTAACCCGTTGTAATTATTGAGGAGGATCCGTCCCCTTTTTATATTTTTAGTACTTTGTAAACGGTTTGTTTTAAGTTTGCTTTTGTACTGAACAATGTTTTTCTTTCATAATATGCTTCTTCATTATTTGTATCCGTTTAAGGATTTTCTCTCCGTCTCCTTGTATATTAAGCGTTAATTTGGACAAACTGTTTTGTTTATCCGTCCATTTAAAAAGTTTTCCTCAACTTTAATCGGACCCGTCTATGATGTATACGATATACTTTCCGCCTACTTTTATGGGCAGTTTTTTATCAAGTCGATGGTCCGTTCACCTTGTGGTGGTTATACCGTCCACTTTATGGACTTGTTAAATTATTTACCATTTTGGTGATCCGTCCACTTTGTGGTGGCTACACCGTCCACTCTATGGACTTGTAGAATTATTCACCGTTTTGGTGATCCGTCCACTTTGTGGAGGCTATACCGTCCACTTTATGGACTTGTATAATTCTCACCGTCTTGGTGATCCATCCACTTTGTGGACTTGTAGAATTATTCACCGTTTTGGTGATCCGTCCACTTTGTGGAGGCTACACCGTCCACTCTATGGACTCGTATAATTCTCAGTCTTGGTGATCCGTCCACTTTGTGGAGGCTATACCGTCCACTTTATGGACTTGTATAATTCTCACTGTCTTGGTGATCCGTCCACTTTGTGGATGCTATACCGTCCACTTTATGGACTTGTATAATTCTCACCGTCTTAGTGATCCGTCCACTTTGTGGATGCTATACCGTCCACTCTATGGACTTGTAGAATTATTCACCGTTTTGGTGATCCGTCCACTTTGTGGACTTTATTTTGCGTCCGTCCATCTTGTGGACTTTTAACTAGCCTTCGTTAACTTTGAGGACAATTGTAATGACATCCAAGTAGAAGAAGATCATAATTGTATCTAATTATAGAGATGCGTAAAGGAAAAGTACCTGCCCCCTTGGGCTTAAAAAAGGCACGACAAGATTGTAGCAAGAGAAGCACAGTTTAAAGAAAAAAACATATAAATAGTTAATAAAGGCCACATGGAAAATTGGTTGCCGTTCGCCGTGTTACTGTCACTGGTAGTATTTCCTCAAATGCTCAGCATTCCATGGATGCGGTAGCTTCTCCCCCTCTGTAGTCTCCAGGTGGTATGTTCCTTTCCTTTTCCATGCCGTGACTCTATAAGGTCCTTCCCAGTTGGGGCCGAGTTTTCCCTGTGTAGGGTCTCTAGCTGCACCCATGACCCTCCTGAGTACCAGGTCTCCTACTTGGAAGTCTCTGTGTCGGACCCGGGAGTTGTAATGTCTGGCCATGCGATCCTGGTATCTTGCGATCCTTTGCTCAGCCGCCGACCTTACCTCATCTATCAGGTCCAGCTGTAGCCTCATAGATTCGTCGTTCCTGCCTTCGTCATGGTTGTGAACCCTGTAACTTGTGAGGCCAACTTCTGCGGGGATGACCGCCTCACTCCCGTATGTCAGTCGGAATGGCGTCTCTTCTGTCGGAGTCCTCGCCGTTGTCCTGTATGCCCATAGTATGCTCGGTAATTCTTCGGGCCATATTCCCTTTGCCCCCTCGAGCCGAGTCTTGATAATCTTTAGCAGGGATCGGTTCGTGACTTCAACCTGGCCATTGGCCTGAGGATGGGCGGGTGATGAGTAGTGGTTTTTTATTCCTAGCTGTGTGCAGAAATCCCGGAAGTGGCCGTTGTCGAACTGCCTCCCGTTATCCGAGACAAGGACTCTAGGAATACCAAACCTGCATACGATGCACCGCCAAACAAAACTTCTAATGCTCTTTTCTGTAATGGTGGCCAAGGCTTCCGCTTCTACCCATTTTGTGAAGTAGTCAATACCCACTACCAAGAACTTTAGCTGCCTTACCGCCGTTGGGAAAGGTCCCATGATATCCAGTCCCCACTGAGCGAACGGCCATGGAGCCGTCATAGGGGTCAGCTCCTCAGCTGGCTGTCCGATGAAATTGCTGAACCTCTGGCATTTGTCGCAGCTTTTAACGTAAGACTCGGCATCCTTCTGCATGGTTGGCCAGTAATACCCAACCCGTACCAGTTTGTGCACCAACGACCGCGATCCAGAGTGGTTCCCGCATATTCCTTCGTGTACTTCCCTCATTACGTAGTCTGCCTCCTCAGCCCCGAGGCATCTTAGGTAAGGGCGGGAGAAACCTCTCTTGTAAAGAATGTCTTTTATCAGGACGAATCTTGCCGCTTGGACTTTCAGCTTCCTCGCTGCCTCCTTCTCTTGTGGCAATAATCCGTCCTTTAAGTATGAAGTTATCTGGGTGGTCCAGTTTCTTTCAGAGCGTATCTCCTGCATATTGTCGAGGTCTATTAGAGGAAAGAGTTGAACAAAGGAAAGTACATTACCCAGTGTCGTCACATGTTCTGCTGAGGCGGCTTTGGCTAGCCGATCGGCGAGCTCATTTTCTTCCCTTGGTATTTGGACGACCGTCACTTTTAGCCCGTTGGCACTCGCCCTTACTTGATCAAGATATCTCTTCAACCTTTCCCCCTTGCATTCATAATCTCCATTTATTTGATTGGTCACGACTTGAGAGTCGCAATGAACGACCACACTTTCAGCTCCGCCGGCTTTGGCTAGGTCGATTCCTGCTACCACCGCTTCGTATTCTGCTTCATTGTTGGTAATAGGGAAGTCGAGACGGACCATACATTCGATCTTGTCTCCTTCAGGTGACATCAAAACTATGCCGGCCCCTCCTATTCGCCGATTGGATGATCCGTCGGTGTAGATGCTCCACTGGGGTGGCTCTTCTGCCCCCTTGTGCTTGTCATGCGTAAACTCTGCTATGAAGTCCGCTACAGCTTGTCCTTTAATGGCTACACGTGGACGGTACTTGATATCAAATTCGCTCAATTCTATTGCCCACAGCGTCAGTCGACCAGCGGCTTCAGGATTACTCAGTGCCCTTCGCAAGGGCTTGTCGGTCATTACGTTCACGGTATGGGCTTGAAAGTAGGGTTTGAGCTTGCGAGCCGCCGTGACCAATGCAAAAGCGAGTTTCTCCATGGGTCGGTATCTTTCTTCGGCACCGCGGAGAGCCCGGCTGGCGTAGTATACAGGCTTCTGCGCATTATCCTCTTCTCTGATTAAGGCCGCGCTGACGGCTGCAGAGGAGACGGCCAAGTAAAGGAAAAGTTCTTCACCTGGTTGCGAGGGACTCAATAGTGGTGGTGAAGATAGGTATGCCTTTAATTCCTCAAACGCTTGCTGACACTCGTCCGTCCACTCGAATGATTTCTTTAATGTGCGAAAGAAAGGCAAGCACTTGTCCGTTGCTCTCGACACAAACCTATTTAATGCCGCTATCCTGCCGTTAAGGCTTTGTATCTCCTTCACATTTCGCGGGGGGGTCATCTCTACTATGGCTCGGATTTTGTCCGGATTAGCCTCAATTCCTCTCTGGGAAACCATGAACCCTAGGAATTTGCCTGCCGTTACGCCGAATGCGCACTTTCCCGGATTGAGTTTCATGTTGTAGGATCGAAGCGTACCGAATGTTTCCTTAAGGTCCTCTAGGTGGTCTTCCTCCTTCCGGCTCTTTACCAGCATGTCATCGACATATACTTGGACATTCCTCCCGATTTGCTGCGCGAACATCTTGTTCATTAGCCTCTGGTATGTTGCCCCCGCATTCTTCAGGCCGAATGGCATTACTTTGTAACAGAATAGTCCTTGGCTGGTTACGAACGAAGTCTTCTCCTGATCGGCCTCGTGCATGCGGATCTGGTTATAACCCGAGAAAGCGTCCATGAAGCTTAATAATTGGTGTTGAGCCGTCGAGTCTACTAGGACGTCGACCCTTGGAAGGGGGTAGCTATCTTTAGGGCACGCTTTGTTAAGATCGGTGAAATCCACGCACATCCGCCACTTGCCGCTCGCTTTCTTTACCATTACTACATTCGCCAGCCAATCGGGATAGTAGACTTCCCTGATGAAACTTGCCTCTTGGAGTTTGCGGACCTCTTCCGCTATTGCTTGGTCTCGTTCCGGTGCGAACGCTCTCTTCTTTTGTCGGACGGGTGGAAATGAGGGCAATACATTCAATTTGTGTACCATGACCGAGGGATCGATTCCCGGCATATCTTCATGGCTCCAGGCGAACACATCCTTATTGCTCCTCAAGAAAGCTACGAGCTCTTGACGGATTGCTGGTTTGGCAAGCGTTCCGATCTTGGTTGTTCTGTCTGGATTGGAACTGTCGAGGGTTATCTCCTTCAGCCTCTCTGTGGGTGCTGCCGTCGTTCGATGCTCTTCTATGCTCAGGGCCTGGATTTGGTCTTGCATTTCCATCATAGCTACGTAGCATTCTCGTGCGGCAACTTGACTTCCGCGTAGCTCTCCTATCCCATACTCCGTTGGGAACTTGATCATTAGGTGGTAAGTTGATGTTACCGCCTTCCACGAGTTGAGTGTAGGTCGCCCAAGAATAGCATTGTAGGCGGACGAACAATCGACCACCAAGAATGTCACGTTCCTGGTGATCTGTTGGGGGTAATCTCCTACCGTCACCGGTAACGTTACCGAGCCCAAAGGGAATACCCTACTTCCTCCGAAACCAACGAGCGGAGCATTTGTAGGTATTAGCTGCTCCCTGTCAATCCTCATTTGCTGGAATGCTGGATAGTACATGATATCAGCCGAGCTGCCGTTGTCGATCAAAACTCGGTGCATGTTGTAGTCTCCTGTTCGCAGGTTGACGACGAGGGCATCGTCGTGTGGATGGTGTAGGCGCCGTGCATCCTCTTCCGAGAACCAAAAAACAGGGCTCTCTCTGTTTGCTATCCTTGGCACTATGCCCGTCAGCTGGACATTCTGCACCATCCGAAGGTATGTTTTGCGAGCCTTTTTTGACGATCCGGCCGCAGCCGTTCCTCCGATTATCATCCTTATGTCCCCTAACGGGGGTCTTGGCCGCCCGTCTTCTCGGCGAGGATGTTGTTCTTGTGAGGGTTGATCCGTTCTTCCCTTGTTGACGAACTTCTACAGCTTCCCTTGTCGGATAAGGGCTTCGATTTGTTGCTTCAAGTCATAGCAATCGGTCGTGTCGTGGCCGTGGTCACGATGGAAGCGGCAATATTTGTCTCTGGACCTTTTGCTGGGATCACTCTTCAGCTTTCCTGGGAACGTCAGGGACCCTTCGTCCTTAATCTGCATTAGGACTTGGTCTATCGGTGCGGTTAACGGGGTGAAACTTGTGAACCTTCCGCCCGTGGGTTTTGGACGTCTGTCCTCCCTTCGGTCTCCCATCCTTCCCTTTTTCCGCCCCCGGTCCTGCCGGGGATCCTCTTGTCTGTCTCTTTTCTTGGGTCTATCTTCTCGGGCTAGTAGCGCGTCTTCGGCGTTCATATATTTGGTGGCCCTGTAAAGAACCTCCGACATGGTCTTAGGATCGTTTTTGTACAGGGAGAACAAAAACTTACCCCCCCTCAGCCCATTTGTGAATGCTGCTACCAGTATTTTGTCGTCGGCCTCGTCGATCGAGAGCGCTTCCTTATTGAAGCGTGATATGTAGGCTCGCAACGTCTCCTCCTCTCGCTGCTTGATGTTCATTAAACAAGCCGTGGATTTTCTATACCGATGTCCTCCGATGAAGTGCGTGGTAAATTGAGCACTTAGTTCCTTGAAGGTGCTGATGGAGTTGGGTGCTAGTCGGCTGAACCAAATCCTTGCTGCGCCCTTTAGGGTAGTAGGAAAGGCCCTGCACATGATCGCGTCTGCCACTCCCTGAAGATGCATCAGGGTCTTGAATGTCTCTAGGTGATCTAGAGGGTCCTTGACTCCGTCATAACTATCCATATTCGGCATGCGGAACTTATTCGGCAGGGGGCAGGAGTTGACGGTTGTCGTGAAGGGCGAGTCAGTCCGGTTGACAAGGTCGTCAAGATCACTTGACACTCGACCCTTGAGAGCATTCATCATTACATCCATCTGTTCCTTAATCGCCTGCATCTCCACGATGATGGATTGTGGAGCTGTATCCGTCGGGGAAGGGATGTTAACGTCCCGTCGCACTGGTCTGCTCGGGGCGTTACTCTCCTGCTGTCCGTCCTGATCTCTCCTTTCAGCGCTGGTCCCTTCTTGATCCGCTCCTTGGTTATTGACCGCCGCATTCTTCTGGTTCAGCTGCTCTTCTAGATCGTGGTTTTGTTTGGTTAGGCGCTCCACGGCTGCGGCGAGCGTCCTGACCTGTTTTTCAAGGGCAGTCGTGGGGGCTTTTTCCTGTACGTCATTCGTGGTTGCCATTGAGCGAGTAAGTACCATGTAACTCTTTTGTCTAGGAAGCGATTAAGCGCTACACGTTTCCCACAGACGGCGCCAACTGATGACGTTGAAAATTGTCACCAATGAGTCACACCGTACTCGCGACTCAAAGCGAACCTGCACACCAAGAATGAACGGAAGAAGACCTTTAGAGAGCACCGGTATGGTGCCGGCCTAACACTCTCCAAAGGTCAAGTCAGAAGTCGTCGTTTCACTTTTTTAGAGCGCAAGAGAGGGTCAATTAATCTTACCTTGATTTCCGAGAATGTCAGTCCTTTTATAGTGGTGGAGAGGTGGCTTTTCTTCTTGACCTCCAGATCTTTCCAATGTGGGACTATGATACCAATTCTCCAAAATGTGGTGAACAACGATTTCCCTTTTTGGATCTTAGTGTTTTTCTGGGCGATAGAGATTTTGGATCATGGGCCCATACTGCGTCTGTCAGCGATGGGCTTTCACAGCGCATGGGACTATCTTCACACAGGTCCAACAGTCCCAATCCGTCAGGCCCATTAAGGTAGGCCCAACAGGCTCTATATTTTATCATCTTCACATAGCCTATTAAAATGTATAATAGATATATAATACGATGTAACAAAAATGCATAAAAAGCACTCGGTGAGCTAAACATGCAATTTCTTTTATTCCTCTTTTATTCCCCATCTCTTCTCTTGTCTTACTTTCTCCATTTTCTCTCCTACTTTAACATTAAAATAATATTATTTTAATGTGATGTAAAACGCTAGTGATACAAATAATTTTATAAATTTTTTTACAAACTGTTGATGTGGTAAGTGACTATTAGTAAATGAAAAAGTGATGTTGATAATGGGTCCAGATAAGAGCAAGCAAGACTTTTCTACAATAATAATTTGTAAAAATGTTATAAAATAGTTTATGACTGTAACATTACTCGTATAATAAAGAATAGGATGTGAGAAGTTGTAAAGTAGTTATATAAAATAGATAAATAGATTTTTGGTAAGGTGTAAGGTTGAATTTATTCAACCATCTAATTGGCTTTATTCCGTGCCAAATTTGCTTGTAATTCAGCATTTAGTAACCCTGTATTTAGGTGGGTTTGATGTAAAGGTAGTGAGTGAGATAGAGTGAAGATTGCTCAAGAGTGTGCAAGAAAACAGAGACTCGCGGCTAGGACTCGCGGGTGACTCGCGGGTGACTCACGGCTGCAAGCTGCCAGAAGCAGCACACGTGCCAAGCATGCTGGAAGATGAACAGTCATGCTAGCTGGAGCACTACAGGATAAAACAGGACAACTGGCCATACGGTTATCTCGCGACTGGATCTCGCGACTTAGTCAAGCCGCGAGGTCAAACCGCGAGCCACCCCTGTTTTGTAAAACCTGACGTTTCACATTCCTCTCCCACTCCAGTATAAATACCCCTATTACCCACGATTGAAAGAGAGCTTCCAGAGAGAATTTTGAGAGAGAAACCCTAAAGAAAAACCAGATTGTTTCACCTACAATCTCTACCTTAGAGACTCTTCAAATTCCTCAACTCTCTTCCTCTCCATTGTCAAATCCTTGAGAGGCATTATACCAAACATGGTTCTCACCATCATCATCACTGTGAGACAGTTGTTTGAGTTTCTGGGAAGTAGTTAGGAAGGAACCAATCTTCATTGGTTGATGCTACGGTCTAGTAGCGGAATCCGGGAAGCTAGAAAAGAAAAAGGTTCGGCGCAACCTCGTTGGAGCAAGAAGCTTGGAGGGCTTAGGTGCACTGGGTAGATTAGGCTTGGAGGGTCTATTGTTGTCCTTGTATCCAAACTGTATTTTCTAGTGGATTGTTTACCGCTTGGAGGGCGGCGGAGAGGTTTTACGCCGAGGGCTTCGGTTTCCTCTTCGATAACACATCGCGTGTTGTCTTTGTGTTTGCATCTTCCTTCCTCTCTATCTTTGCCTTTTTATTATCTGCTGTGGTTTTAATTTGTTATGGCTTAGATAGTATTTAACCTATTTCATATTATAACATATGTTAAGTTTCCACACACTAGTTGTTTGACATATTGCTTGAATTGGTTAAGTTGTATTTTGGGGGTCTAAACGTTCAAAAGTGTTTTGTACACGTTTTTGAACTTTAAATTGGTATCAGAGCGGGTACACTTGTTGTGGTTTTATTACCTAAGTGTGATCCTAGACCCCTGTGTTGTGGTTGTTGTTTTGGTATATACCATGCTGAATTGTAGCTTAAGTGTTTGTGAAAATGACTCTATGCATATGTCTGAAAAGTGTCTTACTGATGATCTTGTAGAGTTGTTAAAAACTAAGAAACATGCTAGAGTTTTTGTTCACATGCTGGAATATCTTGAAAATCAGAATCTTGTCTTACACAGTAGCATATCTCAATCTAAATCATTGATTAAGAAATATAAAAGAAAGAATAGAATGTTGTGTGAGATGATTGAGAATCTGAAAATGAAAAATCAATCTGAAAGAAGCATGAAAACTGATGATGAGTTTGTGTTTGAAGGTCAAGAATGTCTGTCACATGTGAACCTATTTGTGCATACCTCATTGCAGGTGTTTAATGCGTGTTTGTGGTATCTTGACAGTGGGTGTTCTCGCCATATGACAGGGGATAAGTCACTGTTTAAGACACTCAAAGAAAAGGTTGGTGACTATGTGACCTTTGGTGATGGAAGTCATGCTCAAGTCCTAGGCAAAGGAACCATTGAGATACCTGGTTTGCCTCTGTTGAAAGATGTGCTGTTCATAAAAGGGCTGAAGGCGAATTTGCTGAGCATCACTTAGATTTGTGATGATGATTTCCTGGTACAATTCTCTAAGAAGGGATGTTTGATCATCAATGAAGAGGGGATTCAGGTTTTGGAAGGAAATCGAACTACAGATAACTGTTATGGAATAGTTCCCACGGCACCCATATCGTGTAGAAGTGCTCGTGTGGATATGTTGGAGCTGTGGCATCACAGATTTGGGCATGCCAACTTCAAACAAGTAGCAAAAGTCTCCAAACTTGAAGCAGTCGAGGGACTTCCTAAGTTTGGAAAAGTGAAGAAGACCGTTTGTGGTGCATGTCAAATGGGGAAGCAAACTAAGGCAAGTCATCACAAGGTGAATGTGATAGCCACCTCTCGGTGCTTGGAGTTACTTCATGTTGATCTAATGGGGCCTACCAGAACTAAAAGCCTAGGGGGGAAGAGATACATTATGGTCATTATGGACGACTACTCAAGATACACTTAGGTTGAATTCCTTAGAGAAAAATCAGAAGCTTGTGAGAGGTTGGAGATTCTGTGCAAGAAACTACAAAACGAAAAAGGGATTCCGATAGCCAAAGTTAGAAGTGATTATGGGAGGGAATTTGAGAATGCAAGATTCGAGTCCTTCTGTGAGAAGAATGGAATTAAAAGAGAATTTTCAGCTCCCAAAACTCCACAACAAAATGGAGTGGTAGAGAGAAAAAATTGTGTGATTCAGGAGATGGCAAGAGTCATGTTGCTTAACAAGCAAATACCTCAAAAATTTTGGGGAGAAGCTGTCAACACCTCGTGTCACATTAGCAATAGGATTTTCTTTCGAGTTGGTACAAAGAAGACTGCCTATGAGATATGGAATGGGAAGAAGCCTAAAGTGAAGTATTTCCGGGTGTTTGGAAGTAAATGCTATATCCTAAATGATCGAGAGAATCTTGGGAATTTTGATGCAAGAAGTGATGAGGGTATTTTTCTTGGTTACTCTACTACAAGTCGAGTGTATAGAGTGTTTAACAAGAGAACAAAGGCTGTGATGGAGTCCATAAATGTCAAGATTGATGATGCCTTACCTAAGGTGGAAATGATTGATGATGTAGAAGGGCCGAGCACCAAAGTGCCCGATGTTGAGGTAGAAGCTTTAGATATAGAAGGTGAAGAACCTATACCAGAAGTAGAATCGACTCCCATCAACCCAAGAATGGAAACGAGATCGATGTTTAGAACTTCAAGTCCTCTTACTCCTCTAGAAGTTCATCCTCCTATATCTCGTAGTGATGAAGTTTCCACTTCAAAAAGGCCATCTTCAAGAGTTATCAAGAATCATCCGGAAAGTAATATCATAGGATCTCTTGATGACGGTCTTCGCCTCAGGAAAGGAAACATTCTGCTAGCCAATCATGTAACATATTACTGTTATTTTGCACAGTTTGAACCAAAAAGGGTTGAAGAGGCTCTTCAAGATGAGAATTGGGTAGAGTCAATGCATGAAGAGCTGAATCAGTTTGTGAGGAATGATGTGTGGGAACTTGCTCCACGGCCTGAGAACGTTCATGTTATAGGCACAAAGTGGATTTTTAAAAACAAAACTGATGAAGATGGAGAGATAATTCGAAACAAATCTCGGTTAGTAGCTCAAGGATACACTCAAGTAGAAGGAGTGGATTTTGATGAATCATTCGCTCCGGTGGCAAGACTCGAATCCATTCGAATCCTCATGTCCATTGCGTGCACTTTGAATTTCAAACTTTATCAAATGGATGTAAAGTGCGCATTTCTGAATGGATATCTAAATGAAGAAGTATTTGTTGAGCAACCAAAAGGATTTGAGGATCCTCATTTTCCAGATCATGTACTAAGATTGAAGAAAGCCCTTTATGGCTTAAAACAAGCGCCTAGAGTCTGGTACGATCGTCTTACACATTATATTCTAGACAGAGGTTTCAAGAGAGGGTATGCCGATCGAACTCTGTTTGTCAAAAATGATGAAGATTATCTCCTCGTGGCACAAGTCTATGTTGGTGACATAGTGTTTGGGGCAACCATCGAAGATCGTGCTACTGAATTTTCTGAGGAGATGAAGAAGGAGTTTGAGATGAGTATGGTGGGGGAGCTCACATTTTTCTTGGGTCTTCAAGTCAAACAACAGAAGGAGGGTATATTTGTATCTCAAGAGAAGTATGCCAGAAACATTGTCAAGAAGTTTGGACTAGACTCCAAAAAACATGCCTCCACCCCCATGAGCTCTTCCACTAAACTGAATGTGGATTCGTCGGGAGTTGAAGTAAGTCCTACATTGTATAGGAGCATCATAGGAAGTTTGCTCTACCTTACAGCCAGTAGACCGGACATTGCTTTCAGTGTGGGCGTTTGTGCCAGGTACCAAGCTAATCCGAAGGAATCTCATCTGACTGCTGCTAAGCGAATCATTCGATATGTGAATGGTACTGCAAACTATGGTCTGTGGTATTCAAAAGACTCAAATGCTTGTCTTGCTGGGTATTCAGATGCTGACTGGGTTGGCAGTGTAGACGATCGGAAAAGCACTTCAGGCGGCTGTTTTTATCTTGGTAACAATCTTGTCTCGTGGATGAGCAAGAAGCAGAATTCCGTGTCTTTATCTACTGCAGAAGTAGAATACATCGCTGCTGGAAGTTGCTGCACTCAGCTTCTTTGGATGAATGACTATGGAATTCCTCAAGAAACGATGTGTGTCTTCTGTGACAACACCAGTGCCATCAATCTTTCCAAGAATCCTGTCCAGCATTCAAAATCCAAACACATAGAGATACGTTACCATTTCATTCGGGATTTGGTAGAGGAAAGAGTTGTGTGTCTTGAGTTCATACACACCGACAATCAAAAGACGGATATCTTCACCAAGCCTCTCGATGGTCCACGGTTTGAATCACTCCGTAAGACCATTGGTGTTGGTACAATTCCTTGACTCTCTTATGTGTTGTGTGCTTCACATATTTATAATATGATAAGTCTGTTTGTGTTGGGGCACACACTTCTTTGATTAGCTCTTTGTGCAACATGTTTATTGTTTGTTTGTCCATTTGTGAATATTGTTGCTTCTTTTTATGTTTGTTCAATCTTTTTCTTCTTTTGTGTCAAAAATCCAAAAATCACATAAAAATTAGAAAATCAGAAAGCTTGATTGACATTGTTGAGTTTTTATCTCAAAACTTGTTTTGCCTTGTACCTTTGTGCTAATGGCTTTGTGCATTTTCGAGCATTACTTGTTTCTTTGCACTCATATCTATGTGGGAGAAATCTTGAAATCTTTGTGATTGTTGTAAATAAATCTTCAAACTTGTCATGAATGATTAGTGAATGGTTTTGTTGATCTTAAGACATGCATAGACTTGTGTCTATATATCTTCCCACTCTTTATTTTTGTTTTGCTATAAAGAGCTCACCAAATGTAAATCTCCAAATGAAAAGAGATATTGAGCTGCAAAAGCCTGTCGCACATTCTAGTATTTGACTAGGAAAAAGGGTAAGCGACCTTATATTAAAGTGAATGTTTATTCAAAAAGGGCCAAAGGCCTGTTCTTTAAAGTGAAATGTCATATATCACTCTCACAATGAGAGATGATTGCCTCAAAAGATCAGAAAGATCAAATGTTATGAGTGAAAGTGGAGTCAAATGATAAGCTCCAAGTTAATGTTATCAAGTTGTGTGGGAGGTCATATATACATATTTCTATAATTGAGATGGGTCACATGATCTAGTGCTAATTGTGTATGTCTTGGTTGAATTGATCATTGAAGCTTCACATTAGACGAAGGACTATCTCATTGTTGATATCCACACACAACACACAAGTTTATGTTCAATAAATGCCATATTCATTTGTGTGATTGTACTTGATGAAATGTGTTTTTACATGCTCAATCTGTGTTAATTCAAGCACAAAAAGATTTTTGAGTGTTTTAGGTGTTTTTGGAAAGTATTTTGTTTGAAAAATCTGAAATTTTCAAAAATCCTGTTTTGCCCTGTTTTGGCGGCTCAGTCGCGGGTATGTCAAGTCACGAGCCTCAGTCGTATCTTCGCTGGTCATTTTTGGTGACTTGTTCGTGAGTGGAAGGTCCAGTCGCGAGGTTCACTCAGAGATTTTCGCGGCTCAGCTCGCGACTCACTCGCGGGTAGACCTTCCAGTCGCGAAAAACACTTAGAAAAATTTTTCAAATTTTTGTCCTTGAGTGTTTTGGCGGCTTGATCTGGCGACTTTTTGGCGACTCTTTTCAGTCGCGAAAATCGCATATTTTGGACATACAGGGGCAGTTTTTAAAATTTTTGTTTTTCCCTCGATCTTTTTGTGACTGTTCATTGTCTTTCTCATCTGCTCTTACCCTTTCACACCGTGCCTCCATTTTCGATCTCCATTAGTTGCCTCTTTTCAGATCAAAATCGTCGACTAACAGGTATGGTTTTTTCTGTCTTGAACTTTTATTTACTTGTTGTTATGGTTTTCCCTCTGGATTATTCACATTTGATTGTGTTTTTGTGATGGGTTTTTAGCTCAACTATTACTCTTTGTCCATGCTTAGCTTATGAAAGCTTGTGTTTCTGTTTTGAACTAGTTTATTTTGGTGGTTTTGTTCTTCATCATGTGCTTAGCTAGGGTTAGCTAATTTTTGTCTGATCTGCTGTTGATCTCGTGTTTCACTATGATCCTGTGTGGTATCTTGTTGATGTATTGTTGAATGTGGGTTCTTTTTTAGCTGATTATGTGGTTCTATTTGGAATCCCTCTTCTGTGTAGTTCAATTCGGGCCATTTGTGTCCCTCATTGCTATTTTCTGACCATTTTCATCCAGCTATTAGGGTTTCTTCGTTGTACCTAAATTTCCACTAACCCACTGCTAATAAAGTCTGTTGGATTGTGTTCTGTCATTTCCCTTGTTCATAATGCAGACTGGTCATGTCACCATTCAAGAAAGCTGCTGTGAAAGGAGGTAGTTCCAAAGGGAAGGAACCAGTAATTGATGTTGATGATTACCCACCTCAACCAAAAGGGACTCGCTCTTCATCAAAGAGTTTCGATCCCAACAAGTTCAGATCATATGCAGCCTATCAGTCTTATGAGAATTTCTTTCTACATGCCAAACCATTACTAGAAAGAGCTTTGGATCAGTCCTCACTTCATGACACTGACATTTCGAAATGGTTTGCTCACAAGGATTGGAATTACCTTCTCTCTGATCCGGATGACGCGTATGAAGAGCTGGTAAAAGAATTTTATGCTACCGCAATTGTGGAAGGAGATGAACTTAAGTGCTGGGTTCGGAAAAAGAGCTTTTCTGTCTCTCCTACATATTTGACAGAAATTCTTCACATCAACAGACCAATTTTCCGACATTCACCGGTTTATGATGATCTCTGTCCTGATGAGGAGCTTCTCAAAGAAAGTCTTGGTCAAGATTTGGAATTCTCACCAAATGGCAAATCCATCAGTGTTTCCTCTCTTTCTCCAAAATTGAGAGTGCTTACAATTGTGATGTTTCACAATTTGTACCCCTTATCAAGCACTGGGTATATGAACCTCGGACGTGCTTTGTTTCTTCATGATCTAATCTCTGATGTGGAAATAGACATCTGTGCTCATATCTTTCATGTTTTGCGCAAAATGGTTCTTCGAACTGAGTCACGGATATGCGTTCCTTTCTGCAGTCTCATTTCACGGATCTTGAAGCTCAAGGGTATTTATCCAACGGCAGATGAATCTCCTATCCCAAAACCAAGTCCAATCAACATGCGTACATTCAATGCCAGCATTGGACATAGTCGGAAGAGAGCCAAACCAGAAACTTCTGCATCTCATAGTGGCTCTCATTTCAGCACTCTCTCCCTAGATGAGAAACTTGATCGCATTGTATCCTCTGTCCACGAGTTGAATACAAAGATGTCTGGACTCACAGCCTCTCTACACCATCAAAGCACTCGATGGGATATGAAGTTTACTTCTCTTCAAACTCAATTGGATCAAATTCAGAGAAAGCTGGAAGAGGATGACTAGCCTATTCCATGACAAAAAGGGGGAGTGATAGGCATGATCAGAGGGGGAGAATATTACCTAAGGGGGAGTGTCTTTACATTTTTCTTTAGTTTAAGTTTTCTCTTTAAGTTGTTATATTATGTTTTGTAAACTGTTATTCAGGATGTTTTTGTGTTTGTACCCATGTGCTTTTGTAAGCTTTTAGGGTTATTGTTTTATGCATAGTTTGTAGGCTATATGGTTTGTACCTTGCTTAGTGCAGCCTTTATGCTATGTTGAAATCAGTACTTTAATCTAAATGTTCTGCATTTTGGTTTATGTTCTGTCACTCTTGTGCCTTTGTAGGATTGTTCCTAGATGCATATACCTTGTGTGTTATGCATTGGTTGAGTGTTGAGCATACAAGTGTCTTGCCTTGTGCTTGTTAACTTGTATGTCCTTGTGTTCATTCCAAGTGTGAATGAGCACTGTGATCACTACTTTGTGGTGTTCACTTGGTTGATCAAGCCATAGTTTGTTTCTTAACTCCATCTTTGCTTGATCACATATTGCCTGTTTCATATGCATTTATAATTTTCTGCTTACAATGATCATGGTGTATTGTTATGTTTCAGGAGTATTATGTTCATATGATTCAAGTGCTTCACAGCTTCTAGAGTTAGGTGTGAGTGAGTTTTGTTCAACTGTTCCCAACTCACATGTTAAGTCTAGAGTCTGTTTTAGGGTTTTGTCACGGAATAGCCAAAGGGGGAGATTGTAAGGTTGAATTTATTCAACCATCTAATTGGCTTTATTCCGTGCCAAATTTGCTTGTAATTCAGCATTTAGTAACCCTGTATTTAGGTGGGTTTGATCGAAGGGTAGTGAGTGAGATAGAGTGAAGATTGCTCAAGAGTGTGCAAGAAAACAGAGACTCGCGGCTGAGACTCGCGGCTGGGACTCGCGGGTGACTCGCGGCTGCAAGCCGCTAGAAGCAGCACACGTGCCAAGCATGCTGGAAGATGAACAGTCATGCTAGCTGGAGCACTACAGGATAAAACAGGACAACTGGCCATATGGTTATCTCGCGACTGGATCTCGCGACTTAGTCAAGCCACGAGGTCAAGCCGCGAGCCACCCCTGTTTTGTAAAACCTGACGTTTCACATTCCTCTCCCACTCCAGTATAAATACCCCTATTACCCACGATTGAAAGAGAGCTTCTAGAGAGAATTTTGAGAGAGAAACCCTAAAGAAAAACCAGATTGTTTCACCTACAATCTCTACCTTAGAGACTCTTCAAATTCCTCAACTCTCTTCCTCTCCATTGTCAAATCCTTGAGAGGCATTATACCAAATCTGGTTCTCACCATCATCATCACTGTGAGACAGTTGTTTGAGTTTCTGGGAAGCAGTTAGGAAGGAACCAATCTTCATTGGTTGATGCTACGGTCTAGTAGCGGAATCCGGGAAGTTAGAAAAGAAAAAGATTCGGCGCAACCTCGTTGGAGCAAGAAGCTTGGAGGGCTTAGATGCACTGGGTAGATTAGGCTTGGAGGGTCTATTGCTGTCCTTGTATCCCAACTGTATTTTCTAGTGGATTGTTTACCGCTTGGAGGGCGGCGGAGAGGTTTTACACCGAGGGCTTCGGTTTCCTCTTCGATAACACATCGCGTGTTGTCTTTGTGTTTGCATCTTCCTTCCTCTCTATCTTTGCCTTTTTATTATCTGCTGTGGTTTTAATTTTTTATGGCTTAGATAGTATTTAACCTATTTCGTATTATAGCATATGTTAAGTTTCCGCACACTAGTTGTTTGACATATTACTTGAATTGGTTAAGTTGTATTTTGGGGGTCTAAACGTTCAAAAGTGTTTTATACACGTTTTTGAACTTTCATAAGGTAAAACACATTTTTCTTTATTGCATAAGCGGATGAAAATGCTCTGAAGAACGAAGAGGTCAATTTGTTAGTTTATGTCCTGGGGGGTTGAGGCGTTGGGTTTCCTGGTTGTGGTTGCCGCTATGGGGGGTTTGGGTGTTGGGGGTAATTTCATTAGATTTTTTTTTTCATGTGTGCCAATAACTTTGTGCCACATGTCCAAAACTTTTAAAATAAAATAGTTTAGTCAAAGTCAAATGCTATGTCAACACTCCATTAGGCCATGTAGGACATAAACTAACGGTCATAGACAGAAGGATGCAAAGTAGAATGTTTCGCAAAGTTTAGGGACGAAAAACAAACTTTTGAAAGTGTAGGGACGAAAAGCAAATTTTTGTAAAAGTTTAGGAACGAAAATGATATCTTACCCATAGTTTGGAGTTGTAACGTCACTTGTAAAATAAAGAATAAAATGTAGGATGTTGTAAAGTGGTAATAAAAATAGATAAATAGCTTTTTGGTAAGATAAAACACATTTTTCTTTATTGCATAAGCAGATGAAAATGCTCTAGGAACCAAGAGGTCAAATCGTATTATAAAGCTTACAATCTTACTTCCTGTAGCCCTTATGTATGTATTCTACTTAGCTTTATTGTAAAAGTAATTGTTAGTGTACCTACTTGTTACACACATTGTACACACAAGTGTTTTTTTGAATAGAAAAAGTGACCGTCTAAAAAAACTTAAACAATTGAGAATATCGTAAAAAGCCTTATCATGTCCCATTCTCTCTCTTTTTCTTCCGCTTCCGCATCTCTCTCCCAACCATGCATGCAATTAAGGCCAGTGTTAAGAAGTGATTTCCGCTAATACAATATTACTTTAGTTGTCATATGTATATATTATATATAGAATGGATCTTACTACATCCAAGTTTGAAGTAAAGAACAATACTCGAACCTGGATCCTTTAGATGTCTTGAGTTTGATACAAGAAAACAAAAAGAGAGGTGGGTGCTTCAATGATAGAAAAAAGGGCAAAAAGCATTGTCTATATTACTACTTCGCATGAGTAGGCGCACCAAGCCCCTTAATTAACAAACCACACTTGGTGTGTTGCCGAACATTAGCTTCTAGAATTATACGATCTTCTCAACCTTAGTAATGGCTAATCCACCTTCTCAGCCGCCAAGACACTCTAAGATACTTCGATACATTGCTATAGTATTGCTAGTCCTGATTGTCTTGGTGGGTCTAGCTGTGCTCATCACTTGGCTAATTATTAAGCCCAAGCGATTTGTTTACACTATTGAAGAAGGTTCAATCAAAAACTACAACTTAACCAAAAACCACCTCAATTCCACCTTTGAATTTGCCTTAAGATCCTATAATCCCAACTCTAAAATCTCTATATACTATGATTCAATCGAAGCGTCGGTGGAATATGACGATCAAACCATAGCGTTCGAGGTGGTTGATCCTTTCTTTCAACCTCATCGAAATGTGACGCGTTTGGATTTGAAGCTCACATCTCAATATGTGCCACTATCGGGGTCGAATTCTAAGGACATTGCGCTCGAGAGGTCATCAGGGGAGATAGAAATAGCAGTTATGTTGAAGGCAAGGATAAGATATAAGGTGGGAATGTGGAAATCTAAAGATCGTATTTTGATTATTTGGTGCTCTCCCGTTCGGGTTCGCTTCTCTAGGCCCAATAATTTCGAAAGGACATACTGTGATACAGAACTTTGAGCATTATTGTGGTTTCTATTACTATGTTTATTTCTATATTGTTTTGTGAAATGGTTTTCCATGATTGCCATGAAGTCATGCTTAAAATTTATATGTTTTTTAATTTCATCCTGGATGTGTGTGTGTGTGAACATTGTTGCAGATTTGAATTAGAAGATTTCGAATGAAAGGTGACAATTTCTCTAGGATTTTTTACATTTTTGCTCGCTACTATTAACATTTTTCATTTTTTTTCTTAAGTGGATGAAATTCTCTAAGGACTCAAGAGGTCAAATAGTATTATAAAGCCTATATAGGGTTAATTCTACCTCCTGTAGTCCCTATATATATATTGTTAGTTTTTAGACCCTTTAAAACACAATTGAATTAACCTAGGTAATTAGCCAAGTTGTTACTTAGTCCAAATTAACAAATCTAGGTTATCACAATCATAAAAAAAGTAGCGGAAAGATAAATAACACAAAGATATGATCACCTAGGAAACCAAACCAGTAAAAACTTAGGGAAGATTTAACCTAGCTATCCTCAAGGTAAAAAGCAAATCCACTAGAAAGAATCGAAGTTCATACAATAAGACTTACAAGCCCCTACGCTCAACTTCTTATTGCTACCCACCAGTAGAATTTACTGACACGACCACGTGCAAGTTTTGAATCTATGGACTCCTTCTTTCTTTGGCCTTTGCAAAACACAAACACCCCTGTTTGTGACTTTGAGATCCCACTTAAAGGTTTAGCAACACAAACTCTCCTATTTGTGACTCCAAGATCACCCTTGAAGGTTTAGATCATCAACACCTTTGATGACAAGAGAAGGCAGCAACTTCTACAATACTGGATCTTGAGATTCTTCAAGTAATAGCACCTGTAGAAGACATAAGAGAGTTTTTTAGGAACAAAACCCTAAATACAAAAGAGGCACACTCTTTTTTCTCTAAAAAGTCTTATAAAAACGTGTTTAGAGTTTCCTTTATATACTGGGAGAAGTAGATTAGAAATCTTAATCCTAAATGGGCTTGAACTGCTGTTTGAGCTTAATTAAAATTCTGTAGATACGACTTTCGATTGATCGAATCTGTCTTTCGATCGATTGAACTAGAGAGATTATGAAATCTTCTTCCTGCAGCTTGTATGTTTTTGAATCTTGACTTGAATCACCTTGAGCATTGTCTAATAATACCTATAAACTCTAAGATCTATATCTAGACAAGTTTGTGTTCACGATTTGCCAATTATTCTAAACATTTAACATTTAGAACCTAACATATATCATACTTGGATTTATGCTACTTATTGCACATGCTGTACACACTTTTTTTTTTTTTTACTAAAAACTTGAATTTGTAAAAAAAAACTTATTTGTATATTGCAAGGATGGACCTAGAATTTCAAACTAAAAGGGGTTGAAGTATAAGCCAAAAAAAAAAAAATTTTATTATTATTTTTTACCTTGATTCTTTCCATCATATAGGGTTAAAAAAAAACAATTTATTATCATTATTACCTTTTGGGTTATTATAAAATGTATGTGTTTATTTGGTATTAAGACTTTCAATTTAAATATTTAATCCTTTTGTTTATTTGGTATCATTATTTTTTGTTTTTGTTAAATTTTTGGGTTGAGCAGTTGCCAATTGAGTTGAGCTGATTGGAGGAGGGGTTTAAGGTTTTGGAAAAGGGAGTCCATATCGAGCGGTATACCGTTTTGAAATTACCGTAGTTATATATATATAGACATATATTGCCAAAGGCCTTGTAGCTGAATTGACACTTTCCCATATACAAAGTGTTTGGGGGTTTAGGGGGGAAAGGGTTCGAACTGCAGATTTAGCAGTATGTTGTATTTATTTCTCAAAAAAAAAAAAATATAGACATATATTTAACTTATATAAATTAATATATTTAACTTTTATAAATTAAAATCTATTTTCTTAATTTTTTAATGCAAACATGTCCAAATTATTTTAAGCCCAAGCCCATTAAAAAACAAATTTCCATGAATTAGAAAAATAGAAAAGGCTGAAGACTTGTCCAATGTCGCCCATTAAATTTGTTTTTTAAATAAATAAAAAAGTAAAAGATATTTAAGATGAAATAGAGTTAGTGGTTGACACTTGACAGTAAACTCATTAATTTTTCAGTAGCATTTTCAAAAAAGTAACATAAAGGACATTTAAGAAGAAAGATAGTAGAATTTGGTACTATCCATTGGTAGGATTGTCTATGGGTCAGATATGGGTTGATCGGGTTTGGGCTCAACCCATATCTGACTCGACCTAGTTGGGTGGAGCAGCAACTAACCACTCACCGACTAATAGATTGGTTGGATCGAGTAGATTAGACCTTTAGCGGGTGGTGGATAGGTTAGTCGGAGTCATAATTTTGAGAAAACGGCGAGAAACGACGAGAAGACAATGAGATTTTTCCAGATCCGATGAAAATCTCCTAGGATTCTATGAGATTTTGATAGATCTGGTTGAAATCTCACCAGATTCGATGAGATTTCGCCAAATCCAGTAAAATCTCACCAGATCTACTAGATATCTTGTTGGAATCTGGATTTTTTCGTTGGAATTTGAGTATTTTTTGGTTGGTTCGGGTTTTTCGAGTTTTGGGGGAGGGAAACTGAAATCGACTTGCTAGAGTCGGTTTTTGGTGTTGAGGGCCTGCTGTTGATCACTGGAGTAGTTGGATCGGCTGGCGTTTGATTGGATCCGATTGGTTTCTTTGAGTGGATCGGGTCTTCGGATGGGTTTGGACAACCTTATCCATTGGTTTCTCAGCAGAGCAAAAATGCAGAAAGAAAGAAACAATGGCAAAAAGCGAGGGAAGAAAAAGAAAAAGAAGAAATGCAATGCAAAGATAGCGAGTTCAACTCTGATAGCATCTTACCAGTAGTGAGCCTAGTGGCTGGAGCTTAAAAAATAGTGAAAGAGGCATTGTAAAACATAAGTACAAAAATTTCAAATATATTATTAAAAAAATATATTATTTTTCATGGACTTAAGGGGGGTTGGGCCCCACTGGGTATATTATATATAAGGACAAAAATTAGGTACAGTTCTTTAGGTGCTGTTTCCTAGGTTCCTCTCTTAGGATTTAGTTATGTGACTACTTAACTAAAAAATATACTTTCAACCTATGAGAAAAAATATATATGGAAAATCTTAAAAGGGGAACCTAAGTATTGTACCTAAATCTTACTCTATGTATAATATATAGTGTTAAGTGTGTAATAAATACTGCTTTTATTGTAATAAATGATAGGCCAAGAATGTATTGATTCCTTGTGATAAATTAATCAATTAATTAGTCAAGTTAATTAATTAATTCAATTATATGCAATACGCGTGATAGCACAAACAAATCACCAACTAAATTAAAGTGCAACGGAAAATAAATTGACATAGTGATTTGTTTACGAATGGGGAAAACCTATACGGCAAAAACCCCACCGGGTGATTTTAAGGTCACCACTCTCGAGAATCCACTATTATCACAACAAACAGTTACAAGTAAAGAAATCTCAGTATCTTATACCAACCTACAGTTAAATCCTTACCCCAATACCCAATTGGACTTGTTTTGTAGTGACAATTTCTCATTTTAAAGCACGGTTCTCAGTACGTGACTAACCAATTTGATGTGTGGATCCCAATTTGCGGCTTATTTATCAACTTAAGAAGGATGTTGGCTGCAAAGTTTTTCAGTTCATCACACGATGAAGATCACGAAACTCCTTGGTTACAAAACCCTATGGTGTACAAATACAATAGCTTCTTCAAGAGAAAGATGAACTAGGGCAAATTCTGTCTCCGGTCACAATTTGCATGAACACAACTTTGCTTCACACTCGCTCAATCTTTTTTGACGGTTCTTAAAACAATTCTTATATATGATTAGGGTTGTGAGAAAAGAAAGCCCAAACATGTATTCACGGATTGAAGTGAAATCAACTCTGAAAAACTGATTTTCATAAACCTTAATAGATAGCTCATCTGTCGAGAAGCTATTGAGCATCGGGTTTTAGCAGCCTTTTAAACCTTGATAGATACTAGCTGTCGAGTTTTAAAATCCAGCACTTTTTTACTTGTTTCTTGGACAGACTTGCATGACTTTAGCACTTAATCCTAAAACTTTGTCCCTTGAAGTATTAAACACATTCTAGATCTACCAAATTACAAATAAAGTGCGTTTTGTCAAAAGATTAGCCAATTCTATATTGACATATATTCCTAACATTAAATTACATATGTCCTAACAATAAACAATTGAGAATATAGTAAAAAACCTTATCATGCCCAATTTTCTCTCTCTTTTCTTCTACTACTTCCGCATCTCTCTCTCAACCATGCTGCATTTAAGGCCAGCGTTAAGAAGTGATTTCCGCTAATACAATATTGCTTTAGTTATCATGGCTATATATTATAGAATGGATCTTACTACATCCAAGTTTGAAGAAAAGAAAAATACTCGAATCTGGATCCTTTAGATGTCTTGAGTTTGATACAAGAAAACAAAAAGAGAAAGGTGGGTGCTTCAATGACAGAAAAAAGGGCAAAAGCATTAATATTGTGTATGTTACTACTTCACAGTTCACAAGAATAGGCGCACCAAGCCCCTTGATTAACAAACTACACTCGGTGTGTTGCCGAACATTAATTACCTTCTAGATTTAAACCTTCTCAACCTTCGTAATGGCCAATTCAACTTCTCAGCGCCCACTAGGAGCCCAGCCAATTCCCTCTAAGCTATTTCGATACATTGTTATAGTATTGCTAGTCCTGACTATCTTGGTGTGTCTAGCTGTGCTCATCACTTGGCTAGTTATTAAGCCCAGACGAATTGTTTACACTGTTGAAAAAGCTTCAATCAAACACTACAACCTAACCAAAAACCAACTCAATGCCACCTTTGAATTTTCCATAGCAGCCTCTAATCCCAGCTCTAAAATCTCTATATACTATGATTCAATCAAAGCATCGGTGAAAAACATGAAATATCTTGAAACATCTAAAACCACCATAGCTTCTGAGGTGGTTGGTCCTTTCTTTCAACCTCATCGAAATGTGACCACTTTGGATCTGAAGCTCCTAGCTCAAAATATGCCACTATCGGGGTCGGATTATAAGGACATTACGCACGCGAGAACATCAGAGGACATAGAAATAAAAGTTTCGTTAGATGCAAGGGTAAGATTTAAGGTGGCAATGTTGAAATCTCGAAAACGCACTCTGCATATTCGGTGCTATCCTTTAATAGTTTCTTTCTCTAGGCCCAAGAACTTCGACCCGAGAAACTGCACTAGTGAACGCTGAGCATTATTGTGGATTCTATTACTATGTTTATTTCTAGATTGTTTTGTGAAATGGTTTTCCATGATTGCCATGAAGTCATGCTTAAAATATAGTATATGTTTTTTCATCCTGGATGTGTGAGTGTGAAAATTGTTGCAGATTTGTATTAAAAGATTTCGAATGTAACGTGACAATTTCTCTAGGATTTTCTACATTTTCGCTCGCTACTGTTAACATATTTCATTTTTTTTCTTAAGTGGATGAAAATTCTCTAAGGACTCAAGAGGTCAATTGACTCAATTCTACCTCCCGTAGTCCCTATATATATATATATATATATATATATATATCATACTTGGATTTATGCTACTTATTGCACATGTTGTACACAATTTAAAAAAAAAAAAAAAAAAAAAACTAAAAACTTGAATTTGTAAAAAAAAACTTATTTGTATATTGCAAAGACGGATCTAGAATTTCAAACTAAAGGTGCTGAAGTATAAGCCAATTTTTTATTTTTTTTACCTTGATTCTTTCCATCGTATAGGGTAAAAAAAAAAAAAAAATTATTATCATTATTACCTTTTGGGTTATTATAAATTGTATGTGTTTATTTGGTATTAAGACTTTCAATTTAAATATTTAATCCTTTTGTTTATTTGGTATCATAATTTTTTGTTTTTGTTAAATTTTTGGGTTGAGCAGTTGCCAGTTGAGTTGGGCTGATTGGAGGAGGGGTTTAAGGTTTTGGAAGAGGGAGTCCATACTGAGTGGTATACCGTTTTGGAATTACTGCAGTTTTATATATATATATATATATGTATGTATGTATAGAACTATATAGACATATTTAATTAAAATCTATTTTCTTAATTTTTTTATGTAAACATGTACAAATTATTTTAAGCCCAAGCCCATTAAAAAACAAAATTTCATGAATTAGAAAAATAGAGAAGTCTGAAGACTTGTCCAATGTCCGCTCATTAAATTTGTTTTCTAAATAAATAAAAAAGTAAAAGATATTTAAGATGAAATAGAGTTAGTGGGTGGAGCAATAACTAACCCCCCACTGACTGATAGACTGGTTGGATTGGGCGGATTAGATCTTCAGTGGGTGGCAGACAGGTCAGTCAGAGTCATAATTCTGAGAAAATGGCGAGAAACGGCGAGAAAACAATGAGATTTCGCTAGATCCGATGAAAATCTCTTTGGATTTTATGAGATTTCAATAGATTCAACTGAAATCTCACTACATTCGATGAGATTTCGTTAGATTCGGTCAAATCTCACTGGATCTACCTGATATCTTGCTGGAATCTGGATTTTTTCATTGGGATCTAGAAAATTTTCGCTGGAATTTGGATTTTTTCGCTGGAATTTGAGTAATTTTCAGTTGGTTAGGGTTTTTGGAGTTTTGGGGGAGGGAAACTGAAATCGACTTGGAGGGAAACTGAAATTGACTTGCTAGAGTTGGTTTCTGGAGATGAAGGCCCACCACTGATCACTGGAGTAGTTAGATTGGTTGGCGTTTGATTGGATCCGATTGGTTTCTTCGAGTGGATCGGGTCTTCGGATGGGTTTGGACAACCCTATCCATTGGTTTCTCAGCAAAGCAGAAATGCAGAAAGAAAGAAACAATGGCAAAGAGCGAGGTAAGAAAAAGAAAAAGAAGAAACGCAATGCAAAGATAGCGAGTTCAACTCTGATAGCATCTCATCAGTAGTGAGCCTAGTGGCTGAAGCTTAAAAAATAGTAAAAGAGGTGTTGTAAAACATAAGTACCAAAAATTTCAAATATATTATAAAAAAAAAAATTATTTTCTTGGACTCAAGGGGGGCTGGGCCCTTCTGGGTATATTATGTATAAGGACAAAATTTAGGTACAGTTCTTTAGGTGTTATTCTTTAAGTTCTATTTTTAGGATTTAGCTATGTGACCACTTAACTAAAAAATACACTTCTATCCCATGAGAAAAAATTTACATAGCAAAATTTTAAGAGATGAATCTAATGAACAGTACTCAAGTACTATACCTAAATCTTGCTTTATGTATAATATATAGTGTCAAGTGTGTAATAAGTACTGCCTTTATCTTAATAAACAATTGTGAATATAGTAAAAAACCTTATCATGCCCAATTTTCTCTCTTTTCTTTTACAACTTCCGCATCTCTCTCTCTCAACCATGCTGCATTTAAGGCCAGCGTTAAGAAGTGATTTCCGCTAATACAGTATTGCTTTAGTTGTCATGGCTATATATTATAGAATGGGTCTTACTACATCCAAGTTTGAAGAAAAGAACAATACTCGAATCTGAATCCTTTAGATGTCTTGAGTTTGATACAAGAAAACAAAAAGAGAAAGGTGGGTGCTTCCATGACAGAAAAAAGGGCAAAAGCATTGTCTATATTATTACTTCACAGTTCACAAGATTAGGCGCACAAAGCACCTTGATTAACAAACTACACTGGGTGTGTTGCCGAACATTAATTAGCTTCTAGATTTAAACCTTCTCAACCTTCGTAATGGCTAATTCAACTTCTCAGCACCCACTAGCAGCCCAGCCAAGACACTCTAAGCTACTTCGATACATTGTTATAGTATTGCTAGTCCTGATTATCTTGGTGGGTCTAGCTGTGCTCATCACTTGGCTAGTTATTAAGCCCAGACGAATTGTTTACACTGTTGAAAAAGCCTCAATCAAACACTACAGCCTAACCAAAAACCACCTCAATGCCACCTTTGAATTTTCCATAGCAGCCTCTAATCCCAGCTCTAAAATCTCTATATACTATGATTCAATCAAAGCATCGGTGAAAATCATGAAATATTTTGAAACATCTAAAACCACCATAGCTTCTGAGGTGGTTGATCCTTTCTTTCAACCTCATCGAAATGTGACCACTTTGGATTTGAAGCTCATAGCTCAAAATATGCCACTATCGGGGACGGATTATAAGGACATTGCGCACGCGAGAACATCAGGGGAGATAGAAATAAAAGTTTCTTTAGACGCAAGGGTAAGATTTAAGGTGGGAATGTTGAAATCTCGAAAACGCACTTTGCATATTCGGTGCTATCCTTTAATAGTTTCTTTCTCTAGGCCCAAGAACTTCGACCCGAGAAACTGCAGTACTAGTGAACGCTGAGCATTATTGTGGATTCTATTACTATGTTTATTTCTAGATTGTTTTGTGAAATGGTTTTCCATGATTGCCATGAAGTCATGCTTAAAATATAGTATATGTTTTTTCATCCTGGATGTGTGAGTGTGAAAATTGTTGCAGATTTATTAAAAGATTTCGAATGTAACGTGACAATTTCTCTAAGATTTTTTACATTTTTGCTCGCTACTACTAACATTTACTACAAAGATCAAAGATGCAATCCACTTCTATTAGTATCAGACTATCAGTACTGTCCTTAATCTAATGATGTGAGTCATTACAAGTACAACATCTAACATTTGTGAACTGTGTCGTGAATCGTGATCATCATCAATTGATGTGCAGTTTAAACTTGTTCAGTAAGTGAAAGACCATATGGATTATTTAAAAAACTTGGGTACGTAGTTACACGTAAGGGCCCAACGGCCTTTTAAGATGAGGCATAGATACTTTGACAGATGATTGTGAGCTGTGATAATGTTATTGCTTTAGTGCTTTTCGATCTAAAACCAGTTGAGAGGAAAAAAAGCAAATAAAAGTAAATAGTTCTAGGAGGGCTTTGGAATTTGGAATGCCTTGGAGGAAAAGCAAGAACAATCAATTAAATATACACCAGAAATCATCTCCTTAATTTGAGTTGTGTTAATGAGCAGAAATTTGCAAAATGGTACAATAAAGAAAACGATCTGTATATTATATAGTAGCGGTTAATGTACAATTATAAAGTGTCCATTTACATGTAAGAGTAGGTTTTTTATTTTTATATTTTATTTTTAGGAAGAATAATTAATTGCTGGGACAACATAAGTTTTGATACTTATTTATTGTAAATGTAGTAAAAAAAAAAAAATAATGAATTTATACACACAAAAAAAGAATCACACAAAAAAGTGTTGATTTGTTCTTCTTGAAGAAAAACTTAGTGTGACAAATTCTTAGACTGAACAACCTCCCAAAATCATATTATAGCATCATCCTTTGTGTTTTAGACACACAAAGAGGTTCATGAACAATATTTTTATAATACATTTCCTTTCTATCGATGAAGCAAAAATACCATTGACATGAGAAAATATGTGGGAGAGTAAGAACACTTTTAGGATAAGAAAAGAGCAATATGTTATTGTTACGACAGAGAGAGGGAGCAAATAATTCTGATGGGAAAGAGAATAGTGCTATTGTTCAGAGAGAGAGAGAGAGAGAGAGAGAGAGAGAGAGAGAGAGAGAGAGAGAGAGAGAGAGAGAGAGAGAGAGAGAGAGAGAGAGAGAGAGAGAGAGAGAGATCAATTATGATGGAAACGTGTTCTTATGGTGTGTTAAGTATGCTCTAACAAGGACAAAGGAAGCTAATCTTTAATAGTCCTAATCAAATGGATCTTAAAAGCTCAAAATATCTGGGAAAGAGTGAAAAAATAAAAGTCTAAGGTACAACTAATCAAGATAAGAAAAGAGCAATGCTATTGTTACGATAGACAGAGGGAGCAAATAATTCTGATGGGAAAGAGAATAGTGCTATTGTTCAGAGAGAGAGAGAGAGAAGTGTTCTTATGGTGTGTTAAGTATGCTCTAACAAGGACAAAGGAAGCTAATCTTTAACAGTCCTAATCAAATGGATCTTAAAAGCTCAAAACTTCTGGGAAAGAGTGAAAAAATAAAAGTCTAAGGTATAACTAATCAGGATAAGAAAAGAGCAATGCTATTGTTACGATAGAGAGAGGGAGCAAATAATTCTGATGGGAAAGAGAATAGTGCTATTGTTCAGAGAGAGAGAGAGAGAGAGATAACGATCAATTATGATGGAAAAGTGTTCTTATGGTGTGTTAAGTATGCTCTAACAAGGACAAAGGAAGTTAATCTTTAACAGTCCTAATCAAATGGATCTTAAAAGCTCAAAATATCTGGGAAAGAGTGAAAAAAAATAAAAGTCTAAGGTACAACTAATCAAGATCCACATGCTCAAGACGAGATGAGATGCACGTGTTGTGGATAAGGCCCAAGTTCACAGTAGATCCCATATGTTATAATATCAAAAAAAGTTCAGAATAGTTTATAAACCCAAGAAATGGCTCATATCGAACTAATGTGGGGCTCACAATAAAAGTCAGCGTTTGAAACTAACCCACAAGATTGATAATGCTAGCTCCCATAGACATAGGCACATTATCGAATCACGGAAAATATCTGTGTTGATTTCTATCATCTTCCCTTTTAATCTTGTTTAAACTGATTTTTCACGACAACTATATTTCAGATAACGACGGTGGTTGGTATGCTTGCCTGCCTTGTGGGAGTCAGCAAACCTCTTCGGTTTCCTACGTGGCCAACAATACTACAGCTCGGTTAATGATCCGATGCGTGGAGGGTGGAAATGGTACCCTTTTTTAGTGAACAAAAAAAATGAGAAAAAGAGACGGGGCCATTTGGTGACTTGATTCCTGTGTTTTGATTTATACTCGGATCGATATGCCTTGTCATGATTCCTTCAAACGTGACAAACCGCTACCAATTTGTGAGGTGTGAAGATTCAAAAGCTTCCAAAGTAGATGGCATCCTTTAATAGTAATTGGCGAAATGTCACAACATCAAACAGTGAAGGACAAATAACTTGAAATCGTATAAATGCCTGTCAATTTCCATGCTTTCCCAACCAGATGGCCACCCTGAATAAATGGCTGATGCTACCCCTTTCCCATTTTTTAGGGGTGTCAATGGGGCGAGTTTGGTGGATATTTCTAACTTTTTTTTTTAAATTTTTTTAATAAGATGCGTTTGAGATTTATTATCCTTAATTAACCAATTACACTACTTGTGGGGTTTGAGACTTTTTTAACTTTCCCAAATATTAGTGTGATGGGTTTGGAATAGAATTCTCAAATTTCTAATCAAGCTTGAAAGGATTTTAATTATAAATAAAAATATATATGAATGAATGGAGATCATAAGCAAAGCTTACCTTATGAGTACTCTATTAATATTGTGGTTATGTTATGTCCCCATTTGACGATCCATTTGCTATTAAATATTGTGATACTTATCCATGTGTTAAGTTGAGTGAGCTCTCAAGAGACGGCTAGATATCTCCAATAGCCAAAACTTAGACATTACCGACAGTGAAGTGATGTTTTGAGCCCTTATTAACATGTGTTAAACTACAGAAAAACCAGCAGAGATGTGAAATTTGGAATGACCTGTGCCCCTAAAGCCACAACTGCCACTAGCAATGCTTGATCTAGAGACCCCTCCAAATTAATGCGTCATTTCTGCATGGCGTTTTGCTGAGGGGTTGATGTGGATTGTGGAAGAGGATGAATTGGCACCTTTTATGGACAATAAGCTAGGAACTGAAAGACAGGTAACCTAACACAGTTAATATTACTTTTTTATTCCTATTCCAACGTCCCAATCTTAATGGACATATGTGAAACAATCACGACCCTATTGGCCATGGTGCATTTGTTTCTCTCTTCTTATCCTTTTGTGTTATATAAAGTTTGATTCAAATTAGTCCAAAGAATGAAACTTAGATTTATCAAATCTTTAATCAGCACAAATTTAAACCAAGGATGCTATATATATATGTTGACAGTTAATGACTTTAATGAGCCTCCTAATCAGTGCATGGTGCTTTCCTATATAAACTCATGTAAAAGAAAAAAACAAAGTGATGATCACTATTGAGGAACATGATTGTTTCAACTTATAGGACCCATGTACTTTAAACATGCTATTAAGAAACAACCAAAGCGTTGCAAAAGCACTGGTGCAACCGAAAGAATAACAGTAGTTTTGAGGGCCCTAATGACGATTCAAGATCAGCTATATGGGCCTATGGCCATGTTAGTTGTTACGGTGTAGCAGACTTGCAGTACTACTTGTCCTTACTGTGAAAAAAAATATCCACTATCTAGGAATCCCTGAAAGGACGAGCAAGTTGATATTGTTAATCAATGATGGTCTAGAATCATGGGGCAACAGCCTCTCTACGATGGCGGATCCGTGTTGGCACGTTGTAGTGGTATCGTTTTAATCAATCAAATTAAATGGTTGTTGCTATTGCTAAGCTAATAAATTATATATTTGCAGTTTGGTCGGAGTTTGGACATACATTTTAACTTATAATAATACAAAAAAGTACCACACATGAGTCTTTATAAACCAGTTTTATTATGATAATACTATGGAACTACTTACCACATAATCATTATAAACCAGTTTAATGATGCATAGTTTCACCGATATTATTGGCAGAAGATCGATCAAGTCAACGCACTTCTTGAATTCCTAATTGGATTAGTTAATGAACATGTTATCTACATGTTAATTCAGCTGTTAAAGTAGTTGATATATATATATATATATATTGTATTTTTGGGTTGGCTTTCGCTGATGATTATAAGCATTGTCAAAATGTCCATAAAAAAGGGCTAAGAGAAGCAGCTGGTAAAGAAATCCCCTGCGAAATAATGGCAACTCTACAAGCATGGCATTATTAAACTTAGGAGTTGAATATATAGTGGTAAAAATCATGGTTGGGGTGCATATATAATAAATCTACGTCGTTTAGTGAAAGAGATTTTAAATTTTATTCATCATTGGAAATGTTGGACCCAATGTGTCGTGGGGATGGCACTGCTATAAGAGTCATATATAGAAATTCTGTTTAGAGAAAGGAATGGAGTAGCTTGACAGTTGACACCCTAATTATAGATTTAGATTGCAAGACACCATTTCATGAATTGTCGCAATAAAAGATTAGGTGAAAAATACACCAACCAAATGAAGACATAGTTTGTTGGTAGAGGGTGCATAAATGTTATGATGTGATTATTCATCACAAGCCTATAAAAAAAAATTTTTAAATATAGACATCGCCTAAGAAATTCCTTTTTTTTTTTTTAGGTTGCAAAACAATTAGAGAAGGGCAACAAGAGCAAAATATAAAATTAGTACTCTGTTTGTTTTGGTGAAAAAATTTTCACTTGCAAAACATTTTTTGAAAAATGACTTGTTTTCTTGTGTTTGGTTTTGACTCAAAAAAATGATCCCAAAAACAATTTGTGTCATTTGGTTTGCATGGAGAATAAATAATATTTCCTGGACATGTGATGCTCATGTATGTGATGGCAAAGGTGGTGACAAAAATGGTTGTGACAATGTCGAAGGTGGTGTGGTGATAGTAGTAGCAATAATGTTAGTGGTATGGTGGTGTAATGACAATTAAGGCAATGATGAATGGTGGCATCGATGTTGATGAAGATAGTGGACAGTGGTAGAAATGACAAGTGATTTTAGCAATGACAGGGTGAAGGTGGTGGTGTGGCGACGGAGGCAATGATTGTGGTAGTGGCAACACAAAGGAATGGAAGATTTGAGGACACAAGGAAATGGTGAAAACCATTTTCTACTTTTTTTTTTTTTAACCTTATTAAATTAAAAAAAAAAAATTTAAATAGAGGAGAAGGTAAAGAAAAAAAAATTTGAAGTATAAAAAATAAAAGAAATATGGAAGAATGATATATTATCATGAGGGCATATAGGTAATATCAAGAGCAAAGGAAATGGTTTTGGAGTTGTAAGTTGCATATATAATAGTAAATTTGGTTGGGGGCATAGTAAAATTGGTTGGGGGCTTCAGCATTAAGAGAGGCTGGTAAGACTTCAAGATTAAAAAAATATGCACTGATTAAACCAAGGGCGTGGGGGCAGAGAGAGAGAGAGAGAGAGAGAGAGAGAGAGAGAGGAGGGTAGTTGAAAAGGGGTTGCAACCTTCAAGCCAACCAAAATTGTTTTCAGGTTGCTTTAGGATTAAGAGGCCTTTACCAAGGAGTACCAAGTATAAAGTAGGCAAGTAGCAAAGTTGGTTCTAAAAAGGTTTGAATCACTCATTATTAATATTATGAGCTAATTTTCTATGCTATGTTGCAAGGAAACAATGATAAGGTTGAAGTGACTTTTAGACACGCCCATTAATTTTTGGATAACTTCTATTCCATACTTTAGATTGAATCATTAAGAATTATATATACAAAAAAGAATCATTAAGATAATAAGATGTCCTTCGAGTCATAGAGTTCATCAGCTAAATGCACTGGTTAAAAGGATGGATTCAATGGTCACACCATTGTCATTTCCTCCAAAAGAACCATAATGTCTTTTCTTTCTTGCTGACTTCAAGGAAAATAATCCTAAATAAAAATTCCATCAGTTTTATTCCTTTTAGTTGTCTTTAATAAGTTGTAATTGTTGGATTATATAAACTGCTAACAACTTGAACAAAACTGATAATCATTAATTAAGCAATGAAAATGCAAGGAAGGAAAATTAAGGTAATCTATCTTTTGTAACTTGTGTTTCTGACAGATGATCTTTTTTCCCTAGTCATGATAGAAACATGATAAGAAGATGCTAGTCAGATTTTCACATTCATTGCCTTCAAAAAAAAGATTTTCACATTCATTATTATCATGATGTAGCATGATGTAGGGGTTTTTGTTTTTTTGTTTTTGTTGTTGAATCCATACTTAATAGTAAGGTTGAATCTTGAACACGTATACTTCTCTCTTTCACATATCAATATATATATCATGTCATGTCATTCCATCAAAAAAAAAATATATATATATATATATATACACATATATCTCATGTCGTGCCTATTTAACTAGAGTTCTTTGTGACTCACTTTTTGGTCTCCCCATAAGGAAAATTTGAGTTTAAATCTTTTTATCTCCCCATTTATTGTAACCCAAAAAGTAGGGAAAAAAAACCATTTTAAATGGATGGTTACTTGAAAATTGAATTACATATCATTATGTTAACTAGTAAGGCTTATCTTTTTTCTTTTAAAAAAAAGTACGATTTATCTTTTAATCTCAACTAATCATAATCCAAAATAAGAAAATTATTTTGGAAAAACACTATGATACAGAATCTCTATTTAAAAATAATGTACTTCGCATTTACAAATAGGTTACATTGGATGGTTTTGACTTTTAATGAAAGGAAATAAAAAAGAAATAAAAGGAATTGAGTCTATGCTTGTTAATACTTCCATTAGTAGATTGGTAGGTATATATTTAAAAGTCTTTTTCAAAGTGTCATATCTACTTATTATTATGTGATTGACATTAGACTACATTAATGCAAAAAGTTATTTGCATTTATATATCTGAATAACTTCGGTTAAAAGTTAAAGCAATTGACATAAATTATCCAATTTTTTACTTTTATTTAAAAAAAAAAAACAATTGGCATAATGATCTCATAGGCACCCTTTTCCCAAAATCCATTTATAATTCATTGAAGTGGCAACTTATATTTGATTCATGAAAAATAATGTTGTATTTGTTTAATTTATTTACATGTTTTAATCTTCAAATATCTATTGTAATTACGAATATACAAAGACTCATTAAAATATGTGAAACAAATAATTCTAATCATGTCAAGAAACTTGTAAGCATGTAAGTGACATATAACAATCTACTCTCCTATTTTAAGGAGAAATTTTTAAGTTTTGAATTCCTTGTTTTCTTATTATCACTATCTAACTATATATAAAAAAAAAAAATTGAAAAAAAAAAAAACCATTGAATAACCATAGATTCACGTTGTTTATATATATTAATCACGCCAAAAAATGTGGAGTGTATTGTCGCCAAGCAATGGTGTCCACAAAGAGTCAAAAACTAGTATATAGGCAATACCGCAAAAGAAGGAGCCGAAATGATTAGGTACCAAATTTAAAAAAAGTTAAAAAAAAAAAAAAATTCAAGTTTGAAATAAAAGTATAAAAGAGACTATAACAAGACGACGACGTCGTTTTGCAAGAGTGTAGACTTCTCCGCCACTTACCGTTCAATTCAAGATTTAAGAAAATCGCAGTGATGTGATTGTGACAGGAAGACAGAGACATCCGCCACGTGTCACCGCTTCCCCGTTCAATTTTTTGTTTTTTTTGGACGTTAGCATTACGGCAATAAATATTTATAGGAGGGAAGAAGTAGAGCAAGTCTCCGAAACGGTGACGTGTCTTCATTTATTATTCGTAAATCACCGCTCTTCCCTCCTTCTCTCCCCTCTCTCTCTCTCTCTCTCTCTGACTTCCCCATTTTCTCTCTCTTTCTAGAATCTCTCTCTCTCTCTCTGTAACTTTCTTCACAGCTAGGGTTTCGTTTCCTTTACTTCTAAACCAAAAGCCACAGAGCTTCACCGGTACGTTTTTTTCTTTGTTCCTTCCTTTCTTTAATTTTAAGAATAGATTCCATCACTTTAAACTCTGTGTGTGTTTCACGTTCTTCTTCTTCTTCTTCGTTTTGTTTTGAAGGAGATTTGTGATTTTTGTTCTGTTTTGTTTTTTTTGAGTTGATTTGATGAATGAGTTCTTGATGCAGATTTAGAATGTTGTTTCTGTTTGGTTGCCGGGGAAAGGTGAAAAAAATAGTAATGGAAAAAACGAGTTTGAATCTCATTTTGGGGATTCTAAAAATTGGAACGTCACAGTTGAGTAGGGTAAATAGTTGTGTCAGGCTTAATTTGGTGGAGGTTGTTCTGTCTGGGATTCCTATTTATGGAAAATCTGATGCTGAAGGTTTTGTTTTATTTTATTTTATTTTTCATTTTCTTGGCTACCAAACAGAGGCATTGAGGAATTGAATAGTTTTTTTGGTAGTAGTGGTTTTCAGGCATTGAAAATTAGGTAGCTGCTTGGTAAAATCTTTGTTTTTAAGGTAAATTATTTGTGATTTTAACTTGACGTGTTAGTTGGGGTTGGTGTATAGTAAAAATGACTGTTTCCTAATTGATGCAGAAAACTCACGGGCAGAATTAATCACTCCTGTGATTCATGTTAACGGGTCAGTTCGATGATTGTAATTCGTTGCCATCGTGTGGCTAAGATCCACAATGGTGATAGTAATTGTGGTGATGATGATGATGACCACGAGGATGATGCAGATGTGATGAGCTGAATTTAGAAGGAATCATCTGATTGTAGTTCCTGTGTGTGAATGTGCCTATTTTGCATTTTTAAGTGAATGGGTTGAAAGATTTTTAGTTTTAGTTTAGACAAATGGCTATTGCTGGTCTACACAATGTTTCTGTACTCGATTCCCCCTTCCTTAGGGACTCTCATTCTCAGGCGTCAGGACAGCAAGCTGATGAAGTGAGGGTCAGAACACGGGCATCCTCGCTCCTGCAGATGTGGCGGGAGCTTGAGGATGAGCATGTGGTGAGTCGTACCCATCAAGAACGAATGGTCCAACAAAGGAGTGATGTTTTGATTTCTGACCTCTCAAGGGAGCAGATTTCTGATAGTGATGAACATAGCGGTGGTTGGGAGGACATGAGTGTGAGTGAGAGTGTGTGTGGAACATGGCCTCAAACTCAAATTGGCTCGCAGAATGAACACGTTGATTCTGGAAATTTTAACTGTGAACATTCTTCTGATTTTGGAGAAATTGAAAGGGAGAGGGTGAGGCAGATTTTCCAGGAATGGATGAACAGTGGGGCGAGAGAACAAGCACCAAATGTTTCCCATATGAACAACAGCCCTAGGGCAGAGTGGCTTGGTGAAACTGAGCAGGAGAGGGTGAGGATCATAAGGGAGTGGGCACAAATGAATAGCCAGCAGAGAGTTGCTTCTGATGACAATAGAGAAGAACAATCTGCTGATATTGGTACTCAGATTGAACAGATTCGTGATCGATTGCTTGTTAACCAGAATGGAGGCCGAAATGAGCATAACCGGAGGGGCATTCGTCGATTATGTGGCAGACAGGCTCTGCTTGATATGCTGAAGAAGGCTGAGAGGGAAAGGCTAAGTGAGCTTCAAGATTTGTTGGAGCATCGGGCTGTATCACAATTTGCTCATCGGAACCGCATTCAGGTTAATTGATGCAAAGCTTCTATATAAATATATATATATTTTGCAATGTCTTGTTTTCTTTGTCTCTATCTCTTCCTTGCTTCATCACTGTTCTCACTGTTCCTATATTTCTGTATAGGCTTTGTTACCCATTGTCTTGTGAAATTGGTATATATGGGAGTTGGGACTTGAATAATATCATACATAACTATTTTATGATGGGGAAATGTTCTTTTATCATGATATCAGAAAGTCCTTGGGCAGATGACCATGCTCTAGTATAAAGGTATCACATATGGACTAGACAGCCTATAAGATGCTCCTATAGGAGTGTCCACCTTGGCTGCAAAGATCAATCTGTGAATGCCTCTGAAAAATGAATGACTATGAGGGATATGGAAGTTTTCAATTTACTGAATTACTAGATTTCCATTAGTAATAAACTTCTGTTTAATTTAAATGTTGAGTTCATGTGTAAGTGTTGAGTACTTGAGTTCCACATTGAGAAAAACTGAATAGAGTAGTTATTTTATTGATATTAATAATTGGGCGTAGATCCATTGGCTTAAGATTTTAGGACATAGAGGTGTCCTAATATGTATATCATGGGGCTCTTGGTGGCTTCCTAGGTGTTCTCTTGCCTAAAAAACTAGTATCATAGCTGATGGTTTTGCCTCCACTTGAATATGTGTCGTCTCTTGATGTGTCTGGTGTGGCTTTGTTGATAGTGTGGGTGACTCTTGGAGTGAGCTGCATTTGTTGGCTCCGCATTTGGTGCAACTCTTGTTTGTGTGATATTCTTGGATTTGTGAAGTAATCACACTTGAGAGAGATGGGTCAATGATATAGATTCACACATAATGGGGAGATTTGTTGTGCTTGTTGCGTACATTAGTGTTGAGTCTCTCATTGAGGAAAAGTAAAGAAAGTGAGTAGTTGATATACATATTTGGCCATTGAGCCAAGCCCTTTACATATCAATACACACACACACACACACACACACACACACACATATTTGGCCCCAAATCCCTTTGGCACAAGTTTTTGGGTTGGAGTGTGAACCAACATGTATATCAACAGGCTCTTGGTGGAACTCTTCCTCAACAATAAGTATTTTGATTCTTGCGCAATAGGAAGATCATGTTTTTAACTACCACAGAAAATTATATAATTTTCTTACTGGAGGCACATGTTTTGTTGCCATTAAAAACAGAGAAGGTTGCATGTTTAGATACTAATTCATGTTATGGATAGTTCTTTTTGATGTAAGAAATTTCATTTGTCATGGGCATGCCAGAGTTGAGAGTATTATCTTTCTTTGACTAGTATTAATGTAACAAAAAAGTCTTTTTGAAATAAACTTCAAGCTAATATATTTTATATTTAGCAGACACATAACATTATCTTAGTAATTAAGAGATCACTAATAATTGCTATTTTTAGGTCGTTCGTTAATTGTTAGTTTTTTCTAGTGGATTGACTTGATGCATCAATATATGGAATTATTTTTCTGAAATTTGAGAAGTTTATGCTTGGAAAAGGCTAGTTTGCTTTGAGGTTTGCTCATTATTATGGATTTGTGGCTTTTTTTTTTTTTGGTTCCGATTATTTGCTAGATTGTAGTGCACTTTTGTTATTTTTCCTTTGAGATGTTTGCAAATGAAGCATGGGATCATGATTGTGCACTTTGTTATAACATGACCATCTAATACATTTTTTGCAGTCATTACTTAGAGGCAGGTTTTTGCGAAATGACCGATTGGTTGACAATGAGCGACCTGCTTCCCTGGCAGAAAGTGAACTAGGTTTATTGAGGCAGAGACCTTCTGTATCTGGTTTGAGGTATTATTTCTTTCTATGATATTCATAACAAAGAGCTCTGCAATTTGTTTCCATGCAAAGCTTCTGGTCTAATTTCTCTAATATATTCTGTTATGTCCTATTTTTTTTTCCCTAATACATGCTTTTATTATCAAGGGTTGCTTTAGAGAACATTTTGTATCGAGAACTTGTACCGTCAATAAAAATCAGATTAAAGTATGCTGTTGATTCTCTTCTCTTCACATGTGAATCATATTTTCTTTGGAAACTTAGAGGATGAGATTAGACTGCTACATTAAAGGATGTGAAATTTTGGTGCTGGTAATGGCTCTGGAAATTTGTTGATATTTTGGATGTAGAAAATAGATCTTCATGCTAACTAGACTGCTTCCTAATTTTTCCCTTGAGAGCCTGGCTAAAGCCCATCCATTCTCTTTTTTCTACAAACCTTGGAACAGAAACTATGGTAGCTTCTTTCCTTACTCTCTCTTAAAACCAAACATTGAGTGTATGATGCTTCACTGGTGTGGGGAAGTAAGGGCTTGACTGGCTGAGTGTTCCTTCTATTCTAATAATAAAATTGGTATTACGTACTACAAACATATCTTAGGGTTACATTATCATATAGTTTGAGTTTTATGTTGGATATCATTGAGAAAATAGTCAGCATATTGCAGCTTGTGTGAAGTAAAGCATTGAATTAGGTCTTGTCCCTTTTTGTAATATATTAGCAACCTTTTTGCCAATATGAGCCTGAATGAGGTTGCCTAGGCAGGCACAAGTTCACCAGGGTGTTGATATATAGCTGTTTCTGATAATTTTCTATTTGTGTAAAGATACAATGAGTGGAAATATTATGCGAGGGATTATGTCAAGAGCTGTCATGCGTACTGTGAATTGATGGTTTCCTGTAGGGCTTGCATTCTTCCACAGTGCAATTCATCTTTCTAGGTGAAAATTTTCTATCAAGAATAGATTCAAATTGTAGCTAAGCATTGGACTCCTGTCATGCTTTCACAATTGATAGCAAGATTCTCTTGCCTGGACTCCATGTATTTAAGCACTAATCAATAGTTAAGAAACTCTTAAACATCAAGCAGTAAAAAAGGAAAAAGAAAAAGAGATAGTTGGTAGGAACTAATCACCTAATATTGCTTAGGATTGAACTGGGGACCTTTAGTGCAAGACTAACATGGAATAGGGATCTAAAAGTTTCTTCATTGGTACATAATATATCATTTAGTTTCTGGATGCTACATGGATAATGTCAAGTGTTACTGGGGTCACTGTTCTAATACTAAATGTTTCTTGGTTTATGTTCTTTCCCATTTTGATTTTGGGTATTTTAAGTTCAGCTTTGATCTTATATTGAGTTATTGCATTAATTTATATCTTTTGACTCTGGCCTTTTTTGGCTCGTATTATTTCTATTTGACTCTTGTCAAATTTCGCTCTTTAATTTTTTTCACCTATTATGTATGTGCAAGTGAAGGTGGTTATTTTCACTTTTTGGCAATAACACCATGGAACCCATTTCTTTAAAGCAGGGAAGGATTTTGCTCCAGATTGGACACTTCTGTATGGAGTCAAGTAAGCAGCAACCATTCTGATACCTCATCTAATTGTGACATTAATAATAACAGAAATTATCAAACTCAAGCAAACAATGCACAGGATGTCTTAGATGAACTTAGTGAACAATTTGATCCTAATAATGTGGTGAGTAATAGCCACAGGTTATTGGATGTTAGGACTGATTTAGAGGATGATGTTGTTGAAGATAGTGGATGGCATAGATCTAGTGCTCATGAAGAAGAGTGGCAGGTACAGCTTTCAGAGAATGATGCGTTCATTGAAAGTAGGGATGGTACAGGGCAAAGCTTGAACAGAAGCTCACAGGAAATTGCTGCTAGTGAGTGGTCTGAAACTTTGCTCACTGAACCAGGAGAAAGTTACTTAATGCAAGAAGCTGGTGAAGAAATTACCAGACATTCTGAGCCAATTATCGAGGAAAGTTCTATTCCTGGCTTACCAGATCATGTTTATAACATGGAAATAAATTGGGAAGAAGCTGCTGCTCAGGTAGAACAATGGCCAGAACAAGTTATGGAAACTGATTACAGAGACTCACAACAAGATAATATGGAATATAGTGGATGGAGGGATGGCATTAGAGAAGATATGGATGAAAACCAGCTGGGAAGTACTTCTACCCCTCATGAGTTGGGGAATGAAGATATGGAACAGCCTCATCTGCAAGAAGCCCCAGAAGTTTGGGACGATGATAATGGTTTTCAAGAGGCTGTGCAGCATTGGTTGGATGGGCCTTCTGATCAGGGAGCTGATCCAGTTCGAGTAGTAGATACATATTATTTTCCTGAGGATGATAATGAGCACAATGTGGAAATCAGAGAACTCCTAAACAGGTATTAACAACTTATCCAAGTGAAGTATATGAGATCTGCCACAGAAGGGCTTATGCACTAAGCCCTTTTAGATGATCAAGTTTTTTATTCATAGAGATTTTATTCATTTTGCAGGAGACGAGTGTCTAATCTTCTTCATAGTGGTTTCCGTGAGAGTCTTGACCAATTGATACAATCATATCTGCAAAGACGGGAAAATGATGCTCCCACTGACTGGGAACTACCTGGAACATCACCTTCTCGTGAGTCAGAAGAACAAGATCTTGAGCGTCAGAGTGGAGATCAGAATGACAGTCAGAGGGATGCTGTTGAGAGTCCTTCACTTGCTCTACCTTCATCACCACCACCACCACCACCACCTTCTCAGCCACTCTATTATCCAGAGACACACCATGATAACTGGCCACAGCATGACATGCATCAGCGTCTGGGAATTGTGCGTTTGTCTCTTCATGATTATTCTTTGAGCTTGATTCCTTTTTTAATCAATATGTTTAAAAGTGAAAAGTTGTTTAATGCACAAACCTCAGTTTTTGAAATTTTCATTTCTTTTGAAGCTTGAAGTTATTATTATTTTGTCATTCCTGTTAGTCACTAAAGTCATTGTCTAGCATGCAAAAGTAAAGGGACACAGTATTTGGCTAATTACGGCTGCAAATTATCTACTATGGGTTGGAAACTGTTACCTTTATTCAATTTGTAGTTATAAGTTTAAACTGAATCATGTCTTGCACTTGGCACAGGAGTGGGACATCATTAATGATTTGCGGATTGACATGGCTAGGCTACAGCAGAGGATGAATAACATGCAGAGGATGCTGGAGGCCTGCATGGATATGCAACTTGAGTTGCAACGCTCAATAAGACAAGAAGTCTCTGCTGCCCTGAATCGCCCTTCTGATATTCTAGGTCTGTGTAGAATCCTTGATGGATTCTTTTTTTCTTCTTCTTCCTTTTTTATCTTTTGTTCAATTCTCCTTTTTCTGTGCTCCATTTTCCTTTCCACCATTTCTTCACTTACTTCAAGTGGTGATATTTCATGTAAATTTTTCTACTTGCAGTTTATCTCCTTGTATGTTTTACCTTGGTATTCAATTTCATTTTTGATGTCTCTTAGTTACCTTAAATATTCATGTGGGGATGATCATGTTATCTCCATTTATCTTCCTTTTCTTTTTGTTTAAAGATAGGGGTAGTCTCTATAGATGAAAAGATGAGGGAGAGCCACTTGAGATGGTTTGGTCATATGATATGACCAAACTAGAGAAGAGTGATTAATTGCACCAATGAGTTAGAGAAATTTGATTCAAGTTGAGTGAATGAAAAAAGGTAGGAAAAGACTTGAAATTATATTTAGTAGAAATAGTAAAACATGACATGTCAATCAAGTAGGTGACATAGAGAGTATGATTTTGGATATGATAGAATGGCGAAATAGAATACATATGGTTTACTCTAATTAGTCTATTGAGAATCCATAACCGACCTCATAATTTTGGGACTAAGGTTGGGTGGTGATTGTTCTATCTTCCTTATCTTTGAATATTAGCTAAGTTTTTAGGAATTATTTAATGCCAGCAGCTGGTTGCAGCAGTTATCTTGACTGTATTTTGTGCCATGGGTTTGTCGCAGGAGCATGTAGGGACGGTTTGCTGAAAGATGAATCTAAATGGGATTATGTGAGGAAAGGAATATGCTGTGTATGTTGTGAAAGCAATATTAATTCTTTACTGTACAGGTAATAGTAAATTTGTGTATCATTCTTGTGTGGAATTGAAGTATAGAATGGCAGGATAGCACTAAGTTTTGCTGCTAATATATCCAATCTTACAATTTTCTTTTAATATATCCTTGTTGCAGATGCGGGCACATGTGTACATGTACAAAATGTGCAAATGAGTTGGTCCAAAGTAGAGGAAAATGCCCAATGTGTTGGGCACCAGTTGTTGAGATGATCCGTGCTTACTCTATTTTATGATGTGAAGAATAATTAAGAAAGGAAAGTTGGATTAACAAAATATATAATCTCCAGTTCAGTTCTTGTACCTGGACCATTCTAGGTACTTTTTCTTTTTGGTAGAGAAAATTCTGTTTTCTGGGGTTGGTTATTGCCATATCTGTCCAGTGTATGTTTGAAACAATTGGCATCTTTGATTAATTTATTCTGACCTGAATAAATTTGTTGAGTGAAAAACTTTTCTACCATAGAATTTTATTCAAAGGTAAAAACTCTAGTTGTTGGTGGACCAAATTACCAAATAGACAAAAAAAAAAAAAAAAAAAAAAAAAACACTAGTGGCTGCTAGAAGACGATTTTTCATTGAAGGCTCACCCTATTCCTGTCTCTAAAAAGCTTAAAGAAAAAACAGGACGAACCAAGGCACTGTTTCACCTTTTGGAGTAGCGCCTCTTGTGGCATTCAACTATTCATAAACCAATTTACTTTTATTATTTAAATAAGTTATATAAGTAAAGGTAAACGGATCTTCTTAAAAATTAAAAACACGGAAATTGTTTTATCAATAGTCACATGTAGGATAGAAGGAATTTTCTCCCCAAATGATCTGAAGTTAAACCTTGTTCGAAGCTTTTGTTGTGGAGCGGCATTAAATTGTTCAAAAGTCTATTGGGATCATTTGGTGCGTAGGTAACTCTCGTATCAAATTAACTTGAACCCAATCAAAACCAAGCTTTTAAAGTAAGTTGAGGGTCCAACTTGTGTCCAGTGATCATTGAATCTGTTAGGATACGAACATGTGTCCAGTGGTCAGTGCCATTAGACATAAGCTCTAGCCTAAGTTGACAACCTAACCCAGCCAATCAATCAACCCATCAGAAATGATCTAAGACATCGAAGTGGATTGCGTTGGGTAACACGCATGGTTTGTCGTTCCTCTTGGTTATTTCCAAGACAAGTCAAGTCGTGCACAATTGGTGCACTTATTAGTACATTGAATGAAGGCAGATTCTTTCTCAGGATTGTTTGTCTCGTGCTTCTATTTTTATTTTTTGAGAATCTCTCATGCTTTTATTTTGGTTGATGCTTGCACTGATCAATTTGTATATTTTATATTTTTGCTAAATGGAGAACTTGTATTCCCAACAAACAATATGTCAAGAATTAAGCAATACAAATACAGACAAAGAGAGAAAGCCCAAAACAAATGGTTTAAAAAAGAAAAAAAAGGCAGACCAATCTGATTTGAGACCTGTCAAAACACTCTCGGGCATATTTGGCATTTGTCTTAAAATTCTTAAAGCTTCACTCGGACAGAGTACTGTATAAGAACATGTTTGGTAATGGTACCCCATTTGTAAAACAGTTTTTTCAACTTAAAAAAAAAAAGAAAAAAAGAAAGTTAAGTACTTAAGTCCCACTAATCTATCACTTGTTTGGCCATTATTTCCTGAAAATCGTTTTCGGAGAAAACTGTTCTCATTAGTACCCTATTGTTGTTTTCTGGTCCTTTGGTCCACGTTGAAAGCAAATCTGAATTTCAGCCTTGCTAGTCGCTTCTAAATCACTTTGCGTGCAAGATTGAAGCAACAACACTTACTATCTTTCATTCCTTAGAAAGACGTAAATTAAAATAAGAAAAAAAAAAAAAAAAAATTCCCCACTGTTGTTTGTTATTTATGCACTCATCCTTCTCATATGATAAGACCCAAGACTCATCACATGAGAAAGCCAGAAAGGTGATGCCACAAATTAGCAAATAGTGATATGGAAAATAGCACCATCTTAAAATGTTTGAGTCTTTATCAGCCGAATTTGCAATTTACCATCTTGATCAACAAATTTACTGGTCAAGTTCATACATGTTCATACGTAACTTAGAGATCACCAAAAAAAAAAAAAAAAAAAAAATTTAGCTTCCAACTTAATTAGGATTACTATTACCCACAAAAATAAATAAAAGCTTAAACTTTGAACCTAACTAATGATTTAACCAAAACAAAAAATAAGAGAAAAATAATAAAATTGAAAGAGACAAAATTAAAGAAATATTTTCATAACTTCTGATTCTTCTCCACTTGTTTTTTTAAAGAAACAAACACGCATACAAGATAGAAGGAAGTAAGTTCTAACCCAAAGATACATCACAAATCCACTTTAAGACATAAGAACTAAAAAAAAAAAGGTGGCCAAGTTATCTCCAAATTTTTTTACTTACATCGGTAGTCTAAAAAAAATATAACCTTGATGTGAAAATAGGGTAAAAAAAAAAAAAATAGGAATGAGTATATTGTTGATATACAAAGCTTACACGTCTCAAAAACTCAAAGTTCTTTGCAACATAGCTTGATCTGCTAAGTTCGAACAACTACTATTCCTCCTCACATTACATGATCCCACAACCACCATCACCTCGATACACACGTCATGGTGGTTCCCCACCGTTGATCTTCTTTCATCAGACCCACTCACACCCTGATTACACTTCTCTTCCTTCACACCCAAACCTTCCTTCCCTTCAAATAGCCTGCTCGACCGGCAAACCGGGCAGGTCACGTGACCCGAAAGCCACGCGTCGACGCACTCGGGATGAAACACGTGCTTGCAAAAAGGTATCATCTTGACAGCCTCGTGTTCCTCGAACTCGCTCAGACAAATCGCGCAATCTATCTGGTACTTCTCCTCCCCACGGTAAGAGTACACCGGCAAAGCCTGAACGGTCTCGGGGTCCACTCCTACGCTCTGACTATTCGTCCTACTTGGAAGATCAGACGGCTGAGAAGAATTCGTCGCCCCCCGACGATCAGACGAGGAAAAATCGCCTGAGACGCGGCGTAGGTAGAAAGAGTAGAGCCCCATACACAAAAGCCCGACTATAAACACGGCCAAAGTGAAAGCCATAGAGCTATACAATGGGTGGTGAATAGGTGGCAATGTGGGTGGCGATGATGATGACGTGGCGAGGTTTGGTTGGGTGGGGAGGGATGCATAGTTTGGTAGTTGGAGTAGTTTTCGGTTCAGGGTTTTCATTGTTTAGAAGAAAGACTATTGAAAAAGAGTTTGAAACTTAAAAAACTGAAGGAGTTAAAGATTGAGAGGCTTTGTTTAGAGACAAGGAGACAGAATTGTGGGTTTTATATATGCGTTTCTGTGGGTTTAGGTTTTATTTTTTATATGACGGTTTCAAGTGTGTTTTTGGGAGAGTGAGCCCTTTATATCTTTATATATTTTATAAAGGTCCGGTTTTGGATAAGGTGACGTGGCAAGTGGTATGGGGTCGGCTTAGGTGGGTCCCAACACAGTCAATGAAGGCTTGTTGATTAACGTGTGAAGTTGGGGTTGTTGTCCTTTTATGTTGTGGACAAGGCCAATTTGTAGAAGTGCACGTGAACGGTGTTCTAAAGTAGTATTAAGTTCTGTATTGGGAAACTAATTGCTTTTGCCGAAGATGACCAAGAAAAGTATTAACTCAACGTTAAAGAGCAATGTTATGGTTGTCATCCAAATCAGTAATACTTGTTTTACAAATTAAACACGTGTATTGGTGGTCCAATTAGCAGCTTTTACAGCTAATATATCTAGTTTATTTTGGGTTTTTTTTTTATATATAAAATTATAGAAATTGATAGACCTTAAATGTATGTGATAGATTTAACTAGATAATAATTAGTCAAAATTACAGCAACGGCTGCAGTTTTTATTTTTGTTTATAATATTCTAGACGTGTCCGGCAATCAGTTTTACCTATTGGGCTAATTTGTTTCTTTCAAATCAAAATCTCTACTTTATGCATTCAGCAAATCTTTTGTCTTATGCTCTCAAGCAATCAAAATTTTATCGCACCAATGGACAAGATGCCGATATTCTTTTGGAGGATGATGTCCAACATTCACAAGTTATATTACTGTTTCTAAAAAAACAAAAAAAGAGTTATATTACCGGTATCTATCGTATTGATGGGAATTCTAACCTTTTATCTCTATTCTTCAAAATATTTGATAATATGCTATTGTTTTCAAACTATTTAAGTTCGTGTTCTTATTTTGAAACTCGATTTCCTCAAAATCGACTTTCAATGAAGAACTCGATTGGTTTAAAATCGAGTTATGCCCAATCAAACTTAAAAAAAAAAAAAAAAAAAAAAAAAAAAAACTTGCATGGAACTCGAGTTTATGAAGCTTGAGTTCCCTGTAAAATGCCACTATAGCACGATCTGAACACAACTATAGGTTTTGGGCTGATCAAACTTAAAATTAAAAAAAAAAAAAAAATTGCATGGAACTCGAGTTCTATTTAAAACGCCGTTATAGGTGTTCCTGAACGCAGCTATAGGTTTGGGCTAATCAAAATTTAAAAATAAAAAAAAAAATTACCTATAGCTGCGTTTCATGGAGACTTATAGTGGTGTTTTTATGGAACTCAAGTCCTTGCTTTTTTTTTTTTTTTTTTTAAGTTTCATCGTCCCATACTCGATTTTCTACCAATCGAGTTTTTTTATTTATTTATTGAAACTCGATTTTAATATAATCAAGTTTCGGAATAAGGGCACAGATCTAAATAGTTTGGAAACAGGGGTATATTACCAAATATTTTGAAAAATAGGAGTAAAAGGTTAGAATTCCCCTGTATTGATATGATGTATGGTATTGACCACTAAACCAATATTGATATTATCTTAAAACACATCGAAGTATCAAACTATATTGGTTATACTTGGGGTTTTCAACTGTTTTGGTCCTTACAAGAAAAATAATAAAAAGTATTATAAAGCAATAAGTTGAATTAATAGTTTAATACATTGGGAATATATAAGAGCCTAAAATTAACTGGTATGAAAATATTGCGTTTCTTCTACTACTGGAACGGCTTTTGGTATGATATTCACTAACATGCATACAACTTAGATGAAACAGTTCATTGGAAACTCCTCTTTGGGTTAGGTTTGAACTTTAATTAAAGCTATTCCATTCATATTGTGTAGCACAATCGGTTTCGAGAATATGAAAAAATAATTCGAGTAGGTGAATTAATTTTTAATTAAGTGAAAAAAAGAAAGAAAAAAAAAGTTGTCTATATCTGCTTTGTGTAAAATTTTGGAGCTTAGTTATATGTGTGTGCATGAAAATTATAATTTGCCAAACCTTATCTTAAGTGCAATCAGGTTTTCCTACACAACGATTGGATATATATAATTAATATATGAAAAAGAGAAGCAAATCTCGAAGATACCTTGCATGCCTTCCCATCCATAAAACTAAACTATGTCCAAAAAATTGGCTGCACAATTGCCAGATCTTAAATATTGAGAAAAAAAAGGATATCCTTGTAATTTAAATGTAATATTAGTTAAAAAAAACAAAGTAATATTAGTATTGTAGCGATGAAGGGCCTAGATAAGGATATTGGGCCGTGAGCCACACCCCAGGACATCAAATAGCTTGAGGACAAATAAGTACTAGTGAAGGCAAGAAGATTATTGGGTCGAGGAAGAGTTCTGGTCATAATCAACAGGTGACATTGACCGAGGAGCAACCCCTCATCGACCAACTGAGTGGAAGCCTAAAGTCCGACCACCCATCAAGTATTGGGCAGTAGGCAACTGTGCTTAGGAGGATAAACTTTAGAAAAAGATGAGTCAACAGAGAATTGAGAAATATCTGGGGAGAAAGCTGCTACCATTGCATTGAATGCTTTGCATCTAACCCCCTGGCCGCATTAATGTGGAACTAATACTTGAACAGTGACTTTCAGCCTTATAGCTACCCACAAAGACTTCAGGTAAGTGATAATGAGACAAGTATCAAGGAGATTAGCAATCTGATCTACACGTGGAGGGCTAAGGTGAAAGAGGGGAAGAGAATATAAAAGGGAAGGACTCCATTATAGAGAGGAGGAGAAGAAAACTAGAAAAGAAATCATTGTGTAACCAAGAACTTGAATATTTGTATAAGTCTAAGAGAAATATATAAGAACATACCTACCTTGGACTCGACCGAGGAGTATTTTTCCTTTTCAAACTGTTTGTCTTGTTCATTTTAATACCAACTAGCCTATTGTGATCTACATTCTAACTCATTGAACGTTCAGTAATAAGCCCACTCTTTAACAAATCTATTAATTTGGGCTCATTGGGCCATTGTCCAAATCTCTTGGGCTATGAACCAAAACGTGTCCTTAAAATTGGCACTTTCTGTGGGAATTGAACATTCTTGAGCTTGTTCAATCATGATGGGTTTAGGGCCAAACTGAGAAGAATTGGTGGGATTCCAACGTCAAGATCATTTTCTTAATCTTGAATGAAGGAGGGATCATGAAGTTAGTGTGCACACAACTCATACCAGTAGGAGTCATTCTAGAAGTGGGAGCCATGTGTCTCATGGGGAAGATACCAGAAACTTGCAATTGGAAATAGATCATCTACGTAGGAAGTTACGCTGTAAGCAAGGGAGAGGGACTCCAACGAGCTCAAGGTCTCAATCTTATGATAATGATAGTTATAGACCTAGATCAAGGACCCCCTTCCAGCGAGTTTTTCTCTTACAATGAAGAGCACCATCATAGGCAAAGAAGTAGAAGCCCGGCCTATGGGGGCTTGGGGAATGATGTTATGAGCAAGGCTTTGCATCAAATCTCAAAGTCACCGTTTACATGGAGGATTGAGAGGACAAAGCCTCCTCGGTGGTTCACGTAGCCAACGTTTACCATGTATAATGGTAGGACGGGCCTAGTGGAGCATGTTAATCATTTTAACCAGAGGATGTCTGTTCACTCAAGGAATGAGGCCTTGTTGTGTATGGTATTCCCATCTAGTTTGGGGCCAGTTGCGATGGGGTGGTTTGATGGGTTGGAGGAAGGATCAATTAGCTCTTTTCAAGAGCTTACTAGAGCCTTTAGGGCCCAATTCGTCACTTGTAGTAGGGTTCCTCGTTCCCCGGACTCTTTGTTGTTTATGGCTATGCGAGATGATGTGACTCTGAAGACCTACTCGGATAGATACTAGGAAATGTTTAACGAGATAGATGAAAACTTTAAGGATGTGGCCATAAGGACCTTTAAGGTCGGCCTTCCTGCTGAGCATGAATTAAGGAAGTCCTTAACGAAGAAACCAGACAAAGTATGCGTTAGCTTATGAATCGGATTGATAAACACAAATGGGTCGAGGATGATCAGCAACAGGGGAAGGGAAAGGCAAAAGTGATTCCCCCTGACTGAAGAGACTTTAGGTTTGAGAGGTACAATAACAACCGACCTCGTAGAGACTTTTCTGGACATGCTGGCCTTCCTGCTGCTCAGGTGGTTAGCAAAATATTCAAAGAGATTGTGCACCAAATTCAAGTGGCCAAACAAGATGGGAGGAGACCCCATGAAGCGTAATCAAAGTCTTCATTGTCAGTATCATCAGGACCAAGGACACACTACAGAAGATTGTAGAACTTTATGTGACTACCTGGAGCAGTTAGTCAAAATTAGGAAGTTGAGGCAGTTCCTGTACCAACCTTCTGGGCAAAGGAGTTAGGTCGGGTCAGCACACTAGAGGGACGCTTCTTCAAGACCACCCCTGGGAACAATTAGTATTATTCTCGCCACCCCAGGTCGGACTGGTGCATATCCATCAGGTGTTATGTCCATAGCAAAACCACACATTGAGGATTCAATCCCTAAGTCTAAACGAGGAAGAATGGAAGTCAGACCAGTTTTGAGCTTCTCTAATGAGGATAAAATTGGAATTTATCACTCACATGACGCTACCTCAGTGGTCACTCTCCGAATAGGGGGGTATGATGTGAAATGAGTCTTGGTGGATTAGGGCAGTGGGGCAGAGATCATATACCTTGATCTGTATAGGGGGCTTAAGTTGAAACTCGATGATTTGGTTAGCTATAATTTCCCTTTGGTGGGGTTTGATGGGAAGACAATTATCCCAAAGGGCCAAATCAGACTGTTTATTCAAGCAAGGTCAGAGGTTGTTGAAGTAGATTTTATTGTGGTAGATGCGTATTTCCTCTATACTGCTATCATGGCAGGACCTTGGCTTCATGCCATGGGGGCTGTCTCTTCAACTTTGCACTTGAAAGTGAAGTATCTCTTAAGGGACCAGGTCAAGGAGCTAATTGAAAGTCAGGCTATGGCCAGGCAATGCCTAGTTGTGGCTATTAGACATCAGTTCGAGGGTGAATCTTCTGCCACCACAGAAATGGCTATGTAGCAACCAAAGGAAATAGAAATATCCTTAGATGCTGTAGCTGAAGGGGCGAGATGCAAGGAGTTGGAGAAGATTACTATCGATACTGATGTCGACAAGTATTTTCAAGTGGGAGTTTAGCTGCCTCCTCGGGAGAAGGAAGAGCTGGTCACTTTCCTTAGAAAGAACGTTGATGTATTTTCTTGGAGTGCTTATGAAGCTCCCGAGATGGATCAAAATTTCATTTGTCATCATTTGAATATTAATCCATCTGTTACCCCTAAGAAACAATCACCTTGGCACTCTTCTAAAGAACATTCTAAGGCTGTTAAAGAAGACATGGTAAAGTTTAAGCATGTAGGGGCAATAAAAGAGGTCTTTTACCCAAAATGGTTGGCCAACATGGTAGTGGTGAAAAAGAAGAATGGAAAATGGCGAGTGTGTGTAGATTTCATAGATTTAAACAAAGTTTGCCCTAAGGACCTCTTCCCAATACCTCGAATAGAACAATTAGTGGATGCAACGGTTGGTCATCCTCGGATGAGCTTTTTGGATGCTTTTCAGGGGTACCATCAGATACCATTAGCTTTGGTCGACTAGGAGAAGACTACTTTCGTAACACTCACTGGGAATTATCATTCCAAGGTGATGCATTTTGGATTGAAGAATGCAGGGACTACTTACCAGAGGATGATGACTAGAATGTTTGAATCCAAGCTTGGCAAGAATATTGAGGTCTACATTGATGACATGGTGGTGAAAATTAAGGCAGAGGCGGAGCATGTAGGTGACCTTGGAAGTGTCTTTGAGGTGTTGAGAAAGCATAAATTGTGCCTTAATGCTTCTAAATGTTCTTTTGGCGTTGGCTTAGGTAAGTTTTTGGGCTATGTGGTCACCCACCATGGGATTGATGTTAACCCTGATCAGATTAAAGCAATTAATGATTTACAACCTCCTTGGAATCCCAAAGAAGTCCAAAAGTTGACAGGAATGACTGCAGCCTTGAACAGATTTATCTCTCGATCTGCAGATAGATATAGGCCATTCTTCCAACTCCTACACAAGTGGAAGGGGTTTGAGTGGAATAAAGAATGTGTCCTCGCTTTTCAGTAGTTGAAGGATTACTTTTCTTGGCCACCCATTATGTCCAGACCCGATAAGGAAGAAGTCCTTTTTGCCTATATTGTCGTGGCCTCTTATGCAGTTAGTTTGGTATTGGTGAAGGTAGAGAATGGAGAACAGTGGCCAGTCTATTGTGTGAGTAAGTCACTACATGAAGCTAAAGTTCGTTACTTACCCTTAGAGAAAGCTATTTTGGCTGTGGTGTATGCTATGTGAAAACTCCCCCGCTACTTTCAAGCCTATACAATAGTAGTTTTAACTCAACTCCCTCTGTAGTCCTTGCTACGAAAAGCTGAATATACAGAGAGAATTGCCAAGTGGGGGACGATCTTGGGGGCATTTGATATAAAGTACATGCCTCGTACTTCCATTAAATGGAAAGTTCTTGCAGATTTGGTGGTAGAGTTTACCGAACCACCAATAGAATCAGAGGCTAAGGAACACAGATTAAAGGGAAAGCAAGTTTAGGCAATTTCTCTACGGGAGCCCTTACCCTGGAAGTTGTATGTTGATGGCGGCAAATCAAAAGGGATCTGGGGTGGGGCTGGTAATAGTGTCCACAGATAGGATCACCATTGAGAAATCTTTAAGGTTAGGCTTCTCGGCCATGAACAATGAAGCCGAGTATGAGGCTTTACTAATAGGGATTGCTATGGTTCAGAAGATGGGAGGAAAGGTTGTTGAAGTGTTCTTGGACTCAAGGTTGATTGTAGGACAAGTAAAGGGAGAGTTGGAAGTTAGAGATTTGAGAAAGTAGGGGTATTTGAATCAAGCTCGGAGTTTGGAATCAGATTTTGAGTTTTTCACCATACAACAAATCCCAAGAAGCAGGAATATACATGCTGATTCCTTGGCAACTCTAACAACCTCTTCTGGACAAGATCTACCTCGGGTCATACTTGTTGAGGATTTGCATAGGCCTGCCGAGAAAAAGAAAGAGAAAGTCCAAGTTCACTAGATCATGGTTGGACCTAGTTGGATGGATCCTTTGGTTCTATTTCTCAAGGAAGGTGTTTTGCCTTATGAGAAGGGGGAGGCAGATAAGATACGGAGAAAAGCTCTTCGTTTTTAGTTATCTGAGGAACAAAAGTTGTACAAATGCTTCTTCTCTGGACCATACTTGCTTTGTGTTCATCCTAAGGCAGTGGAGCCATTTTTAGAAGAGTTGCATGAGGGGATATGTGGAAGTCATACAGGGGGCAAGTCGTTATCACATAAAGTCCTTACTCAAGGGTATTGGTAGCCAAGTATGCATAAAGAGGCACAAGAGTAGGTAAAAAAGTGTGATCAATGCCAGAGATTTGTTCCGAACATTCATCAGCCTGGGGGTGTACTTAATCCTTTGTCTAGTCTATGGCCATTTGCTCAATGGGGTCTGGATATTGTACCATTTCCTAAGGCTATGGGAAACTGAAGATGGCTTCTAGTCAGTATTGATTACTTCACGAAGTGGGTGGAGGTTGAACCATTATCCAATATTAGGGACATAGATGCAAAAAAGTTTGTTTGAAAGAACATTGTTATTTGATTTGGGTTCCTCACACCTTTATCTCAGATAATGAGCTCCAGTTTGATAGTAAAGCCTTTAGGAGATACTACTATGAATTGGGAATTAGGAATAGATATTTAACTCTAGCTTATTCATAAGGAAATGGGTAGGCTGAAGCAGTTAACAAAGTTATAGTGAATGAACTTAAGAATAGGTTAGACAAAGCAAAGGGTAGATGGTGGAAGAGCTACCACATGTTCTTTATACATATCAGACTACTCCTCGTCGGTTAATTGGAGAAACACCCTTTTCAATGACTTATGGGTCCGAGGCCGTGATCCCTTTAGAGGCTGGATTTCCAACACTGAGTACAAGTTTGTTCACCCTAGACAACAATGATAAGTTATTAGAGAGAAGTCTAGATTTGATTGATAAATGAAGAGAAGTTGCCATGGTTCAACTGGCGTATTATTAGCAGAAACTTAAGCAGAGGTATGATATAGGTGTGAGGGCGAGGCCATTAGCTCCAAGTGATTTGGTATTGAGGAAGGTTGTGGGTACTGCAAAGAACCCATCATGGGGAAAGCTAGAGCTCAACTGGGAGGAGCCATATCGCATCACCTCGGTGGTTGGTATAAGTGCCTACTTTTTGGAAGATTTAGATGAAAATGTTATACCAAGTCCGTGGAATGTAAATAATCTTCAAAAGTATTATAATTAATGAAAGGCAGTCCTGCCATTTTCTGTTTCTACTATTATATGTTGTATTTCCTATTCATTTAAGTATTAAACAGAACCTCGGTCGTGTCTGGTTCCTCGGACCACATACATTGGGTAAATTAATGCTTCCATATTTCCCTAAGTGTTAAACAGAACTTCGGTTATGTCTAGTTTCTCGGACCACATACATTGGGTAAATTAATACTTCCATATTTCCTTCAGTGTTAAATAGAATTTTGGTTATGTCTGGTTCCTCGAACCTCATACCTCGGGTAAATTAACACTTCCTATTCATTTAAGTGTTAAACAGAATCTCAGTCATGCCTAGTTTCTCGGACCACACACCTTGGGTAAATTAATACTTTCTATTCGTTTAAGTGTTAAACAGAATTTCGGTCATGCCTGATTTCTCAGACCACATACTCTGGGTAAATTAATACTTTCAATTGTTTATCTATGTGTTAAACAGAACCTTAGTCATGTCTGATTCCTCGGACCTTATACATTGGGTAAATTAACACTTCCTATTCCTTTAAGCGTTAAGTGAAACCTTAGTTATGTTTGGTTCCTCGGACTGCATGTCTTGGATAAATTAATACTTCACATTTATTTGAAGTTATGAAGGGAGCCTTAATCACACATAGCCTTTTGAGATGAGTATCTCAGGTACACAAATCCTATTTTTGAGCTAAATGGTAGATTAACAATTGCTTGGAAGTTAATTTGTTAGATTGCCAATTGCATGGGAAATGAGTTGTTGAATTACGAATTGCACAGATGTTTGCCAAGGTTAAAAGCAATGTTATACTTTAATTGGAAGAGATTTTAATTTGAATTTACAGTTGGACAATCAAACTATGTTCAATAATAAACAAGTATCATTGTGATTAACATAAAGACAATGATAATGTGAAGGAACTTAGCACTTTTCATTAAATAAAGCCTTAAAAAGGCAAAGGGAGTACATTCAAAAAAAAAAAAAAAGTGATAGGCCACAAACTGAATGACTCCTTGTGATAGAAATTAATTAATTAATTAGTCAAGTTATTAATTAATCAATTTATCATGCAAACGCGTGGTAGTACAAACAAATCACCAATAAACTAATTATGCAGTGGAAAATAAATAACACGGTGATTTGTTTACGAATGGGGAAAACCTAACGGTAAAAACCCCATCGGGTGATTTTCAGGTCACCACTACCGAAACTCCAATATTATCACAACAAGCGGTTACAAGTAAAGGAATCCTAAGTACTTTACCAACATACAGTTGAACCCTTACTCCAATATCCAATTGGACTTGTTCTGTAGTGACAGTTCTCCTTTCTGATGCATGACTCCCAAGTACGTGACTAACCAATTGCGCGGATCCCAGTACGCGACTTCAATCACCAATTAAGAAGGTTGTTGGTTGCAAAGTTCTTCAGTTCATCCACACGATGAAGATCAAGAAGATGCTTGGTCACAAAACCCTACGGTGCACATACACAGCAACTTCTTCAAGAGAAAGAGATGAACTAGGGCAAGAACTTTATCTCCAGTCACAATTTTCTTGAACAGAGTTTGCTCAAAACTTGTGCAACTTGTAAACTATTTGACGGTTCTTAAAACAATTCTTTTATATGTCTAGGGTTAGGAGAAAAGAAGACCTAAAAACATATTCACGGATCCCAAGAAAATCAGATTTGAATTTTGAAAATTTTAAACCTCGACAGATAGGAGGTGTCGAGTAGCTGTCAAGCACACCAAACGTTGAACAGCTTTCTTAAGCTCGATAGATGCAGCTGTCGAGTTTTAAAGAATTTGCACTATCAACTTGTTTTCTTGGACAGACTTGAAGGTTTCAATACTTGATCTTGAAACATGGTTTCTTAAAGTATTTAAACACATCCTAAATCTACCCAAATACAAGTAAAGTGCGTTTTGTCAAAGGATAAGCCAATTACATAAAATCATGACATATGTTCTTAACATGTGAAACACATATGTCCTAACAAAAAGTATAAGAAATACTTAAAAAAAATAATAAGTAAAATCCTAGGTGGTCTTGGGTAGAGGAAGGTTGGCCTTCACAACGGTCTGGGTAGAAGGTTCGGGCACTATGGCTTGAGTTGCACTCTTGCTTTTAGGATCCTCCTTGGTGGTGAAGGGGAGTGTGGCAAGTACGAGTACCTAGCCTTGGGTTGCCCCCCTTTTCCTTGGAGGAATCCTTGGGTGCAGGTGGAAGCTTGGTTGGCTCAGAAGCCTTTTCCTTGACTGACTTCTTATCCTTGTCCGCAATGCTTGCTCGGTCAGCCTCTTTAGAAGGATCAGTAAGGGCTGTAAGAGTACTGGTAGGAGCAACTTGACTGGACTTGAGCACTTTAGGAGCAACTTCAGCTCGAGAGCTGGAGGGGTTTGCTACACAAAGGGTTGAGGGGTAGAAGACATTGTCTGCCTTTCTTAGTGCTGAATAAGCATCCACCCCAGCTTGGTTTAACGCTTTGGTCCACACTTGGAGGCAATAAACTCTGCAGACACTGGTGACCTAGGCCCTGAGGTTTTCTTTAGTCTCCTTCACCCTAATGTCATAGCCCTCTTGCTTGGCTTGAGCTGCAGCTGCCTCTGTTTTCTCCAGTTTCTTCTTTAGAGTCCCTATCTGCTCCTTGGCTATGGCAAGCTGATCCTTGATCTTGCACAATTGTTGGCGCTGGTTCTCTACTTGCTTTTCAGCCCCAGCTAGTGCTGCCTTCGCACTCTTTTTCTCCCTAACCACCTCAATTAACTTAGTGTTGAGGTCCTTAATCCTTTGCTTTGCCACGACGAGGTTCTCCATTGCAGCTATGCCTCATCACTTCTCGTCCTTCCACTATTTATGGGCCCTATCTACCCACTCTTCGACGATATTTGTTGTTTGGATCGCCTTCAAAGAAAAAAGAAGAAGAAGAAGATGATGTTAAAGTAAATTCTCTAAGAGTAAAAACAACATATACATTTATCAAGGATAAGAAATTGAAAAACTTACCATGGCCAAGTCCCTTTTCAGGGTTAGAAACACCTCGTGCTTCTTTAGCATCCTCAAGTCAGCCATGTCTTAAGGTAGGAGAAGGGGTTGCTCCAACGCATCGGCCATGTAGCCCGCCTTCCCCTTTTGGAAATCTCTGATGGAGGAATCTAAAGGGAGGGGAGCTCCATCCAACTCCAGTGGGGGGTTCCAGATTTGGACCCTAGGGCAACGATTAGGCACCCTTTCTATGATCGCCCCCTCGCTCGAGGACTTCTTTGGCGCCCCCTTATCTATTTTTGCCCCTTTTTGGGGCTCAAGCTCTTTGGAAGGGATGACTTCACCCTCCTCAACTACATCCTTACCTTTCCTATCCCGCTTCATTTTCTTGTTTGCAGGTTTAGACAGAGAAGTATGGACAGGGAGGGGAGTTGGTGGTAGGGTCTAGATAGCTACCTCGGGGATAGGCCCTCTTGCATGGGATTTGAGGAGCTCAAGCAGGCTGGTCTTTGGTTTCCTCTGGAGCACCATGGCGTCAGGAACGTCGGAAGACTCCTAAGTGCTACTAACTTGAGCAGGAGGAAGGTGTTTGAAAGCGGCACTTGGGGATTATGGGGAGTATGGCTAGTCAAAGGCTTCGAAGTCCTCTTTGAAATCTGAAACTTCTATCACTTTGGCTGTTTCTTCTTTAAGAACCAAGTGTGAGGAGGTCGTCTCTTCCTTGACACTGCACTGAGAAGGTAGCTCAACTTGATGGGTACCTTTAGGCGGGGGGGCCAGTAAGAAATCCGAGAACTGCGATGTTGATCTAGTGTAGTTGAGGATCCTTCACTTTTATAACATACTTGGGGGCTTGGAAGCTTATGGAGATGGGCTTGTATCCAAGTATGATGTGTGTTGCTCGTAGTTGCTCATCGGAATGGACGAAGATCTTAGACTGGAGTATCCTTGTTAGGTTGGGCTTGTTGACGAAATTGAGATTGGGGGCTGTAAAATGCTTATCTACAAGAGTCCCAAAAACAAAAGTGTCGTTAGAATGGGAAATTGTTAAATAAAGAAAAATAAGCTTACAAATTACAAGAAGAGGACTAAGAAACTGTTAGTGTAAAATGTGCAGTGTTAAAATAGGGAGCCTAAACCTAAGTATCCCACCTGGTTTCCCCTCTCGTGTTGGGCAATGAAGTCCATCATGCATTCCCCCGAGACAATCAGGAAGTCTTGGTCCATAACCTTGTTAGTTTCGGGGATTTGTGATATTACTCTTAAAATACACTATTAGATTTCAAAAAGGATGAGTGACAACACATAATTCATGAAGTAGAATTTGATTAAATTGAAAAAAAGCTCAAGTAATTGATTGGAGGAGACATCATGGCTCATAAGGCCCAAATTCATTGTTGATTTCTATACGTGAAGAACAAGCAAATTGATCTTGGATTAGTTTATGATTAACCTAAAATTCTCTAGTAGTATATAAACTTGACATTATTGTATTCATTGTAAACATTAGGCTCAAGTAGAGCAAAAATGTAGCAATTAATTAAGAGCTTTTATTGTGGATGTAGGCCTTCAAAAATGAACCCAGTTAAAACCTTACTTCCACTCTTTATTTTTTATTTTCTATCTTTCAATCACTCAACAACACACACCCTTAATTGTAACGAAAAGTATTAATAAATTACTCTTTTTTTTTTAACATCGATCATAGGTAGTGAGGAGGTTCGAAGGACAAAATGGGCTTCTGCCCTTTTCAGCCAAATTAATTAGCCTTTTGCCCTTCTTCCCAAACTAAATAGGGAAATGCCCCTCTTTTGAAACTCGACTTTCTCAAAATCGAGTTAAAAAAAAAAATTTTTCTGGAGCCCTATAGTGACGTTTTTAAGGACCTATAGTGACGTTTTAAGAACCTATAGTGACGTTTTGTAACTTGATATCCAGGAAATCGAGTTATAGGTAATAAAATTGCCTATAACTCAATTTCTTAGATGTCAAGTTACAAAACGTCACTATAGGTCCTTAAAAACGTCACTATAGGTCCTTGAAAACGTCACTATAGGGCTTAACTCGATTTTGAAAAAGTCGAGTTTCAAAAGAGGGGCATTTCCCTATTTAGTTTGGGAAGAAGGACAAAAAGCTAATTAATTTGGCTGAAAAGGGCAGAAGCCCATTTTGTCCGAGGTTCGAATCTTGGGTGTTTATGTCAATAAAAAATTCCAATTGACGTAAAAGATTATTGACAACAAAAAATGAAAAAAGAAAAAAAAAAGTGATCTAGAGAGTTGTCAATGACATTTAAGACAATTGACACTTTTTTATTTTTTCAACTAAACCGTCAAGGATGCAAATCCCCTCTACTTACCCTACCCGCATACGAAGTAAGACTGGAAGAGGAAAAATAAAAAAGGTTATCCTTACTAAAAAGACCATGGTCCACTCAAAATTGTTTTTAATGTATATATTCTTGAAAGTGTATGCACATTCATAAATAAGGGTATGTTTGATACAATGAATGTGAATTACAACAGGAAATGTAATTTTTATTACTAGGAATAAAAGGTGTTGTAATGGAATAACTAAATCTATTCATTAGTTTGGTTGTGAGTTGTGAGTTGTAACATTAGAATAAAACTTATGATCTATTTTAGGAAATATCTCATTCATACAAATATATTTCCTAGAAAATAATATATTTTAAATTTTAGAGAGATGAGTTAATTTTTTGATGATTTTTTATTTCCATAATTGTTAGGTGGATATGGAAAGTTTATTTATTTGGAAATATATTAATATTAGAAATTATTACATCTACTAAGGAATAGCTATTACAACCCATTTAGAGAAGAATAGTTATTCCTCATTTTAAAGAATAACTATTCATAAGGAATGACTATTCCCTGTAATAAAAACATAACCAAACTATTGAATAGTTAAACCATAGGAATAACTATTACATTACAGTGCCTATTACAGTCTACCAAACGTGCAATGTATACGTATTCAATGCACGCAAATTTTCAATTCCGTACATTCCATGTACATTATTATATACAATAAACATATACAATTTTTTAAACAATGTACATAATTCGATACATTTAATGTATACAATCCTCTCAAAATATACATTAAGTGATAGTATATACATACATATATATATATATATATAGTAGGTTATAAATTTACTGTTAATTTTTTTGTGTGCATTAAATATAATAATTTCTCTTGATTCCATTCCTATTAAGCAGAATGCTAGCTATTTAATTATTTTGATCGTGCTATCTTTTATAATTGATTTAATCACAACATTGGTCCAATTAATATATTGTTGGCAAATCTTTAAATTACATGTTTCATATAATACAGTTCCTTTCCCTCTCCCTTGTTTATGTGTTTGTTTCTCAAAAAAAAGAATGGATACTTGTTCCACATTGCTTAAGAGAGTGTTTTGTATGTAGTATAACTTGTCTCACCCCCCCTTAAAAGTTATCATAGCTTTTGAGTGGAGTTGTGGTGTGCCTTTGTGTTAGAACTCATTTCCCTCTCCCTTGTGTGTGTGTTTGTTTCTCAAAAAAAAAAAAAAAAAAGGTGTTTCATATAATATATAGCTTATAAATCATTGAGCATATGGCATTGTGAATTAAGAATACACGCACTGTTGTGGTTTTTTTGGTGAGCATTCCTCATGGAGTTGATTCATATATTACATATAAATGTAACTTTTTTGTGTGTGTGGAGATATTACATATAAATGTAGTTTTAAAAGTTCTTCCTTCATACTAAATATAAATATAAATATATATATATATATATATATATACATATAGCTTTCTTGGAATAAGCAGTAAAGACTCAAAAAATAATATATATATATATATATTTTTTTTTGATAGACAAAAAATAATAATTTCATTTTTAAAGACAGATGTACTTGAGATTTTTTGTTTTTCAAATTATTGGCATTGGGGCAAGTATGTTGGGCTTGCTCAAGCCCAAAAGTTGTCCATCTATATTCTTATTTGATAGAAAGTTAGAAATATCCATCTGGATTCTTTTTGATAGAATCCATATGGAATTTTTTTTTTTTTTTGATAACAATCCATATGGACTCTTGGTAACCCATAAATGAAGGAAATGCTAACCCTAATCACCAGTATTTGTCTTTGGAAATTTTTTTTCTAATGAACCTATAATGATAATCTATGGAATTGCCTCCTTTTTAGTGACTGCTAAGGTTTCTTATCCGGATCCGCCAATGAGAATGACAAAAGATCTATCATAATTATTTACGATATTCTGGGTTAGATTGAGCATTACGCTTTGAATTTTATCATATCATTTGAATTATTTCTACGCAAAGAAACCTCAAGTTTGTTTCATTTTGAAGTTCCTTCCAAGTTTTTATCTTATATGAATTAACATTCTGCAAGGCATGTGACCATGTGTGTGAGAGAGAGAGAGAGGGAGGGACAAGCGGCTCTAACATACGTACCTCTTATTGTACTCAATAGTCCCTTCCTTTACTCTCTTGTTATAGATCTGAGGCATGACCCTAAGGCCCTGACTTTGTTTTTAACTACCACCAAAATAAATTAATTCAGATAGTGACAAACTGAAAATGAAGTGAAGGAAAGTTCCTACTGACAAAGTAAAAATCTTCATAATAAAATCCAGCATAACATAAAAGATACAAATAGATATAGTATACAATCTATCAAGGATTCAAGGGTCCCTCTTACACCACCTTGAAGTACTACAAATTAGAAACAGAGAATGGCACCAAAATCCCCACAACTTAACCATAATTTTAACAAAAAAGACACGAACTAAATAAAACCAACTCCAAATAGTCCATCCATGATCTACCACAACAAAAGAACAGACGCAACAAAAAACAAACCTAGAGACAAGACAAGAACTGATTAATCAGACACCAACAGGCTAAGACTTCGTATTGTTGTTGGATATATAGGTAGTCACAGCCTTGGTCCCCTCAGAATTGGCATGTTTCCCAAGCTCTCCAGGCAATACCAATCTCACTGCCCCTTGAATCTCTCTCGACGACAATGTGATTCGCCCCGTGTACTTAGACAGCTTCGCTGCCTCGCTTGCAAGCCTCTCGAACATGTCGTTCATCAGATTATCGAAAATAGTCATTGCCTTAGACGATATTCCCATTCCTGGATGAACCTGCTTCAATACCATAAGCACGTACCTCTTATACCCTTCTCCACTTCTCTTCCTCTTCCTTATCTTCTTCTCATTGGTGGGCTTCTCTTTATCTTTCTCTTTCACTGATTGGTTTTCTTGTTCTGATTTGTCTTCAACAGCAATTGTTCTTGGAGTCTCTTGGGCTGAAAGTGTAACCCCTTCTTTTTTCTTACCTTTGTCTCCTTGAGTTGGCCTTTGGACGCTTTGAATTTGAACCACTTCGACTTGCACAATTTCTTTTTTCATAACTTTTCTGGTGGCCTTCACCGCAGTGCTTACCACCTTAGGCGAACGCTTTGGAGCCATGTTTTTTTAATCCGATCACTACGATTATCCTTCTACTTTCTACTATGTTCTCTCTGGCTTTTTCCCTCTGAAAACAATGATTTGAAAACTACAAGTGGAGGAGGTTATGGTTTCCTATACTACCATTTATCTATACTACTATTTAAGAACTTTCATAATTTTTTTTTTCTAAAATATTCCTACACCTTTAGGTTTAAATAGAGACAAAACTAAATGATAGTCCAGTAAAAATAATGTCTATCTTGCACTAAAATATTGCCTACAAAATAGGAACACTTTTCCACTAACCCACTTCTTCAAAATAACTATACATTTATTATTATTTTATTTAAATAGAAAAATAAGTTAAACACTCATCTTGGAAAAAAACCGCCCATGTTTATCTGCAAAAACAAAACTAAATTAAAAAAAAAAAACCTAAACTAAATAGATAGATACTTTTTTTTTTTTAAGTAGATACATCTTTAATTCTTACTAAAAAATTGCCTACAAAATAGGACTACTCTTCTGATGATTTTCAAATTGCTCTTTATTTTTTTTTATTTTTTATTTTTTGTAAAAGTTAATAATTTGCATTAATTATAATTTAAAATTACTACAATTTTCAATCATAAAAATACTTAAAAATGTGATAAGTGTTCTGTATTTTAGATGAAATAATTTTCTCATCACATTCCTAAATTTTTTTGTAATTAAAAAATATAATAACCTCAAATTATAATGAATTCAAGTTATTTGCTCTACCCGTTTGTAATGTTTTGTAAAACTGTGTGTGAGGATTACAAACTCTACAGTAAAGGGACATGTGGAAGGCAGGTGTCGATTACCTTTTGAATTACAGGGCTACGTACGTGGGGGTAAAAGTAATTAAAATATGGGAAGCAAGGGCCTCTCTCCTCTTCTAGATTGTGATTCAAGATTATACTACTGTTCTCAAAAAAAAAAAAAATCTACTACGGACTGTTGAAATTTCTAGTATATGTCACTTTTCTTAGTTGGCTAGTCTATACTACTTTTTTTAAAAAAAAAAAAAAAAAAAAAATCTATACTACTATTTAAAGGGTTTCTCATGTTTGAACCGGATTTTTTTTATTCCAAAATATCTCTACACCCCTAGGTTTAAGTAGAAATAAAACTAAATGATAGTTGGTAAAAATACATGTCTAGTTTGTACTAAAACATTGCCTACAAAATAAGAACACTCCCCTCTTAACCCACTTCTTCAAAATAACTATACGTTTATTTATTTATTTTTTAAATAGAAAAATAAGTTAAACAACCCATGTTGAAAAAAACAGCCCATGTTTATCCAAAAAAAATATATATATATATATATATATATATAGTTGCACGATTTTCCTGACCCAAATTCTATTGATCAGGTCTTGGCCCAAGGCGCAACCTATAATAAATATTTGTAGAGGATGGGTCAAAGAACTTAGCCTCAGTGAGCCTATTCGATCTGATACATGGACAATATTGTTGCAGAAGATAAAAACACAAGAATGGATCTCTAACGTATGATTCTATTTCTTCAGTTCCGAATACAGTTTTTCCGTCCCTTTACTTTGAGGGACTCCACTACATTATATAGTTCTCCTCTTCTTATCTCAACCTTACACTTGTTGATCATCTAAGCATCTACTTGAGCACCTGTCCCATCAGACGCCCTTATCACTCCCTTTGTGAGTTGCAGAGGCCAAGGTAGTACTGTTCAGGGGTCTTTTCCTCATTAATGCGGCCAAGAGGGTGGTTGAGGCGCAATTAATGTGGTGGTGGCAGCTTTTCATGAAATATTTTGGATTTTATTCATTTTATATGCTGGGAGGATGAACTGAAATGGTTAGGGCAAGTTCTTCGTCTGGGCTTCGTAATGTCCGAGGAGGAGTTACTCCTCGGACATGTTTCTTTGGTGCTATTGGGACTGAGTAATGCTTTATCTATGATTTCTCTTCGGACAGGACGCTCTTCGGACGGGCCTGAATTTGGACTAGTCCATTATTTTTGGGTCGGGTCCCACAATAGCCCCTCAAAATTCCGGTTTTTATCTCCTTCCGAGGAGAAAAGCGGGGTTTTGATGTTAGTGAGAGGATGGAAGTAAGGAGAGCTTGGGGTGCGCGTGCGGATAGTTACTTTGGACGCGCTACAATTTACGAGGCGCAACCATTTACTTCTGGAGGCGTTATGTCCCCCTTATCCAACAGTGTGGCGTGGATCGAACGGCCATCGTTTTTTCTCGTATTTTTAGGCAGGAGTGATCTTTTCTCTTTCCTCCCGGCTATATAAGACGTCAGAGGGGTTCAGTTCCTTCTTTTTATCTGCATTTCATAAACCTCACAGGATTCTAGAGAAGTCCATCGAACCCTAGAGATATACGAATCTTGCGTCCGTTACGCCACCATAGCCGTTTTTCGTGAAGTGTTTCCTCCAAGAGAGATTTCCAGGCGTCCCATTGAGCGTTTTGTGAAGGTACCAGTAAATTTCGTTCATCTTGCCGTTTCAATTCCCTCCTCGGACTCTACTTTTCTTCTCGGTTTTTACTTTCATTCCCCCAGTTCAGCTCAGATTGGTAGATTTGAAAAATTAGTAAAAACTCCGGCCGCTATGGAGGCCTTTAGGGCAAAATACCACATTCCCCCGGGAGTGGGGCTGCAGTACTGTCCTCTTGAAGGAGTATTGACAGATAGAGGTGAGGGAGAAGTTGTTATCCCCATGATTGCTTTCATAGAGGGAGGGATGACACTTCCCATGCGTAGGATTACAAGGGAATACCTGTCCAACCATAGGTTGACGCCGTATCAGTGCGCCCCGAATATGTTCAAGATACTAGGCTGTGTAGATGTCTTAGACGAGCGGATGAATCTAGGCCTTACTTGGCACGATGTGGCTTATCTATACGAGTGTCATCGCCTCGGGGATGAAGGGTATTATCTTAAATCCCGATCCGAGGTCGTTAGGTTGATCTCTTGTCTCCCAATATCCAATAAGACCGTGAAGAATGACTTCCTTATTGCTTCAGGGGAGTGGTTCGATGGTATTCATTGTCTAACTTGGGCAGGAACCCCAGGTGCGGCGTCTTTAGGGCCAATCCTTTTTGGGAAAGGATTTAGTATTGGGGGGTTATTTTTCTCGCTTTCTTTGTAATTGGAAAATTTCATGAACTAACCCCACTTTTCTTGGTTGTTTGCAGATAAAGTTCACGTCGCTCCTCGGATAAACTTCGTGAACGTGCCAGCGTTGAACTACCTTCTTAGGTCGGAGATTTACGTTACCGAGGACGGACAGTTGCGTGCGGCCCATCTGGTTCTGGGCTATCAACCTCTGAGCAGCTCTTTCCAGGCTATTGGTCACGCCATAAGGGCTGGCAGTCTGAGGCTGGTTAGGATTGATGTGTCCAAGGACGGGTTCCTAACTCAACATGATCTGCCACCAGTCGTGCTACCCGGTGTTAGAAATCTCTACTTAGCAGAGCAGCTACCTCCGCCAAACAAGCCTGGCGTTGCTGTTCCGGTTGAAGAGGAAGATGAATCATCTCGTCTTTCCCTTGAGGGAGAGATAGACGAGTTTTATTTTGAGGAGGAAGTTCAGCAAACCCATTTGGTGGAGCTTCCTGATCCTGAAGGAGAGCGGGACCAACATTCCGCAGTTGGCATTCCCTCAATCGTCATCTGCTCGGACGATACTTTGGACGAAGAGATAGAGCCCATGGCAGGAAAGGGAAAAACTCTAAAGGAGTTGATGGCCTCCCGAGGGAAAGGTCAGTCATCGAAAGGTCAGTCATCAAAGGGACCAACTCCGTCACAGGTCAAAACCCTCCCTCCTGTGGCCCCTCAGGACACCTCGGACCTTGGCCTTAAGGTTAATCCGGACCTGAAGAAGAAAAGGCCGGTTGACACTCCTGAGGAGGGTGAGGTGATTGTCCAGCCGACCAAGCAGCAAAAAACCACTTGGGCACCAAGGAGCAGAAGGGGTAACTCCTCGGAGAGCCGGGATGAGGAGAACCTTGCTGAAGTGCGCGCTACCCCACGTGCATGGAACCCCAGGTTGGAGCTGGATGGGGTTGCCATCCCCTACAATGCTTCGGTCCGAGAGTATAACCGAGGCCGGGCAAGGTACGTGGCGGATGCTTTAGAGCAACCCCTACTCCTTCCTCGGGACATGGAGGCCTATAGGCGGTTCTCTCAGCCCGAGATCTTCCTATCCCTTAAAAGAGATCTCGCGATGGTAAGTAATCCTTTTACTGTTTCATTAATTTATTTAACCTTGTTAGATTTTTAAAACAATCTTGTTTCGTTCGTAGATTACTCAGCAGGTGTTTGTGGCTAAGGAATTTTGCCGTGATAACCGCAGTCGGGCTGAGGCTGAGGCCCAGACTCGAACGGAGATGGAGAAAACCTTGGGGTCCCTTAAACACGATCACCTTGAACTCACGGAGAAGTTCAAGGAATCGGAGCAACGGCGCAAAAGTGCAGAGGCTGGTTTGAAAAGTGCCGAGACCCAGGTGGAGGACCAGCGCAAAGAGCTGTACTCGACCCAGATCAACCTCGCCACCGAGAAGCAGGCAGTGCTGGATCTCAAGACTGCTCTGCAAAAAGTCGAGGATGAGCTGCGGCGGGTCAAAGAGGAGGCCCAGCTGATCTGAGAGGCCACAGAGGCTGAAAAGAATGCTGCTCGCCAGCTCGGGGCCCAAGAAACGGAGGCCAGGTTATTCGAGGAGATTCCCGAGGTGTGCATGGACTACTGCAGCATCTCATGGGCTCATGTCCTTGATGCTGCAGGAGTTCCTGCCGATTCGGTGCTAAGACTGTCCGAGAACATTTTCTATCCTGCGGAGATTTGAGAGAATCCTGATGACGTCCAAGTGGCTTCAGAGCAGGATCTGGTGGTGCTTGATGCTGTCCTTGTGCCTGATATGGCGAAGGATCCCGCCACGGACTCTACCATCGAGGTTCCTCCCCCTCAGCCCGAGCAAAAAGAAGATCCTCCTGCTAAGGCTTAGCTTTTTAGGCTTTTAATTTTTGTATTCCCTTCTTCTTTTTCTTCTCTTTTTTTTTTTGAATGAGAATCGTCCTGTTTTTGCGCTCTTTTGTAAGGACCTCTCTTTGTATTACCCTCGGAATATTAATATAGAATGTTTGCTTTGCTTTCTGTGGATGCATGCCAGTATCGCTTCTCTTTTTTTATAAACATTTACAGCGACATAGATAAATGTAAACGGTCAAGATAAAAAGGGTTGTTGGGCAGCGCATTTGAATGAGGGTTGCAATGGTGCCAGACTGTGCGCACGCCTTAAAATGATTTCCTTTAAGTAATAATCTCCCAATCTATCATAAGTAATAATTTCCCCTAAGTCTGTGGTCCGAGGAGACATGCAGGACTTAGGTTCTGTTTAAAACTTGTATGGTTGCTTTAAGTGATAATTTCCCCTAAGTCTGTGGTCCGAGGAGCCATGCAGGACTTAGGTTCTGTTTAAAACTTATAAAAATTGTCATGAGTATTAATTTCTCCTAAGTCTGTGGTCCGAGGAGCCATGTAGGACTTAAGTTCTGTTTAAAACTATGAATAGTTGCCTTAAGTAATAATTTCCCCTAAGCCTGTGGTCCGAGGAGCCATGCAGGACTTAGGTTCTGTTTAAAACTTATAAAAATTGTCATGATTATTAATTTCCCCTAAGTCTGTGGTCTGAGGAGCCATGCAGGACTTAGGTTCTATTTAAAATTATGAATAGTTGCCTTAAGTAATAATTTCCCCTAAGCCTGTGGTCCGAGGAGCCATGCAGGACGTAGATTCTGTTTAAAACTTATAAAAATTGTCATGAGTATTAATTTCCCCTAAGTCTGTGGTCCGAGGAGCCATGCAGGACTTAGGTTCTGTTTAAAACTATGAATAGTTGCCTTAAGTAATAATTTCCCCCAAGTCTGTGGTCCGAGGAGCCATGCAGGACTTAGGTTCTGTTTAAAACTTATAAAAATTGTCATGAGTATTAATTTCCCCTAAGTCTGTGGTCCGAGGAGCCATGGAAGACTTAGGTTCTGTTTAAAACTATGAATAGTTGCCTTAAGTAATAATTTCCCTTAAGTCTGTGGTCCGAGGAGCCATGCAGGACTTAGATTCTGTTTAAAACTTATAAAAATTGTCATGAGTATTAATTTCCCTTAAGTCTGTGGTCCGAGGAGCCATGCAGGACTTAGGTTCTGTTTAAAACTATGAATAGTTGCCTTAAGTAATAATTTCCCCTAAGTCTGTGGTCCGAGGAGCCATGCAGGATTTAGGTTCTGTTTAAAACTTATAAAAATTGTCATGAGTATTAATTTCCCCTAAGTCTGTGGTCCGAGGAGCCATGCAGGACTTAGGTTCTGTTTAAAACTATGAATAGTTGTAAATAGACCAGTAGGCACAGGATACTTACGAAACAAAACGTGGGCTAAGCCATTTTCATTAATAATAATACCTTCTGAGGTTATTTACATTCCATGGTCGAGGTACAGTTTTTTCATCCAAATCTTCTAGATAGTAGGCGCCTATCCCGGCCACGGACGTTATACGGTACGGTCCTTTCCAATTGGGCCCTAACTTGCCCTAAGAGGGGTTCTTTGCGCTGCCGAGAACCTTCCTCATCACGAGATCACCTGGACCCAGAGATCGCAGTTTAACATTGGCATCATATCCCTGCCTCAGCTTCTGGTGATAATAGGCCATATGAATCGTTGCTTTTTCCCTTCTTTCCTCGGCTAAGTCTAGACTTCTTCCCAACAACTCGTCGTTACCGTTTGGGGTAAACGAGATAGATCTTAGCGTGGGAAAGTTGTTCTCGATTGGGAGCACGGCCTCTGCCCCATAAGTCAATGAAAAGGGGGTCTCACCGGTTGACCGTCGTGGCGTTGTCCGATAGGTCCATAGGACGTGCGGGAGCTCTTCTACCCACCTCCCCTTTGCCTCATCCAGCCTTTTCTTTAGTCCGTTCACTATGACCTTGTTCACGGCCTCCACCTGCCCATTTCCTTGGGGATAGGCAGGGGTGGAATATCGGTTAATGATCCCAAACTCGCGGCAATACTCCCTAAAGCCGTTACTGTCGAATTGAAGACCATTGTCGGAAATGAGTGTACGTGGAGTTCCGAAGCGGGTGATAATGTTCTTCCAGATGAATTTCTGGGCGTCCACGTCCCTAATGTTGGCCAAAGGTTCAGCCTCCACCCATTTAGTGAAGTAATCGGTTCCAACTATTATGTATCGCTTGTTCCCCGCAGCTTTGGGAAAAGGTCCGACAATATCAAAACCCCACTGCGCGAATGGCCACGGGCTAGAGAGGGGGTTGAGAACCCCTCCGGGTTGGTGGATATTCGGGGCAAATCTTTGGCATTGATCGCACTTCTTAGCGTACTCTTGGGCCTCTCTTTGCATGTTCGGCCACCAGTATCCTTGGGTGAGTGCCCTGTGCACCAGCGACCTTCCTCCGGTGTGACTTCCACAAATTCCCTCTTGTAACTCCTCAAGTAGAGACTCGGACTCTTCTGGATGTACGCAGAGTAGGTACGGTCCAGAATAGGAGTGCCGATATAGTTTGTGATCCTCTGATAGCCAGAATCGAGGAGCGTTCCTACGTATCTTCTCGGCCTCTAGTTTTTCCTCTGGTAAGATGTCGCTTTGGAGGAAGTCCCTTATGGGGTCCATCTAGCTGGGACTCTTTCTGATCTGATGGACTTGGGCTGGGTTTTTGCTGATGGGACCTGCCTGGGCTAGATTTTCAACAAGGATCAATCGCGGCAGATTATGCGCCGAGGACGTGGCTAGAGTGGCCAGCAAGTCTGCATGGGTGTTTACACTCCTGGAAATGTGCGTCAAATTGAAGGACTCGAAACCCGTCTGTAGGCGTTTGACTTGTCCTAGATACTCCTGCATTCTAGCATCTCTGGCTTCCAGCTCACCCATCACTTGTCCAACGACCAACCTGGAGTCCGAGAATACCTCTATCATTCTTCCGCCCAATCTTTGAACCATCGTCATTCCTTGAAGTAAGGCTTCGTATTCGGCTTCATTGTTCGTAGCCGAGAATCCAAGTCTTAGTGATTTTTCAATGGCAGCACCGTCCGGCAATATTAAAACTATTCCGACTCCAGATCCTCTCTGGTTGGCCACGCCATCCACGTAGACCTTCCAACGTAAGGTCCCCCCTGCTAAAATTGCGCCGACCGTTTTTCCATCCATGTCTTTCTTTTCGGTTACTGTTTCTATAGAGGGTTCAGCGAACTCCGCTACCAAGTCTGCGAGGACTTGACCTTTGATGGAGGATCTGGGCATATATTTGATATCAAATGCCCCCAAAAGCGCACTCCACATGGCGATCCTTCCTGTGTAGTCAGCGCTTCGAAGCACTGCTCGAAGGGGAAACTGAGTTAGGACGATGACCGTATGCGCCTGAAAGTAATGAGGGAGCTTCTGTGTGGCATGTACTATCGCCATAATTGCCTTTTCTAGAGGTAGGTATCTCACCTCGGCCTCATGTAATGATTTGCTCACATAGTAAACCAGTCGCTGCACCCCATTATCATCCCGTATCAGTACTAGGCTTACAGCGTGGGGAGCTACAGTGATGTACGCAAACAGCACCTCGTCTGCCTCAGGGCTGGACATGATGGGTGGTCGTGACAAGTATTCCTTAAGCTGCTGGAAAGTCCGAACGCAATCCTCCGACCATTCAAACCCTTTCCATTTGTTTATCAGGAGGTAAAAAGGTCGACATCGGTCCGCTGATCGCGATATGAACCGGTTTAACGCTGCAATCATACCAGTGAACTTCTGCACTTCCTTCGGGTTCCGAGGAGCCTGTAGATTGTTAATTGCCTTGATTTGGTCGGGGCTTACTTCTATTCCCCTGTGGGTTACCATGTACCCCAAAAATTTTCCCGACCCGACCCCGAATGAACATTTGGAAGCATTTAGCCGCAACCGATGTTCCCTTAAGATAGCGAAGATTCTTTCAAGGTCTTTCACGTGCTCGGACACCATTTTACTCTTCACAACCATAACGTCTATGTAAACCTCAATGATTTTGCCCAGCTGTGGCTCGAACATCCGGGTCATCATTATTTGGTAGGTTGAGCCGGCGTTCTTCAGCCCAAACGGCATTACCTTATAGTGATAATTTCCGATGGGCGTCATGAAAGCTGTCTTCTCCTGGTCTTCTAGCGCGAGGGGTGTCTGATGATAGCCCTGGAAGACGTCCAGGAAACTCATTCGAGGGTGGCTCACGGTTGCATCCACCAATCTGTCGATTCGGAGCAGAGGGAATAGGTCCTTTGGGCACGCCTTGTTCAGGTCCGTGAAGTCCACGCAGACCCTCCACTTCCCTGTCTTCTTCTTTACCACCACAGTGTTTGCCAACCATTCAGGGTAAAAGACCTCTTTAATAGCCCCCGCTCTTTTCAGTTTTGCCACTTCGTCTTTTACGACACTAGCATGTTTCTTTGAAGGGCGTCGGGGTAGCTGCTTCTTCGGAGTGGAAGAGGGGCTGACGTTCAGGTGGTGACAAATAAGGCTAGGATCAACTCCCGGGGCGTCATAGGCATCCCATGCAAACACATCGACATTCCCACTGAGAAATCTGACCAGTTCCTCTTTTTCTTGAGAAGGCAACTCAGAGCCAATCTGGAAAAACTTCTCCGGGTCGTTGTTGACAGCGATCTTATCTAAACTTTCACACCTTATCTCTTCAGCTAGTCCATCATCTTGCTTTGCCGAGGCGGCTGATTGCTATAAACTTTCAAGGGCCGAGGACTCGGCATGGGGCTGATGTAAGACGACAGCCACCATACACTGCCTGGCCACGGTCTGATCTCCTCGGATCTCTTCTACTTGGCCTCTGGATGGGTACTTTACTTTTTGGTGAAGTGTGGAGGACACGGCCTCTAGGGCGTGGATCCAGGGTCTTGCAACTATTGCGGTGTAGGGTGAATAAGCGTCGACCACGATAAAATTTACCTCCACCACCTCTGCCCCAGTTTGTATGGGTAGTCGGATTTGCCCCTTTGGCGTAACAATCCTTCCCTCGAAGCTGAGAAGGGGGGAGTCATAAGCTGTCAAATCTTCTGGCTTCAGGTTCAGCCCCTTGTATAGATCAGGGTACATTATCTCCACCGCACTTCCCGAGTCTACTAACACCCTTTTCACATCGAAGCCCCCAATTCTCAACGTAACCACCAAGGCATCGTCGTGGGGTTGAATAGTCCCTCTCTTATCCTCATCCGAGAATCCCAGCATCAGAGAGCTTCCCTTTTTTGACCTCTTGAGTTCCCTCTGCCTGCCCTCGAAGGGGAGCCGATCAACAGCTAGTACCCTAGGAAGGGGTGGCCCAGTTCTTCCTGGTGCAGCGAGGATGACATGTATCGTTCCGGTGGGGGGTCTTAGGAACACATCCTTTCGAGACTCTTGTACTACCTGTCCGGGGTGGCCGCTCGAGGGGTGCAGAAGGTGATGTAGCTTCCCTTCTCGGACCAACTGGTCTAGGTGATTCCATAGATTCCTGCAATCCTCAGTGGTATGCCCATGGTCCTGATGATAGTGGCAGTACAGGTTCTGGTTACGTTTGGAAGGGTCTCCAGCCATCTTTCCCGGCCATCTGAAATAGGGCTCGTTCCTTACTTTTTCCAGTACTTGCTGTACTGGCTCCTTGAAGACGGCATTTACTGTCTGCGGGTTGCTTTGCCCAGCTTGTCGCGAAAAATCTCTCCTCGGCTGGCTAGGGTTATATCGTTCAGATCTAAAATCATTTGCTTTGGAGGGGATGACCTTCTTCTTTCCCCTTCCTTGCAGCTGATCTTCCTCCACCCTTTTGTATTTGTCGATCCTATCCCTCAACTGATCAACGTTGGCAACCGGTTTACCAGTGAGGGATTTCCTTAAGCCATGCTCGGTGGGGAGCCCGCTTTTGAACGTGCTGATAGCGACAGCATCATGGTTGTCATCCAGGTCGTTATACACCTCCCAGTATCTATCCGAGTATGCTTTCAGAGTCTCTCCCTCGTGCATGGATAAGGACAATAGCGAACCGAGGGGCCTAGGGACTCTGGTGTTGGTGATAAAGCGGGAGCAGAAATCCCGAGTGAGCTGCTTGTATGAGCTTATGGAATTTGTCTTCAGGCCGTTGAACCACCTCATCGCCATTGATCCCAAGCTGGACGGGAAGATTTTGCACATAAGGGCTTCATTTTGCGACTAGATTGCCATCTTTTGGTTAAATTGACTCACATGCTCTACCGGGTCTGCTCGGCCGTTATAGATGGCGAATGCCGGTTGGTTGAAGCGTCGAGGCAGCTTAGCCCCTTCAAATCTATACGTGAAGGGGGACCTTGAAACCTGGTCCAGCGCCTTCTTCATGGCATCGTTTCCCGAACCCTTGCTGGATGTGCTCTCATACTTCTGCACAGGGCGTGGTTCCTTTTCGTAGGAAAATGTTCACTTGGGGGGGTCCTTGACCTCCGTCGGTAACTCGCATCCTCCGCATTAGTGGACTCGTCTGAGTCTGAAGGAGATCGTTTTCGCTGCACCCATCGTAGCTTCCTTTTTAGATCATCTATCTCTTACTGCATGGCCTGGTGACTATTTCACCTCTGGGACACATGACTACCTATCTGAGTGTGACTCTGGCTTGTCCGGATAGTATGCACACTTCCCTCACGATTTCCCCTGCCACCTGAGTTGACGGGGTTATTTTGCCTTTGGGACTCGACGGGTTGTGTCTGTTGGGAGTTAGCCTGGTGAGGATTCTCCTGGTGCGGACCTAGTTCTGCCATGCTCGACCGTTGTGCTAGCTAATGCCCTAGTTCTTCCCACAGACGGCGCCAATTGTAGTTGCACGATTTTCCTGGCCCAAATTCTACTTGATCAGGCCCTGGCCCAAGGTGCAACCCACAATAAATATTTGTAGAGGATGGATCAAAGAACTTAGCCTCAGTGAGCCTATTCGGTCTGATACATGAACAATATTGTTGCAGAAAAATAAAAACACAAGAATGGATCTCTAACGTATGATTCTATTTCTTCAATTCCGAATACAGTTTTCTCCCCCCTCCTCTTTGAGGGACTCCACTACATTATATAGTTCCCCTCTTCTCATCTCAACCTTACACTTGTTGATCATCTAAGCATCTACTTGAGCACCTGTCCCATCAGACGCCCTTATCACTCCCTTTGTGAGTTGCAGAGGCCAAGGTAGTACTGTTCAGGAGTCTTTTCCTCATTAATGCGGCCAAGAGGGTGGTTAGGGCGCAATTAATGTGGTGGTGGCAGCTTTCCATGAGATATTTTGGATGTTATTCATTTTATATGTTGGGAGGATGAACTGAAATGGTTGGGGAGAGTTCCTCGTCTGGGCTTCGTAATGTCCGAGGAGGAGTTACTCCTCGGACAGGTTTTCTTGGCACTATTGGGACTGAGTAATGCTTTATCTGTGATTTCTCTTCGGACAGGACGCTCCTCGGACGGGCCTGAATTTGGACTAGCCCATTATTTTTGGGCCGGGTCCCACCATATATAAAAAAAAACTAATAGTTATAAAAAAAAAAATACTAAATAGATATATACACTTTTATTTTTATTTTTATAAGTAGATACATTTTTAACTCCTACTAAAACGTTGCCTATAAAATATGACCACTCTTCTAATGATTTTCAAATTGCTCTTCATTTTTTTTTTTTTTTTTTTTGTAAAAATTAATAATTTGCATTTATTATAATTTGAAATTACTATATTTTTCAATTACCGAAATACCTAAGGATGTGATGAATGTTCTGCATTTTAGATGAAATAATTTACTCATCACACCCCTAAGTTTTTTTATGATTAAAAAAAATATAAAAACCCCAAATTATAATAATGGATTTAAATTATTTGATCAGACGCTAGTAATTTACTAATTTGTAATGTTTTGTAAAACTGTGTGTGAGGACTGAGGATTACAAACTTTACAGTAAAGGGACATGTGGGGGTAAAAGTAATTAAAATATGGGAAGCACCGAAGCAAGGGCCTCTCTCCTCTTCTAGATTGTGATTCAAGATTATACTACTGTTCTCATAAAATAAAAAAAATTCTACTGCGGTTAAAATTTCTAGTATATGTCACTTTTCTTAGTTGACTAGATCACTGACCAGTATCAAGACAAAACCAAGAAACAACCGCCACGACATTTTTAGTTAAGGGGTAAGTTGAGATACCAACAGATATTGTGTTGAAGAATATAAGTAATTAATACTAGCCTCTGAGATTTCAGCAAAAAAAAATTAAAAAAAAATATATATATACTAGCCTTTGAGCACGCGCTCACGTGCATGCTCAGAGGCTCTTCTATTTTTAGGTAAAAATTAATAATTTGTATTTATTATAATTTGGGATTTCTATTTTTTCCAATTACCAAAAAAAAAAAAAAAAGTGGGATGAGTTTTGTAGATTAGAGGAGTTTTAAAACTAATAAAAAAGTGAAATATTTTGTAGGGAGTTAAAAAGTAGAAGTAGGAATTTAAATTAACGTAAAAGTAGGAGCTTATTAAAAGTAAGAAGACCTTTTAACATAGAAATAAGAATTTATTATTTTTGTCAATTTACTATTTTAACTCCATTTTTAAGTTTTAAGTAGAGGTATTTTTTACTATAAAAAAAGCAATAATTAACTTTTTTTTTGCCAATTTACTATTTTATCCTCATTTTTAAGTTGTTGGTTAATTAATTTAGAGATATTTTTGACAAGAAAAAAAAAACCATAACTAACTTTTTGAATCTTCTTATTTTTTCTTATTATTTTTATTTAATGTGAAATTTCATTCATCCGTCGTACATGTATTTCTAACGTTTTTCAAATCTATTGGTATAATATATGACTAGCCTTTTTTTTTTTTTTTTTTTTTTTTTTTTTTTTTTTTTTTTTTATCTCTTAAAAAAAATTAGCTGCTACCTATAAAAGTTTTCTGTACTATCTTCTTAGTTTGACTGACTTTCCCCCAAGGAAGCGAAAAGGTTTACTGTGTTTCCGTTGCATGCTTCCTCTCCTTCGCATGAGGAGGGGACTAGTGGAGCTACCCTTATGTGAGGGAGAGGAAGCATGCAACGGAAACATGGTAAAATTACTCCAAGGAAGCACCAGAAATTTCCCCTGGTCTTTTCATACACTGGGCCAGTAGCTAGTGGCACTCCTTAACATTCTGGTACCTTTAAGAATAGCTGTCAGTAGTCCAGATCCAAATACTTGCCCAAATCTTTCCACTGTTCGGTCTGGATTGTTCTTAATTCCCAGCCAAAAACTGCATTATGGGATTTAGCTGGAAAATTAGAAAAAAAAATTAAAATTTTATGATCAATGTGTGGCAAAATTTAGACCTCGATTGTTGCAAATTAATTGATTTTAAACCGAATTTAATTAATTAACTAACCATGCAAACGAGTCTAAGTTAGGAAAAAATAAATTAAACTAGTGCAAGAGATAACAATAAATTAAAAAACAAATGCAAGAAATAAATAACACGGCATATGGTTATATGTGAAAAACTAATAACAACACCCAGTGAAAAATTAAAAAAAAAAGTTGTGCATAAGCTGATCTAGAGTAAATTGCATTAGATCAGAACCGAGAGCTCGTTTAGAATGCACTTATAAACCAATTTATTACTTATTTTTTCTACTATTTATGAATCTCATGTGAATTACCTTACTATTTATTTTATTTAACTTTATCTTTTATTTATTGTACTTTTAGCAAAAAATTAGATAAATATTTTCTAAAAGGGACACTGATTTTGAAGTTCTCAATTAATTAAATTGCATGCATTGAGATTCCAAAAACATCATTTTCTTCAATAGTTCTTGGGTCTTCATCTTGGACCAAAAATATATATCATAGACTCAACTGTTTTTTCATGGTTTACCAACATTCAATCTATTAAACCTAACACAATTAATGTATACGTAAAGATTCATATTAAATTGATATTATATTTAATTAATAATCTTCAATTTACTTTTTTTTTTAAACTTTGGACTCTGTGAGTGTTGTCTCATTACTCAATATCATAACAAATGAGTTAAACTTATAGTTTAAAATTAATAAGTTTTATAATATATATATATATATTATAAAATTATTTTGAGTGTATTGTAATTAGTGAATAATAAAAATGGCGTTGGGATGAAAGTGATGCTACCCTATTATAAAAATTCCATTGCATTTTTTCACACATGCCAATTCTGTAATAACCTCATCTCTCCTAAATATCCCATCAGCAGAAAGGTGACTTGTAATGGTGCACTGAAACATTGTAGGGGCTACCTTGTTCATGTAAGCCGTAGCACCGAGCAATATTAAAGATATCAGATTCCAGATTTTCCTTTGTCAAATCATAAGCACATGTGTGGCTATATATATGTAGTACACAGAAAACAATTGGAAAATTATTGTTGAGCTTTACATAGTTTTCTTCCTCTATCTATCTCTCTCTCTCTATATATATATATATATATATATATATATGGACTTCAGCAAACGACAAAGGCATAGGAAAATTTTACATTTTAATACCTCTCCTCATAAGTCATAATTAAGGCCCCGACCCGAACCTCCTCAAAATCCTCAGTGCAATAGCCAAAGATTCACTTAAAGAGCTGAAAGTTATGTTTTTGGCGTGGGTTTGAAATAATGATGCATACAGTACTGTCGGTAACACTTTTTCTTGTAAAAGATCTTGTGCTAAAATTCAAGACAAACATAACTGACGACTATTATGCCATTAACGATATAAATTGTATTTCATTTGGTTAAAGATTTGTCGGTCTGTTTAGATATTGAATTGAATAAATGAAATATTTCTTATTATAATAATAATTTAGTTGATTAAATGAACTCTTACAATTGTAAATGACGTCTCAAAATATATGTTTTTAAATATATATATATACACACGTGTGTTTTCCGAAGGTGGGTGCAGTAAAAAAATCATCATAAAATGAAAACATATATTGAAAATTAAACACAAAAGAGTCCAATACATTTTCTTGTCATTCCGTTGTGTTAATGGCTTAATACTGCTACGCCACCGTCACTGCCACTATCATTGTTGCCTCTCTCCTATCTTCTCCACCACCAATACATGCAATATTGTTAGAGTTGCCACTGTTTATTTTATAATGGTTTGTTATTATTTTATATTAGTGTAGGATTAATATTATTGTAATCTAGTCACATATCACTTTAATATAAATGTGTTATGGTGAGAGACAGAATGATTAAGCCTAAGAAATTTTCCTAATTTCTCTTTATTATTCTTCATATATCCCTTAACCCTAAAAACTTTTTTTTTTATTTTTTATTTTTTATTTATTATTATTTTTTTTTTTAAACTTGGTATCATAGCAATCTGATTGAACCCTAGAATATGCGGAAGTAATTTGGAGATCACCATCAAATAATAAGGGTATGCCGATGTTAGCATATGTTCCATGATATCATCGTGATGTTAGGCAGGACCTACGGAGCCAAGAATTGGAATTAGGGAGGCGGCTTCGCACTATCTTTGGACTCTAGCTTTGCTGTTTAGCTGCTTCAGGTTTTTATTTTTTGAAGTGCCTTTGATGCGTATTGCTGGATAAGGACAAAATTATTTTGTTTAAATTTTTTTAAAGGGTCAGGTTGTTTGTTTTGGGTAAAGTTGTTTAATTGAGCTTAATATATATATATATATATATATTTTTTTTTTTGCTATTGGTAATTTTTGTTGATGGGTTAATTTTTCTGGGCTTGCATATTTTGTTTTAAACTTTAGATCTATAAATTTTTTATACCCTTTAAAAGGAGGAAAATGCTAGAGTTAAATTTTTTTTTATAAATTGGTTGATATGGTTAATGGTTATTGTTATGTAAAAAAATGATGTAAGTGGTGGGCCTAGATGCAAACCAATAAAAATTTGCTACCTCAACAATTTATAAAAATATTGTAGAAAACTTTTGAGGTTGTAGCATTACTCTCAAAAAAATTAAAGATATTGTTAAGAGAGCAAAATGTAATTTTATAATATAAAATTGCTAAAATTAATACATACACACACCCAAAAAACCCCATTGTCCAAGGGTGACTCCGTCCCTAATTAAAAGGTGAATTTAATTTAAAAATAAAAAAATAAAACCTTTTAAGGCTATTTGCAGTGAGTTTTCTGTTTTACAATGATTTTTTAAATTACCAACTTGGTTTTTATATATTTATTTTGGAGCCTTTTAGCTAAGGACAAAGTTTAGATACAAAATTAGGTGTAACCTAAGGTCACAACCTTCCTCAATATCTTTTTATTAGAGATAAATTTTGACAAATCAACCATTGTATTACATTTTCTTCTTATATCCTCCATGCTTACAAAATTTCAAAAAAATTAAATATTAATAGTTATGTCATCAATGAATTGTTTAAATCGCATGTTTTTGTAGTTTAAAATTATGTATAAAATATAAATTTATAGATCATATAGTAAACATTAATATCCGATTGATACAAAATTTGACATGTGTACTAAGAGCGTAAAGAACATGTAATCCAACAATTAGATTTTCAAAATATATAGTAATGTTAATTTTTGTAAAGGAAGTTGTAGCCTTAGACTACAACCAATTTAGCTAATTCAGTCGATTGGATTAATCCCATAAATGCCAAATGAGACTTAGAAGGACTAGATTGATTGTTGTTTGCTGATTTGTGGAAGATTTTTGCTTTATTTTGTGATTTTGAGCTGATTGAAGATATGCAAGAGCGAGACTATTGTTTGACATGTGGGATTTCTTTTATGGTTTGGTAATGTGATTAGGTTGACTGGTTGTTAATTCACCAAATTTAGATAAATTGTATTTGATCTAATTGAACAAAAATTGACTGTCATGATATGTCTCAATCAATTTCCTAGAAAAAAAAATGGTCTAAATTATTTAGCTTTGGCACATGCTATGAAAACCTTTCTTTGTTGGTAAAAAAATAATTTTCCCATAAAAAAATTTTTTTTTTTTGAAATATTTGAAAAATATTCCTCATAATATGGGAGATTCAGCTTATGAGAAATGGATGAGTGGGGATTTTGTTATTATGGGATGATTGTGGCATAGTATGGATTATTCATTTCCGGGTCGAAATTCTAAGAAAACTTTAACACGTTTATTTAATTATTTACTTAACTTTTAGATAAGAGGTACACAACATATATTATGTATTAAAGTGGAAACTCAATCAAGAATACAATTTAAAAATTGGCAAAAAAATAAGAATCACCGTTAGTATTATTCAACTAAGGTAAGAATTTTAATATGTGTCTAATTATAGTTATGTTTAAATGCATCAATGTGTATGCATGTGATTACAAACTAGTCTTTTTAAATACTAGTGTTTGAGATATATGCGAATTTGTGGATACTCAAGTCAAAAGAGGAAGGGCCCAAAATATCCTTTTGGAATTCAATGAATTCCTCTTGGCTTACGTGATGAAATTAATAATTGATAGGTGAGTGGAGCCACCAAAAGAGAAAGGGCTACTATCAGGATAGTGTCGCTAGAGTGAGCCGTCATGGATGTTAGCTGCGGAGCGTAGTGATATGTTATGATCCTAGTATCCTACATGAATTAAGTATAGGTTTAACCATATGTTTATAAGCTCTTGAATACCCTCCCCTTGCAGCCAGTTTTCAATGGTGAGTTCTACCCATGGGTTCCTAACAATAAAAAAGGAAGGAAAAATTACAATTTTTATTAATAAAAATTACAAATACTATATTACTTTTTATTAGAATGATCGAAATTTAGTCGCACTAAAAAAAAATCTCAAAATTTGAGATTAGAGTTATATATATAGTAAGATCATTAGCAAAATCTTAGAAAGAGCAACTGGGTTGCTAGAGTTTATCAGGGAAGAGAATTGTGAAAATAAAACAATAAAAGGGAAGAGAAAGATATGAGAGAAATAAGGTGAGTGGGAAAGTGAGGTAGAATTTTGCAATATGATCGACTATATATATATATATAGAGGTGGGTAGGTTAGAAATATCTCAACATGATATTCAACCCGACCAGCAAATTTGGTTGTCTAATTAGCCCAACCCGACTCACCTCACTTCATGGATCCGCACACATTGGGTTGGGACGATGTAAGTCGGTGGCGCATTGGCAGGCTAGATGTTTTTTTTGCACAATTCTAATTAAAAGAATGTCATTCTTTTCTCTTTCTCATTGTACAAAATGATCTTCAATAAATTAAGTCTATTATCGTTTCCTCTAAAAAAATAGAAATAAAATAAATTTTTCTTCATACTTATATTGAATTGTTATGGGTTGTACATTACACCAGCCAAGGCACGTGAGAATGTTGACGTGGTTGGATCCAAACCCTACACATGGAATAGCTGTGAGCAAAGAAAGGGAAACGTTGGTTAAAGAAGGGGATCTTTGGCTCGTGCCAATGGCGTGACCACCTTGGAGAAGAGTGAGATTTGCACTTGACATGGACACCCAATGTTGGGAAATTAAGACTCTGGTTGATAGAATTAACAAGTTTTAAACCCAAGTTGTTAATTAGATTTATTATGAATAAATCTTGTTAAAACAAACTAACATCAATATCATGTCAAAATCATGCACAACACAAAATTAAATAAGACAAGATATGATGACCCAGGAAAACTAATGAAACAAACTAGTTTCACAGTAAAAAACCTGGGGGGGAAACCTTCCCGAAAAGTAATTCACTATAGCAAAGAGAAGTTTCAGATCTAGTACAAAACTTTTGTCCCTAGACTCTACAATCTCCATAGATAAACTTATAGCAGAAACCTTCTACCGCTTCAGAACCTCTGAATTCTTCAATATATGAACGCCACCCTTTTTGCACGGATTCTAGTATGTGACTAACTCCTTTGCACGAATTCCAATACGTGACTCACTCACCAACTTGAAGAAGATGTTGGTTGCAAAGTTCTTCACTTCATCAACAATGAAGATTAAGAAGCACTTGGTTACAAAACCCTAAGGTGCAAAGACACAGTAGCTTCTTTCAGAGAGAATAAGGTATCGGTCACCTTTTGCATATGTTCTCCTTGTATTCTCTTATGTGACGACTTCTAAAATAAGCCTTATATATGTCTAGGGTTGTGAGAAAAGAAACACTACACAAATACATAAGTATGGGCCAAAAATCAAATCTGAAAATCCGAATTTCCGTAACCTCGATAGATAGTATCTATCGAGCCTCATTAAACTTCGATATATAGCTATCTATCGAGCAGCTGTCGAGCTATCTGTCTGCAGGTGTCGAGCTATCTGTCCAACTTTAGTGAACAACTTTTCTTCACTTGTTTCTTGGTCTAATCTTCATGGCTTTAATACTAGACTTGAACAACATGTTTTTTGAAGTATTAAACATATCCTAGATCTATCCAAATACAAGTAAGATGCGTTTTGTCAAAAGATTAGCCAATTACACAAAATATGTCCTTAACACCTAGCACTTGTACAAAAGGGAGATAGCGACCCCCTATGGTCAGATGCTATAGAACACTCCTTATTGGCTGATTTTGTGCTAGACTATTGTTGAGGACACGTGCATCACTCCTAGCCTCCCTGATGTCATTTTTCTTGTCTATGGTTTGCTCCCTACGTAGTAGCAAAGCCACCATTTGTTCCACTACCTTGACATTAGCATGTTTTTTCTCTCCTCTAACCATAGTATAGTACAATAGCTATTTTAGGGTTTGAAATGGGCGAATAAGGGTTTGCACATGTCTTAATGTACCTCACAACATTCCTCATACTATAAGAGGAACATGTTGCTAAATAATTAGGGTAAGGACCTAAAGAAAACAAGAGAAAGAGCAGAAAGTTTGGGTAGGAAAGTGAGGTAGAGAGAAAAAAGGCTTTCTTTGGGAAAGAACGTCACCACTATACAAAACCTTCGTTTTTCACATAATAGAGAGCTCTAAAGAGTGAGGGACATTCTTCCCTTACTCACCTGTGGTTTTTTCATCCATTTCAAAAGGTTTTCCATGTATTTTCCAATGTGTTCTTTACTTTCCATGTTATGCTTTCCATTTCTCTCGACATTAAAGTGTTAAAGCTTCATTTTTTATTTTTCTTAAGCTTTTTCACTTAAATGTACAGTTAGATGCCATCACCCATTCTCTCACATAATTTTGATAATCTAACTTGCACGTACATGGGTTATCAATTAATTAAATTCTAAATATGCATTAACAACTAAATTAACCAACTTTAAAATATTATGAAAATCAATGTGCATTTTCATCAACATGAAAGTAAGTACGTGTTTGAATTGATATATAATTGAATTTTGCTCTTTCATTACTAAATTGAGAGAGAGAGAGAGAGTGTGTGTGTGTGTGTATGTATATAGAGTTAACAAGAAAGGAAGTAATTATAGAAGACACTCACGGGTTTTTCTCTTTTTTTTTTTTTTTTTTGGCAAACGAGAGTATCTAGACATTTTCAAATATTTGACTATTCTCTTTGGTATGTGTAGTCTCCCCAGTTTCAATCCTAGAATCTCATGAATATCATGAGACTTAAAAAATCACTAGCCATGAGACTTTCGGAATCACTACTAAGTACTAGCACCCCAGCCAATAGCCATCTCTCTCTCTCTCTCTCTCTCTCTCTCTCTCTCTCTCTCTCTCTCTCTCTCTCTCTCTCTCTCTCTCTCTCTCTCTCTCGTATGGCATATGTCTAATAATCCAATAATATTCCAAAAAGTCAGAGAAGTGGCCGACTGGCCGTGGAATATTACTATTTATCCATGTTTGGTGGCTAATACGGGGCTACAACAACTACAACTTACAAGCTTATCGACTTGAAGAAAAGAAAATGTCAAACGGTAAGTACAAAGAAAAGGATCGTATATTCCAAGTATGTTGTTATTATTTGCAGCTTTCGCTTGGCTAAATATACTCATTAAAAACATACTCAATAAACAAAATCTGAAAGTGATTCAAAAACAGAAAAATACGACACACAAAAAGATCTCAAATCCTTTTGGAGATATAGTAAGAGAATTTTTTTTTTTCTTTAGAAACCCTACCTCATGGAATGAATTAGATGAGTTTATATAGACTGATCCCAAGAAACTTTTTCTCTCCCAATATTCTTTAATAGAAGTGTATGTTTTTAATGGATTGTTACCTGTTTTATTGCATATCTAGTATTGTAAAAACAACAAAAACCCCAAAACAAATCAATTTATAATCCGGTTGATTTAACTGTCAGTTCAAACAGTTCTGAAAGCTATGCAACATTTATCCAGTGACCTTTGTTTCTAGTATTAATTTACCTCACCAACTTATATGGTAGATCCGGCAAGTAATCAATTAATTAGTGAGGGACATGGTTCATGAAAATCAAAGCTAAATTGGCACCCAAAAAAAGAAAATCAAAGCAATTCAATTCATAGTAAAATCATAGGTGTCGTAAACTGCAAGAGCAATTAACGTGTGGTGCTGGATCATAAATATCGAATTACAAGAAATAGATGAAGTGATCATGGACATATTACATATCCGATTACTGATCTCAGTTATTTTAGAGCTATAGCAAGAAGCTATAGTGATTTGATGGTAATTATTTCAATTAAGATCACACGTATATATATAGGTGTTAGATACATCATAGGAGAAGATCAACTAAAAGTAAACTAAACATAAGAAAACTTAATTTGGATAATTTACAGGAATTAGAAACCTACCTACCTAGAGTAAGATTTCATACACTAGTACATCTTCTCTTAACAGCATGAGACGTAACCCTAGGAGATTTGAAGCTTGATTGAAAGAAAGACTCCAACTCTTCACGCCTTGTGTTTTCAAAGAATTTCAGGTCTGTCCATTTCCTCTTGTGCACAGATACTCTTGCTGGTTTTCGCGGTGTGGGTGGGCAGCTCTGTGTGGCTGGAATTTTGTGATCAGGAGAAGTTGGTGTTCTACACCCTTCTTCATCATCATCATCATCTACTTGTTTTGGAACTTGAAGTTGTGGAGGTTTTGGTAGATTTTTCTGGGAGATCATATGATCCTTGGACATGGTGGAGAAGAGTTTTGGGAGCTAGAAATAGAAGAACTTGGAATTCACAAAAAACTAGGTGTGAGAGAGAAGAGATGTTGACAATTTGTAGTTTTTTTTTTCCAATTTTCTAAGCTTATCTTTTTAATTAAAAAATAAATACTTATACCGTCGTTCCCACTTTCTCATTCTTCCTTTATTCTACCATCTACTCGGCTGCTGTTTTACTATCTTTCCTTCATTTGGAAGATACAACCGTGACAAAACAAACGGTCCTCCTAATAAGTCATGACAATGCACTAGTACAGTGAAAAGTATCATTGATTTACGAAGTTAAAAGAAAACCACCCAATTAGACTATATTATATACGTGTCTCTGTGGAATTACTCTAAGAAGTACCGATTTACAGGAAGATCTTTAGTGGTAGAACTTTTGCGATATAAAGTTTTAGGTTAAAATATTATTTTGGTTCTAAATTTTACTAAAAGTTTGCTTTTCGTTTTTAAACTTAAATTTTTTTATTTTTTTCATCCCTAAACTTTGTAAAGAGTTTTTTTGAATAGCATAGAGACAAACATAAGGATGAAAAAAAGAACTTTTTCATTAGTTTAGGGATGAAAAACAAACTTTTAATAAAATTTAAAAACATAAATAAAACATTTTCAATAGTTTAAGGACGAAATATGAATTTTTCAATAATTTAGGAATGCAAAATGAACTTTTTAAAGTTTAGGGACAAAAATAGTATAAAAAGCTCTTTATTTTATTTTATTTTTATTTTTTCTTATGAGAATTTAGCATTTAGAGTGTTTGAAAAATTATATTAAATAATACTTTAAATTCTGAATTTATAAACCCTGAATAGTTAATTTTAAGTTATTATAATTATTTTTTTAAACAAAAAAAAAACTCTAAATTTCAATATTAGTCTTAATTAAAGCTAAAAACAACTTTAAAGAGACTCCTTTTTAAGTTCTTTAGCAAAAAATTGAGAACCTAAAAGAGCTTTAAAACTCTAAAAGCACTTTTGCATCTTTAAAAGTAGAACCAGATGAACTTATATCTTTTACTCTTGCAAGAAATAGCAGCCCGTTAGCATTTATTTGGAAATTGAAATGCAATTTTTGTGTTAAATTTACTATGTGTGTGTCTCTTTCTCTTAGGTAGTTTTATACAATATTTTGGGAGAGTACAGTAATATCGTACGGCTTCATCTCACATGATATATTGAGTTTCACTAATTCAATTCATAGTAGAATCTACCATTTACATAAAAATAGGGAATACAACATTATTATACTCCAAAAATGTTGTATAATTTTTGCTTTTACTTTTGATTTTAGTAGGGAAATTGGACTTATCGAGAGTTATGTTGGTCATCAAGACCATGTCAAGCTACACCACGTGTAAAAAGTAGAATTTTTTTTTTTTTCAGGTGGGGCCCAAGGGGGGCCGGGCCCCTGGGTCCCATTTTTTTTAGATATTATATATTTTACTTTTATAGTTAGGCTCCTTCCAAAACCTGAGGCTTTCTTTATCTTCAATAAGTCTAACTAGGCTCACCCAAATAGCAATTATCCAATCAAAAAACTTAATGAAAACAATAAAAACATTCAAAATGGTGATTGTATTTTAGCAAAAAAAAAAACTATTTTACCACTAAAGAACTAAAAAATCATGTGTTACTAGAGAAGTTAAAGCTAAATTTTTGGAAACTACAGTAAACTAGTATAAATATTAGTTGACTGTAGCAAGTTGTTAAAAATAAAATACAATATTTTATTAAGATTATATTTCTTCATTTAATTAAAAAACTCAAATTCTCTCACTTCCTTTATTATTTTATTGAGTTGTTTATATTATTTCAAATGAAGTGATAAAAAAAAAATAGAACATCTGGTATTGGTTGTATTATAAAGTGAGGTGGTAAAATAGGTAAAGTAATTTTTGAGGTGCTAAAAGTTAAAAATTTTTAGCACCACCACTGTGAATGCTCTAACTTCAACAACAAAAAATAAAAAAATAAAAAAAATAAAAAAATCCTAGTAAGCTTAATATTAAAAAAAACATTATTTTGTTATTGTTTTTGTCTTTGTTAGTAAATAATTGTATTTTAATGTATTTAGAAATAACGTTTTTAAGTATTTATAATTTTTTAATATTATATGGATGCTTATTTAGATTCATTTGTTTTTATTTTTTTATACTCTAGCCCCCGCTAGCTTAAAATCCTGGGTCCATCCCTGGTATAAAGTCATAATAACGGCATATTAAAACGATATTTGGTTCCAAATATGCAAGAGCTATGGTTGTGATAGCATAGGTCTAAGCTCATGTTATCCTTGACCTTATCTGATCATAATATTTGTTAGATGAGTTCACACTTCACAGTACGTAGCTGTACCCAGGTTATCTAAGCCTAGAGCATCCCATGAATACAATCAATGGTCCCTATTTGTTCTCTCCTCTTCGTTTGTCATATCTGAACTCTCTCTTTCTTTCTTGTCTGCTTCTATAAAACAGACTTAGCGGCATTGGATACCTTTTTGGACACAGCAAAAATAATTCTGAACTTGATGGAGACATAGAATCTCCCTAGCAAATATCCCACACAACAATGTCGTATTTCTGCCCCCCTTACAAACCAATCATACCCGAACGGCTGCTATGGGCTTTAACGTAAGGGAAATGTTAAGATGCAGTATAAAAAGATGAATTATGGTAGGATCTAGCTAATAAAAAATTGGTATGAATTGATAAGAAAGACTGAAAATACTGAAATAATAAGCTGAACTAAAAAAGATAGCACCACTAACTCCACACCTTTTCTCAAAAAAAAAAAAAAAAAAAAAAAAAAAAAAAACTCCACACCTTATAAAGCTGATCAAAATCTGATAAAACAGTTTTTCAGTGTCCTTTAACACTACCCTTAATGTAATTAGAATTGATTCTAGCTAGCTAGCACTTAAAAAAAATAACAAAACCTAGCAAAGTATAATAATTTTTCTTTTTTGCTGAATTAGAAAAGTATAATAAATTGGTTGGTATGTAGAAATTTCTAACATGTACAGTTTTGGTCCATTGTGGAAAATCAAGAAATTCCAAGGAATGAAGCTGCCGGGCCGGTGAAACAGGACGAACCAACTGTACGCACCAATATTGTTCAGCAGTTTCCTTTATCTCTTTATAATTTCACAATTTCAACTACCTTCTAATAAAACTACGGACTACAGGTACCCATTACCCAATATAGACAGATTTATCAGATTTTTTACAGTGAATGATCCCCAAATATTGAGACTGTTGGTGAAGGTTCCTAAAGTAAAGTTAATACATTCAGGTACCAACTACTTTTCTGTGTAAAATCCAAATGTAGCTCAATGGCTTGGAGGGTCACTTATTTGGTTAGTTGTCGAGTATGAAGTATGCATGCCGTAAAGTTGTAATTTACAACTATGTATTTTGTTGGCTTTAATTCCGTATCAAATTTGATTGTAATTCTGTTCAATCTTTTGTACCCTGTATTTCATGTGGGATTTATTTGTAAGGGTTGTGTGAGAGAGAGTGTGTGAAGACTCAAGGCAAATTGAAGACTGAAGTGTTTTCACAGGTAGCTCGCGAGTAAGCATCCCACGAAGTGATGCATGTGTCCTGCACATGACTGGAATGCGAAGAGTTAGGATAGGATGAAGACAACTGTGTTTCGTGAGTGTCTCACGGGTTAAGCCCTCCCGCGAGATACCCACGAAACATTCTATTTTGCCAAACTGTCATTTTTGATACACACTTTCTGTACTTAAACTATATATACCCACAGATGTTGAGGAGTGCTTCTGAGAGAAAACTCTAGCCATAAACCTTGAGAGTTAGAGATTGTTATACTCATAATTCTCTACACAATTGCTTGTGGATTTTCCTCAACTTTTACTTCTCCATTTCCATACCATTGATAGGTTGATAGCCCAAACACTTACCACACCCTTTCAAAGTATTTAGTGAGGTTTTGGTGCTGTTGGGAAGCATTGGAAGAAACCAGGCTTTGGCGGATGCAATCGGGTGTATTGCGGGATCCGGAGAACTAGACAAGACACGGTTCCAAGAAATCTTGTTGGAGTAGGAGCTTGGAGGGTTTAGGTGCATCGGATAGATTAGGCTTGGAGGGTCTCTTGCTAACCCATATATCCCAACTGATTGTCTAGTGGATCGATTACCGCTTGGAGGGCAGCGAAGGGGTTTTACACTAAATACTTCAGTTTCCTCTTCGATAACACATCGGCGTGTTATCTTGTGTTTGCATTCTTCTTCCCTACTCTTTTAGCTTTCATATTACTGCTATGTTATATTGAATATGCCTTAGAGTAGTTTATTTGTTTATCCGCTCTCATTTACTCTATTCCGCACTTAGTATAAGTTAGAGTAAAATAAATTGAGCTGTAATTTTTTAATTTGGGGGTCTAAACAGCTCTTGTGTTTTAACACATTTTTGAGCTTTCAATTGGTATTAGAGCAGGTACACTTGTTGTGGTTTTGTTACCTGAGTGTGATCCTAAACCCCTTGGCTTGCTATGGATAGTGTTATGGCAAAGGCCAACATGAAGCATAGTAAAAGTGTTTGTGATTAGGGCTGTACACGATGCGGTGCGGTCAGTTATGGGGGGAATTTTTGCACCGCACCTATTGGGTGTGGTTTCCCTCATGCCTGACCACACCTCACATGTAAAGGGGCTGAAACCGGTCTACTCCAGTTTCGGTTCACCCTAACGATGCGGTGCAAAAATAAAACAAATATATAAATTAAAAATAAAAAATAAAACAAATCAATCCTTAAACAAGCCACACAGAATTATCAAACAACCCAAATATTCAAAAAAAAACAAAAAACAAAAAACATGTTCTATATATATATATATATATATATATCTAATTTCCACACAAAATTTTCAAACAAATTCCCAATATTTATAGAAGCATGGCAAGGAGCCAAGGAGAGGTAGCCTAGGTATTGAGCATTATACAAATTCACATACCTGTTATTGAGCATCAAAACATACTCTAGAAATTTCTATATAACAGCCATGACAAAGGAGAGAAGAGAGAGGAAAGCTTGGAGAACATTGCCATCAAGCTGTAGAAGACATTGTTGGTGAGTGGTGGCGAGCGGCGGAGGTAGGTGGAAGATGTAGAGAGAGAGAAAAGGCGGATGAGAGGTCTGCGTCTAACTAAAGATTTTTCAAATTTAGCCTAACCTCTAAATAAAACGACGTCGTTCTTGGTGTTCCTTTTTAAAAAAAAAAAAAATTCTAACACTAAAACGACGCCGTTTTGAACCTAATAGTAAAATTTTAAAATGGTTCCTAAACAACATTGTTTTGAATCAGATTTAAAAAAAAAAAAAAAAAAATTTAATGAAATGGCATCGTTTCTAACTAAATTAACCTAAACCCTATTTTTCCTTCTTCTTCCTTTGCTTCTTTCAGTTTCACGCCTCTCTCAGTTTCACACCAAACTAGTACTCTCTCTCTCTCCCTCTCAATTTCTTTTATTTTAAAACTAATGAATGATTATATATTATATATGTATAAGTTAAAAAATATATATATATATATATATATATATCGGTTCGGATTGGTTTCTCTTCGGTTTGCAAATCTTGTTGCTGACCACCGCACCAACCGACTTCGGTAACGGAAAAAGCCTACCGATCATCACGCTGAGAACCTTCGATGGAGCTTTTAGCGGTCGGATCGGCGCGGTTTCAGGCGATTTTGTTCGCGTCGGTGAATTCTTGAATAGGCCTATTTGTGATAATGACTCAATGAGCATATTTGAGATTGTCCTAGTAATAAGCTTTTAGAGTTATTCAAATCAAAGAAACATGCTAGAATCTTTATACACATGCTAAAATCATTAGTTCATAGGAATCATGATATTCATAATAGCTTGTGTAAGTCGAATTCCTTAATTGATAAATATAAGAGAAGGAATAGACATTTGTGTGATAAACTTGATGGTTTGAAAAGAAAGCTTCACTTATCTATGAATGAAGTTAAGAAAGATGAGTCTTGCTTTGATGGTCAAGAATGCCTATCTCATGCTTGTCTTTTTGTTCATACCGCATTGAAAGTGTTTAATTCATGTTTGTGGTATCTTGACAGCGGTTGTTCAAGGCATATGATTGGAGATAAATCTTTGTTCAAAACTCTTAAAGAGAAGGAAGATAGTTTGTGACATTTAGAGATGGTAGCCACTCCCAAGTCTTGGAAAGGGAACTGTTGATATTTCGAGATTGCCCTTATTGACTGATGTGTTGTACATTAAAGGGTTGAAAGTGAATTTGCTGAGCATCACTCAAATATGCGATGAAGACTTCTTAGTCCAATTTTCAAAGAAAGGATGTCTAATCCTAAATGAAGAAGGTGTTCAAGTTTTGAAGGGACTTAGGACCACCGACAATTGTTATAGGGTTATTCCCAAACCAAGCATAGCATGTCGAAGTGCTTGAGTGGACCTTTTGGAGTTATGGCATCAATGATTTGGGCATGCAAATTACAAGCAAGTGGCAAAAGTCTCAAAGCTTGAAGCAGGGGTTGGTTTACCAAAGTTTGGAAAAATTGAGAAGAATGTTTGTGGTCCATGTCAAATGGGAAAACAAACAAAGTCAGCCCATCCTAAATTAAATGTAGTTGCTACTTTACGTAATGGGTCCAATGAGAACTGAAAGCATGGGCGGAAAGCGCTACATTATGGTGGTAGTTAATGATTTCTCAAAGTACTCTTGGGTAGAATTTCTTAGAGAGAAGTCAGAAGCATGTGATAAGATGGAAAGGTTATGCAAGAGGCTACAAAATGAAAAGGGAGTTCCCATAGTCAAAATCAGAAGTGATCATGGGAAGGAATTTGAAAATGCAAAATTTGAAACTTTTTGCAATGAGCACGGTATCAAGAAGGAATTTTCAGCTCCAAAGACTTCACAACAGAATGAGGTGGTTGAAAGGAAGAACCGGGTGATCCAAGAGATAGCAAGAGTCATGTTACTCAACAAAAACATTCCACAGAAGTTTTGGGCTAAAGCAGTGAATACTTCATGTCACATTGGGAATAGAATTTTCTTCCGCGCAGGCACAAAAAGGACATCATATGAAATTTGGAGAGAAAAGAAGCCGAAGGTGAAATATTTCCGAATATTTGGAAGTAAGTGTTACATTCTAAATGATAGGGAGAATATTGGAAAATTTGATGCTAAAAGTGATGAAGGGATATTCCTAGGATACTCCACAAATAGCCGAGTATATAGAGTGTACAATAAGCGCACTAAGACGGTGATGGAATCAATAAATGTGGTCATAGATGACACCATCTCAAAAAAGGATATTGATGATGATGGTGAAGGACTGAACCTTAAGAAGAATGAGGGTGATGATAATATGTCTCAAGGTGATGATACTGAGAAAGAATCACCGGAAAATGAGTCTACACCTCCTATATCAAGAAGGGAGACTAGATTAACACAAGGATCTTCAAGTCCACTCACTCCTCTGGAAGTCCAACCTCCAATCTTTCGTGATAAGGAACCTTCCACTTCCAAGAGACCATCGTCAAGAGTAACTCTCAATCATCCCATAAGTAATATCATTGGTGATTTAAATGAGGGACTTCGTTTGAGAAGAGGATCGAGCTATAGTGTGAATCATGTGACGTACAATTGTTATCTTGCTCAATTTGAACCCAAGAAAGTAGAGGAAGCTTTAAAAGATGAGAATTGGGTAGAGTCCATGCACCAAGAGTTACATCAATTTGTTAGAAATGATGTATGGGAGTTGGTTCCAAGTCCCAAGGATACACATGTTATCGAAACCAAGTGGATTTTCAAGAACAAGACCGATGAAAATGGTGAAGTTGTCCGAAACAAGTCTAGATTGGTGGCTCAAGGATATACTCAAGTTGAAGGCATAGACTTTGATGAGTCATTTGCTCCAGTAGCAAGACTAGAGTCAATCCGAATTCTTCTCTCCATAGCGTGTATTATGAACTTCAAACTATACCAAATGGATGTGAAGAGTGCCTTCTTGAACTGTTTTCTAAACAAAGAAGTGTTTGTTGAGCAACCAAAGGGGTTTCAAGACCCTCACTTTCCGAATCATGTGCAAAGGTTGAAGAAAGCATTATATGGGCTGAAGCAAGCACTAAGAGCTTGGTATGATCACCTCACCACATATCTATTGGATCATAGTTTCAAGAGAGGTCAAGCTTATCGAACATTGTTTGTTAAAAGAGATGAGAAATCTCTCCTTGTCGCTTAAGTGTATGTGGATGACATTGTTTTTGGATCCACAATCGATCACATAGCTTAAAAATTTTCGGAAGAAATGAAAATGGAATCTGAGATGAGCATGGTGGGAGAGTTAAACTACTTCCTAGGATTTCAAGTGAAACAACGGAAAGATGGGATATTCATTTCTCAAGAGAAATATGCCAAAAATCTTGTCAAAAGATTAAGTCTAGACTTTAAGAAACATACTTCCACTCCCATGAGTTCCTCAGCAAAACTGAGCTTTGATGCAGCCGATGTGGACATAGACCCAACACTCTATCGAAGCATGATTGGCAGTCTTCTCTATCTCACTGCAAGTAGACCGGACATCGCTTTTAGTGTGGAGGTATGTGCACGATTTCAGGCAGCTCTAAAGGAGTCCCACTTGACGGCAGTCAAGCAAATTATTCGCTATATCAATGAAACATCTGATTATGGAATTTGGTATTCAAGAGACTTAAATGAGTGCTTGGCTGGATATTCAGATGCTGACTGGGCTGGGTGCATTGATGATAGGAAAAGCACTTCCGGTGGTTGTTTCTATTTTGGAAATAACTTGGTCTCTTGGATGAGCAAAAAGTAAAATCCAGTCTCTCTTTCAACGATTGAAGCTGAATATATTGCAGTGGGGAGTTGTTGTGCACAACTATTATAGATGAGGAAGCTCTTACATGATTATGGGATTACTTAAGGCACTATATGTGTGTTTTGTGATAACACTAGTGCCATAAACTTGACAAAAAATCTAGTTCAATACTCGAAATCAAAGTATATCGAGATCCAGTATCACTTCATTCGAGACTTGGTGGAGGAAAAGATTGTGTGTCCAGAGTTTATCAACATTGACAACCGAAAGGTAGACATATTCATGAAACCTCTTGATGGTCCGAGGTTTGAATTCTTGCGTAAGACCATTGGTGTCGGTATCATTCCTTGAACTCTATCTCTTATGTGACCTCATTTTGTTCGTTATTGCATACTTGCTTTAGAGGTATCACATGTTTAGTTAGTTGATGTCATGTTTCTTTTACAAGTTTTGTTTTGCACTTGTTGTTTTGTTGATCTTACTTTACTTGATTTGTTATTTAGTGTGTTCAAAAATTCAAAAACTCATAAAAATTGAAAAATCTCCAAAAAGTTTGATCGCTTGTGTTGTGTATATCACATATGAGTTTGGCCTAGTACCTTCGTACTAATGGTGTAATGCATTTACGAGCTTAGCTTGTTATGTATGCACATATATCTTTGTGGGAGAAATCTTGAAAACTATGTGTGATTGTTGAAAAATAGATCTTCAAGCTTGTTATGAGTGATTGGTCAATGGTCTTGATGGTCTTGATACTTGTATAAACTTGTGCCTATATATCTTCCCACCTTTATTTTTATGTTTTTGCAATAGAGCTCACCAAATGTTAATCTCAAAATGAAAAAGAAATTATGAGCTGCAAAAACCGTCGCACATATTAGTATTTGACTAGGAAAAAGGGAAAGCGACATTTTAAAATTGAAATGTATGGTGCTTAAAAAGCCAAAGACTAACTCTCAATATTAAAATATAAAAAATTTCAAGCACCAATCTCAAAAAGAGATGTATTTGTTCAAAAAATGATCAAATGTTATGATTTATGCAGAAGCCAAATGAAAAACTTCTAAGATTTGTAATCATTTTCTTGTGGGAGGTCATATATGCTCATTTCTATAATTAAGATAGTCCACTTGACTTAGTATTAGTTGTGTATGACCTAATTGAATTGATCATTAAAACTTCACTCTGGTCTAAGGACTATTCCACATTTAATACTCACCCACAACACACAAGACTTAGTTCAATTCTTGCTTATCTCATTTGTGTGATTGTACATGTTCAAATGTGATGTGTATGCTCAATTACTTGCCAATCAAACCCAAAAATATTTTTAAGTATTTTATATGTTTTTGAAAGTGATTTTATACTTTTGTGCTTTTAGTTTTTGTTCAAAATGCATTTTTGTGTTGTTCTTCAAAAACTTGTTCAGAGGCATTTTTGCGAGAAGCTCGCGACTAAGAGCTTCCTGTAAAAATAGTTTAAGGGAATCTAAAAATCTCATTTTCATACAAAGAGTATCGCAACTATCTCACGACTATTTCGTGACCAAGCACTTCCTGCGAAATGATTTTTAGGCAAAAACTGGAAAAACACAAGTTTCATACAGAGGCTATCGTGACTGTATCGCGATTGTTTCGTGACTAAAAGCTTCCCTCAAAAGCTTCTGTGCTTTAGTGGTGTTTTTTCGCAACTAATTTCGCAACTGTCTAACCCGCGAAAAACGAGTGTTTTCAGTTTTATAAGGCTGATGTGACAATTTTTTAAACACTCTCTGTTTCCCTCGCACTGCCTCTCTTGAACCTCTCTCAACCCAAATCTTTTTTCTCTCACAACCCCATCATTTTCAAGCTTATTTTCTGCAAAATCAACTTCAAGTTATGTTTCCTTAAACATTCTTTTCATTTTTGTCTTAGATTATGCAGAAATTAACTTAGGGTTTAAAATTGGGGATTTTCAAAAAAGGGGTTGGGTTCATGATTTTTAAGCAAAATTTTTTCAAAATTTTGATTGGGTTGTCTCCTATTTCATTTTTGTGTATCTGTGTTGGCCCCTTGTGGCATTTTACACTTGTATTGAGGCATTTTTCTATGTGTTCATGCATTGCCCATTCATGTAGTATAATGTTGCATGCCAAGTGTTTGTCAAAATGTTCAATTGACATTTTTGTATTGATTTGGACTTAAATGAGTTCCAATTTTTGGGAATACCCTTGATTGAACTTGGGTACCATGTTTTAATCATTGGGTGTGTGTTTTACACACTTTGCCCAATTTGTGTCTCACAATACCACGCCATGCACCACCGAGGCACACACTAGGCACACACCATGCATCACATCATGCACACACATGCACACTAGATGCACGTACATGCACTGTTACCTTTTATTTTTCTTGCATTTTGGTAATGTTTACATGTTTTAGCACTTAAAGCATGCTGTTTTAACTTTGTTATGTTGTGTTTTAAGTTTTTATACTTATGTTTTGGACTAACTTGAATCTAATAAAGTTTGTGCTCTATTTTTGTGTTTGTGCACCTGTTTCCTTTCTTTGTTCTTTGTGTGCATGTGCAGATGTCTGCCACCAAGCATTCAGCGTCCAAGAAATCCTCCAAGCGTGCTCGCACAGATTCTGACAACTTCAAGTCTGTTGAAACAGACATGGCCTACAACAACTGCTACAAGTGAGCCACGATAATTATGGAAAGGGTTGTTAAATTGGATACCCTTGAGGACACTTGCATACCTGAAGTGTTCAAGGAAAGGACGTGGACGAAGCTGCTTGTTAAGACATATATGTTTCACTTGTTAGGAACATATGTCACTATTTTATGTAATTTGCTAATCCTTTAACAAAACGCACTTTACTTGTATTTGGGTTAATCTAGGATGTGTTTAATACTTCAAGAAACCTTGTTTCAAGATCAAGTGTTAAGGCCATGCAAGTCTGTCCAAGATTCAAGCTGAGAAAGTGTCTATCATTAAAGCTCGACAACTAGCTCGACAGCTAGCATCTATCGAGTTTTAAGAGCTGTTCAAGACCAGTGGCTCGATAGCAACTCGACAAATAGCTATCTGTCGAGGTTTAAGAAAAACAGATTTTTCTATTTTGTTTTCTTCCAATTCGTGATTATGTGTTTGGGCTTTCTTTTCTCACAACCTTAAACATATAAAATAATTATTTTAAGGGCCGTCAAAGGTGACACAAGTTGCACAAGTGTTGAGCAAAGTTTGTTCATGCAAATTGTGACCGAAGACAGAATTTGCCCTAGTTCATCTCTCTTGTGAAAAAGTTGCTGTGTTTGTGCATCGTAGGGTTTTGTAACCAAGTATCTTTTTAATCTTCATCGTCTGGATGAACTGAAGAACTTTGCACCCAAAAACCTTCTCTAGTTGGTGATTGAAATTGCGTACTGGGATTCGCGCAATTGGTTAGTCACATACTGGGAGCCGTGCATTACAAGGAGAGATTGTCACTACAGAATAAGTCCAATTGGGTATTGGGGTAAGGGTTCAATTGTAGGTTGGTAGAAGGTATTGGGATTTTTTTACTTGTAACCACTTGTTTTGATAATAGTAGATTCTCGAGAGTGATGACCTTAAAATCACCCGGTGAGGTTTTTACCGTGTAGGTTTTCCCCATTCGTAAACAAATCACCGTGTCAATTTAATTTCCATTGCACACTTAGTATAATTGGTGATTTGTTTTTGCTACCACGTGCTTTGCATGTTAATTTGATTAATTAATCAACTTGGCTAATTAATCACAATGGGTTAATACGTTTTTGGCCTATCACTGCTGAATCCGACTGAAGTTGTGTACTGATGAGAATGCAAATTATCATATTTTTCTCCCTTAATGTTTAGTCTTTTATATTTATTTGGTACCTAAATGTATTCATTATTCTTATATTTTGGTTTAGGATGCAAATGGAGGCGTTAAGTGCAAAACGTAGCTAATTGGGCAATTCTTAACAACTTTGACATCACTTCATAATCTGGGCATAACTCTCTCATCCAAGATCCGATTGAAATGATTCAAGATGCTATGGAACACCAAGACAAATCTCTACAACTTTCATGTTTTGAGTTTTGAGAGATACGGGCTGCATCAAGGTCGAAATCGGGCTTGAAATTACTGCACCTGCACTGCTGACGTTCTGGAATGTTTCTTTGCCTACAATTCTAATACGCAGAGCTGATGGGGTTTATTTTCAGAAGCTTCCAAATCTGGTACACAAAATTTCCAGCTGAAAAACACCACTTTCCTAGTTATATTAGGACTTTGTTTTATTTTTAATATTTTTCCTTAATTAGTTAGATTTGGATATTATTATTGAGAATATTTTTAGGAGATTTTGTAGGCTTGGGAAAGGGGGAATTAACGTGTAAAAGGAGGAGGAGAAATCAGAATTGGACACACACCCATCTCTCTCCCCTCTTCTCTGATTTTTTCCTTTGAGTTTTCATCATGGCCTTGCGTGGCTAAACTTTTATACGTGATTGAAGGAAATTGAAGCCTCGGAATCAATAAAACTGTGAGATCTAATATGTTTTTATTGTTCAATTTATGCTTTGAATATTGGATGTTCTTCTGTGCCTATTTTCATGATTTTCTCGTTTAATTACTAGGAGACCTACTAGTTTATTGTTCGTTGCAATCTACTGCTAGGTTAGATATCAAATCCATAATTGTTTGATCTCTCTAACTTGTGAAGCAACTACGATTTAATGATTTGCTGCGTCAGAAATTATTAGATCTTAGGAAGAATGCTAAACTAAATTAAATGCAACCGCTTGTGTTTGTGTTGTTTAGTTTCATTGATCTCTCTAATTCTTAAGGCCGCTACTAGATTAAACCTTTAGCGCTTGTCTTGGGTTGTTTAGTAGTTAGGGTTTATTAGATCGCTTGTTTTCTAATTAACTGTGACTAAGGAGAGATAGGAAAATAGTTCCAACGGTGAATATTCAAAGTGTGAATTGATATATACTTGTATCGATGATTAGTTGTAAAATTCCGATGGTGGATGTTGACTTAGACCAAGGTTTGTTCTTTTGATTAATTTCGATACTTTAATTTGAATTGTTCCTTAGTTGTTTTTTTTTTCTTAAAATTGTTTTCATTATACCTCTCCCTCCTTATTCACGTAGCATAAAACTAGGCTAGATACTCTCCGTGGGAACGATCCTTACTCGCACTACTACATATATTTTTAGGAATAGGTTTTATTTTTAGTTGCCTGCAACAGCACACCATGTACTTGGAAATCATTAAAGAATTCTTCTCGAATGCTAGTGTGGAAGGAGATCATATAAACTGCTGGGTGAGACACAAAGAATTTTTCATCACAAGGGAAAGCATACAAGAGTTCTTGGAAGTTCGTCCTCCTTCTCAACCAATCATTGTGCAATATGATGATCGCTTAGAATCTATTGAAATAGATGGTGATGATTCTTAGTGGTACACTTAAGAAGTCCTCCATGCACACAATTCCATTCAATCTGGAGATGAGGACTCTAGTTTATGTGATGATCCACAATCTATATCCGGTCACCAACCTAACGACATTGTTCGCTCCAAGGACAATCTTTTTGTACGATCTCTTCGCACCCAAAGAGATTGACATTTGTGGACACATCTTCCACCTCTTGACCAAGAGCATCACTAAAAGGAACTCAAGGACAATCATGCCATTCCCTACTCTCATCATGGGTCTCATTGCAAAGGCAAGGTTCAAACTTCCGAGTGGTCTCACTGTACAACAAAGAGACTATCCCATTAGTGCACACACTGTGACTCATAGCACAACTCACATTAAAGGATCCAAAACCAGTGTGTCTCAAATACTGAGGGATCATGTTGAGGAAGAGAGAGGAGATACAAAGGAGGAGATTGAGAGATTCACCTATGCACCAAAGAGTTCAACTCAACCATCATCTTCAGCACCAGCATGAGGACCCGACAAACTTGATCGTCTCATTGCCAGAGTAGAGCATATGTTTACTATGCTAGACTCCCATGTGCAGCACACTGCAGACCAATTTGAATACATCCAGGGTCAAATCACTGCATTATCTTCATAGATCGATGATTTGTCTATGGAACAGGAATCAAATTTAGAGTTCGACCAGTTCTAATCTCTTTGGCCATTCCAATCAAAAAAGGGGAGAAAATTTTGAGGGGGAGCTTGCACAGTTAAGGGGGAGCATAGCTTAGACCATAGATATTGGTTCATTTATGGCGATTTAGCATTGTTTTTGTCTTTTAGTTTTTATAACTCTTGGATTTATTTCTTTTCTTTAAAGCTTAAGTACTTTGTTTTTAATTTCAGCTTAATATTCAGTACTTATGTTTATCTTACTGCTTTGTAGCATTTTTTTTGTACTTTTAGATGTTGATTATATATCTTATGTACCTCACACTTGTACCTTTGTAGGATCTTGTATCCTAGATGCATATACTTCATATATTTTGCATTGGTTGTGTGTTGGACATGCAATTGATCATTGTGATTGGTCTTTATTGCATTGCATGTTTGGATGAGCATTTACTAACTAAATGTTCATTGTAGTAATTCTTTAATGACTGACCTTGTTTGATCAAGATATGCTTACATGTGATATAGTGTTTACAAACTTGATCGCACTTTACTTGCTCATGTATGTACCATGTATTCAACTAGTCATAAACTTAATGAAAGTTTTGTTTGTGTGCGAGTGTTTTAGGTTACAGGTATATACGTGCAAGTGCTTTACAGCTTCTAGATTAGGTGTGAGTGAGTTTTGCCACTGTTCCCAAACTAACGTTTAAGTCTAGAGTATGTTTTAGGGGTTTTGTCAGGAAATAGCCAAAAGGGGAGATTGTAAAGTTGTAATTTACAACTATGTGTTTTGTTGGCTTTAATTCTGTGCCAAATTTGATTGTAATTCTATTCAATCTTTTGTACCCTGTATTTCATGTGGGATTTATTTGTAAGGGTTGTGTGTGAGAGAAAGAGTGTGTGAAGACTCAACGAAAATTGAAGACTGAAGTGTTTCGCGGGTAGCTCACGAGTAAGCATCTCGCGAAGTGATGCATGTGCTCTGCACATGACTGGAATGCGAAGAGTCAGGACAGGATGGAGACAGCTATGTTTCACAAATGTCTCGTGGGTAAGGCCTTCCTACGAGATCCCCGCGGAACATTCTGTTTTGCCAAACTGTCATTTTTTATACACACTTTCTGTACCTATACTATATATACCCACATTACCCACAGATGTTGAGGAGTGCTTCTTAGAGAAAACCCTAGTCACAAACCTGAAGAGTTAGAGATTGTTATACTCACAATTCTCTTCACAATTGCTTGTGAATTTTCCTAAACTCTTACCTCTCCATTTCCATATCATTGAGAGGTTGATAGTCCAAACACTTACCACACCCTTTTAGAGTGTTTAGTGAGGTTTTGGTGTTGCTAGGAAGCATTGGAAGAAGCCAAGTTTTGGCGGATGCAATCGGACGTATTGTGGGATCCGGAGAGCTAGACAAGACATAGTTCCAAGAAGCCTTGTTAGAGTAAGCGCTTGAAGGGCTTAGGTGCATCGGGCAGATTAGGCTTGGAGGGTCTCTTGCTAACCTATGTATTCCAACTGATTGTCTAGTGGATCGATTATCGCTTGGAGGGTGGCGAAGAGGTTTTACGCCGAGTATTGAGGTTTCCTATTTAATTACACATCGACGTGTTATCTTGTATTTGCATTCTTCTTCCCTACTCTTTTAGCTTTCATATTACAGCTGTGTTATATTGAATATGGCTTAGAGTAGTTTATTTTCTTATCCGCTCGCATTTACTCTATTCCACACTTAGTATAAGTTAGAGTAAAATCTATCGAGTCGTAATTTTTTTATTTGGGGGTCTAAACAGCTCTTGTGTTTAACACATTTTCGAACTTTCACATGCACTGGAATTTGGAAGTACACGTGTGTTTCTGTCTGTCTACTACGTACTATCATGTTTTGCACAACAAATACACTTGTGAATTCATGCATTGTTATCGGAAAATACTAGGCTACAAATTTTTTTATAAACCATTAATATAGTAAGTGATTATAGGTAAATGAAAAAATAACTTAATGGTGAGCCCATATGAGAATTAATAAGAATTGGCTATAGTAATTGTAAAGTTGTGATTCACAATTATGTTTTATGTTGGTTTTATTTCATGACAAAAAATGTTGTAATTGCTTTAATTTTGTTCATTGTATTTTGTGGGATTTTATTGTATTGGGTTTAGTATTAAGTTGGTGAAGAATCAAGTATGAAATGAAGATCAATACATTTCGCAACTAACTCGTGAGAAGTTTGCAAGAAGGGTTCCCGTAAAAAGGGCATGTGAGAAGCGCATGACTGGAAGCTGAAGAGTCGTACTAAGCTGTCAATTTCACGAGTATTTCGTAGGTAAGGCCTTCCCGTGAGATACCGCGAGACTCTCTACCTGGAGGATTTTTAAGTGTGGCTTTCTTACCCTTCACCCATACTATATATACCCTCATTATCCACAAATGTAAAGGAGGTCATTCAGAAAGAAAAACCTTAGATTTACAACACACACACCCATCTTTTAGAGAGAGAGCTACTCATCCTTAGTAAGAAATCATTTTAGCTTCTTCTCCTTCCCTCTCCCATCGTCATACCTTGAGAGGAGATTTGTACCCAAATACAACCCACACCTATTCAAAGTGTAAAGAGTGTTTTAGAGCTTGGGAAGCTTTGGGGATTTACCAAAAGAAGCCGGTGAAGCTTAGCAGATGCAATCAGGCGTATTGCGGGATCCGAAAAGCTAGACAAGAGTACAAGACACAGTTCCGAGAAGCCTTGTTAGAATAGGAGCTTGAAGGGCTTAGGTACATTTGGTAGATTAGGCTTGAAGGGTCTCTTGCTATTTGTGTATCCCAACTTATTGTCTAGTGAATCGATTTACCAATTAGAGGGCAGCGGAGAGGTTTTTCGCCGAGTTCTTCGATTTCCTCTTCGATAACATGTTTCGGTGTTATCTTGTGGTTGCATCTCTCTTCCCTTACTCTTGTGCTTTACTTTTATTATTTGTTATTCATGTTTATACACTAGAGTAGTTATCGGTTTATTGTACTTCATTTACTTTTGTTCCATACTTAGATAAGTTAGAATAAAAGCAATTTAGTTGTAATTTTTAATTGGAGGTCTAAACAAGTTCTTGTTTTAACACATAATCGAGCTTTCAATTGGTATCAAAGCGGATATACTTGTATTGATTTCATTACCTAAGTTTGATCCTTGACCCCGTGTGTGTTTTGCCATGGATAGTGTTTTGTATGCTTCTATGGATGTTGTTATGTGTAACATGCCATGTGTTTGAGAAAATGCCTCTATGAGTGTTAATGCTCAAAATTGTGATGACATGTTACATAAATCTATGGTTGTTGTTGATATTCCAAATGTTAAACTCTTGAAGAAAAAATTTAAGAAGTTTCATGAGAATATGAGCAAGTTTCATTGTGAAAATGATGATTTGATTGCTAAACTCAATGAATCCAATAAATTGGTTGAAAAGTATAAGAAACTTGCTGAAAATTCTCTTGAAAAGTTGAAAGAGTTTGAATGTTTGAATATGGACTTGAATGCTAAACTTGTTTTGTCCAACAAACTAGTAGATAAACTAAAATGTGAAAATGAATCTCTTAAAATGCATGCCAAGTATTTGATTGCTGAACCTATTACTAAAAATAATGAAAATATTTGTTGCAATCATGTTGTGGTTGTGTCTGTTGTGAGTTCTACCTCTAAAGACAAGTCGGTGTACATTCCTCCACATAAAAGAAACCAAAAAGTGGAGAGAAAGGCTCTTAAGCCTAAGCCTCCGATTAGGTCTCATCCTAGGGAGTTGAGTGGATCTAAGTTTGTCCCTACTTGCCACTATTGTGGTGTGATCGATCACATAAGACCTAAATATTCCATGTTGAAGAAAGGACAAAACCAGGTTGCTAGATCCCTTCCTAAAAGGTCTAGTGGACCTAAACCCATTATTTGTCACCATTGTGGTGCCCTTGGTCATCTTAGATCTCATTGCTCTAAGTTTCAAGCTCTTAAAAGAATCAAAAGAAAAGAGAAACTTGAGTTTTTTGGAAGTTATACTTTGCAAGCTAAACCGATTTTGGGGGGAAATGGTAAGTTGTTGAAAAAAGTTTTTTATATTTTTACCTCCTTGTCTATGTGCATCTCCGGTTCTCATTCTTCCAACTCTCGTCTCACTTTTCATGAGACATTCATTTCAAACAATCGTTCCGTTTGGATGAGGAAGGGTTTCTATGGTTGAGTTTTTCCTCTTTTGGTCCTTGATCTAATTCTTTCGATCTTTGTAGGACCCTTCATGCATTATATACTTCATTGTCATGCATTTGTGCATCATGCATCTTTTTATATACATTGTTTTTTGTTGTTTGTGCATTTGATCTTACTTTTATGTCTTTGTTTTGTGTGTGTAAAAATCCAAAACTACATAAAAAGTGAAAAATTCAAAAAGTTTGATCGTATATGTTTGAGCACATATTACATGTGAGTTTAGCCTAGTACTTTCATACTAATGGCGTAATGCATTTACAAGCTTAGCTTGTTTTGTATGCACATATATTTTTGTGGGAAAAATCTTGAAATTTATGTGTGACTGTTGTAAATCAATTTTCAAGCTTGTCATGAATGATTGGTCAATAGTCTTGATGGTTTTGATACTTGCATAGACTTGTGCCTATATATCTTCCTACTATTCTTTTATGTTTTTGCATTATAGTTCAACAAATGTAAATCTCAAAATGAAAATAGATAAAGAGCTGTAAAAGCCGTTACACATACTAATATTTGACTAAGAAAAAGGGAAAACAACTTGTATTGAAATGTATGGTGCCCAAAAAGCCAAAGGCTTATTCTCAATATTGAAATATCAAAAATTCCAGGCACCGATTTCAAAATGAGATATATTTTTCAAAAATGATCAAATATTATGATTTGTAAAGAAGTCAAATGAAAAGTTTCAAAGATATGTAATCATTTTCTTGTGGGAGGTCATATATGCTCATTTCTATAATTGAGATAGACCACTTGACTTAGTACTAGTTGTATATGACTTGATTGAATGGATCATTGAAGTTCCACTCTAGACTAAGGACTATTCCCTGCACATTTGATACATACACACAACACACAAGTCTAATGTTCAATGAATGCTTGTTTTATTTGTGTGATTGTATATGTTCAAATGTGATGTGTGTGTGCTCAACCATATGTGGATCAAACCAAAAAGATTTTTGTTCTTTTTGTTTGTTTTTGGAAGTGATTTGTATCACCCATATTTTTCAAAAATTTTCAAATTGTTTTTGAATGAAAAACATGTTTTCTGGGTGTTTTCACAAGTAATTTCACGAGTAAAGCTTAGTCACGAAGTTTGGACAGAGAGTTTTACGACTGTTTTGCGAGTAAGGCTTACCTGCGAAAATTCCAAGATCAGCTTTTTAAAGGGCATTTCGTGAGACATTTGTTTTAAACTTCTCCCATCTTCTCCCAAACCCCTATTTTAATGCTTTAACATCAAAACCCAACTAATTTTAAGTGTTTTACATTCCATAAATATCTCTAAAGTAATCTTTAACTCTTTTCATTGATTTTAACCCTTAGATTATGTTTTTGGGGGTTTTATGTTCATAGTTGGGATTTCTCAAATGGGAGTTGGAAAACTTAATTTTTGTCAATCTTTTTTATTAGGTTTTGTTTAAAATATTGATTTGCTTTGGATGTTGGCCTCTTGTGGTAAAAATAACATATATTTAGGCAAGATTTTTATATGTTCATGCATTGTTTAACATACATGTGTAGTGTGTGTACTTTAAGTGTTTGATAAAATGCCCAAATGACATTTTTTGTTGTTTGGACTCCGATGAGTACCAATTTTTAGGGATCACCATAATTACTCATGTTTATCATGTTTTGATTATTGGTTGTATGGTTTACACACTTTGCCCCGTGAGTGCTTGCTCATGCATTGGTCATGCACCTCACATGCACACTAGATGCACCTTTACTGCACACACTCTAGCATTTGATATGTTTTGCAGTCACTCATACTAGTTAAGTCATTTTAGGTTTTTTAGCACATATAACATGTTCTTGTGTTTATGTCATGCCTAGGTCTATACCATGTTCCATCATCTTTAGCATATCATGTTTACTTTATACTTTGTAGCATTTTTTTAGATGTTTTTGGCTTTCGTTTGAGTTTCATTTTCTTATTCATCTTACACCCCTCATGCATCATCTTTTACCCTTGTTCATATCTTCTTTTCTTTCCCTTCTTCCTCTTAATTCATTTGTCTATTCGTGACAAAAAGGGAGAGTATACCGGAGAGTATACTGGTGTGTTTCGTCATTTCTATATAACTCATGTGCACATTTTTAGGGAAAGAAATTCTACCTCGTGCACATTCATAGGGGGAAAAGGCCATAGGGGAGATACATATATTAAGGAAGAGAAGACATTTTTTTTATGAGAAAACCTTGTTTTGTCTTGTTCTACCTTATGCTTGTTTTCTCGTTGCTTTATAGTGCTTTGAGTTACATTTAGTATCAATGCTCTGTTGCTCTCATCGTACCATGTTTATGTGTTAGACATGCATACATCCTTATGCTATTGTGCTCAATTGGTTGCATGTTCGGATGATCATTTGTTTTGCTATATGATCATTGTAGTCATTTCCATATGACTGTTTTGTGTTTGATCAAGTTGCTCATATGTTTTACAACATGTTTACTTATTACATTATACTTGTCCTTTTATTACTTGCTTTACCTTGATGGTCTAATGTGTTTTGTGCAAGTGTTTCAGGATACAGGTATATATGTTCCAAGTTCATCACAACTTCTAGATTTAGGTGTGAGTGAGTTTTGGTATTGTTTTCAAACTTACGTTTAAGTCTAGAGTCTGTTATATGGTGTTTTGTCATGGAATAGCCAAATGGGGAGATTGTAAAGATGTGATTTGCAACTATGTTTTATGTTGACTTTATTCGATGACAAAAAATGTTGTAATTGTTTTAATTTTGTTCCTTGTATTTTGTGGGATTTTATTGTATTTGGTTTAGTATTAAGTTGGTGAAGAATCAAGCATGAAATGAAGATCAGTGCATTTTGCGACTAGCTCGCGAGAAGTTCGCAAGAAGGGTTCTCGCGAAAAGTGCATGTGAGAAGCATATGACCGGAAGCTAAAGGGTTCCCGTGAGACTCTCTGCCCGAAGGATTTTTAAGTGTGACTTTCTTACCCTTCATCCATACTATATATACCATCATTACCCACAAATGTAAAGGAGGTCATTCAGAAAGAAAAACACTAAATAGGTTTTCTACAATACACGCACCCATCTTTTAAAGAGAGAGAGCTACTCATCCTTAGTGAGAAATCATTTTAGGCTCTTCTCCTTCCCTTTCCCATTGTCATATCTTGAGAGGAGATTTGTACTCAAATACAACCCATACCTATTCAGAGTGTAGAGAGTGTTTTGGAACTTTGGAAGTTTTGGGGATTTGCCAAAAGAAGTCGATGAGGCTTGGCGGATGCAATCGGGCGTATTGCGGGATCTAGAAAGCTTGACAAGACACGGTTTCGAGAAGTCTTATTGGAGTAGGAGCTTGGAGGGCTTAGGGACATTAGGTAAATTAGGCTTGGAGGGCTTAGGAACATTAGGTAAATTAGGCTTGGAGGGTCTCTTGCTATTCGTGTATTCCAACTTATTGTCTAGTGAATCGATTTACAGCTTGGAGGGCAGCGGAAAGGTTTTTCGTCGAGTTCTTCAATTTCCTCTTTGATAACACCAAGACGTGTTATCTTATGGTTACATCTCTCTTCCCTTACTCTTGTGCTTTACTTTTATTGTTTGTTATTCATGTTTATGCACTAGAGTAGTTATCGATTTATTACGCTTCATTTACTCTTGTTCCGCACTTAGATAAGTTAGAGTAAAAGCAATCTAGCTGTAATTTTTAATTTGGGGTCTAAACAAGCTCTTGTTTTAACACATAATCGAGCTTTCAATAACAATTTGTAAAATTACTATAAAATAGTTTGCAATTTTATTATTAATCGTAGTTATCATGTATAAAGAAGTGTTCAAATGTGATAGGCAACTGAGTGGCAAAATTGTTTGTAGAAACTTTTCCTTGGATTGGGTTCAATTGCCTGGATTGAGATATATATATATATATATGGTGTAATAGAACTATGCAATACCACTATACAATACCACTTTCAATGGTTGATCTCAAAAGTGCTTTTAATCTTAGCCTTTGCATCAAAAACATTTTTAACTTTACCTTTTTACTTTTTTCTATTTATTTTTTCAACTTTCCTCTCACACATAAAAGGTGGTATTGGCTATTGCATTGGATCCAAATCCTAGTTACCCATTCCTCAATGGCAAGATCTCTTGTAGAAATTTGTCCTGGGATTGGGTTCAATTACTTGGATTGAGATCTGGTATAATAGTATCATGCAGTACCATTTTCAATGGTTGAGATTAAAAGTGCTTTTTAATCTTAGCCTTTGGATCAAAAACATTTTTAACTTTTACCTTTTCACATTTTTATTTTTTATTTTTAACTTTCCTCTCACGCATAAAAGGTAATATTGACTAATGCATTGAATCCAAATCCTAGTTACCTACTCCTATTTTTTATTTTTCCCTATTCAATCTCTCTCTCTCTTTCTTTCGTGCATAAAGAATAAATAATAAAGAAAGATTTATATAAAAATAATAATAAAGAAAGAATATTTAAATGAAATGGTAAAATAATAGAGTAAATGTAGGGTGTATTGTAAAGTGGGGTGTTAAGAGATAAAATAATTTTTTGAGTTGCTAAAAGTTAAAATTTTTAGCACAACCAATGTGAATGATCTAATTACACTTTTTTTTTTTTACTTCTAATTACACCTTATTAATGTGTCATTTGAACCTTAATGGGTTGACTAAGTGATTCCTAAGGTCTCATAATATCTATGAGATCTTCGCTTCAAAACCTCTTACCCCATCTTGGAGCCACCTCCAAAGGATTTCTTATTGTAATAACCTGGTGTGTGTAGAACGAGGAACCTGGGATTGCGGACCTGAGATTGCATACATTTGAGGGAATAAATAGATACTCGAAGAGGTCTAAATACTTTTGTTTATAAAAATAAAAAAATGAAAATTGTCATTTGTTAAAAGGGTTCCCTTTTTAAAAATTAACTCCCCAAAATAAATTATTTTAGTATTTCATATCTCAAATGTACCTAAATTTTTACAAGTTTTTATATGTAATAATAATATTTGTGATTGACATTAAATAACTCACTCGATCAATAAATGGTAATTTTACAGCTCTTTCCTTTGTTACATTTGCGTATTCCTAGCTGGAACTGTCAAATTATTCAGCAAAAAAAAAAAAAGTTATATTTTGCATCTTTTGTTTCGAGGTCATACTTCCAAAAAAAATGGATTTCCTTTTTCCTTTTTTTTTTTGGCGGATAATTCATGGAATTTCATTACCACAAGAAAAAATGCTTCACAAGACCCTTACGGAGATCCAACAAGAAACTCAAGGCAACATACCCAAATATCATACTAATCAAAACTACAATACATGGCCTACTAGGTCACAAAAAACCAACTCTTAGTATCTTGCCAAACGCTCAAATGGAACAATTACCCTGAAGCAAACAGGAAGCAAAACATATTACATACAATGAAATCCCTTTATGAGCAGAGCACTGTTTATGGAAGCGTTGAATTAAAATTTTGCTTCCATTCTTCCTTCAACTTTTCTTTAAATTATGTTTACCAGTTTCGTTATATTTTAATATTACTTCTCTTTAAATTTTGATTCCATTCTTCCTTCCAAGAGCCATTATCTCAAATTGCACATTCTATGTTCCCAAAGGAGATATCTAAGGTTTAAATCCCCACAACCTCATTGTAACTATCCCTTTTCTTGAGGTCAATCAAATGCAACTTACTTTGAATCATGACCAAAAGCATCTAATCTTTCAGGCCTCCAACACCATTCCCTTTCTTTAAGAACACTACTCAGCTTAACATAGAACTGGCAGCATCATAGACAATTCTGGGACCATATGTTTGATACAAACTCTGTCAGGGTGCCAATTATCTAGCCATAAGAAGAAATTTTTGCCATCTCCTACTTCATGGCTTATGAAATTTTTGGATTCAGCTCTTAGCTTTAACACATTTCTCCATCCCCATGTGCAATCCTGAGGAGTTTTTTCAACCCAAAAGCTTCTGCCCTTTAGCAGAATTTCATGCACTGATGCCACCCACAATGAGCCACCTTGGGTAAAAAGATTCCAAATATGTTTCATGGTCACAACTTTGTCCCAATCTTCAACCCTTTTAAGACCCAAACCTCCTTTCTTGGGAGAGAAAACTTGATCCCATGAGACTTGCATGTTTTCTTTAGATGCATTTACCCCTTTCCATTAAGAAATGATTAAATTGTTGCTTAATGTCCCCAACAACTTTCTTGGGAAGGATGAGAACAATTGACCAATACATTTGAATGTTTTACAAGACTGATTGAATTAGGAGGAGTCTAATTGAAAATGCTAATTTCCTTCTGTCCAAGTGCTCAACCTAGCTGTGATCTTTTCAATTAGAGGGATACAATCCTTCGAACTTAACTTCCAAGTTATAATAGGCAAGCCAAGGTACCTGACAGGCATATTATTATATTTGAATAGCAAAACTAAAATGATTTGCTACTTAGTATCATTTGTTATGCAAACAAAAATACTTCACTTTTTCTTTGGTTTACTGAGAGGCCAGACAAGGAATTAAACTCCTCAAGAGTGTCCTTATAGGTTGCAGCAAACAGTAGCGGATCATCTGCAAAACTCAAGTGAGTAATCCTTAGTTTATCACAAGTAGGATAGTATCTGAAGTTATGGAAACTATCTACTTTGGATCGCATAATCTGATTAGCAAGATTAGGAGCTTTCTCACTACCTAGGAAGAACATTGAATATTTAATCTCATTTGAAGTGACTTGAAGCTAGAGGCCATTCTTTGACTCACTCGTAATCTGATCTGGAAACAGGTCAGTAACCCTGCTAATCATGTAGGCCTCATTGGTAGCATTAGATTATCCAAACAAATTTTGATAAAATTTTGAGCACCAATTTTGTGATCTCAGCAGGTTCCGCAAATCAATTTCCATCCTCATCTAGTAAACATTTAATGGAATTCGATGCTTGCCAAGCTAGCTTTAATTTAGCAATGAAAAACCCTATTGTTTTGATCCCCTAAGTTCAACCATTGATTCTAGATTTTTGCTTGAGATATGCTTCCTTAGCCCTCTGAATAGCAAGATCTTTATGGAGATATGCCTCTTATTGTTCCTTCAAAGCTGGATCTCCATGATTCTACATCATCCTTTACTGAATTACCTCCAACTGCTGTTTTGCAACAGCCACCTTTGCAGTGATATTACCATATAGATTTTTGTTCATAAGCATTAACCTTGTCTTGACAAATTTAAGCTTCTTACAAGGGAGGAACATAGGAGAACCAACAGCTGATCCACCATTGATCAAACATGACCATGTCTAGCCTTTTGGCAATGAAATCCTTCCCACCTGGAGAGTGATATGAAATGATAGGGATTAAGTATTCTACAAGGCCTTGAGGAAAGGCACTGAGCCACCATTGATTAAACATGACCATGTCTAGCTTTTCGGCAATGAAATCCTTCCCCCCTCTATTATTATCCCAGGTGAAGAAAATCCCATAGCAGGATGATCCACAATGTCTTCTCTCTTAGTAAAAGCTAAAAATTATTGCTCATAAGCTGTTAAGCTTAAGGAGGAACCTTCCTCATTCTATTCTAACAACATTAAAATCCCCTGTAAGCAGCTAAGGGTAATCCCCAATCTGAGTTAAAAAAAATAAAAAATAAAAATCCCCAACACCCTCCATAGCTTCCTCTTTTATATGACATTATTCAAAGCATACACAAAGGTAATAAAACTAAAGATTATAAATTTGTCAGCCAAAACATAGCAATACATAGCCTAAGTGTTACAGGACAGGAATACCCAAAATTGTCAGCCAAAAATAGCCATGTTTTGGGCCAAAACATGGCAATGCATTACTGTATCTTTTCAGAAACCCAAATTCTTCGTAGCCCCTGATCTAAATAACAAATTTCATGACACCAACCAGGCAGCATACTATATCCACAATTCCATCAACATTATATTGCTTAATTCTAGACAAACTATATGGATCTTCAATCTATCAACCAACTTCTTTACTTCATTCAGATTTAAAGGGCTATTCAAGCCCAGTACGTTCACTACCTCATAAAAATAATAATAATTTATTATGGCGGTTTTATGGTGGTAGTTAGGGAAACTGATGTTATAGACACAATGTTATGGTAGAAAATGGCCTCCAATACCACCGTTGAGAGTGAACTAATGGCTGGGACTAAGACCAACAGGCCTTAGGTTCTCGGCTATATATAAAGGTCTATTCAATTTATTTTATGTTTATTTTACTTGAAACTAAAATTTGATTATGAAATTATGTACTAGAAGAACCAAAATTATTTGAAATATATTTGTAATTGCATTGTAATCGCCGCTATAGGCATATCCAAGTTTAAAAACAATTCCGAGATACTAGAGTAGTGATTACAAATCACCACAATAAGTTGTGCTGCAAAAATTCCTTCTACTATGGCGGGTTTCATAATCGCCGCAATAACTTTAGATCAAACCATATCCAGTAGTAGCTGTTATTAACCGCCACAATAAATCCCGTCACAATAAATTTTTCTATACATAATCGTCGTTATAACACAGTATGAAGCACTTGCCTTTTTCTTTTTTTTCTTTTTTTCCTTTTTTTTTTTTTTCTGGCAGATTTGGAAGTCGTTGCTATAGATCAACACACTTCTAGCAGCGACTTGGGGCAGCTTTGATAACCACAAAAACTCAATAATCTTGTAGTGACTTTACGTCAAGATATCCATAAAAGCAATTTTAAAAGAGATTAAATTCTATAAGAATGCAATGTAAAACACAAGTTTTACCCCTCCAATATTAAAATGCCACATCATTATATTACATATTAAAGAATATACACAATTACACTAAATCAATTCTAATACCCATTTGAAAATTCAATTTAACTGTAAGTTTATTGTGAGATGTTATTATGCGTGCGGTATGAAGTATTGAGTTTTAAGTAAAAAGTTGATATGATAATTTTTTATTAGATGTTATAAAACATGGGTTTTACACCCCATCCTTACCAAATTTAGACTCATTTTAAAAAGGAGGACATATTTGCTTTGGAGAATTGTCCAATCTATTATAACTTCTTTACAATAATTTTAATTAATTGGACTCGTAATCATTTGAAATGATGGAACATTATTCCTAAAGTATTGAATAATTATATATATACTCAGACCATGTGTCCGATGAAAAAACATTTAGTAGAACTCTTTTTGACACATTTGTCAATTAGCTGCATTGCAACAATTGCATTATTAAATAAATAAATAATAAAGACATTGCACAATTGGAAGAAAGAAAAATGATATGTCGACAACATTTTCACAACATTTTTACAACAAATCTTAGTGGTTCTTTTTTCTTAAAATATATGTTCTGTTACAAATTAAAATAAGGTAAAAGCTAGAACTATATTTTCAACCGTGTGATAAATATTCAGGCAAAATGACAAAAGTGCAATAAAGTATTATTCTTACCATGCATTTGGTTGGAGGCTTGGAGCGAAAAGGAAGATGATGGAAAAAATGAAGGAAAGAAGAGAGGGAGGAAATTAGATTTAAACCAAGTACAATGACTATAAGGCATAAATATAAAACTATTATATATATATAATAAGGTATTACTGTGATTACAAATAATTAGATAATACTGCAATTCGATTGGTCCTTTTAATACATGTAAAATTTTAATTGGGGGCTTTTTTCACCATATAACTGGTTTACCCATGCTATAAAGGAAAAGGTAAGATAAACCATAAAACCATTAGATTGGGGGCTTTTTTCACCAAAAATGTAATTAGAAAAAAAAATATCCATCAATTAATTAGGCATACACAAGTAACACAAATAAGTTTTTTACTTTGGAAAGTAATTTCCTTAATTATTATTATTTATTATTTTTAGAAATGCTTCGATTGAGAAAAGGAAACTCACAAAATACTTTGGTACTCCTGGAGTATAACGAAATGATACTTCCTTCTCTCACATTCATGATGGACCCCACCATAAATGTGAGAGGAAAGAACACCATTAATAATATTCCGGAGTATCTAAGAATTACTCAACAGACTAATAGTAGAATGGAGGAGAGCCAACTTGATCTCATAAAATCATTGGGTAAATTTATTTCGTGGCAAAATAAAATTTCTAGTTAATTTTAAAACATTCCATTTCGGTATATTAGTTTATAAAAACAACAATAAAACTTTTTTTCCTCTGAGAAATGCAATGAAATTATTTCTCCATCTTAAGTAAGTTGTTATTCAACTATACTATCAGTTCTTAAAGTTTTTAGGATGTCTCATTGACCGTATGTTGAACAGTTTGACCAAAGACTTGCACACTACTTCCTTTTATGTGTGTGTGTGTGTATTAGTAAAGGTTGCACATGCAAGGCACATGTTGCCCCTTGAGTGAGAAAATTTAAGATAGAAAATTTTTTTGAAGTGGTATGGAATCATGTACTTAAATTTGGAATAGTTATTTAACATATGACTATCTATTTGCTATGATAATTTCTTAAAACCTATTTATTAAAGACAGTATCTATTCATGAAAAGTTTTTACTAGGAATGATAACAAATGTCGTCATCTTTGAATAATAAACAACTAAGTTTTGATAAAACATTGTCACAATATTTAAATTTTCATAATAAATGATGACATATGCTACAATTGAAACTCTTAATCAAATTAAATGTACCTACAACCATTTGCAATGAATATTTTGTTATTTATACCTCTTTCTTTATCATCTTATTTTACGAGCCTAACTACAATATTTAGCTTACTTAATTTTTAATGAACACCTTTTTAAGAAAGAAAGCAAATAAAAAAAGAATAAGATAACAAGAGACATATGTCATTGAAGTTTTTATTAGATATAATTATAAATCTAGAATATTTAAACCTCTAATAAATTAGTATTCTCTATGTAATAAATAGAATACCATACATCATCATTTTTACTTTAAGTATGACTAACATATAAAACTCAAAATACATGAAGAAATTTTTTGGGACATTAAAATTTTAGTGAGGCAATTTAGATATTGTACAATGAAATATTCTAGAAATTATAAAATTTTGTTAGGCTTTAACTAAGAGAGTAACAGCAGGGACAATATGCTTGTCTACAAAATATAAGAAATGAAATTATTCAACTTTAATGGTCTATTTGGATTAAGGGGGAGGGAGGGAGGGTAAAGTAGAGTAGATTAGAATTGGCCAAAAAATTAGCCTATTTTCAACCAACTCTAATCTACTCCTCTCCACTTCCCCTCCCTCCCCCCTCAATCCAGACGGGCCCTAATTAAAGTTGGGGAGGTGGGGAGAGGGGGGAATGAAACTACGCTAAACATAAAGGGGAAAAGTACTTTTTTCCATAATTTTTTTTTTGTTGGTAAAAACTATGGTTTTTTTTATTATTTTAAACAATGTGTTAAAAAAAAAAAAAAAAAAAAAAAAAAAAAAAAAAAGAGGTTAGCCCAAAAAACTATCAGTAAAACTATGAATTTTGGCTCAACAAATTAGCTAAAAAAAAAAAAAAAAATCAAGAACACAATAAATGTCACGATATTTTCTCAATACCTTTATTTTAGTATTATGGGTCTTGGTATGATATTTTATTATTTTATTTTTGAGTAATGCTACGTCCACAATATCTTCACAATAAATCTTATGCGGTAAATTGTTATTGATTTTTAATTTGGACAACCACTTTAAGCTACGCATTTAAAAAAACAACAAACAAAAAACCAACAAAAGAAAATTGTGGGTGAAACAGTGAATTTCGGCTCACCAAATTTGACTAAACCAAAAAAGAAGTTTGAGAGACAACAAAATGTCACAATATTTTCATAAAACCTTTTTTTCAGCCCTAGTAAGTTTCAGTCTAATATTTTATTATTTATTTTATAGAAATGTTGTCTCCATAATATTTTCATAACAAATTATAGATGATAATTTGTTACTGATTTTAAAATGAAGCCACGACTGATATAACTTTTTTATCCATTATATAATAGTAGCTTACCACTTATGATTTGTTGTGAAATTAATGTGAAAATGTTGTGGATTTAGCATTTTTTTTATTTGATCTATTAGAAACTGAGATCTCAACAATTATGAAAATATTGTGATAACAACAAATGTTACAACATTTTTGCAAAACATTTATTTTTCAGTTGTGGTTAGTCACAGTCTCATATTTTATTATTTTATTTCAACCTATAAGAAATTGACACCCCAATAATTATGAAAATATTGTAATTTATTATGTCAATATAACAATATATATACCAACTCATATAAATATATAAAAGAAAAAAAAAAGAGTATTAAAATATTATATGGCATTTTCACCAAATTCCACTAGTTTGGCTATTGGTACGTTTCATGCACCAAAAATAAAAAAGAAGAATAAAAGGAGTTTTTTTTTTTTTTTTGGAAGGGAAGAATAAAAGGAGTTAAGCTGTTGTTTCTTACTTTCTTTATATAAAACCGTTCATGTATGTGTAGATAACATTTACACCTTTGCATGTTTCAAATATTAATGCAACATTAAATTGTTTCCAAAGCCAGCCCATGCCCATCCTTAAAAGTAACCTAAGCCTAACCTTTTGATTAAAACCCCCCATTAGGACAGGCTACCCTTTGGTTTTAGGACAATAATCCCACATGGGACATGTGGAGAATGAGCTGGATGTGCAAAGTTCTTAAGGCCCTAAAGGTGCCCTTTGAGGGATACCCTTTCTTCTTCTTGAATTGGAATGAGGTGGAGGAGGCATGCTTTGGTACATTTCTTGTTGGATCCCTTCACGCAATTCTTCTTCTGCCTTTGCTGCCAATCTTCTTGGCATTCTTTCCGTGATTTCATCATTCTTGGTGCTTAAGATAAAGCTTGCATCCCCATTTCTTTTAATTCCTACAAGCTATATAAGATTAAAAAGAAAAATATATATTAATACTATAGCCCACAAACAATGTATGACATATGAACTCTCTCCCTACCCCAAAGGAAAAAAAAAAATTATAATGAATAATTAAGAAAAATAATGATCACAAAACTACCCAAAAGGAAATATCATAAAATTACATGTTTTGAATGAATTTTTTTATTTCCAGTTACAACAAGTGGGTGAGGAGGGGATTCAAACCCAAATGCCACTCAATGGGAAAATTGGACAATGTGACTTAGTGTTCGTTTGACAAAGATTATTTTTGCTATCTTATTTTACTATTCAACTTATTTTTACTACTATTCATGGGTCATACTGCACTTTTTGGTACTATTTATGAGTCACATTGTACTATTTCAACTAACTTTTTTCTTTATCTATAGTACTTTTTCAGTTTTAACAAAATAAGCAGATCCCAAACGAACCATTAATTATAAAACTCTTGACTTATATGAACTTTTTATATCATAACAACATTGGTATCAACCAATAACAAAAACATTATATTGATGATGACAGGTGAGATATGGCAAATTGTGCAATATGATAGTTAAAATTAAATTTATGGACTATGAAAATGTGATCAAGGTTCAAATTATAACAAACTAACCTTACATCCCAATGAACAAAAGCGAAATGGGTCCAAGAGACTTCTTCTACATATTTCGCACAAATGACTGCTTGCCTTACCAGTAGTCTTAGGCTGAGGTCTCTCATTGAGGAAGAGTACTCTAGCACTGTTTATCACATAAGTCTGAACTCCACTAATGTCCAAAACCTTCTCAATCTCAGTGACCCGAACAACATCATGATATGATGATCGCCTAATCTGCATTATAGAGCTTCGATTAAGATAACAAAGTACCATAATATGAGTCCATTCGATCACATTGTATAATTAAAGGAAAAAATATTACCCACTTGAATTACTGGGTGATCTTTGTGCCGTGTTGATCGGCAGTAGAAGCAAAATGCATCATCCTGGCAATCAAGGCAAAACATGTTGCATTCGCTACGTGGGGAATCCTTGTGTGAGGAGCAAACAGAGAAGAAATCTGAAGATAACAAGGATTCAAGCCATGATGGCACCAACATTGCCTCCTGTTTTGAAACCCCACAAAACATACATAAACACCAAACAGTAAGCCAAGAAAAATGAGATGTGTTAAAGATGAAACAAAGATTGGAATTTGCATTGGTACATTACCATTATCAAGGTTGATTACTTTCACGGAAAAGGGAGAGAAAGTGAGAGAGAGAGAGGAAGAGAGAGAGTTTAAGGAACCTGGAAGAGTAACATAAGATTCATCAACAAAACAATGGATTAAGAAAAGGACAAAGAGCATATAAAGAAATATATGTATTAAAACAAGGTGCTGTGACGGTTGAGATCGAAAAAATGGTAGGTTAGGTGGATTGTGGATCGTTGGATTGGGAGAGCGTCCGGGGGCTGTTTGGGAGTTAGAATTAACTTTTTGGTTCTTTCCTTGTGTCTCTTCGAAAGGTACAACTGCACAAGGTCGGCAAAACAAGGTTTTGGTTAGGTTGCGTTTGGGCGGGGAAGCCTTTTTATGAAAAGTGAAAACCAAATCTTGATGGCGTGTATGCCATATGAAAGCTATTTCCCATATCACAATAGCTGCTCTCAATGGTTTGCCTTCCACGCAGCCTTTTATGCAATTCACATTTCAAAGTAACATTTCACATTTTAATATATATTATATATCATTATCATTACATTTTTTATCTACCTATCAAAATTATAGATTTATTTGTTCACGAATAAGATATCATGATTCTTGCATTTTTTATAATTCTAATTATAAATTCATGGGATGTAATGACCATAAATATAAAATTGGATTTAAAATCCTTAGAGTTCTTATTGAGGTCACATGGATCTCCATAATTATGTTGGAAATCTTCACATGATATAACTCTTATTATATGTTTCACAAAATGACGGTTTTGATTTACAAACTGAAATATAGCTACTAACTACCTTATAAAAGGTATGGTGCATCCAATTTGATTTCATTTTTTTGGTAAGTTATATGTTTTCTCATAAAATTTATCATTTAGATAAATGGAAAAAATTATGAATAATTATTCAATATTTTGAGAGCAATATTCATTCTTATCACATAATAATAAGTCATGTTAATTAAATTTAGTGAGACACATCATTTATGTGAGAGAAAAAAGCATTACTTTCATAACATTGAATAACTTCTATTATTTATAGTTGTAACAACTCTACAATATGTAATATTTGTTTCTTTAGCATAGTTGAAATGAGGATGCTAGGTCCAAGATTCTTTTTATTTGATTTGAAATGGAGATAATTCATTTCATGGTAGAGATTTAACACTTCACACATCTAAAAAATGAATATGGTATCATTGCATTAAAAATCAATTACTATTCCTTATTTGGTATAATAAAATTTTAAATGCCAAGAGTGTTATAGCTTAGTGGCATTGATTGGCCTTCTTTATGATAAAAATCAAGCCTCGAACACCCTCCCCCCCTCCGTCGCTTGTTATAACAATTGAATTAGCAAAAAGAATAATTTTAAATGACACAACACCATGAATATAATTCTTTTTTTTTTTTTTAATTTGAGATAGAATTCTACTCTAGCTACTCTAACCTAAGTGTATGTGTGTGAAGCTCTAGGAGCTCCTTCCTAAAGACTTGAACATTTGGCATTTACCCTCTTACACCTCACAGGTACTTATACTTATGAAATAACCATCACGTCAAAAGTACACAGTAGTACCATGAATATAATTAGATTCACAAGAAAGTAAAAGTAAAATTAGATTTTAAACCTTATATTTTCAAAAATAACAAATTAATTAAATAAGTAATAAATTAAACATCAACTCATTTAAATGGAATGATATTGTGTTGGGTTTTTTTTTTTTTTTTTTTTGACATAATAAATAGCCAATTTGTGAAAAGATTTGTAAGAACAGTTGGGTCTCTTTGTAAATCGTAACGACAATTTATAACACAAATTTTGTAAATATAGGCTAAGCGCTTGAGGATGAGGGTTTAATTTATTACCTTTTCAAAACATTTTTTTAAGACTACTTTTTGTAAACCTTAAGGTTTAATTTTTCACTTTTATAATTATAAAATTCACTTTGCTACTTTTTGAAATTTCTTTATTTAATTTATCACCTTCAAAACAAAAGAGTTTGATTCGTTACACCAAAAATGATAGAGATTTAAAATCCAATTTTCCTGAGAGTAAATCTCCAACATAAAATAAGCACTTTTCAATGCAAGTCTCCATTTCAAAAATAAATGTAAAGGATCATTTTAGTGGCAATAATATACTTTATCACTAATCAATGCATACCACGTCAATAGTTTCATACCACGTCAAGTATTTCATAAAACCAATAGGTTTTACATGACACTTTTTTCTTTTTCTTTTTATAATTCGAAAGTTATAATAGGGGAATGAGAATTTGAATCCAGATTTTTGTTGGAAACATTAAAAGATGTTAACTTATTAAGTTCCAAGGCTCTTGGCTACATGACACTTCTTGGTTTACAATCAAAACTACCCTTAAGTGCGGCATCTCTAGCATTTTTATAAAGTATTATAAGAGTCTTACAACTGTTGAAAGCAACAATTCTCATTTTCTGAAGAAAAAAAAATCCTACTTTTTTTTATGTATGTGTGTATATATTTTTTTAATATATATTCTTAACTAGACCCACTAGTGTGTGTGAAGATAATTGTGAAACTACTGGAATTTGTTAGTTTTTCCGAGCTGTCGTTTAGGGTTGTTTAAAAGTTTAGAATAATCTTGTCCCCATCAATGATTTGGTCTATCCTGTTAAATAGCTCATTGCTCCAAATAATCTCCATTGAAGAGTGTTTATAAATACTATTAGTATATAAAAAAGAGTAATGTGTTGTAATCTTGTTGTTTCATTACACATAAGGTTTAACAAAACATAGTCTTGCAAGTTTCTTGGTTTGAGAAGTAATTTGCAAATGAATAGCTTAAATTCCCACGAGGCCCATGAGCATTGTTATTATACATTAATTATCAAGGAGAATAATATATTTTATTAAAACACCCCTCCCAGAACTTTTTTTTTTCTTTTTTTTTAAAAAAAAAAAAAATGCAATGCTTGGGGTGTCACATAACTGTTTGTGAATCAAATGATATTAAAAAAATCTAAGAAAATCTTCATAGGATAAGTTTTTAAGATGGAAGAGAAAGAAAAAGGAAAAGATCCAGATAACAAAACTTAATGGCGTGGTTAAGTGTTAACATGCTTTTGCTTTGCTTGTTTAACATGGCGTGGTTAAGTGTTAATATGCTTTTGCTTTGCTTGTTTAACCTATGTTTGATAGATCCTTTATGCGAGGAAAAAGTATATATGTGCGTAAAGCTAGGGACAAGGAATGGAATAAATTTTAAGAGTGGAAATTCACGTCAATTATATCATGCCCGTTAGTCTCTTTGATTGAGGTTGTACTACTAATTTAATCACATTTGTCATTTATTTATTTCTATCAATTTATATTTGAGCCCGGATCGCATATTACAAAATTACAATAAAAATTTTAAAATCAAATTTCTCACAATGTTTTACAAATTTGCAATGCAGTTATTCCAGAAGGAATACTCTATCAAATAGGCCCAAAGTGTCGGCCCAATATTCTGAAAGTTGGGCTTACAAGATGCAAATAGATACTAGCCACTAGGCCTTGGGAGATTATGATAACCAACAGTGATGGCTATTCTGCAGAGACTATTAGTGAAAATTCGAAATTGGGCTGGTTTCAGAATTTTATAAGCAAGCCTTGAACTGAACTTTTTGGAACTTATTGGGCTATATTTTACTTGGGATGATTTTATTTTAAGATTTAACTGTTTAAGAAGTAATTTCCTAACATTAGATGGTGAGGCTCAAAACTACGTTTATTTACGTTCATTTGAATTTGTGGATTTCAGTTAACTTATTAATAAAGTTTTTTTATCTTTGAATAAAAGATTTGAGGTTCAATTCCACTTACACAAAAATCAAATTCATTAATTTTAAGAATTTTTATATGCAATACATGTGATCAATTTGTTCATCTTAATAATTTAATATGATTACTGTATATTAATAAAGTAGTAAAATATGATTTTTTATTCACAAAGTTGGCCTTTATTCGTGATTAATTATGAAGTTGTCTGCTTGTCTTTCAGAGGCTATGAGACCCATAATTTATTGTGAACAACTAGGTCCACAATTATCATTGTTAAAATAAAAAAAATAAGAGTGACAGCTAATTGTGGGCAAAAAATGCTTCTTAGTACTTATCAGCCAAACCACAAGAATCTTTTGCACAGCTGGGTTTTAATAATATGCAGGCCTACTGCATGCATTGTAACGCATGAGTGTGAATTTTAATTTGTTTGATTTTCTTGTTTAGCACAAGACTACAATGAAAATGATATCACTTTCATAACCCCATTATATATTTATATGAAGTTTACGGCACGTCTTGGCAATTTAGAGAACTTAATTCTTGTAAAGATAATTGGATTTATTGTCACAGACTAGCTATATTCTCACATGCAATTCAGGAAAAAAAAAAAAACACAAATACAGTAACACACACTGGTCTACAGTTGAGAAAGAAAGTGTTCAGTGTTCTAATTGTATTATCCTTAAATTAATTTGTACTAGTTCATTTCGATGATGAAAGTATATTTAATAGAACAATTTGGGTTTCAGAAATAGTTATATATCATGTAAATAAAGTATAACAATGACCTTAAAAATTTTCATACAATTTTTTTTAATGAATAAATTCATTAATAGATTTAAATCTTACAGATACGAAATTTTAAAATAATTAGGTGCATGTTAAATGTCATTCCAAAATCATAATGTAAGTATTTTTGTTGGATCAAAAGTATTAAAACTTCAATTGATTATATATCCAACAAAATCATTAAAACTCAATTTATTTTATTATTATTATATTATGTTGTTAAATTTATATTAGAACTTACTCTTAATAACCCTAGATTAATTTAATTCCTCAAATCCAAAACATTATTGATAATAATGGTTTATAATTCTGCAAGGCTTTCAAATCTTTTTGTGTCAACTTTATCAACATTCCGACCATATCATAGCCTTATGGACCTTGTGATACTTTTCTTCCTTTTGAAATAGAACAGTAAGAATGCGATGCTTTATAAGAATATAGTGAAACAGACTTCGAGACACTAAACATTAATTGGTGATGAGTAATTGGACCTACCCCTCGTTCTCATAATTTTCTCTCATGAAAGTGTAGCTCATATAATTTATAGAAGTAATAATATTTGTTGGATTCTAGTTATGAATCACATTTTAGAGTGAAGAGGGCACATTCACTTTATGGTTGGTGAAGCCTAAACCTGCAAGACTTTGGAAATTTGTATTGATCATGTGTTAAGGCATGGGGAATAAAATTGCTTTCTTGGTTGTCCAAACTCCAAGTCTCCAAAAGGTCCAAATAGAATGCCTAAAAAGTTTGAGAGTAACATTCCCCTAAAAAGATGTTCCCCAACAAGTCATAAAAATCTTGCTTCACTATCGTCTTTACAAAATACAAGGGTGAAAAATATGACTTTATTTAGTTGCTCAAACCGACACACCAAAAGAAAGGCGAAAATGGGTAAATATCCATAGAAAACAAACTAATTAGTTAATAGGGTCCGGTTACAAACTATATATATTTTTAGCAACTCGAGAGTCAAAGACTCGATTTTGAGCTCCTAAATCGACCCTCTGAAGCTCGATTTTCATACGTTATTTCTCTCTGATCTGGCACTTTGTCCAGGTGGCGTCTACATGGAAATCGAGTCTCTAAGACTCGATTTCTAACCCAAAAATAAAATATTAATAACCAAAAATGCAACCCCAAATGCAGAATCAGCGGAAAAAACGCAGAAAGAAAGAAAAAAAAAAAAGAAAGAGAAGAAGAAGAAGAAGGAATGGAGATCAGCTCAAGCCGATCCAGGCCGCGCGCGACAGATCCAGGCCGGCGACCCGGCCCAGGCCGCGCGCGACCAGGTCGCCGAGCGACCCAGGTCGCACCGCGCGACCCAGGTCGCACCGCGCGACCCAGGTCGCCGCGCGCGACCCAGGTCGCCGCGCGCGACCCCGGTCGCAGCGCGCGACCCCGGTCGCCGCGCGCGACCCCGGTCGCCGCGCGCGACCCCGGTCGCCGCGCGCGACCCCGGTCGCAGCGCGCGACCCAGGTCGCACCGCGCGACCCAGGTCGCACCGCGACCTGCCGACTGTTTCTGGATTTTTTTTTTTTCTTTCTTCTCTGATGAACAAGTTGCAGTGGTTTTTGTTTTGATTTTATATGTAAATCGAGTCTCAGAGACTCGATTTACATTCAGACACCATCTGGAAAATTTGCCAGATCAGATGCGAACGACTCATGAAAATCGAGCCTTAAAAACTCGATTTAGAGCCCAAAATCGAGCCTTTAAGGCTCGAGTTGCTAGTTTCCCAATTACTTTCAAAACCGAGCTAACTAACTGAATAGTTTTATTTTTATGGGTAATTACCCATTTTTGCCCAAAAGCACTCAGATGTTAATTATAGTGGCGGCTGTACCACCATGTTAAATACCTCTGGTATCGGAAGCCAACAATTTATCTTGGGAGGCCAAATTAAAATGTAATATTATATAAATATATATATATATATATATTAGTGTAAAAAAATCATAAATGGGTGGTTTAATATAGTGGTTCCAATGTTTGATGAGATCCATAATATTTCAAGTTTTGGGTCCGTTTGATAGCCCATTTTGAACACACTTTTCAGCATTTTAAACAACATTAGACATATTTTCACACACTTTCTCACCTATACGTATATCAAAAACACTCAAACAACATTACTCAAACTTCTCTACCAAATACTTAACTAGTATTTTAAATTTGGGGCAACTCCAAGGGATTCATTCTTGCAATTATTTGGTATTGGGGGGGGGGGGGGGGTAGGAGGATTTCGCACAATTGGAAGAATAATCAACACTTTTGGACACCCACATTAACAATAACAATAAAATAAAACTAAAAATAGTAGTGTAAAAAATTATAATCATTTTCAACATGCTACTATAAACGAAATTATAACAAAAAGTGCGTATCAAATTTAATAAATATGTGCTAAGATTAAGAAAAATAATACAGTATTTACCAATCTTTGTTCAAATGAAAAGTATAAAATTAAAAATGAACCATCCTGCCTTAATCACCTAAGCATAGTGTGAACGAAAAATGTTGATTTATTCAATTTTTTGGTTAGGTCACGAGAGAATTAGGACAATTTAGTCTTATTTTATTTTAATTGGTTGAAAAGTTAGGAGTTTGAACAAGATTGTGAGTCACCAAAATCGAGAATGCCAACTTCCACCTTTTCCTCAATTGTGTGCGTGTGTAAATCTTTAAAACTAAAAAAATAAAAAATAAAATGAAGGGAGAAGGGGGGGGGGGTGGGGTGGGTGGTTGGTGGAAGCATGGACATTGGACAGAGGTCACGGAGCCACTATTTATTTGACTTGGGTGATGGTCCCCCATTTTTTATATAGTTATTTATTAAAAAAAACATATTAGTATCTGCAGATACAAATTTTAGTAGAATTACATTTTGCTTTTCTTTTTTTTAAATATTATTATTAAACTCTTTTAAGAGTAATACAGTAAATACAAACTTTTTTATAACATTATTACAAATTGTTAAAGTAGTAAATTATTATTGGTTTGCATCAAAACCCACCACTTACAAAATTATTTTACTTGCTAATAATCACTCATCATATTAATAATTTTTTAATAATAAGTTTGTAACTCTAGTATTTTTCTCCTTTTAAAAACCATAAATAGTTTATTGATCTAAAATCTAAAATAAAATATAGAAGCCCAAAAAAATTAGCCCAACAAAAAAAATTATCAATAATAAAACTAAAAAATTTAAGCCCAATGAACCAATTTTACCCAAAACAAACAACCTTAATAATTTTGTTCTTATCTTGTAGCAAACGCACACATCAAAGACACAACAAAAAAACCCTTAGCGGCTTAGTTGCCGCAAACCAAGTTGTCCCTCTAACTCTAAATTTTGGCTCCACCGTTCTTGTGGGAAGTCTAATTCTAAGCATCTCTTCTAACTTCTAAGTTATAAATACGTTTAAGAGTAATTGTGCTCACAAATCTCGGATAAAATCACAAACTGAAAATCACTTTATTTATCGATTCTTTATTCAATCCAATTTTCAAAACTATGGCGTTCATCTCAAGCAATTGAAAAGATATTCACAGGCAAAAAGATGAAGTACTTAGTAACTGTACTCACAAATCTCGGATAAAATCATAAGCTGAAAATCACTTTATTTTTTGGATTCTTTGTTCAATCCAATATTGGAAACTATGGCGTTCATCTCAAGCAATTGAAAAGAGATTCACAGGCAAAAAGATTAGGCATTATATATCTGAACCTGGATTATCAATTATCATAACCCAACAAATTTGGTTGGTACTAACATTTGCTTTTTTGGGCATTCCAAATGTGCACTTCCAACTTCAGAAGTTCACCTAAAAATTATTCCTTTACGCATATGCTAGTGAATTAAATGCCACCCATTATTTCTCTTTGGGTTGTTTTTTTTTTTTTTTTTTGGGACAGAAAGATAGAAGCTCTTTGAATGAGCGTATTGTACCAAACCCACCAACTTTTACAAACTTTAACTATTCTCAATTTAACAGCCAAGTTAGCTGAATATTGAAGATCGTGATAGTGGCTCCACGAGGAGTTCAATACTTCAATGAATCAATGGAACCCAATGGGGTTGGTCAGGGATTTTCTTATGCACACCATGCATCGCGTCAAGTGTGTGTGTGTATATATATATATATATATATTATAAATAAAAATCAAATCAAACAAAATCTAATTTATACTAGTATTCCCATCAAGAGTTTTAAAAATTTTAGCATTTAGCATCTAAAAACCCAACTTTATACCATTTAACATATTACTTTTCAATACATCTAAGAGCATCCACATTGGGCATTGCAAATGCCAAATGTAAGATGGGTTTGGTATTTTAAGCCCAAAAGACCTCAGCATCTGGGATTGTAAAAAAGAACTATTGTAAAAGCTGTCAAAACAGTAAATTACTTTTTCATTTTTCCATAAAATGTTTCCTAAAATAGATTACTAATATATCCCTTAAGGGCACACGTTAGTAAATCTCAAATAATAATATTTAATACACTTTCTCCTCCTTTTTTAACCCTGAAATTTCTCTCTCCTCTCTCATTATTTCTCTTATTTTCTCTCTCTTCCTTCCTTCTTTCTCATCTTCTTTCTGCTCTCTTTAGACCCAAGACCCCGTGCTCTCTCTCTCTCTCTCTCTTTCTCTCTCTCTAATTTGGTGGTTGTGGATTTCTCTATCTCTCTCTCTAGTGGTGGTGGGATTGTGACTGGCGTGGGCGTGGGTCGACATGGGTTTTGACAACGGTGGAAATCGGCGTGAGTTTTGACGAGATCGGTGTGGGTGTTGACAACGGTGGAGATTGATGTGGTGGAGGTCGGTGGGTGGTGAGATTGGCGTGGCGAAGATCGGTGGAGCTATGGTGACTGTGGCGTTGTGATCGGTGTGGGTGTTAATGGTTTTTTTTTTTTTTTGGGTTTGCTGGTATATGTGATTGGCGTTGTGGTGGCTGTGGCGTTGTGATCGACGTGATGGTTTTTTTTTTTTTCTTTGTTTTGCCGATCTGGGTTGATATGAATGATGGAGGAGTCTGGAAGAAGGTGAAAAGTAAAGTAATGGAGGATTCTAGAAGGTACACGCGTGTGGAGGAGAAAATTGGGAAAAAACAAAAACGGAAAAAAATATATTTTATTGTGAAAATATATTATTTTAATGAGTAGAATAGAAAAATAAAAGTTCAGATGTTGGGTGTATTGGAAAATGGTATTGTATAATTGATAAAGCAATTTTTTGGAATGGTAAAATAGAATAAAATAGCATTCTCTGATGCGAATGCTCTAACATCAAAAATTTTATTTTTTTTACCACTTCATTAAAATATTATTTATTTATCATTTTTTATTCTTTGTTATTCTCATCACCCAAGCCACCACAAACCCATGGCACCACCACGGCACAACCCACCGGCCTCAACTCACAACACCACCCACCGACCTCAACCCACAACCACGGCACACCAACCACACAACACACCATCCTACTTTTCCCTCTCATCCTCTCTCTGCCTCAACCCACGGCACACCAACCGCAAACCCACCACCGTTAACTAGCAACCTAAGTAAGTAAAAAAAAAAAAAAACCAGTGAGACCCATCGAGCAACACCACCCACCACCCTTCCCTTGTTCTTCCATTCTTCAAATTAGTTTTCTACACCCAAAACCCACCACAAAACCACAACCAAAACCCACCCTAGCCACAAAAATAACCACCACCCTAGTGGCCCAGCCTCTCCAATCTCAACTCCAACCAAAAAGGCCGACGCCAACTCAAGAATGTCGACCATGATCCTAGAGAAGGAGAAGAGAGGCACTCAAAAAAAAAAAAAAAAATTTGAAGAAGGCTGAGACTAGATTAAGAGAAAAAAATTGAGGGAGAAAGAGAAATAATAATAAGAAAAGAAAGTGGGCCCCACTGAATTAAAAAATAATATAAGTTTTATAATTGGTGAACAATGTGGTCTCAAATATGAGATTGCACTGTTCATCAATGCCAAATATTATGGCATTTAAAACACTTGATGGAGGTGGTTTTTTAGAGTTTAGTATGTCAAATGTCAAATATTTGGCATTTGACACACTTGATGAGAATGCACTTAGAGGGAAAACTTAATTCTTTCATATTTAAATACAGTGAAATACATTTGTCCTATGTGACCTGCTAGTCCCATCTTACTCGGCACGAGTTTTAACAAACCCTAAGAGGATAAGGCGAGAATAAATCACCCACCCTCTCAGAGATAGAGTGTTTGTATATATACAATTAATTTTTTTTCTCTCCCTCATCTCACCTCCTATTTAGCATCAATGTCACCAAGGACAGAGCCAGAACTTTGAGTTAGGGGGGGCGGTTTTACTATTGGCTGTGTACAGTGATTTCAACCTCTAATTCTGCTACTTAACTGCTAAGATTATTTTTTATTATTATTTTTTTTTTTTGTTTAGAATTTTTTTAAAGGGCATGGTTATTTAGTTTGGATAAAATTAGTTAATTGAGCTTAATTTTGTTTTTAGTTTTACTGGTAATTTTTTTTGTTGAGCTTTTTTATTTTTTGGCTTGTATATTTTGTTTTAGATTTTAGATCTATACATTTTTTTTATAGTCACTAAGATGAGGAAAATACTAGAGCTGCAAGTTTTTTTTTTTATAAATTACTTAAGTAATAAGTGGTTACTGATAAGTAAAAAAATGATGTAAATGGTATGCCCATATGCGAACCAATAAAAAATTGCAACCAAAAAGGTTTATAAAAATGTTATAAAAAAGTTCGTGAATATAGCATTATTCTTAAAATAATCAATGATATTGTTAAATGGAAATAAAATGTAATTTTATAGAACAAAATTGCTAAAATTAATACACATATATATAATAATATTTTTTTTTTTTTAATGACCCCCCCCCCCCCCCCCCCCCGATCCAAGGGTAGTTCCGCCCATGGATGTCACCCCAGGCCATTAGAGACGGTAAAATGTCTTTATTCCACCTGCTGTGTGCGGCTTTTTCATCCCAATTAAGACGCACATGATCTATCCTTGTCCACACACATTTGACCTATGCTCATTGCTCAGTCCCTACCCTTTTTTTTTCCTTTTTGAAAGGGCAGTAAAACATTAAACTTGCCTTATTATTTTATGGGATGTTTAAAGATTCACATTTAAAGATTGATTGGTATATACTATATACCCCCCCTTATTATCTGTGGGGTTTAACGTCCCGTTCACTGCAAGCAAAAACAATCTTGTTCACTGCAAGCAAAAACAATCTTCTCTCACGCAATCTCTATATGCATTCAGTGAAGGACCATCACTTGTTTTAATTGACTTTGCCACGTATTAAGTCATACAAGTACAACTGTTTTTTTCTCCCTTTTTATCCTAAACCCAACACACACCTTGCACAGCTAGACATTGCCTATATCAACCCAATATTTCTACTATAACTAAACTTATTATAAAATTTTCACTAGTCGGAAATTATTTGTTGTATCGAAAAAGTTTAATAAAATATAATTTTTTTGTCTTAATTATAAATGAACTTGACAATTATTAACACTTATTAATTATGATTGTATTTATTTATATAATTATCTCTCTTTTTTTACTGTTTATATAAAATATGATGAGGCAGAAATTTTTTTCAGAGAGATGTGGCAATATTCTAAATTTCTAATAAAGGGTTTAAACTTTAAATATAGAATTGAATATATGCCTCTTTTTCGTGCTGCTAATGGGGCTGCCCATTCATTAGCTAGGTTTGCTAGAAATATCAGGGAGGAAATTGTTTGGTTGGAGGAAGATCCTCCTCCGGCCCTTGAAGCCTTGTATGTAGACTCATGTTATTTGTCTTATAAATGAAATTGGTTTGGCTTTCAAAAAAAAAAAAAATATATATATATATATATATATGCCTCTTTTTAGTGGTGGAGAGTAGGATATGATCCCATCCCAGCAATGTTTTCTTTTTTTGATAATTATAAATGTTATTTATAAGTATTTATTATCATTGTATTTGTATATAAAACTATCCTTTATACTATATAGACCCATATATAAAATAGGCGGCGTTGCTGTTGTAATCTAATAGAGAGTTTAAATATAGAATAGAATTTTTTTTTTTTTTTTTGAGAAACAAATATAGAATAGAATCTGTAGGGGTTAAATTCCCAAACTAACAGTGGGCCTAGGGACCCACACGAAGCCTGCACATGACCCAACAGGGAATAGGGGCCCAAATGGCTTCCGGCCCAATCCTGTTGGGCCTGGTTCGTTTTAGAAGACGTCCGAGGAGGAATGCCTCCTCGGACACGCAAATATGGGCCCAAAAAGCGCCCCCTCCACAGTGAAGAACCCATCCAGGCGAACGTGGGTAGGAGGGTGAGCCTCACGCAGCGGGAAAGAGGAAAACGTAAGGCATCAGGGAGAAGCCACAACTGCCGCATTAAATGCAAGAAAGCTACCTTTTCAGCCGCATTAATGTGGAGAAGACAGGCGAACAGTGTTACATTGGCCAGTGCAACTCACAGAAGGATAAGGGAGATATCCGATGGCTCGGCACTCAAGTGAAGGTCCAAATGGCTAACAAATGTAAGGTTCTTATCAATTCAAGGAGGCTATATAAGAGAAAGAGGTCTCCATGAAGAAGGGATCGAAAAATAAAGAAAAAAGGAGAAAGGAAAAGGAGAAAGAGCTCTAGAGTCTGTAAACAGAGTAAGAGGTGCACTTATACGCCTCCTCGGACCGATATCCTATTAAAAAGAAATGGAACATTCTCACTTTCAACATGTTGCATGGCGTACATCTAACTGACGTTCATTTCGTCTAGTCCTAGCTCTGTAACCCACTCTCTACAAATTCATTGTCTGGGAACTTTTGGGCCAGAACCACTCACTTGCTGGGCCTGGGCCCCAAAAATCGCCCCTACAATTGGCGTCATTTGTGGGAAGAACTTGTGTCTCGACAAGTGAAACAGTAAGAGATGGAAGGATCAGGTCCACCCCAAACCGGATGTGCAGAATCTCAACGACAGGACAACTTTTTAAATCTCGAACGGGGGAAGGACCAAGATAATCAACGAGAGGGCAGTGTGAACACCTCTCACACGAATAGGAGCCGCTCAAAGGGGAAAGATCATGCATCCCATAAGCAGAACGAGCGAAAGGCTCTACAGCAAGAGATTGATGATTTGAAGAAGAAGCTGCGTCGAGCGCAGCGAAAACGTCCTTCACCTTGCTCGGACACTAGCAATGATAAAGATGGCGAATACAGGCGAAGGTCGAGAACCCCCCTGAGTGAGACTTTTTCCTATGAGGAAGAGCGGCCTCGCAAACGCGGCCACAAAAGCCCGTCCTACCAAGGCCTAGCCAATGATGCCATGAGCAAGGCCCTGGATCGCATCTCACAGTCGCCATTCACGCGTAGAATAGAGAGGGCAGTACTTCCTCGGCGGTTCAATCAACCGACGTTCGCCATATATAATGGTCGAACTGACCCGGTGGAACATGTAAGTCAATTCAACCAGAGGATGGTCGTCCACTCCAAGGATAAGGCGCTAATGTGTAAGGTGTTTCCATCCAGCTTGGGACCCATGGCGATGAGATGGTTTGATGCCCTCCAGCCGAATTCCATAGATTCTTTCAAACAGCTGACATAGGCCTTTGGTTCCCGTTTCATCACCAGCACTAGAGTCCCTCGGCCCCTTGATTCACTCTTATCCTTGTCCATGCAGGAAGGAGAAACGCTGAAGGCCTACTCCGACAGGTACTGGGAGATGTACAACGAGATAGAAGGGAATTACGATGACGTCGCCATTAGCACGTTCAAAAGGGGCCTGCCGACAGAGCATGGCTTGAGAAAGTCCCTCACTGGGAAGCCGGTCACCAGCGTGTGCCAACTCATGGACAGAATAGACAAGTACAAAAGGGTCGAAGAGGACCAGCAAATGGGGAAAGGTAAAGCGAAGTTTGTCCCTCAGGAGAGGAGGGACTTCAGGTCGAACCGCTATAACAGCAGCAACAGGTCGAGAAGAGACTACATGGAGCAGCCCGGACCTACTGAGGCTCAAGCGGTCAATGCTCTGTTCCGAGAACCATTGCACAAGATCCTGGAGAAGGTGAAGTGCGAACCCTTCTTTCAGTGGCAGAACAGGATGGCAGGCGATCCCTCAAAACGCAATCAGAATCTATACTGCGCGTACCATCAAGAGCCCGGTCACACCACCGATGAGTGTAGGAATCTGAAAAACTATTTGGATTGGCTTGTCCGAGAAGGAAAGCTGAGGCACCTATTGCACCGCCCTGAACAGTCAAATGTCGAAACCAGACAAGGCACGTTGAGGCCACCCATTGGCACAATAAATGTCATTCTCGCCGCACCTGGGAGGGCCGGTTCCAGTCCTTTCAGAGTGATGTCAGTGGGTAGGTTCCCGACGGGGCCAGACGAAAGGGAATCCAAGAGAGCCAAAGTAAGTGCCACGCCATTAATTGGGTTCACGGAGGAGGACAAGCAAGGGACTATTCAACCCCATGACGATGCCCTAGTCGTGACGCTCAGAATAGGAGGTTATGACGTGAAAAGGGTGTTAGTTGACCAAGGCAGCGCCGTGGAGGTAATGTACCCAGATTTGTACAAAGGGCTGAACTTGAAGCAGGAAGACCTGTCACCATACGATTCCCCTCTGGTCAGTTTTGAAGGAAAGATCGTCATCCCGAAAGGCATGATTAGGCTGCCTGTGCAAACTGGCCCGGACGTGGTAGAGGTGAACTTCATTGTCGTGGATGCATACTCCCCCTACACAGCTATTGTGGCCCGGCCGTGACTTCACGCACTGGGGGCTGTGTCATCAACCTTGCACCAGAAAGTAAAGTATCCATCAGGAGGCCAAGTTAAAGAAATAATAGGGAATCAAGGAATGGCTAGGCAATGCATGGTGTCGGCAATCTCACGACAACCAAATAGGGAGCCTTCCACTTCAGCCGAGAGCGGTTTATAGCAATTAATGACCCCGATCCAAACTGCGGATAGTGGAGGACCGGCCATGGAGGTGGACTGTGAAGAGCTGGAGAAAGTACTTGTCGGATCAGTCCCTGAGAGATTTTTTCAGATTGGCTCAGAATTACCAGCACAAGAGAAGTCAGCGCTAGTTGATTTTCTTCGACGAAATGAGGATATATTCGCCTGGGATCCCTATGAAGCCCCCGAGGTTGACTCAGATCTCATATGCCATCACCTTAATGTTAACTCGGCCGTAACACCAAAGAAGCAACCTCCTCGGCGGCCGTCAAAGGAACATGCAGACGCTGTGAGAGAAGAGGTCGCAAAATTGAAGAAAGCTGGGGCTATCAAGGAAGTATTCTACCACGAATGGTTAGCAAACACAGTCGTGGTAAAGAAGAAGAGCGGGAAATGGCGGGTCTGCGTAGATTTCACGGACTTAAACAAGGCCTGCCTGAAGGATCCTTTCCTAATGTTGCGGATAGACCGACTGGTAGATTCGACTGTCGGACACCCCCGAATGAGTTTCTTGGACGCTTTCTAGGGCTACCATCAGATATCCCTGGCTGCCGAAGACCAAGAAAAAACCGCTTTTGTCACCCCAGTTGGCAACTATCATTATAAGGTGATGCCCTTTGGCCTGAAGAACGCCGGGTCGACCTACCAGAGGATGATGACTAGAATGTTTGAACAGCAGATGGGTAAAACCGTTGAAGTGCATATAGACGACATGGTGGTAAAAAGCAAAGTGGTGGCCGACCACATCAGAGACCTCGGCGAAGTGTTTCAAATCCTGAGAAAATACAAGCTACGACTGAACGCATCCAAATGTTCATTTGGGGTGGGATCAGGAAAATTCTTGGACTATATGGTAACCTACCGAGGAATCGAGGTTAACCCTGACCAAATAAGGGCCATTCATAGCTTGCAGTCTCCTCGGAATCCCAAAGAGGTCCAGAAGCTTACTGGCATGATAGCTGCTTTAAACCGTTTCATCTCCCGCTCAGCGGACAGATGCAGACCTTTTTTCCTCCTATTGCTCAAGTGGAAGGGCTTCGAGTGGACTGAAGAGTGTGCTTTAGCTTTCCAACAACTCAAGGAATACCTCGCTCAACCACCGATCATGTCCAGTCCCGACGTCGACGAGGTGTTGTTCGCATACATCGCAGTAACCTCTCTTGCGGTGAGCTTAGTGCTAATCCGAGAAGACAACGGCACGCAGCGGCCCGTGTATTACGTAAGCAAATCGCTACAGGAGGCAGAAACCCGGTATCTCCCCTCGAAAAAGCTATATTGGCCGTCGTACAAGCCACGCGGAAACTCCCCCACTATTTTCAAGCGCATACAGTAGTGGTACTAACTCAACTTCCACTGAAATCAGTCCTCCGCAGCGCCGACTACACAGGTAGAATAGCTAAGTGGGGAACAATCCTGGACGCCTTCAACATTAGATACATGCCTCGCACCGCCATAAAAGGTCAGGTCCTCGCCGATCTAGTAGCTGAATTTACGGAGCCCACCTTAGAAGGGATGAAAATGTCAGGGTCACCAAGTGCTGATGGGAAACTGGTCAACACGGTCTCCCAACATGAGCACAATAGGTGGAGAGCACACATCGATGGTGCAGCAAACCAAAAGGGCTCAGGAGTGAGGCTTGTTCTAGTGTCCCCCGAAGGGCTAACCATAGAAAAGTCGTTGAGGCTCGGATTCTCGGCCACGAATAACGAAGCCGAATATGAGGCACTATTGGAGGGGATGTCGATGATCCGGAAATTGGGTGGGAAATGCGCAAGCATGTTCTCGGATTCGAGACTCGTCGTGGGAGAAGTAAATGGGGATTTGGAGGCGAAGGATGAAAGAATGCAAGGTTACCTTGCTCGGGCTAAACACCTGCAGACCCATTTCGATGACTTCCATTTAACGCATATACCTAGGAGTGGGAATACCCATGCTGATTCTCTCGCAACACTGGCCACCTCCTCAGCACAACCCCTTCCGCGGGTTATTTTAATTGAAGATCTCTGCCGCCCAACAACAGAGGAGGCCAACGGTATTCGGGTACAAAACGTCGGGGCAGGGCCTAGCTGGATGGACCCTCTAGTACTGTTCTTAAAGCACGACACCTTACCGGATGATAAGGTTCAGGCTGACAAAATCAGGAGGAAAGCTTCTCGATTCTAGCTGTCCGAGGACTCCAAACTTTACAAACGCTCGTTCTCGGGGCCATACTTGTTGTGTGTACACCCAGGGGCTACAGAACTCATCCTGGAAGAGTTACATGAAGGGATTTGTGGAAGCCATACGGGGGGCAGATCCCTCTCCCACAGGGCCATGACGCTGGGCTACTGGTGGCCAAGCATGCATAAAGAGGCTCTGGAATATGTGAAGAGGTGCGACCAATGCCAAAGGTTCGCCCCGAACATACATCAGCCTGGCAGAGAACTTAACCCGTTGTCTAGCCCTTGGCCATTCGCACAATGGGGCCTAGACATACTAGGGCCGTTCCCCAAAGCGGCGGGGAACAAGAAATTTCTTCTCGTCGGCACCAATTACTTCACGAAGTGGGTCGAAGCTGAGGCGCTAGCAAACATCAGGGACGTCGATGTCAAGAAATTTGTCTGGAAAAATATTATCACTAGGTTCGGGACCCCGCACACCCTGATCTTGGACAACGGCCTCCAATTTGACAGCAAGGCCTTTAGAGAATATTGCAATGAGCTGGGGATTATCAACCAGTACTCCACACTAGCCTACCCACAGGGTAACGGACAGGCGGAAGCCATCAACAAAACCATAGTGAATGAACTGAAGAAGAGGTTGGACGATGCGAAAGGGAGGTGGGTTGAAGAGTTAGCCCACGTCTTGTGGACATACTGCACCACGCCTCGCAGGTCCACGGGGGAAACCCTCTTTTCATTGACCTACGGAGCCGAGGCTGTCATCCCATTGGAGATTAACTTCCCGACCCAGAGGACCACTGCCTTCAACCCCATCGCTAATAACAGCCTTCTAGAGAAGAGCCTGGATCTCCTCTAGGAAAAAAGGGAAGGTGCGATGGTTCACCTAGCCTATTATCAGCAAAAGCTCAAGCAAGGCTACGACGCCAAGGTGAAGCCAAGGCCCTTGGCGATCGAGGATCTAGTGCTGAGGAAAGTCCTGGGCACCGCGAGGAACTCTGCATGGGGAAAACTTGGACCAAACTGGGAGGGCCCATACCGTATCACTTCCGTAGCCGGCATTGGGGCGTACTTTTTGGAAGACTTGGACGAACATATAGTACCATGTGCATGGAATGTAAATAACCTGAAAAGGTACTGTTATTAATGAAAGACACCATGTTTGACGCCGTGCTACTGTAAAGCAACTTTCAATAAGTGTTAAATAGAACCCAAGTCCTGCCTGGCTCTTCAGACCAAAGACTTGGGGGAAATTAACCACGCAACGAGTATCAATAAGCGTTAAACAGAACCCAAGTCCTGCATGGCTCCTCGGACCACAGACTTGGGAGAAATTAACCACGAAGCAATTTACAATAAGCGTTAAACAGAACCCAAGTCCTGCCTAGCTCCTCGGACCACAGACTTGGGGGAAATTAACCACGCAACGAGTCTCAATAAGCGTTAAACAGAACCCAAGTCCTGCATGGCTCCTCGGACCACAGACTTGGGGGAAATTAACCACGAAGCAATTTACAATAAGCGTTAAACAGAACCCAAGTCCTGCATGGCTCCTCGGACCACAGACTTGGGGGAAATTAACCACGCAGCGAGTCTCAATAAGTGTTAAACAGAATCCAAGTCCTGCCTGGCTCCTCGGACCACAGACTTGGGGAAAATTAACCGCGCAACGAGTCTCAATAAGCGTTAAAAAGAAACCCAAGTCCTGTATGACTCCTCGGACCACAGACTTGGGAGAAATTAACCACGAAGCAATTTACAATAAGCGTTAAACAGAACCCAAGTCCTGCATGGCTCCTCGGACCACAGACTTGAGGGAAATTAACCACGCCACGATTCTCAATAAGTGTTAAACAGAACCCAAGTCCTACATGGATCCTCGGACCACAGACTTGGGGGAAATTAACCACGCAGCGAGTCTCAATAAGTGTTAAACAGAACCCAAGTCCTGCCTGGCTCTTCAGACCAAAGACTTGGGGGAAATTAACCACGCAACGAGTCTCAATAAGCGTTAAACAGAACCCAAGTCCTGCATGGCTCCTCGGACCACAGACTTGGGGGAAATTAACCACGCAGCGAGTCTCAATAAGTGTTAAACAGAACCCAAGTCCTGCCTGGCTCCTCGGACCACAGACTTGGGGGAAATTAACCACGCAACGAGTCTCAATAAGCGTTAAACAGAACCCAAGTCCTGCATAACTCCTCGAACCACAGACTTGGGGGAAATTAACCACAAAGCAATTTACAATAAGCGTTAAACAGAACCTAAGTCCTGCCTAGCTCCTCAGACCACAGATTTGGGGGAAATTAACCACGCAACGAGTCTCAATAAGCGTTAAACAGAACCCAAGTCCTACATGGCTCCTCAGACCACAGACTTGGGGGAAATTAACCACGAAGCAATTTACAATAAGCGTTAAACAGAACCCAAGTCCTGCATGGCTCCTCGGACCACAGACTTGGGGGAAATTAACCACGCCACGATTCTCAATAAGTGTTAAACAGAACCCAAGTCCTGCCTGGCTCCTCGGACCACAGACTTGGGGAAAATTAACCACGCAGCGAGTCTCAATAAGTGTTAAACAGAACCCAAGTCCTGCATGGCTCCTCGGACCACAGACTTGGGGGAAATTAACCATGAAGCAATTTACAATAAGCGTTAAACAGAACCTAAGTCCTGCCTGGCCCCTCGGACCAGAGGCTTGAGGGAAATTAACCATGCAACAATCCTCAATAAGCGTTAAACAGAACCCAAGTCCTGCGTGGATCCTCGAACCACAGACTTGGGGGAAATTAACCACGCAACGATCCTCAATAAGTGTTAAACAGAACCCAATCCTGCATGGCTCCTAGGACCACAGACTTGGGAAAAATTGGCCTCGCAGCAATTCTGTCTAAATTGTTAACTATCATTCTATACACATTCGTTCATTCACGCTTGGCTTTCAGCAATTAATGGCAGAACAAACATCCATTTATGATAAAGACAGAAGAGAAAGTAAAACAACGAGAATAAAAGGAAACGATACCATTCATTGAAATCCCCAAAAGCAATCCTTTTACAACCCTTAAACAGAACAGAATATGAAAAATCTAACAAGGAAAATCCTACAGTACTTTCCTAGATCTATTCCCTGAGCAGGCCCAGCTTGGTCGTCTGCTGGCTGGGGCCCCGGAACAGTCTCCTTCGCTTGTGCAACAACCTCCCTGATTGAAAGACTGTCCTCGGGCAACTTGTCCTTCACGGCCAGTTGCGCACCCTTAGCTTCAGGCACAGCGGAGTCCGAGGCTAAAGCCTTCGTGGGGAGGGGCACTTCAGTCGCGACCTTGTCAGGGATCTCACGAACATCCTCAAGAAAAAAGATGTTCTCAGTTTTCCTAAGATCGGAATCCACTGGGACTGCCGTCGGTCCAAGGCCACACCCCAAGACAGGGTGATGTATTCCCTGCATATAGTGGCCACCTCCTCGGCCAGTCTGACCTCAGTGTCCTTGACCCCGCGATCATAAGAGGCTGCCACTGCTTTCTCGGCCGCCTCCCTGGCCAGCAGGGCCTCCCCCTTGACCTTTGCAAGCTCGGACTTGAGGTCTGAAACCGCCCACTTCTCTGTCGTGAGGTTTTCCTCAGATTGACGGAGTTGTAGGCGCAGATCATCAGCCTGCTTAGTAGCGTTTTTAAGGCCGGCTTCTGCGCTTGCATGGTTCTTCTTTGCCTCCTTCACCTCATGGCTTAGGCTTTCGTTTTCCTTCTTGAGGTCGCCAGTAGTCCTCTCGGCAGTACGGCGAGACTGGACCTCATTATGAAAGCCCTCACGAGCCTTTTTGGCCCACTCCTCAGCAACGAAGATTTGCTGAGTAACCTGCACCAGGAAAATAAGAGCATAATCAAAAAGAATGGTGAATAAATGGGTGCGTAACCAGAGAACAAGACAGTAAAGATTTTTGCTTACCATGGCCATATCCCTCTTCAGCGACATGAAGAGTTCAGGTTGCTGAGTTTCCCGGAGCCCATTCATGTCGCGAGGTAAAAGAAGAGGCTGTTGTAGGGCCTCAGCTAAGAATGACGCCTCCCGTCGTTGGGATTCCCACAAGGTTGCATCCCATGAAATTGGAGCGCCATCCAGTTCGAGCCGTGTGACCATATCCGTTGTTCCCTCCGAATAGCCGCCTTGTCTCGGCTGTCGATGGACTTGGTCCTCTTCTCTTTGGGCTCCTTAGTCTCTTTGCCCTTCTTCTGAGGTTTGGCTTTTTCTTGGCCAACCTCACCCTCCTCCAACTCCCCCACAGGCCTCTTGCGCCTTAAGTTGGGCATAGGCTGCAACGCCACATCCGAGGTGGGAGGAGAAGGAAGAGGAGCCTTGGAGGTCGGCTGCTCCTTTAGGGCATCCTTGGAGGACTGCCCTTTGTTCCTACTGGCAAGGAGGCCTTTGAGGCCAGACCTTTGTCTCAGGTCCATTCCTTCTTCTTCCTCAGGCTCTTGGCTGGTACTAACTTGTGCGGTTACTAAACCCAAGTCAGGGGCTGCCGAGGCGCGGTCTAGATCTGAATCAGAATCCGAGAGCTCTACTATCCTGGCCGACACCCCTCCCTCCTCAGAAAAGTGAAATTGGTCTATCTGATCCTCCAAAGACGAGTGCGAGGAATCGGCTTCTTCCTCTGGGATAACTACTGCGGGAAAGGCGCGCTGAGTAGGCAACTGGACGGGGGGTAAATCTCTCGAAGTAAGAAAGCCTGGTACAGAGACGTCTATCTGTGCCAATAGCGGACTACCTGCCCTAATTGCTTGGCCGGGCTCCACTAGAGCACAAGTAAGGGGCACGTAGTCCAAAATCAGAGGCGCCGATCGCAATTGCCCGTCTGCACTCACGTAAATCTCCGACCTTAGAAGGAAGTTGAGTGCCTGGACGTTGACCAAACTAAGCCGAGGAGTCGTATGCTTCTTGTCTGCAAGATCTGAAGAGAGGGATATGTTAGTCTGAGGAGGCAAACAAGTAAAGTCAGAATCGAAATAAAAAATGAAAAAGGGGGAAAGATCAAAACTAAGATCCTTTCCAAGGGATTTAACTCTATGGTGCCCCACCTGGTTCTCCTGTCTTGACTGGGCAGTGAAGACCGTCGTGCCACCGTCCGGAGACGATCAAGAGGTCGTCCTTCAAGCCTTTGTTGGACTTGGGAAGGCAGGATATCGACCTCACCTCATCGGACCTAGACTTCAAGTAATATGAGTCGCCGAGGCTGTGCAGTTCATATAAATGAACCACGTCATGCCATGTAAGGCCGAGGTTCATCTGATTGTTCAGGACCTCTATGCACCCCAGGATCCGAAACATATTCGCAATGCACTGGTGAAGGGCCAACCTATGACCACGCAAATAATCCCTAGTTATCCTCCCCATAGGGATGGTCATTCCTCCTTCCACAAAGGCTATCACTAGAATGGCGACCTCCCCCGTTTTCCTCTTGATTATGACCTCCTCCAGAGGACAATACTCTAAACCTACCTTTGGCGGAATACTGTATTTGGCCCTGAAGCCCTCCATACCGGCCGGGGAATTTACCAATTTGTCAAGTTTACCCATCCCCCTAATCCTAGGTGACGCGAAGACGATTTATTTAAGGAGTAATGCGGGAAAAAGGCAATGGAGAAGGAACGTACACTTATGGGTGAGGAATTTGCAAGAAATCTTCAAGGGGACGACTGCGAGGGCTTGAACGCTTTAAAGGGGTGAATGCGAGAGTGCTCTGAGTGCGTGAGTGCTTGTCCAAAAATGAGAAGGGAGTGCTTTTTGAAAATCTTATGTATCCAGGAGAAGCCGGACAGACATACTCCCGCCTAGGGAAACGAAGATTATCCCAACCATTGATCTAGCGTCCAACCGTCAGATCAAAATATATAAAACAGCTAAAAGCAATAATTAGCGCCGCATGGGTTATAACCGTCCCCGTCATTAATGAGGCACGTGAGAAGCACACTTCCGCGCGAGTGAAGCAGGGACCCACAGCAGATAAATTCTATGAGTGTCAAAATCCCGCCCTTCCTCCTCGGACAAGAAAAAAGGAGCCGGAATTTTGAGGGGCTATTGTAGGGGTTAAATTCCCAAACTAACAGTGGGCCTAGGGACCCACACGAAGCCTACACATGACCCAACAGGGAATAGGGGCCCAAATGGCTTCCGACCCAATCCTGTTGGGCCTGGTTCGTTTTAGAAGACGTCCGAGGAGGAATGCCTCCTCGGACACGCAAATATAGGCCCAAAAAGCGCCCCCTCCACAGTGAAGAACCCATCCAGACGAACGTGGGTAGGAGGGTGAGCCTCATGCAGCGGGAAAGAGGAAAACATAAGGCATCAGGGAGAAGTCATAACTGCCGCATTAAATGCAAGAAAGCTACCTTTTCAGCCGCATTAATGTGGAGAAGACAGGCGAACAGTGTTACATTGGCCAGTGCAACTCACAGAAGGATAAGGGAGATGTCCGATGGGACAGGCACTCAAGTGAAGGTCCAGATGGCTAACAAGTGTAAGGTTCTTATCAATTCAAGGAGGCTATATAAGAGAAAGAGGTCTCCATGAAGAAGGGATCGAAAAATAAAGAAAAAAGGAGAAAGGAAAAGGAGAAAGAGCTCTAGAGTCTGTAAACAGAGCAAGAAGTGCACTTATAGCCTCCTCAGACCGATATCCTATTAAACAAAAATGGAACATTCTCACGTTCAACATGTTGCATGGCGTACATCTAACTGACGTTCATTTCGTCTAGTCCTAGCTCTGTAACCCACTCTCTACAAATTCATTGTCTGGGAACTTTTGGGCCAGAACCACTCACTTGCTGGGCCTGGGCCCCAAAAACCGCCCCTACATAATCTAAATACAATTAATATATATTATAGATCATAGATTATAGATATCTAGTACTTAAAAAGGTCTACCATGAAGAAGATCGAAATAAAAGAATAGAAAGGAGAAAGAACAGAAAAGGAGAAAGAGCTCTAGAGTCTGTAGTGCACTTATAAGCCTCCTCAGACCGATATCCTATTAAACAAAAATGGAACATTCTCACGTTCAACATGTTGCATGGCGTACATCTAACTGACGTTCATTTCGTCTAGTCCTAGCTCTGTAACCCACTCTCTACAAATTCATTGTCTGGGAACTTTTGGGCCAGAACCACTCACTTGCTGGGCCTGGGCCCCAAAAACCGCCCCTACATAATCTAAATACAATTAATATATATTATAGATCATAGATTATAGATATCTAGTACTTATTTTTAAAATGTATTAGATTCTATGTTTATTACTGTCATTTTTCCCCCTTTTTTTGGCTGAATATTACTGTCATTGTTTTCATACTCATCCTGCGTTGTCATTATATTTCTGTAAATAGCACATAATTGGCTGAGGTTAATTTAAGGAAATTTCTATCAATAGAGTTTTTTTTTTTTTTTTTAATGGGAATCAATAGATTATTTCAGTATCTATCTTATTTTACTGAACAGACCCCCCACCCACCTCAAAAAAAGAAAAAGAAAAATTACATGTGTGGTTTAAAACTCCTTTGGCCTTATGTTCCGCATTTAATTAGAAAGACCTATACTATTGAAGTCTCCGCCTCTATGCTATTTTTCTGTTAAAGACAGCAAAATAAGCCTCAGTTCAGTTTTGGCTGAATATTACTGTCATTGTTTTCATACTCATCCTGCGTTGTCATTATATTTCTGTAAATAGCACATCATTGGCTGAGGTTAATTTAAGGAAATTTCTATCAATAGATTTTTTTTTTTTTTTTTAATGGGAATCAATAGATTATTTCAGTATCTATCTTATTTTACTGAACAGACCCTTTACCCAGTCCAAAAAAGTTGAGAAAAATTACAAATGGTGGCCTAAAACTCCTTTGGCCTATGTTCCGCTTTAATTATTGAAATGGATTGATTTATAGAAAGAATCCGCCTTTGGCTGCAAAAAACTTAGAAACTTGTGCTGTTGTCTAAAACATTTTTTTTTTTTTTTTTTGAGTTTCTTCATGCTTTTCATATATGAATATTTGTATTTGCTTATAATTCACTGTCAAAATATAGGGTGCTTCAGGAGTTGGGATAGGGAATTTTGAAGAGGTTGGGCCTCTAGACACTGATTTGAAGGCACGGAATTCGACATGGTTGCGAAAAGCTGATCTTCTATTTGTGGTAATTGATTGGAACTCTGTTATGAAGTAAATGGTTTTGAATTTTAATGAATTTTTTGTTGGTTTTATAAACCAAATCACTCGGTGTAATGTAGGATAATCCAGTTGGAACCGGATATAGTTTTGTTGAGGATGAAAAACTGTTTGTGACAACCGATGAGGAAGCAGGAAATGATTTAACAACATTGTTGGAGGAGTTATTCAATAAGAATGAGAACCTACAAAAGAGTCCCCTGTACATTGTAGCAGAGTCTTATGGTGGTAAATTTGCTGTCACTCTTGCACTGGCAGCCGTGAAAGCCATAGAAGCTGGGAAATTGAAGCTTAAACTGGGAGGTAATCTTTTTTCAAGCAGTTTTTCTCTGATTAGCAATATCAAGAATCTGAAAATATACTTAAGGAAAGTTGAAAAAGAAAATAAAGATGGGTCATTTTCATTGTGCCCAGGATATCCGTAATTCTGATTTTGTAGATTTTTTTTTTCTTCTAAAAAGTGACTTATTTTGTGATTATATATGCTTCTTCCACATGTAGGAGTGGCATTAGGGGACAGCTGGATCTCCCCAGAAGATTATGTGGTACTTAGTCCTAATTTTTTATGTCCAATTCATATGCTATCACTTAATGATTGATTCTCTGAATTAAAAAAAATGCAACTCCTATATTTCAGTCAAGGTTTAAATTTGATAATGCAGTTATCATGGGGTCCTCTTCTCAAAGATGTCTCGAGAATTGATAACAATGGGCTTCAGGCATCAAACAGGTCTATGTTATGTACTTTTAATTAAAATGTAGAATAAAAACCATATGAGGATTGGAAATTTTCAGTCCACTAACAAACCCATTTCGTTAAACAGTGTCGCTCAAAAAATTAAGAAACAAATTCAGGAAGGTCAATATGTTGAGGCAACCGATTCGTGGTCAGAACTTGAGTTAGTGATTGCCAGAGTTAGCAATAATGTGGTATACTTTTGCCCCATATTGAACATGTAACTATTTGTATCTAAAATTCAATTATAGCCTAAAAATATTGCTTTCTTTTGGGGGCGGGATTTGCATTTTGCAGGACTTCTACAATTTTCTACAGGATTCTGGAAGTGACTCGATATCCATAACAGCCATGGAATCATCAAAAGCGATTTCAGGAAGAAGATATTCAGGATATTTGAGTTCCTTGAGGTCTTCTCTTGCTGCTACTGGTGGTTTGGATGATATTATGAATGGTGTCATTAAAAAAAAGCTCAAGATTCCGGAAAATGTGACGTGAGTTTCCTTCTCTCTAAAAGGGGAAAAAAATTGCTGAAAGCACATAATTCATAAAGAAGTATATAAGTGTTTTATTTGCAGGTGGGGAGGACAGTCAGATTCTGTTTTTACAAAGCTTTCAGGGGAATTCATGAAACCAGTGATTAGTGGGGTAAGAAATTAAAGTAGGCACAAAGAAGTTAAAATGTTTCATATTTGTCTTAAAAAGTTTCAAATAGTCTTACTTAATTCATACATATGAACTAGTTATTGAGCATCAACTAGTTGAATTTGAGCCTATTTGGTAGAAGAATTAATGTGAGGGACAGAAAACAGAATCTAACATCTTAAAATTCTCCTTGGCCTAGTAAGATAAAAATATGGTGAAACTTGCTTGAGCTTCGGCTTAACATGCATGCTTCATCCACATGGTAATCTTATTTTTGTTCTATATTAATCAAGTTGTTAGATTGTTATATAAATTAAGATTCTCTTTGTCTTCGTGTACCATTTTTTAATGAATAAAATATGTGGATAGCTCCGCTGCCTGGCATTGATGCAGTAAATAGAATGATCAAAACTTGTATCGAAACTGAAATATAGTAAATACATTGAAAACGAAATTGATATTTTATGGCAGGAAGATTCCAAATTACTCTCTTTCATTCATTTCTTAGATTTGACTCTTCTATGAAGTTGACCCGAAAGACTTACTTAGTCCTTACCTATGTGGCCTTATTATGGTTTACAATTTTTGTCTTAAAAAATCTTAAATTAGTGACCAATTCTTATTCTTTTACAGGTCGATGAGCTCCTTGCAAAAGGAATAAATGTAACTGTATACAATGGACAAGTAAGATTACTCAGGTCCTTTTCAACAATGCGATAAAGTTATGGGATTTGAGAAGGGCTAGCAGCCCATCTGGACCACCCACTATTATATGATTTTTGTCTCTTAATTTCCAATATAATGTTGACTTGATAGGAATCACTTAGAAAAACACAATTATTTGGTTGATTTTCTGATTGTAATGTCATTAATGGGTATTATTAATCTTCCTAGCTAGTTTAACCTTAGTGATGGGGCTGATGTCATAGTCTCGTTTGTTATTATTTGTAGATTGATCTTATTTGTGCAACGAAGGGGACACAAGCATGGGTTGAGAAGCTCAAGTAACTCTCTCTATCTCTTTCATCCTTTTCTTTATTTCATCTTCTTCTTCTTCTTTTTCTCACTATTGTGTAATTTAGATTACCCTTTCATGTGAGATTATTATTGTTTTTTTAAAAGTTTACCCTATAAATTTTTACTTAATTACATGGTAAAATAAGCCTAGCTAACACAATCCCTGTATTAGGTGGGAAGGGCTACAAAATTTCTTGAGCACCGACAGAACCCCTCTCTATTGTGGGGGTAATAGAGGAAGTACTAAAGGGTTCAGGAAGTCATACAAAAACTTTCACTTTTATTGGATTCTTGGAGCAGGCCACTTTGTAAGTCAACTATTAACTGTACCTTCACAAGTCTTTTCTAATCTCATTATTGTCATAATTAACCTCATCATCCTAACTTCCCCCCCCCCCCCCCAAAAAAAAAAGGAAAAAAGACAATTCTTTCCTCTTTTTTTTTTTTTTTTTTTTTTGGGTCGGCAAAAACCCATTATTTCTATGAAAAAAGTCGAATTGTCACGGTTGCTATAATTTCTATCAGTAGTGGATATGTGTCATTATTCCTTCACATTTTCGGGATTGACTATTACAATTTTTAAAGGAGTACCACTGACACACATGGTCAAATCTAAAATAATTTCTTTACGATAAAATTGAGTGCCACTAGATTGGGCACTAGCCTGTATAAAATTGCATATACTCTGATATCCAACGGAGTATGCAATACTCCCTCTTATTTGTAAAAAATTAAAATTTTATTTTTAAAAATATATAGTAAAATAATTTTTAAATATGTAAATAGTATTATAAGACCAAAAAATACATGAGTATGCACACTTTTCTAAGTCTGTGGTCCCATGAACATTGCCATGAAACCCAAAAAAGACCGAACACCAAACACATCAGGGCTATTTAAACTCGCACCTATTATCAAATATCATTGCACAAACTTTTATTGTGTCCATCACATTCATTTTAAAGCATGATTATAAAGTAGCTTATAACTGAGTGACCCGATATTAGAGATAAAGTTAAAACTTTGAGTTTTAAAATTATTACAAAATTAGTTTGTTTAAAATTTTTTTAAAAACCAAAAATTTTAATTAAGTTTGAATATTTTGTTTTAAATTTTATCACCTATGAGTGGTTGTCCACATGTCAAGGAATGGCTCCGTACCTGCATGCATCATTGCTGACCCATTGAGAAATAAAGCAATAGCATGTGAGGTTACATATGGATGTACCTTTTTTTTCTTTTTTTTTTCCAAAGAAACACACATGGGTGTACCTAGAACAGAAAAATAATTAAGAAAAAAGGACCACAAATGAATAAAGCATTATTCTAAAGCATTTTTCATCCACCCCACGAACCCATGTTCGTGTGGATGCCACTTCCCTAACAAAAAGGTAAAAAATAAATAAATAAATCTCTAAATTATGTTAATGATTATCATAAAAGATTTCAGCTGGAATTAAAAAATGATTTACATGGGGCTAGAGAAGGAAAAAAAATAGGGTAAGTAAATCCCACGCGCTGGTAAAATTGTGAGAGTGACGTCTCAATTGCATGCATACATAGAAATTACGTACGTGAGGGATGATAAGGTAGTCCAAGCGTTTACATGGTGCAAGTACTAAGATGATAGTGTCAGATTGTAATCAGAAATATCAGAAAGCTGACAAGTTGCTTATCCTGTGGAAAACAAAGTCACAGGAGACATAAGAGTCAGAAAAAAACTGACAAATTGAAGGGATGGGTAAATTTATTGGATTCTGACTTTTCTTAAAAAAAAAACTGTTTCAATGATTTTTTTGCAGGTACCGGTGAATCAGCCTTGCGTTACGTTAAACATGATAGGTGCCTTCACACAGTCACCAGCGGTTTCTACGTAGAAAGAAAATAAATAAAAAAAGCCATTCAAAAAAGTTACAAATAATCAAACCAAAAAAGAAGGTTGGTCAGATCAGATGGAAGCAATCATAGAGAGTTGAACAAGCAAACAATCAAAGTAAAGACAAGAGAGTGGGAGGAACAATGACGAGATGACGAGATTTGCAGATGGTGGAAATAAATCAAATGCTGTCTTATTTATCAATTTACCATTCATTATCTTTAGCAAAAATAAAAATAAAAAATGTCTTGTCATTTAATTAAAAAAAAAAATTGAATTTCTCTCGATCTTTTTTTAGTTGTTTTTTCTCCAGATCTAGTCTTTTTTTTTTCTTTCCTTCTCTTGGGGTTGAGACTTGCATACATGGAAGCATACAGCCTTAATAAGAATCATGGATAGATTGCCTTCTGAACTTTCATGCCTTTAAGTGCAAACAACAGTAACTTTCTTATACACAGGGAGCTCAAACATCGAGCTCCAACATGCAAATGAATAATGAAAATACCTTCACTGAAATAAAGCACTTTATTGCTCCCTTCCATGCAAATGAGACATGTGATAAGCTAATGCCACCACTTATTGTGTAAATTCATTAAAGAAACCAAGAATTTATGAGCACAATGTAAGAATAAAACATGGTTAAATTATATTATTAGATGTTTTCGAAACACATAACGTGATGTTCATCTTCTCATATTCGTGATGGATCACATTAATTAAATTCATAGTGAAATTAATTATGAATGTAAGAGAAAAGAGCCCAAATTTATCATATTACAAGGACAACTAATAATTTTTCATAAAACACACTTAAAACATATAAGATCTTCAAAAAAACAAAAAATGGTCATCATGGTGTTGTCTAATTAGAACTAAACTAACAATTAAATACTCAGACATTTAATATTTCTAAAAATTTCTAACAATATATCATAACCCAAAGGAGAAAAAGAATAACCAAAATCATGGGGATCAAGATGCTATAAAAAAATAAAAAATTAAAAAAAATTACAAATGTGTGCCCTAAGATAATCCACATCAGTGGGTGCAAAGTCTTGTATAATAGAAAAAGTTACTCATTTTGCATATTTTGACCCCAAAAAAACCCACATCAGTGGGTGTAAAATTGTGAATTTATGCACAATTGATACAATAACTATACATATATGCATGGTTACTGGAGCTTTGCATTTTGTATTTTAATATTTTTTCTCTCTCCTTCTCACCAGTCCTCTGATTCTCACCTCATTCTCTCTTTTCTCATTTTTTTTCTCCCCTCTCATCTCTCTGTTTCTCTCATCTCATAAGCTTCCTCTTTCGTGGCTGGACCCACAGGTCAACGGGGTTATGCATCATGAGCGTTGATCAAAGCTAGGTTGAAGGTGTCGATCAAAGCTGGGTTGAATGGGCATCTGGTTTAGACACACCTAGGCTTTGACACAACTTCCATGGTCGGACAATGGGAGTCGTTGATCTTGTTGCACAGTGGCTAGGTTGGATGAACATGGATTTCATTGAAAGTGGCTAGGTTAAATGGGTATTTGGATTTTGGCTAGGTTGAATGGGTATTTGGGTGGGTTGATGATGGAGGCTAGTTGCTTGATAATGGTGGTTGAGTGGATTGATGGAGGCTGGTGGGTTGATGATGGTGGCTGAATGGGTTGTGCTGGGTCTATGAGAGAGATGATAGTGTAAAAAAAAAAAAATTATTGAATAAATTTTTAGAATAAATAAACTAATGTGAGTGTTTTGTAAAAGTGTGTTTTTTTTGTAAAATAGAAAAAAAATGTGTTTTTTGTGAAAAATAGACATAAATTATACACCTACTGAAGTGGTTGCTCTTAGAGCATATATTAATAAATTATTTTTAAGAAACTTTTTATAGAAAAATGAAAAGTTACAAACTTTTTTTTATAACTTTTTCAATTCCTCATAAAATATTTCCCGATGATTAATACTATTATATATATATATATATATATATCATAGGGATCGGCAACATGACAATCAGGAGTGCAGGAGGATCAACAATGTGTGTATATATATATATATATATATATTTAGAACAGCAATAAAGTGATGCACAAAATTTTGTGTTCCATTCAATACAAATACAGAAATGTGCCTCTCCCTCATTTGCAAGAGAACATGGGATCGAAACTTGACTATATCAATGTAAACTCATTATTTCAACTATTATGTGATCTAAAATTACATTTGATTTTCCCTTGAAGAAGGGATGATCATATGTTACAAGCTCAGATATGTACTAAGAAATCTGAAGATACACAACCTCAAGATACACTCTACATAATGAAGATCAGAATACCATCCAATATACATCATTAGTATAAAGAACCACAAAAAATACGGTGTAACTGAAGTTGCATGCCAGCTCACTCTATCTTTTCCAGTACATCCAACCTGTTTTTTCTCTTCCAACCTTTCATCGTTGCAACGAGGTTGACTAGCCCAACAATTTGACTTTTAGTGTATTCCTGCATGGAAAAAAGTATTTTCATATATGTAATGTAAAACAATCAAACAATTACATAGCATATCAGAGAAATTAACCTTTAAAAAAAAGCATATCAGAGAAATTTCTCATTTTCAGTAGGGATAGAACTTACAGGGTGAGTCCGTGCCCAGTATACATATTCAGTTTCAGGTAGGTAGTATGCCTGTACGAGAGAGAGAGAGAGTGGCAGTTAGTAATTTTTGAGAGTTGTGTACACCATCTGTGTCATATAGGTAAAGCAGCAATAATCCTCAAATTTACATCAATCCAAAAATATTTCACCATTATTTGCAACTTAATTTCAAAGAAGAAACCATGATTATGCTTACCTTAATAAAGGTTTCGACCATCTGTAATTTAGGCTTCACATCTATAGGGACAAAATGATGCAAGCCATTAATTAAAACCTGAAAGGAATAAAGACAACACTCTTTAAATATACTAAGGGACAAAAAAGGGAGCAAAATACAAAGGAAATGTTGCAATGTGCAGATTCTTGTCAGTTGACACACTAAAAAAGAAACCTGAAGATCCAACGACATCAGAGCTCGTCCCTCATCAGTACACCTTTTCACTCGTGATAGACCTTCAATAAGAGTTTCCGCAACAATTCCAAGTCCGTATTCTAAGAGGAGGTCTTGAACCTAAACATACAAGATATAATATTCAAGTTGGTCAATTGGTCAATCAGGTTTTATTCAATTCATCAACTAAGAGGGCATGTTTGGTAGGTTATAAAAAATTTTCTAATGAAATGATTATTCATGTGTAATAACTATTCGGTTATTTGATTTCATCTTTATTACAGGAATAATTAGTCTTATTCATTTCTAAAATGGTTGTAATAACTATTCCTTACTACATTTGACTATTTTAAATTTAATATATTTCCAAAAAACACTAACTTTTCATAACAACCAAACTTTATGAAAAGGTATAGTTATTTCATTACAACATCTAACATATTTTATTTTCAATAATATTAAATTACTATTTCTAACGCAATCTTTATTCAATGAACCAAATGTGGCCTAAGCCCCGACACCCCACACCCCCCACCCCCTGTGCACGCGCACTAGGTGGAGGCCATAAACACATCACCTAATCAAAGCTTTTGCCCAAACAAAATGGAAGTCCAATACGGTATAAACTTCACCAAATCCTGACATGATAGAAACCATCAATGCACAAATTTAATGACCTCACACTAAAATTAGCAATCACTATCAACTAGTCAAGTCAGCTTAAGGGTAAAAAGTAAAGTAATTTAGAATTTTGAGGCACAAATTCTGCTTTCTTTAAAGTTTAAGGTGGTGCCTCACAGAATTGCAGCCAAGTATTACCTCTTTGCGTAGTCCCCCGTGAGCAAGCCTTGTTTTAAAGTGCTTAAATTCTCCCAACAACAAATCAACGTACCTAATACCAACAAAATAATAATAATAAATCAACAAACTTGTTGATAAAACACACTTCAGAGCACTAGTCAAATAATAGTAGTTTTCAAATAAACGAGAGAACAGGTATTGGGGAGTTGAACATAAAAAATAATAAGATCTGAACAAAAACTTAAGCTGATAGGAAATAATGAATTTAATCACTTGATCATTATTTTCACACTCATTATCTTCAAAATCCTTTATATGATAACAGCCTATTATACCATGTGTTTCAAACTTTTAGCAATGGCCTTGTAGAGATGCATTCTTTCTTTTATTCTTCTTCTTCTTCTTCTTCTTCTTTTTTTTTTTTTTCCCATAAGCAGAGATGCATTCTAATATTTGCATTTCAATAACATTGTATAGAAGGAATCACAGAAGAATAGATAAGCTCACTGTTCTCAGGTGTCATAAGCAATTGCTTAGAGAATATGTTTACAAAATCCATAGGTTTCAAACATCAAAAGCTGACTGCTAGGAAGCACCAATATGGATACAGGATATAGATCAGATATAATATGGACACAACGATACTTCAATTCTTGAAAATATAGGATATTGTACAATAATGAATACTTTAATTAATTAATAAATTTATAATTTTTAAGTAGCTAATTATAGTTGTATATAAAAATTTTTTGAGAAAAATAACAACGTAAGCTAAAAGGCAACAGGCGACAAACAAACACTATATATTAGGGATTTTTTTTATGTACAGATACAACTGCTACTCTGAAATATCCATGCTTTCTAGGCTGACTGAAACATTAGATTTAATTTAGTAGAGATTATCAGTCATTAGCAAGAAGAAGCAACAGCAAAACAAAAATCATAAAGTAAAATGGCTCAAGTAGAATGCCTCAAAAGGACAAGACTAACAAGGTTAAGTTAACCAGCTAAATCTTTAGGAATTACTATTTAACATAAAATGGCCCTAAATAGCCCTGACAAAAAGAATCCATGCACTTAGACCTCAAACTATTAATCTGAATCATGTTCACTATGGAAAGTTGAAACTGAGGATATATAGTGAAGGGTAAAGTTAAATAATCCCCCTGGGCTTGACATAACCTTTACATCAAATTTCCCAACATGCAGCCTAAGTTACCCCTATAAAGCAAGAAAAAAGCATCTCTACCCACTGTAGAGTCACCGTTGACTTTTATGTAAATCAAACTCTAATGAAATGGGTCCCATTATAATTAACCACTCTTACCTACACTCGCAATCCCAACTTTGTCTATGATAGATCTAATTATATGTCCATTATTAATATTGTTTGAGTAATACTGAGTAACCAAATAGAGCATTGCATACATAATAAGCATATACATATATATATATATACACACACAGCCTGATGTTATAAACATTAACATCATTGTTTAATGAAAATCACAAGTTCATAAGCATTAAAATCGATATAGATTAAAGAGTAAGAATAAGTAAACGAACCCATTATGCTCTAGTCCAAGCTCTTTCACTTCCCATTTAGCATTGGCAACCCGATCAACATACCTGCAACAAGTAGTTACCCATTTAAGAATCAGTTGTAATAGCCAGATTGAAAAGAAAAGTGCTAGTTTAAAGTAGTAGCCCACAATATACTGACAAGAAAAGATGGCAATACCATTAATCTTGCAAGACTGTTTCAACATCATCTAAGAAATCACAACCACCACTAATGGCAAGGGGCAAAGTAGAGGGGTTAAGATGAGAAAGAGATAATTGTTTACATTTGTCCTACTGGTATTATGCAGCAAAGATTCATCATTGTCCCTCATTGCCTTTTACTTTTGACTGAAAGTTCCCTTTTTCCATTTGCATCAGAGGATTTGCCTATAGAATTAGGTCAGTCAGTTTGGAGCTTTACAAAAGAACTTCATGGAATGAAAGTTGTTGGCCAGTACCCAGAAGCTGGGTGCATCTTAGAGCTCTGATTAGTTGCAAGTTGCAACATCCAACCATCTATGATCACCAAATTCAGCAATAGCATGTCCTGTCAGATGATTCTGCATAACATTATTTGCACTACCCTTTCCAAAAGACTCAAACCTTGTGCATCCTGCAAATTCGCAGTTACTTTGGGCTATTTGATTATAATTCATCCACTTGAGTTGGTTTGAATTTCCTCTCAGGCACCTCGTTCCCCTAGTTCCATTGAAATTTCAAAAGGGTTTTTTATTTTTTTCCTAGTTCGAGAATTTTGTGTTGGAAACCTTTTGGGGGAAGAAAATTAACAAACATTTTTTTTTCTTGATAATTAAAAAGGTAAAAAATATTTTCAGAAAAACTAATGCAATAAATAATGGGGATGTACATTATTTATATCCTCATAAGCAGTTACCAATTACCATCAAAACTTCAGAAGAGAGAAAATCTAAAATAAGTTCCCATGAATATTTCCTAAAGCATACATCCACTAAAGATCTAAGAAACGTATCTTTAAACAAGTTCCCATGAAGCTCCATGCTGTTACACTTGATTATTCCAATCATGCCAAAGTAGCCACATAACACAAAGCAGAACCAAACCCCAAATCAAACCACTCTCATAACAACCAAACCTCTCCTTCCAACAAGCTGAAACCTCCAAAACTGTCCTAGGCATCACCTAATGCAATCCAAATGAGGATAAAACTAAGACCACAACTTGCTTGCCAGTGTCCAATGTAGTAGGAGATGGTGAACTGTCTCACCATCATTCTTATATATACGGCACCAATAGACTATAATTTTCCCCTTGTAGTGAGGTTGCCATCGACAAGAACTTACTCAAAGCTGCTGTCCACCCAAAAGAAAGAGGGAAAACTTCACACACCAAATGTTCTTCCAAGAACAACTTGCAGTTATAGCCCCTCAAAGTGCCTCAAAGAAGGAACTAACCTCATAACTCTTGTCCCTAGAAGGCCACCAGCATATCCCATCCCCAATTCCAGTCAACCCAAGGAGAACTAGAGTAAATAAAGAAAGAATTGACTGATTCCAACTCCCAATCCTAAAAAAATCGCATCAATGTATATTCCAGCATTAATTTAAAGCTTTGTTAAGTGAAAGGACCAATCTTGTAACAACCTAAGAAAAACTGCTAGCCACATCTGCTCTATATCCCAAAATGACTAGTCTAGTAACAAATGAGGCTACTTATAGTTTTTTATAAACCCAAAATCAACCTAGTATATGCCCAATGTGGGACTCATCACACCACCACACAACACACACTTAATCAATATCCAATCAATTTGGGGCATCACAAATCTACCATTCAAGGTAGACAATAAACAGTTTGAAATGTTAAAAAATATTAGCACTCCCACTATGTTTGAAAATATCCCAAAACTTAAAATCACAATAAACAATATAGAAACCATTAATTGGTCAATAATATTAGATGCAAAATGCCAATGTAGATGGCAGTTATATGCAGTCAGGAACAGCAATATGTTTTCTACTTACCCATTAATGTGAAGAAGAAGTTTCACAGTTGTCCTATGAATTTGGTCTACAAGATCCGGCACAGCATCCACCTGATAACATATATAGTTAAGATTATGCTTGTCTAAGTAATGGAGGTTTTAACTCAAATAAAGAAAAAGTAACGAGATGTCCAAACATCTTACTCAATTAAATGAGACATAAAAGGAAAAGACATGAATTACTAATAGAAAAACACAACCATAAGTTCATACTTGGCCACCCTTAGCAACTTTACTCATTAATGAGAAAACAGGAAGGGAATCAGCTAAAAAACACAATCAGCAGAAAAATAGAATAAGGGAAAAGAGGGAGGTAGAGCATATTTTTTCATAAACAAGTGTATGTCAAGAAAATTCCAACTACGCAAGGATTGGTTAAGACTATTATCATACGCATATGCCAAGAAAAATTCCAGCTACACAAGGATTGGTTAAGACTATTTTCATCATTCTCAAAACTCAATACTCTAAAGCATCGGTATTACCTAAAAGGCCTTTTTGAGCTAAGTTTAAATGAACCTCCATATGAAAAGCACACATAAACAGAATAAGATGTATGCTTTAGTGTATGTTTTGTTTTTGCACATGCTTGTTTGTACACATTTAGGTGACTTCAATCATATATAAATACATCTAACGGATATTATTTATTTAATTAAAATAAATACAAAATAAAAAACTGATATTATTTAATAAGCTATGAGATTGAGAGAGAGAGTTCTATGATTTTTCTTGATAAATCTTCCAATGGTCTTTGCCAAATTTTATAAAGCCTTTGATCATGTATAGTTTAACTAAAACTGAAAGCCACATCAAGTTTTGTGAGATCCCAAGTCACCATAACAAATACTGACCACGCCAACAGACTTGTAGGGGAGAGACATACCACATGCACATAAAAATCTTCAACTATAGTTGCATTATTTTGCAGAAGCATCACTTGGAGATGAGCTTTAGATTTATGCAGTATTCGGGCAACAAGAAACAAAGTATCAGCACCTGCACATCTTTCCTGTAAGATAACGGTCATATTATTTGTAGGCACAAATATATTACAAATGGCTTTGAAAGTAATTTAAGTAACCAAAACATGTACAAGACATGGATGAGGAAACATTTTAAGCAGTTTAACCACTTGTGGGGAAAAAAAAAAAAAAAAAAAATCTTTTGAATTTGATAGAAAGCTGAGCTTGACTACATATATTACAAACTGTTTCTTCTCTATTTCCTTCATAACCACAAGGTTCATAATTATAAAAGGGGCATTTCTCCATCATGACCATTTCTTGTGACACCTCTTCAGTCACCTATGTCAACTATGAGAGCAGCAGCAAATCTCACATATACTGGAGGTTGTATGTTTGACTAAAACATATTACTGTGATACTCTTGCAGCCATGCACAAACTAGAGATGAACAAGAAACTTGCAAAACACTTGAACAGAAGCTTACTTGTGTGTTCATTTGGTATAGCTTATTTTCATTAGTTTATTTTTCTTAAAAAATATGCCAGGCAAGAGTATAATTGTGCCTAGAAAAAGCAGGGCTTTAAAAAGCTATAAATTCTAGGTCCCTTTATGAGTGGCTTTTTTTGTATGGACTGCTGCCTTGGGGAAAAGTCTGACAATTGACAATTTAAGGAAAAAAAGGGTATGGATATGGATTGGTGTTTTATGTGCAAGAGTAATGGCGAATCAGTTGACCATCTCTTACTTTATTGCCTAGCTGCTACCGATCTGTGGTCTATGGTTTTGAGTTTATTTGGAGCGAGTTGGATTATGCCAAAGTCTATCGTTGAGCTTCTAGCTTGTTGGCAAGGTCGGTTTGGTCATCATTGAATTGGTCACATATAGATAGTTGTTCCCCATTGATGCAGTGTCTTTGGAGGGGGAAAAAAATAGCAAGTGTTTTGAAGATAATGAGAGAACTATGTTAGATCTCAAGTTATTCTTTTTTAGAACCTTAATGGACTGGTTGTTAGCATGCATAAATCGTTCTTTCTTTTCTATCTTGATTTACTTGATTTATGTAATTTCTGTATTTGATTGTATACCCCTATGTACTCAAGTGTCTCTTTCTTTGATATTAATAAATCTTAATTGCTTATCAAAAAAAAAAAAAAAACTATAAATTCTCTTTTAGGATGAGGATAAAAAATAAATAAATAAATAAAGGCTCAACCAAACAAACAATGTTCCATCTACCTAAGAATTCTAGAACTTAAAATTGTGCATTGACTCAATTACCTCTTATAACCATTGTTATTGATTCCATTCCGTTCCGGCTGGAACGGCAGGAATTTTTCGTACCGGTATACAAACCAGTACAAGAATACCTCACGTTCCACCTCAAGTCAGATTTCGGGTCATTTCGGCCAATTCCGACCGAGATGTGAATTTCGGCTGGTACAAGATTTGGCTTCTTGTTAAAAAAAAAAAAAAAAACCCTTAGGAATTAGGAGTTAAGATTAAGTGTAAAGAACTTAAGATGTGTGATTGTGGTATACACTGTCATAAATAATATCTTTTGTTTGTTCATTTCTTCTCCCTCTGTCATAAATTGTTTTTTTCTTCTTATGATTTGTTTTGTGGTTAAGAACTTAGGAGTTATTATTTGATATTTAGTTATTGACTTGTAAATCTTCTTACTGTGTGATGTTATATTGATGGTTATATTAATTTTTTTTCTCTCCCTTATCTCACCTCCTATTTAGCATCAATGTCACCAAGGACGGAGCCAGAACTTTAAATTGGGGGGGTGGTTTTATTGTTGGCTGTGTACAGTGATTTCAATCTCTAATTCTGCTACTTAACTGCTAAGATTATTTTTTATTATTATTATTATTTTTTTGTGGATAAGAACAAAATTATTTTTGTTTAGAATTTTTTTAAAGGGCATGGTTATTTATTTTGGATAAAATTAGTTAATTGAGCTTAATTTTGTTTTTAGTTTTACTGGTAATTTTTGTTGTTGAGTTTTTTTTTTTTTTTTTGGCTTGTATATTTTGTTTTAGATTTTAGATAGTTGCAAGTTTTTTTTTTTTTTTATAAATTAATTAAGTAATAAGTGGTTACTGGTAAGTAAAAAAATGATGTAAATGGTATGCCCATATGCGAACCAATAAAAATTTACAACCAAAAAGGTTTATAAAAATCTTATAAAAAAAATTTGTGAATATAGCATTACTCTTAAAAGAATTAATGATATTTTTAAATGGAAATAAAATGTAATTTTATAGAACAAAATTGCTAAAATTAATACATATATATAATAATATATTTTTATAAAAATTTAGGGGGGGGTCATTGCCCCCTGGTCCAAGGGTAGTTCCGCCCCTGGATGTCACCCCAAGCCATTAGAGATGGTGAAATGTCTTTATTCCACCCGCTGTGTGCGGCTTTTTCATCCAAATTAAGACGCACATGATTTAGCCTCGCTATCCTTGTCCACACACATTTAACCTATGCTCATTGCTCAGTCCCTACCCTTTTTTTTTTCCTTTTTGAAAGGGCAGTAAAACATTAAACTTGCCTTATTATTTTATGGGATGTTTAAAGATTCACATTTAAAGATTAATTGGTATATACTATATACCCCCCTTATTATCTGTGAGTGTTTAACGTCCCGTTCACTGCAAGCAAAAACAATCTTGTTCACTGCAAGCAAAAACAATCTTCTCGCACGCAATCTATATGCATTCAGTGAAGGACCATCACTTGTTTTAATTGACTTTGCCACGTATTAAGTCATACAAGTACAACTGTTTTTTCTCCCTTTTTATCCTAAACCCAACTAGACAATGCCTATGTCAAACCAATATTTCTACTATAACTAAACTAATTATAAAATTTTCACTAGTCGGAAATTATTTATTGTATCGAAAAAGTTTAATAAAATATAATTTGTTGTCTTAAATATAAATGAACTTGACAATTATTAACACGTATTAATTATGATTGTATTTATTTATATAATTATCTCGCTCTTTTTTACTGTTTATATAATATATGATGAGGCAGAAATTTTTTTCAGAGAGACGTGGCAATATTCTAAATTTCTAATAAAGGGTTTAAATTTTAAATATAGAATTGAATATATGCCTCTTTTTAGCGGTGGAGAGTAGGATATGATCCCATCCCAGCAATGTTTTCTTTTTTTGACTTAAATATAAAATTGACAATTATAAATGTTATTTATAAGTATTTATTATCATTGTATTTGTATATAAAATTATCCTTTTTACTATATATATAAAATAGGCATGATAATATTCTTTTAATAAGGAAAAAGAATACATATGATCAACTTTAACTAATCTATATATATAAAAGATGATATGACAATATTTTCTAATAGAGGAAAAAAATATACGTGACCAACTTTAACCAATCTTCTATTGTTGTTGTAATCTAATAGAGAGTTTAAATATAGATTTTTTTTTTTTTTTTTTAGAAACAAATATAGAATAGAATCTAAATACAATTAATATATATTATAGATCATAGATTATAGATATCCGGTACTTATTTTAAAAATATATTAGATTCTATGTTTATTACTGTCATTTTCCCCCCTTTTTTTGGCTGAATATTACTGTCATTGTTTTCATACTCATCCTGCGCCGTCATTAATATTTCTGTAAATAGCACATAATTGGCTGAGGTTTATTTAAGGAAATTTCTATCAATAGATTTTTTTTTTTTTTTAATGGGAATCAATAGATTATTTCAGTATCTATCTTTTTTTTTTTTTTTTTTTTTTTTTTTTTTTTTTTTTTTTTTTTTTTTATCCTCTCAAAAAAAAAAAAAAATTAGAAAGACCTATACTATTGAAGTCTCCGCCTCTATGCTATTTTTCTGTTAAAGACAGCAAAATAAGCCTCAGTTCAGTTTTACAGTTTTCTGTTAAATAGGAGAAGTGGGTGTCTGACTCTGGTGTTGCATTCTAAATGGGAAACTGGGGTATTATTGTTGTATCTCTTCTTCTCTGTTCTCCTCTGTTTCATGGAGAAATAGCAGTAGCTGCAAAAGCCAAGGAAGGATCAGAAGAATGGGGATACGTTGAAGTCAGACCCAGTAAGCCATTTAAGTCACACTGAAAAAAAAGTCTGGTTCTTTTTTGTGTTCTCTTTTTAATTTTCTCAAATGGAATTGTAACAAATGGATCTTGGCTTGTGTGTTTACTGTTTATGTGGTTTTTGAATTACACAGAAGCCCATATGTTCTGGTGGCTTTATAAAAGTCCATACAGAGTTGAGAATTCCACAAAGCCATGGCCTATCATTCTTTGGCTGCAGGGTGGACCTGTAAGTATTGGTATTGATTTATAGAAATGAATGAATGTGAAAAAAAACATAGAAACTTGTGCTGTTGTCTAAAACATTTTTTTTTTTTTTTTTGAGTTTCTTCATGCTTTTCATATATGAATATTTGTATTTGCTTATAATTCACTGTCAAAATATAGGGTGCTTCAGGAGTTGGGATAGGGAATTTTGAAGAGGTTGGGCCTCTAGACACTGATTTGAAGGCACGGAATTCGACATGGTTGCGAAAAGCTGATCTTCTATTTGTGGTAATTGATTGGAACTCTGTTATGAAGTAAATGGTTTTGAATTTTAATGAATTTTTTGTTGGTTTTATAAACCAAATCACTCGGTGTAATGTAGGATAATCCAGTTGGAACCGGATATAGTTTTGTTGAGGATGAAAAACTGTTTGTGACAACCGATGAGGAAGCAGGAAATGATTTAACAACATTGTTGGAGGAGTTATTCAATAAGAATGAGAACCTACAAAAGAGTCCCCTGTACATTGTAGCAGAGTCTTATGGTGGTAAATTTGCTGTCACTCTTGCACTGGCAGCCGTGAAAGCCATAGAAGCTGGGAAATTGAAGCTTAAACTGGGAGGTAATCTTTTTTCAAGCAGTTTTTCTCTGATTAGCAATATCAAGAATCTGAAAATATACTTAAGGAAAGTTGAAAAAGAAAATAAAGATGGGTCATTTTCATTGTGCCCAGGATATCCGTAATTCTGATTTTGTAGATTTTTTTTTTCTTCTAAAAAGTGACTTATTTTGTGATTATATATGCTTCTTCCACATGTAGGAGTGGCATTAGGGGACAGCTGGATCTCCCCAGAAGATTATGTGGTACTTAGTCCTAATTTTTTATGTCCAATTCATATGCTATCACTTAATGATTGATTCTCTGAATTAAAAAAAATGCAACTCCTATATTTCAGTCAAGGTTTAAATTTGATAATGCAGTTATCATGGGGTCCTCTTCTCAAAGATGTCTCGAGAATTGATAACAATGGGCTTCAGGCATCAAACAGGTCTATGTTATGTACTTTTAATTAAAATGTAGAATAAAAACCATATGAGGATTGGAAATTTTCAGTCCACTAACAAACCCATTTCGTTAAACAGTGTCGCTCAAAAAATTAAGAAACAAATTCAGGAAGGTCAATATGTTGAGGCAACCGATTCGTGGTCAGAACTTGAGTCAGTGATTGCCAGATTTAGTAATAATGTGGTATACTTTTGCCCCATAATGAACATGTAACTATTTGTATCTAAAATTCAATTATAGCCTAAAAATTTTGCTTTCTTTTGGGGGGCGGGATTTGCATTTTGCAGGACTTCTACAATTTTCTACAGGATTCTGGAAGTGACTCGATATCCATAACAGCCATGGAATCATCAAAAGCGATTTCAGGAAGAAGATATTCAGGATATTTGAGTTCCTTGAGGTCTTCTCTTGCTGCTACTGGTGGTTTGGATGATATTATGAATGGTGTCATTAAAAAAAAGCTCAAGATTCCGGAAAATGTGACGTGAGTTTCCTTCTCTCTAAAAGGGGAAAAAAAATTGCTGAAAGCACATAATTCATAAAGAAGTATATAAGTGTTTTATTTGCAGGTGGGGAGGACAGTCAGATTCTGTTTTTACAAAGCTTTCAGGGGATTTCATGAAACCAGTGATTAGTGGGGTAAGAAATTAAAGTAGGCACAAAGAAGTTAAAATGTTTCATATTTGTCTTAAAAAGTTTCAAATAGTCTTACTTAATTCATACATATGAACTAGTTATTGAGCATCAACTAGTTGAATTTGAGCCTATTTGGTAGAAGAATTAATGTGAGGGACAGAAAACAGAATCTAACATCTTAAAATTCTCCTTGGCCTAGTAAGATAAAAATATGGTGAAACTTGCTTGAGCTTCGGCTTAACATGCATGCTTCATCCACATGGTAATCTTATTTTTGTTCTATATTAATCAAGTTGTTAGATTGTTATATAAATTAAGATTCTCTTTGTCTTCGTGTACCATTTTTTAATGAATAAAATATGTGGATAGCTCCGCTGCCTGGCATTGATGCAGTAAATAGAATGATCAAAACTTGTATCGAAACTGAAATATAGTAAATACATTGAAAACGAAATTGATATTTTATGGCAGGAAGATTCCAAATTACTCTCTTTCATTCATTTCTTAGATTTGACTCTTCTATGAAGTTGACCCGAAAGACTTACTTAGTCCTTACCTATGTGGCCTTATTATGGTTTACAATTTTTGTCTTAAAAAATCTTAAATTAGTGACCAATTCTTATTCTTTTACAGGTCGATGAGCTCCTTGCTAAAGGAATAAATGTGACTGTATACAATGGACAAGTAAGATCACTCAGGTCCTTTTCAACAATGCGATAAAGTTATGGGATTTGAGAAGGGCTAGCTGCCCATCTGGACCACCCACTATTATATGATTTTTGTCTCTTAATTTCCAATATAATGTTGACTTGATAGGAATCACTTAGAAAAACACAATTATTTGGTTGATTTTCTGATTGTAATGTCATTAATGGGTATTATTATTCTTCCTAGCTAGTTTAACCTTAATGATGGGGCTGATGTCATAGTCTCGTTTGTTATTATTTGTAGATTGATCTTATTTGTGCAACGAAGGGGACACAAGCATGGGTTGAGAAGCTCAAGTAAATCTCTCTATCTCTTTCATCCTTTTCTTTATTTCATCTTCTTCTTCTTCTTCTTTTCTCACTATTGTGTAATTTAGATTACCCTTTCATGTGAGATTATTATTGTTTTTTTAAAAGTTTACCCTATAAATTTTTACTTAATTACATGGTAAAATAAGCCTAGCTAACGTAATCCATGTATTAGGTGGGAAGGGCTACAAAATTTCTTGTGCACCGACAGAACCCCTCTCTATTGTGGGAGTAATAGAGGAAGTACCAAAGGGTTCAGGAAGTCATACAAAAACTTTCACTTTTATTGGATTCTTGGAGCAGGCCACTTTGTAAGTCAACTATTAACTGTACCTTCACAAGTCTTTTCTAATCTCATTATTGTCATAATTAACCTCATCATCCTAACTTTTCCCCCCAAAAAAATAAAGGAAAAAAGACAATTCTTTCATCTTTCTTTTTTTTTCTTTTTTTTTTTTTTTTTTTTTTAAAGGAAAAAAGACAATTCTTTCATCTTTCTTTTTCTTTTTTTTCTTTTTTTTCTTTTTTTTTTTTTTTTTTTTTTTTTTTTTTTTCTTTGTCGGCAAAAACCCATTATTTCCATGAAAAAGGTCGAATTGTCACGGTTGCTATAATTTCTGTCATTAGTGGATATGTGTCATTGTTCCTTCACATTTACATAATTTTTATCACCTATGAGTGGTTGTCCACATGTCAAGGAATGGCTCCGTACCTGCATGCATCATTGCTGACTCATTGAGAAATAAAGCAATAGCATGTGAGGTTACATATGGATGTACCTTTTTTTTTTTTTTTTTTCAAAGAAACACACATGGGTGTACCTAGAACAGAAAAATAATGAAGAAAAAAGGACCACAAATGAATAAAGCATTATTCTAAAGCATTTTTCATCCACCCCACGAACCCATGTTCGTGTGGATGCCACTTCCCTAACAAAAAGGTAAAAAATAAATAAATAAATAAATCTCTAAATTATGTTAATGATTATCATAAAAGATTTCAGCTGGAATTAGCATAATTTTCATATCTTTGTTAATACATTAAAATTTTAAAAATCATTATTCATGCTAGGTTTAAAAAATGATTTTAACAAACATGGGGCTAGAGAAGGAAAAAAAATAGGGTAAGTAAATCCCACGCGCTGGTAAAATTGTGAGAGTGACGTCTCAATTGCATGCATACATAGAAATTACGTACGTGAGGGATGATAAGGTAGTCCAAGCGTTTACATGGTGCAAGTACTAAAGATGATAGTGTCAGATTGTAATCAGAAATATCAGAAAGCTGACAAGTTGCTTATCCTGTGGAAAACAAAGTCACAGGAGACATAAGAGTCAGAAAAAAACTGACAAATTGAAGGGATAGGTAAATTTATTGGATTCTGACTTTTCTAAAAAAAAAAACTGTTTCAATGATTTTTTTGCAGGTACCGGTGAATCAGCCTTGCGTTACGTTAAACATGATAGGTGCCTTCACACAGTCACCAGCGGTTTCTACGTAGAAAGAAAATAAATAAAAAAAGCCATTCAAAAAAGTTACAAATAATCAAACCAAAAAAGAAGGTTGGTCAGATCAGATGGAAGCAATCATAGAGAGTTGAACAAGCAAACAATCAAAGTAAAGACAAGAGAGTGGGAGGAACAATGACGAGATGACGAGATTTGCAGATGGTGGAAATAAATCAAATGCTGTCTTATTTATCAATTTACCATTCATTATCTTTAGCAAAAATAAAAATAAAAAATGTCTTGTCATTTAATTAAAAAAAAAAATTGAATTTCTCTCGATCTTTTTTTAGTTGTTTTTTCTCCAGATCTAGTCTTTTTTTTTTCTTTCCTTCTCTTGGGGTTGAGACTTGCATACATGGAAGCATACAGCCTTAATAAGAATCATGGATAGATTGCCTTCTGAACTTTCACGCCTTTAAGTGCAAACAACAGTAACTTTCTTATACACAGGGAGCTCAAACATCGAGCTCCAACATGCAAATGAATAATGAAAATACCTTCACTGAAATAAAGCACTTTATTGCTCCCTTCCATGCAAATGAGACATGTGATAAGCTAATGCCACCACTTATTGTGTACATTCATTAAAGAAACCCAAGAATTTATGAGCACAATAAGAATTTATGAGCACAATGTAAGAATAAAACATGGTTAAATTATATTATTAGGACACATAACGTGGTGTTCCTCTTCTCATATTCATGATGGATCACACTAATTAAATTCATAATGAGATTAATTATGAATGTGAGAGGAATGAGCCCAAATTCATCATATTACAAGAACAACTAATAATTTTTCATAAAACACACTTAAAACATAAAAGATCTTCAAAAAAAACAAAAAATGGTCATCATGGTGTTGTCTAATTAGAACTAAACTAACAATTAAATAATCAGGCATCTAATATTTCTAAAAATTTCTAACAATATATCATAACCCGAAGGAGAAAAAGAATAAACAAAATCATGGGGATAAAGATGCTATAAAAAAATTAAAAAATTAAAAAAAAAAAATTACTAATGTGTGGCCTTAGAGCATCCACATCAGTGGGTGCAAAGTCTTGCATAATAGAAAAAGTTACTCATTTTGCACATTTTGACCCAAAAAAAACCCACATCAGTAGGTGTAAAATTTTTGAATTTATGCACAATTGATACAATAACTATGCATATATGCATGGTTACTGTAGCTTTGCATTTTGTATTTTAATATTTTTTCTCTCCTTCTCACCAGTCCTCTAATTCTCACCTCATTCTCTCTTCTCATTTTTTTCTCCCCTCTCAGCTCTCTGTTTCTCTCATCTCATAAGCTCCTGATCAACGAGGTTATGCATCATGAGCGTTGATCAGAGCTAGGTTGAAGGCGTCAATCAAAGCTGGGTTGAATGGGTATCTGGTTTAGACACACCTGGGCTTTGACACAACTTCCATGGCTGGACAATGGGAGGCGTTGATCTTGTTGCACAGCGGCTAGGTTGGATGAACATGGATTTCATTGATGGTGGCTAGGTTAAATGGGTATTTGGATTTTGGCTAGGTTGAATGGGTATTTGGGTGGGTTGATGATGGAGGCTAGTTGCTTGATAATGGTGGTTGAGTGGATTGATGGAGGCTGGTGGGTTGATGATGGTGGTTGAATGGGCTGTGCTGGGTCTATGAGAGAGATGATAGTGTAAAAAAAATGAATATCTTATTGAATAAATGTTTAGAATAAATAAACTAATATGATTGTTTTGTAAAAATGTGTTTTTTTTGTAAAATAGAAAAAATGTGTTTTTGTGTAAAATAGACAGAAATTACTTAGAGCATATATTAATAAATTATTTTTAAGAAACTTTTTATAGAAAAATGAAAAGTTACCAACTTTTTTTTATAACTTTTTCAATTCCCCATAAAATATTTTCCGATGATTAATACTATTAAAATATATATATATATATATATATATATATCTCATAGGGATCAGCAACATGACAATCAGGAGTGCAGGAGGATCAACAATGTATGTATGTATATATATATATATATATATATTTAGAACAGCAATAAAGTGATGCACAAAATTTTGTGTTCCATTCAATACAAATACAGAAATGTGCCTCTCCCTCATTTGCAAGAGAACATGGGATCGAAACTTGACTATATCAATGTAAACTCATTATTTCAACTATTATGTGATCTAAAATTACATTTGATTTTCCCTTGAAGAAGGGATGATCATATGTTACAAGCTCAGATATGTACTAAGAAATCTGAAGAAACACAACCTCAAGATACACTCTACATAATGAAGATCAGAATACCATCCAATATACATCATTAGTATAAAGAACCACAAAAAATACGGTGTAACTGAAGTTGCATGCCAGCTCACTCTATCTTTTCCAGTACATCCAACCTGTTTTTTCTCTTCCAACCTTTCATCGTCGCAACAAGGTTGACTAGCCCAACAATTTGACTTTTAGTGTATTCCTGCATGGAAAAAAGTATTTTCATATATGTAATGTAAAACAATCAAACAATTACATAGCATATCAGAGAAATTAACCTTTAAAAAAAAGCATATCAGAGAAATTTCTCATTTTCAGTAGGGATAGAACTTACAGGGTGAGTCCGTGCCCAGTATACATATTCAGTTTCAGGTAGGTAGTATGCCTGTATGAGAGAGAGAGAGAGAGAGTGGCAGTTAGTAATTTTTGAGAGTTGTGTACACCATCTGTGTCATATAGGTAAAGCAGCAATAATCCTCAAATTTACATCAATCCAAAAATATTTCACCATTATTTGCAACTTAATTTCAAAGAAGAAACCATGATTATGCTTACCTTAATAAAGGTTTCGACCATCTGTAATTTAGGCTTCACATCTATAGGGACAAAATGATGCAAGCCATTAATTAAAACCTGAAAGGAATAAAGACAACACTCTTTAAATATACTAAGGGACAAAAAAGGGAGCAAAATACAAAGGAAATGTTGCAATGCGCAGATTCTTGTCAGTTGACACGCTAAAAAAGAAACCTGAAGATCCAACGACATCAGAGCTCGTCCCTCATCAGTACACCTTTTCACTCGTGATAGACCTTCAATAAGAGTTTCCGCAACAATTTCAAGTCCGTATTCTAAGAGGAGGTCTTGAACCTAAACATACAAGATATAATATTCAAGTTGGTCAATTGGTCAATCGGGTTTTATTCAATTCATCAACTAAGGGCATGTTTGGTAGGCTATAAAAAATCTTGTAATGGAATGGTTATTCATGTGTAATAACTATTCGGTTATTTGATTTCCTCTTTATTACAGGGAATAGTTATCCTCATTCATTTCTAAAATGGCTGTAATAACTATTCCTTAATACATTTGACAATTTTAAATTTAATATATTTCAAAAAAACACAAACTTTTCATAATAACCAAACTTTATGAATAGGTATAGTTATTTTATTACAACATCTAACATCTTTTATTTCCAATAATATTAAATTACTATTTCTAACGCAATCTTTATTCAATGAACCAAATGTGGCCTAAGCCCCAACACCCCCCACCCCCTGTGCGCGCGCACTTGCTGGAGGCCATAAACACATAACCTAATCAAAGCTTTTGCCCAAACAAAATGGAAGTCCAATACGGTATAAAGATCAAGATACCAATAACTTCACCAAATCCTGACATGATAGAAACCATCAATGCACAAATTTAATGACCTCACACTAAAATTAGCAATCACTATCAACTAGTCAAGTCAGCTTAAGGGTAAAAAGTAAAGTAATTTAGAATTTTGAGGCACAAATTCTGCTTTCTTTAAAGTTTAAGGTGGTGCCTCACAGAATTGCAGCCAAGTATTACCTCTTTGCGTAGTCCCCCGTGAGCAAGCCTTGTTTTAAAGTGCTTAAATTCTCCCAACAACAAATCAACGTACCTAATACCAACAAAATAATAATAATAAATCAACAAACTTGTTGATAAAACACACTTCAGAGCACTAGTCAAATAATAGTAGTTTTCAAATAAACGAGAGAACAGGTATTGGGGAGTTGAACATAAAAAATAATAAGATCTGAACAAAAACTTAAGCTGATAGGAAATAATGAATTTAATCACTTGATCATTATTTTCACACTCATTATCTTCAAAATCCTTTATATGATAACAGCCTATTATACCATGTGTTTCAAACTTTTAGCAATGGCCTTGTAGAGATGCATTCTTTCTTTTATTCTTCTTCTTCTTCTTCTTCTTCTTTTTTTTTTTTTTCCCATAAGCAGAGATGCATTCTAATATTTGCATTTCAATAACATTGTATAGAAGGAATCACAGAAGAATAGATAAGCTCACTGTTCTCAGGTGTCATAAGCAATTGCTTAGAGAATATGTTTACAAAATCCATAGGTTTCAAACATCCAAAGCTGACTGCTAGGAAGCACCAATATGGATACAGGATATAGATCAGATATAATATGGACACAACGATACTTCAATTCTTGAAAATTTAGGATATTGTACAATAATGAATACTTTAATTAATTAATAAATTTATAATTTTTAAGTAGCTAATTATAGTTGTATATAAAAAAACTTTGAGAAAAATAACAATGTAAGCTAAAAGGCAACAGGCGACAAACAAACACTATATATTAGGGATTTTTTTTATGTACAGATACAACTGCTACTCTGAAATATCCATGCTTTCTAGGCTGACTGAAACATTAGATTTAATTTAGTAGAGATTATCAGTCATTAGCAAGAAGAAGCAACAGCAAAACAAAAATCATAAAGTAAAATGGCTCAAGTAGAATGCCTCAAAAGGACAAGACTAACAAGGTTAAGTTAACCAGCTAAATCTTTAGGAATTACTATTTAACATAAAATGGCCCTAAATAGCCCTGACAAAAAGAATCCATGCACTTAGACCTCAAACTATTAATCTGAATCATGTTCACTATGGAAAGTTGAAACTGAGGATATATAGTGAAGGGTAAAGTTAAATAATCCCCCTGGGCTTGACATAACCTTTACATCAAATTTCCCAACACGCAGCCTAAGTTACCCCTATAAAGCAAGAAAAAAGCATCTCTACCCACTGTAGAGTCACCGTTGACTTTTATGTAAATCAAACTCTAATGAAATGGGTCCCATATAATTAACCACTCTTACCTACACTCGCAATCCCAACTTTGTCTATGATAGATCTAATTATATGTCCATTATTAATATTGTTTGAGTAATACTGAGTAACCAAATAGAGCATTGCATACATAATAAGCATATACATATATATATATATACACACACAGCCTGATGTTATAAACATTAACATCATTGTTTAATGAAAATCACAAGTTCATAAGCATTAAAATCGATATAGATTAAAGAGTAAGAATAAGTAAACGAACCCATTATGCTCTAGTCCAAGCTCTTTCACTTCCCATTTAGCATTGGCAACCCGATCAACATACCTGCAACAAGTAGTTACCCATTTAAGAATCAGTTATAATAGCCAGATTGAAAAGAAAAGTGCTAGTTTAAAGTAGTAGCCCACAATATACTGACAAGAAAAGATGGCAATACCATTAATCTTGCAAGACTGTTTTAACATCATCTAAGAAATCACAACCACCACTAATGGCAAGGGGCAAAGTAGAGGGGTTAAGATGAGAAAGAGATAATTGTTTACATTTGTCCTACTGGTATTATGCAGAAAAGATTCATCATTGTCCCTCATTGCCTTTTACTTTTGACTGAAAGTTCCCTTTTTCCATTTTCATCAGAGGATTTGCCTATAGAATTAGGTCAGTCAGTTTGGAGCTTTACAAAAGAACTTCATGGAATGAAAGTTGTTGGCCAGTACCCAGAAGCTGGGTGCATCTTAGAGCTCTGATTAGTTGCAAGTTGCAACATCCAACCATCTATGATCACCAAATTCAGCAATAGCATGTCCTGTCAGATGATTCTGCATAACATTATTTGCTCTACCCTTTCCAAAAGACTCAAACCTTGTGCATCCTGCAAATTCGCAGTTACTTTGGGCTATTTGATTATAATTCATCAACTAGAGTTGGTTTGAATTTCCTCTCAGGCACCTCGTTTCCCTAGTTCCATTGAAATTTCAAAAGGGTTTTTTATTTTGTTCCTAGTTTGAGAATTTTGTGTTGGAAACCTTTTGGGGGAAGAAAATTAACAAACATTTTTTTTTTCTTGATAATTAAAAAGGTAAAAAATATTTTCAGAAAAACTAATGCAATAAATAATGGGGATGTACATTATTTATATCCTCATAAGCAGTTACCAATTACCATCAAAACTTCAGAAGAGAGAAAATCTAAAATAAGTTCCCATGAATATTTCCTAAAGCATACATCCACTAAAGATCTGAGAAACGTATCTTTAAACAAGTTCCCATGAAGCTCCATGCTGTTACACTTGATTATTCCAATCATGCCAAAAGTAGCCACATAACACAAAGCAGAACTAAACCCCAAATCAAACCACTCTCATAACAACCAAACCTCTCCTTCCAACAAGCTGAAACCTCCAAAACTGTCCTAGGCATCACCTAATGCAATCCAAATGAGGATAAAACTAAAGACCACAACTTGCTTGCCAGTGTCCAATGTAGTAGGAGATGGTGAACTGTCTCACCATCATTCTTATATATATGGCACCAATAGACTATAATTTTCCCCTTGTAGTGAGGTTGTCATCGACAAGAACTTACTCAAAGCCGCTGTCCACCCAAAAGAAAGAGGGAAAACTTCACACACCAAATGGTCTTCCAAGAACAACTTGCAGTTATAGCCCCTCAAAGTGCCTCAAAGAAGGAACTAACCTCATAACTCTTGTCCCTAGAAGGCCACCAGCATATCCCATCCCCAATTCCAGTCAACCCAAGGAGAACTAGAGTAAATAAATAAAGAATTGACTGATTCCAACTCCCAATCCTAAAAAAATCGCATCAATGTATATTCCAGCATTGATTTAAAGCTTTGTTGAGTGAAGGGACCAATCTTGTAACAACCTAAGAAAAACTGCTAGCCACATCTGCTGTATACCCCAAAACGACTAGTCTAGTAACAAATGAGGCTACTTATAGTTTTTTATAAACCCGAAATCAACCCAGTATATGCCCAATGTGGGACTCATCACACAACCACACAACACACACTTAATCAATATCCAATCAATTTGGGGCATCACAAATCTACCATTCAAGGTAGACAATAAACAGTTTGAAATGTTAAAAAATATTAGCACTCCCACTATGTTTGAAAATATCCCAAAACTTAAAATCACCATAAACAATGTAGAAACCATTAATTGATCAATAATATTAGATGCAAAATGCCAATGTAGATGGCAATTATATAGAGCTGGACATAAAATTCTTCAACTTATATGCAGTCGGGAACCCCAATATGTTTTCTACTTACCCATTAATGTGAAGAAGAAGTTTCACAGTTGTCCTATGAATTTGGTCTACAAGATCCGGCACAGCATCCACCTGATAACATATATAGTTAAGATTATGCTTGTCTAAATAATGGAGGTTTTAACTCAAATAAAGAAAAAGTAATGAGATGTCCAAACATCTTACTCAATTAAATGAGACATAAAAGGAAAAGACATGAATTACTAATAGAAAAACACAACCATAAGTTCATACTTGGCCACCCTTAGCAAATTTACTTATTAATGAGAAAACAGGAAGGGAATCAGCAAAAAGAAAACACAATCAGCAGAAAAATAGAATAAAGGAAAAGAGGGGGGTAGAGCATATTTTTTCATAAACAAGTGTATGTCAAGAAAAATTCCAGCTACACAAGGATTGGTTAAGACTATTGTCATCATTCTCAAAACTCAATACTCTAAAGCATCGGTATTACCTAAAAGGCCTTTTTGAGCTAAGTTTAAATGAACCTCCATATGAAAAGCACACATAAACAGAATAAGATGTATGCTTTAGTGTATGTTTTGTTTGTGCACATGCTTGTTTGTACACATTTAGGTGACTTCAATCATATATAAATACATCTAACGGATATTATTTATTTAATTTAAAAAAATAAAATATAGAAAACTGATATTATTTAATAAGCTATGAGATTGAGACACAGAGTTCTATGATTTTTCTCGATAAATCTTCCAATGGTCTTTGCCAAATTTTATAAAGCCTTTGATCATGTATAGTATAACTAAAACTGAAAGCCACATCAAGTTTTGTGAGATCCCAAGTCACCATAACAAATACTGACCACGCCAACAGACTTGTAAGGGAGAGACATACCACATGCACATAAAAATCTTCAACTATAGTTGCATTATTTTGCAGAAGCATCACTTGGAGATGAGCTTTAGATTTATGCAGTATTCGGGCAACAAGAAACAAAGTATCAGCACCTGCACATCTTTCCTGTAAGATAACGGTCATATTATTTGTAGGCACAAATATATTACAAATGGCTTTGAAAGTAATTTAAGTAACCAAAACATGTACAAGACATGGATGAGGAAACATTTTAAGCAGTTTAACCACTTGTGGGGAAAAAAAAAAAAAAAAAAAATCTTTTGAATTTGATAGAAAGCTGAGCTTGACTACATATATTACAAACTGTTTCTTCTCTATTTCCTTCATAACCACAAGGTTCATAATTATAAAAGGGGCATTTCTCCATCATGACCATTTCTTGTGACACCTCTTCAGTCACCTATGTCAACTATGAGAGCAGCAGCAAATCTCACATATACTGGAGGTTGTATGTTTGACTAAAACATATTACTGTGATACTCTTGCAGCCATGCACAAACTAGAGATGAACAAGAAACTTGCAAAACACTTGAATAGAAGCTTACTTGTGTGTTCATTTGGTATAGCTTATTTTCATTAGTTTATTTTTCTTAAAAAATATGCCAGGCAAGAGTACAATTGTGCCTAGAAAAAGCAGGGCTTTAAAAAGCTATAAATTCTAGGTCCCTTTATGAGTGGCCTTTTTTGTATGGACTGCTGCCTTGGGGAAAAGTCTGACAATTGACAATTTAAGGAAAAAAAGGGTATGGATTATGGATTGGTGTTTTATGTGCAAGAGTAATGGTGAATCAGTTGATCAGTTGACCATCTCTTACTTCATTGCCTAGCTGCTACCGATCTGTGGTCTATGGTTTTGAGTTTATTTGGAGTAAGTCAGGTTATACCAAAGTCTATTGTTGAGCTTCTAGCTTGTTGGCAAGGTCGGTTTGGTCATCATTGAATTGGTCACATATAGATAGTTGTTCCCCATTGATGCAGTGTCTTTGGAGGGGGAAAAAAAAATAGCAAGTGTTTTGAAGATAATGAGAGAACTATGTCAGGTCTCAAGTTATTCTTTTTTAGAACCTTAATGGACTGGTTGTTAGCATGCATAAATTGTTCTTTCTTTTCTATCTTGATTTACTTGATTTATGTAATTTTTGTATTTGATTGTATACCCCTATATACCCGTGTACTCAGGTGTCTCTTTCTTTGATATTAATAAATCTTAATTGCTTATCAAAAAAAAAAACTATAAATTCTCTTTTAGGATGAGGATAAAAAAATAAATAAATAAATAAAGGCTAAACCAAACAAACAATGTTCCATCTACCTAAGAATTCTAGAACTTAAAATTGTGCATTTACTCAATTACCTCTTATAACCATTGTTATTGATTCTATTCCGTTCCGGCCGGAATTTTTCGTACCGGTATACAAACCGGTACGAGAATACCTCACGTTCCACCTCAGGTCAAATTTCGGGCCGTTTCGGGTCATTTCGGCCAATTCCGGCCGAGATGTGAATTTCGGCCAGTACAAGATTTGGCTTTTTGTTTAAGAAAAAAAAAAAAAAAACCCTTAGGAATTAGGAGTTAAGATTAAGTGTTAAGAACTTAAGATGTGTGATTGTGGTATACATTGTCATAAATAATATCTTTTGTTTGTTCATTTCTTCTCCCTCTGTCATAAATTTTTTTTTTTCTTCTTATGATTTGTTTTGTGGTTAAGAACTTAGGAGTTATTATTTGATATTTAGTTATTGACTTGTAAATCTTCTTATTGTGTGATGTTATATTGATGGTTAAGACTTAAGAGTTAGGACTAAATGATTTGTATTATTTGATATTTAGTTAATTATTTATTAGAATTGACAATTTTATGTTCTACCAGAATATATATAAATTATTTTTTAGAAACCCTAAAACACCCTGAAACGGTACGTCGAAATCCGCCAGTACCGAAATATTCCATTCCACTGGACAAACCGAAACGGAGTCCAAAACAGTATTCATAACATTGCTTATAACCATGTAAATCTGCAGAAAATCAACACCACTAAAAATGACCAAATTTCAACTAGGATCTTTTTGAAAAGACATACATTTCTCCCAATGTTAACTTGGAGCAGAAAAATGAGCATTCCCCTAAAGGGAGTTAACTCCGAAATAGCACAATCCAAATATGTTTTTGGAATTTCTAGATTGCATGAAGGTAATTATGAGAACAGGAAATACGTCTTAAGTATAGTCATTGTATTCACATTAGTACCCTTAATTATTAGATATTTGAATGAATACCTTGAGACCAAAACTTGTTCCTGGGAGGTGACCAAATTTTGTACTGGGAGGACTGGTAGGTGAAATATCTGCATGCATAAATGATGTGCTCAACGATGTGGGTGAAGAGGATGGGGGTTTTATCCACTGGTCACAATCTTGTGTTATTCTGGACAAGGCCGTCTTTAGCCGATCTGAGTATCACAAGATGATATATGATCTTTAAATATGTATCAATTCAAACTGTAAGTAGATCTCATCTAGATATTCATATTTGATCACTAAAAAAAAAAAATAAATAAACAGAAAATAAAGACGAGTTAAAGAATGAATGGCAGATAAAACAACATAAAATAGGTTGATAGAAAAAGAAACAATTTCTTACAATTAAGAGACTCAGTGAAGCTCTTTCCACTTGAACTGGGGTTTTGCTGAACAAATGTTTCAAATAAAAAATAGAAAAAAATGCCAAACAACTGGCATATCCCCTGCAACAATATACTAAATGAGGAAAACCAATTTAGAGAAAAGCATCAAGCTTTCCATCCATGAGCTTGACAAATAAAGGCAATGAAGCAAAAAGGAAAATGTCATGGAAAGGATTATACCTTGAAAAACTCGATATCGACTATTTCTAATTTCTGCATAAGCCTTGCATATTTATCCATTGACCTAATATGTAAAAGTACATACAACTTAATAAAATCATATAGGAAAACATTATTAAAGTTATGACTTATAATGCTTGCAGAGAAGCATTTAATAGTATTTCACCTTAGAAGACAAACAGAGGATCCAGTTTGAGCTGTAACCTCTACATCTTTCCAATGGGCAGGGTCACTTCTTGAAACATTGGGTTTAGAAACTCGACTAGGAAGTTGACTGTCCTCATCAATAAAGTCTGCAAGAAGATCTTCATTTTCATCTTCAGATATAGAATTAGGGCCATTTGTATGATTTACATCATTCTTTTGGGGAGAGAACTTATCATCATGAGAATTTTCACTATTATTCCCATCAAAATCACTGCAGACAGCCCCATTAAGTAGGGAAGAATTGCGACCTTCTTTGGAATTATGTGTTACTTTTAGCAAAAAGGGATTTCCACTTTTAAGCCAATATAAAAATCCACTCTTCTTTGCATTGGCATCAACTAAGCTGGCTGATTTATCAGAAGAACGCACCCTGGCATTACTTGATTTTCCAACAGATGGAACAATTAGGGGTGCTCCATCACCTACAAGCCCCGCAAAACTAATCACTTGGACTGTATCTGGTGGCAATTTCAGCCAATTCTCCTTTTCCAACACCATTTTCAGTGCCTGGAATAAACCAAAACAAATTAATATATTAAGAAATGGGTTTTGTCCTGCAGAGTACTATGGATAAATCTGGGGCAGAAACAAAACTAAATAATAAATGAACAAAATTTAGTGAGAGCTGGTGTCATTGTAAGTGGGACAACCTTGCCCCAAAAAAAATTACATATAGTTTGAATTTTAAGAATATGAGAATGTATTCTTCATTGAAGCATTATCTTATTGTTCACATCCACTAACCAGTGCATTCTTAAAAAGGAAGTCACAGAGGAAACTTCTCCTGACATTCTTGAAATCCCAAAAATCTAAGGGTATTAATTTAATGGTTTAACCATTAAGTGTGTGTTAGGCACCAGCTTTTTGCTTTTTAACTTTTATGTTCATTTTTTTGAAACCTCACTTTTTCTTACTTTTTCTCATTTTTTTTAAAGTACAAGTATACTTTAGCACACTTTAGTAAAAAAGGTTTTCAGCAAAAAGCTTAATAAGTTAATTACAAATGGACACTAATGTACTTTTGGGAACAACTTATCCAGCTTTTTGCAAAAAGTATTGTAGATAAATGGTAAGAGTTATATAAAATAAGTAGGTAACTCATGGGACCTGCAAATAGTATAAAAATAAGCAATAAGCTAGCTTATAAGTGCATTTCAAATGGGCACTAAGTTTTTTTTATAGGTAATAAGAGTATTATTATTAAAAAGAAAAAGCGAGAAAAATACAAGGTGTTCACTATGGTGAACAACAAAAGACAACAAAAAGCAAAGAAACATAGAAATCAAGAATCTATTCTAAGGGAAGAAGTAAACTCCATGATAGAAGAACAATCCAAGAGGCCCCAACACCTAGACCAATCAAAGAGAGTCCTTTGGAACAAATCTTGCAACTAAACCAACACTTTCTCAATATTTTCAAAAGAGCAACGACTCCGTTCCATCCAAATGATCCACATCAAACATCCTAGGACCAAATTCCAAATATCTGAATTATGTTTCCCAATCCATTGCCACCAACAAAATAATAAACTAGCTACTAAACCTGGCATGTCCCAATGAATCCCAAAAATTTAAAGCATATGCACCCACAAAGCATGCATTGTAAAACAAAGAAGAAGGAGACGATCCACAGCTTCCTCATTGCAACCACAAATGACACATACAACACCAATTCGCTAAAGAGAGACCCCTAAGCATAAGATTATCCAATGTAAGAATCCAAGAATGTGCTGCTATCCACATAAAGAAAGCCAACCTTTTAGGAACCTTTACTTTCCAACTTTGCTTTCCAAATTCCCTTCCAAGGAAATAAGGACGCAGGAACATTTCGAATCTCCTAATAAAAACACCAAGTATCAAAATTCCCACTTCCATTAAGGCACCAACATAGACGGTCGCTCCCAACACCCCTAGGAATTCGAGATTGGATAAAATCAAGAAAAGAGAAAACATCCTCTAACTTCCAATCATGAAAATCCCTATAAAATCTCAAATTCCAATAGTCCCATCTATTTGATGACCCAAAAGCTCAGAAATACAAGCTTCCTTATTATCAAAACACTCGTATAACTCAAGATAGAGGATAATGAGTGGATTATCTCTAACCCACCTATCATGCCAAAACGAGTTAAAGTACCATCACCCACCACGAAAGCCATATGCTTGGAAAAAATCTCCCACCTTTCATTAATACTTCGCCATAGATCACAACCATGTACCCTCCTGCATACTTTAGTACTCCACCCCCCTTTGCCCTCTCCATATTTAGTGGCAATAACCCCTACCACAGATGAGTAACTTCATTGCCAAACCTCCATAACCATTTCCTTAATAATGCTTGATTAAAAGACACCAACTTCATTGCCAAACCTCCATAACCATTTACCTAATAATGCTTGATTAAAAGACACTAACTTCATTGCCAAACCTCCATAACCATTTCCCTAATAATGCTTGATTAAAAGACACCAACTTCATTGCCAAACCTCCATAACCATTTACCTAATAATGCTTGATTAAAAGACACCAACTTCCTGATCCCCAACCTGCCCAACTCATAAGGTAAGCAGACAGGCACTAAGTTAATTGACTTTGATGAATAATAAAGAATTGTTCCAATTACAGGGATCAAATGTACCGTGTGAAATGCATGTATATTATTTCTATATGTACAAAATCGCTTCATTATTCAGACACATTCAAAATCATTGTTCACCATAAGATACTGGGATGTGACCAATGTCCAAAAATCTGGTTTCAAAAAACTGCTTCAAAACCATTAAGAGGTGCATTCTTCAAAAAGGCAGTCACGTGGAGAAAATCTCTCATGTCATTCTTGAAATCCCAAAATTCTAAAAGAATATTAATTTAATAATTTAACTATTAAGTGAAATTGACTTTGATGATTAATAATGCAATTTCAAAAGAGTCAAACTTAAGGGATCAAATGAACAGTGTGCATTTTTTTTTTTTTTGAGTACTATGTGCATTCTATGTATATAATTCACAAGGCTTAACATTTAAGGTGCATGGCATGCTGTACCAAACAATACATCTAGCAGAATGATACTAAAAAACGTAGAGAACAAGAGCTAGTAGAACAAACTTACATAAATATTTTGCCGATGAAATGCTGCAAAATAATTTTCACAAACGCCCTTTAACTTCTGCCTGAACTCAACTGCTTCAACACCACAGAAGGCTTCCCCAGCCAAGATGAAGACATTCAGATCTTCATAATTTTTCAAAAATTGGTGGATGCTTGTTGAACAAACAGCAGTAGAAGAAAGCAAGACAGATACACGACTAGTTGTGAGTTGCCAAAGATTCTTCCGACCTCTTTGAAGCATCTGTGAAACAAATTCTGTAGCATCTTTCCGCAGTTGATACTGTGGGGATCCACTACTAGATGCTGTACTGTCATCCCTTCTAGTCTCATCAACTATATCTTGAGAATCCAAACTAGACAATTGAGTAGTTCTATTAGTCTCAACCAAACAGCCGTTGGTTGTAGATTCCTCCATAGATGAACCAGGCTTTCTGTCTACAGATTCAGAGAGAGAGCTGTTGACTCCTTGGCAGTTGGAAGAATTTTTAGTATCTGAATCAATTTGTTGAACCTCTCCAGAACTCCAAAGGATATCTTTTTCCTTCTGTTTCATACTTGAAGTTTGGTCTGCTGAATCCTGAAACAAAGATGTAAAAGTTTCACCCATAAACAAAATCAAAGGCAAGAAGCCCAATAAAAGTTTTTCTTTTTCTTTATAAAGGAGGATCTAAGTAGAACAACATATGTCAAAAATTTCTGCCATAAATTACAATGGCATACACACACTTATAGATTGAATAAGTTATAGGAAATGGAGTTTACCTTATTGTCCAGCTGAAAGCCCATAATTTCATAATAAGAACACATCAACCCAAATAGGACAGCTAGTGTTGTTAACAAACACTGCCTAAACATAGATTCAGGTATCCGAAGGCATAGATCACTGTAGGTAAGTCTGGAATTCATATGAAATAAATTAGGACGCATACTTTCTTTCTTTATTTCCTTTTTTGCTGCAAAAATTAGGAAGCATACAAAAAAATAAAAGGGCTCTAAATAAGTACAAACATACCTAGTATTTTGCAATAGTACTTCCTGATCCTGCAAAAAATAAACAATCATCAAGATTTTTTTTTTTTTTTTTTAAAGGTGAGGGAAAAATGCCAGAGTAAAAGAAAAAGGCACAAAGTTAAGGTTTTGTTTGGGTATTTTGGTATATCCAAATTCATAAGCCTCAAAGAGCTTATTCAAAGAGAATGATTCTTTCAGTTAATTCATACGTGTATCCATATAACAAAAACAGGAGTAACAAAACCTTAAGCTGCAGTTCTTCCCATATGTTTATGTAAAGATTTTGTGTAGTAAAGGATTATCAACAGAGAGCATCAAGATATAAGTGTTTTTAACTAGTTACCCAGATATCATCCTGAATTTCTGAGTGTAACATGTACCGATAGAAGAGGGGATTTCAAAAGGGTGGAAGAAGAGAAACTGGGAATCATGGAGGCATAAATTAACAATGATGGTATCTAACATTCCTTTTCTTTCTAGGTTATTTGGAGCAACAAAGTCCATGCACTGCTATTTCTTAATTATGTCAGCGTACCTCTTGCACTATATTCTTCAACACAGTCTGTGTTTCTGAAAGAACCTCCTGCATAAAGAAGCTTTGTATCTTTTCAGCAAGACCAGAGACATCCCCAATTAATGCATAAGCATCAACTACCTGCAAAAGGATGTAATAAACTGTCAACCTAGCATTAAATTTGCACAGAGCTTAAACATAATATTATCTAGTCCTTCCACTGTTCCTTGAATACAATGAGAATGATAATGCTGATCACCAAGTGCATTATACATGATGCAGGCAACCAAAACATCAGATGAAAGATGTAGTTTTGCTTAGATAAGGAATTGCTAAGGTTCTGATTATAAATCAGGGTAGAGGATGAAAGAGCATGGATGAGAAACTAAACTCTACAAAAATCTGAATGAAAAGTCTAGAGAATAGGCCAGGTATACGGAAATCTTATCTTATTTTTGGGATTATTTTGGGTTCTGCCTCTATCAACTGTTCTATATATCAAAAGAAATAGCCAGACACAGCATTTCCTTGCTGTATCAATTGTTTTTAAAACAGAATCCACCCAAGGTTTCACATCAAAGGAGATCACAAAGAATGAATGGGACTAAAGTTCAATGTCAGTGTAACTAAGAGGCTCTCTTGGAAATTCACAATTAATGGCTTTCAGTGATACAGCTTGCAAAGAGTTTATGGAGAAACAAGATCAAAATCCAAAAGACTCAAGAATTGTGCTCTAGTTTTAATGTAGGGCCTTCTTGGCACCTTTCATAGCTTACCTTAGGGTTTTTTTTTTTTTCTTTTTTTTCTTTTTTTTTTTTAAGTACGATGGCTTACTTTAATTATTATTAAGAGTGCGTTTGGATTGGGATGAAACTTCTGCGTCTGCGTCTGAGTTTTTTTTTTTTTTTTTTTTTCACGCGTTTTTGGGCGTTTTGAGTGTTGCGGCTACTGTTCATGCACTGTTCAATGAACAGTAGCCGCAAACTTTGACTTTTCAAATTTTTTTGGACCAATCACAGCACATCGTGTACTGTTTACGGACCCACAAATTTCACTTTTCAGCAACTTTTTCATTAAAAATGGGTCCCACGATACTATTCACACATTTAAAAATTATTTCGCTACAGTGTTTTTCAGTTTTCAGTTTCAGTTTTCAGCTGTATCCAAACGGACCCTAAGTCTTTTTTTTTATGAGAATTATAATTAAGTCTTATTATTATGTATATTTAGGTCCAAAAGTTGATGGTTTAATTTTAACTAGGTTTGAAATTTTCAAAATTTTCTGGAATGAATTATAATGGGCACTACCAGAGGATCATGAATCTTATTTATGTTTTGAGTCCTTTTTTTTCCCCAATTTTTAGTAGCTCTTTAATTATTCATCTATCATTTAAGAGTAGTCTTGAGTAGTCTTTCTAGGAAGATGATTGTAAAGGTCTGTAAAAAGACTTTCATGTAATCGCCAATGAGCTCTTGCTCATCTGGCACCTCCTCCCATTAGGTACATGTGCAACTTACCAATAATATATATATATATATATATATAGGGGGGAGAGAGAGAGATGAAAATTAATTAAATTTCAGCAGCTTGTTAAGCTTCAAGGGTGAGATTGCCTTTGCCTTACCAAGTGTGTTGCTTAGGGAAACAAGGTATGATTCCTTCCAATTTATCTTTCTTTGGTTCAACAACACACAATCGTCAAATTTCTTCAAGATTCGGTTAAAATTCTATTTATTACCTAACCATTTCAAAATCTTTAAACAGCAAACCCTATTCAAGAATCCTTCAAGAACTTATCAAGAGACCTAATTTAGCGTGGATTTAGTGCTGAATGTCTAAAAATCTTACTTCAAATAGGTATCAAACCCTCTAAAACTTCGAACCTGATCCAAATAATAACTTGAAGGACACCTTCTCAAGTGATATTAAAATTTAGAAGCTAAACTTTATATTTAAAGTAGAGAATTTGGAGAGAAATAAATGCATGTACTATTGAGGGAAGTTGTCAGTAGTGAAATTGATTTTTTTCCCCGTTGTTAAGATTGCTCAATGATTGGACAACAGCTACTAGTTCACTCTCTTCCACCAACTTCTTGGATTTCTTTGACCTTTTGAATTTTAGATATTAATGATATTTATTTTCGCTTTTTCTTCTTGTGTATGCATGCACCTCTTTTTGCGCTTCTTAATGAACCTTAAAAATTTTTAAAATAAAAAGAAAAGAGAGTGGCTACAATGGTACTAATAGTTTTTGTTAATTTGATAGCTGGAAGTAGGGGATTTGAATTATGAATATCTCTATTGGAAACATCAGGAGGTGCCAACCAGCTGAGCAGGCTCTTGATATAATGGTACTAATTGTATAAATAAACTTTGGATTCGTTTTTGGTTTTCATCTATTCCACTAAGGTGCGGGGTGTTGGTTCTGACAAACTTTGTTAGAAGCCAGCTAGCAGTCGAGGGTTCAAGATGAGTGGGTATTATCAGTCTCTATCCCCTTCTAGTGTCATTTCTTTCCCTTGGAAAATGGTGTGGCAATCAAAGGTTCCTCCTCGGGTAGCTTTCTTCTCATGGACCGCGGCTTTAGGCAAGATTCTAACTATAGATAATCTTCGGAAGAGGCATCTTGTTGTTCTTGAATGGTGTTTTATGTGCAAAAGGTGTGGGAAATCGTAGATCATCTCCTCCTTCACTGTCCTATAGCATTTGAGATGTGGAGTATGATCTTTTGCTTGTTTGGTATTTGTTGGGTGATGCCGCAAAGGGTAGTGGATTTGTTGGATGGTTGCTCATGCAATTTCAGGCGGCATCATAATATAGTTATTTGGAGGATTGTGCCGCACTGCTTGATGTGGTGTATCTGGCGGGAACGGAATTCTAGAAGCTTTGAGGGTTGCGAACGGTCCATTCTTGAGTTTAAGTCTTTTTTCTTTTTTACTCTTCTCAAATGGTGTTTTGTTTTGCCATCTTTTTCTTGTATCTCCCTTCTTGTGTTGATTGATCACTGTACCTTGGTTTCTTGATGTTTTTGCCTTTTTCATACATTTCCTATGTACTAGGCTGAGTTTTAATAAAGTTTTTTATGTTATTTATCAAAAAAAAAAAAAAAAATTTGTATAAATAAATATATGAAAATAGAATGTGTGTGTGTGTGTGTGTGTGTGTGTGTGTGGGTATTAATCTAAACTTGCAATAATGTCTCAATAAATCCAATGAATAAATAAACATTAAAAAAAAAAATCCAGATACTGGGCAAGAAAGCAAATTAACTCAATATGAACATAATTGCGTGCCAAGATTTTTAAAATTGACAACTTCATGCATACACTGTTTGCAGGAAAATAATGGTTCAAGCATTTCAAAAGATTAAGACACTCACAGTTATATAGCCCTCTTGTTTGAACTCCTGGCAAACTCCTAGTAAAAGGGAATCCAGCTTTTGAAGCGTTTTTTCAAGCCAAACCTGCATCATTATGAAAAAATCAAATAAAAAATAAAAATCAAATTGTAGCTTCCACCAGTCACCCATATAAGCAATGAGTAAGCATAAAACCAAAAACATATTTCTTGCATGGTGAAATAATCAGGCACCAGAAAAAATTTCATCAGAGGTTAATTCAAAACAAAATTTGATCAAATTTTTAGAATGTAATAATAAAATAGAAACAACAATAGTACTCAATATGGTTAATATAACTGCTTCCTAATCGTAATTTTAGCTTATACCTCTACGCCACGGCTCATCTCTTGTATTGCCGACAGCTCTGAAAAACTATCTAAGAGCTGCAAATACTCGGATAGAACTTGGAATGCCTTACAATGATGACCATTAAGCAAATAAGAACATGAAAGTAACAAGAATATAAAGTCAAACTAGAAAAAGAAACTGTAGAACTGTACACCATATACCAAACATATGTAAAAACCCACCTTGCAATAATCTCCTTCCTCAACAAGTGATTCAAGTGCTGCTTGCATGTTTAGTGCATGACAAAACTCATTTAAAATTGGAAGCAAGTCCTGCAATTAGAAGCAATCATATATGTATATTTAACAAGTTAGCTGCATAAAGAATATGCAGCCCATTCTGTCAAAAAAATTTCCAATATATTCCATAAGAAAATGGAAAAGGATCCTCTCCATTTGCTTTGAAATGAAAAGGGTCCATTTCAATGTGAAGATTCAGTCTTTCATATATCTAAAGGTGTACATGATACCACACCAGTTTAAAACCGATGTCACCAATAAGGAATGATAACTGATTTTAAATGACATGGCACTATATTCACGTTTAGATTCATGAAATGCTAAATCTTCACCTTCAAATGAACCCCGTCCATTTCAAAAGCAAGTAGAAGGGATCCTGAACCTGAGAAAATATGCTAATGGAAAGAGAGATGAAAGATGAAAGATGTTATGAAACAAGTCACTACAATGTTCCTACATAATATGACAGGTTCACAGTAATCTTCCAAAACAAAACCAGAAAGATAAAGTCAAATATTAAGATCAGTGTTGCCAAGGTGTAGAGAGAGAGGAATACCAGAAGAGCTTGTTTCTTTTTGGAATTAGAATTTACAATGAGATCCCTTGAAACCTCATTCACTGATGAGTTCAGGTGCCTTCTTCCATTCTGTAAATACCATAAGAACAACTATAATAAAAGCCATATCCATCAAGGATGTAATAATAATATATTCAAATAATCACAGAGAGCACACACATAAGGTAATATTCATTACATGCAGAGAACAAGCCATATAAATGCTTACCATGCAGATGACATTTGCAATCTTTAAGTCTTTCTCCAATTCCCTGACTAGATTCATCCCCTTCACTGGCCAAAAGTAAGTATCAATATCTCATTTACAACTAATGGGCTAACACAATTTGCAATTTAAACTTCCAAGTAAACTATGACTTACCTAGAAATTGCAACTAGAACGAGGTCTGATTATGATACAATAGATTTAGAATACACACACTACTAAGAAAGAAATAGAACTTTATGGTGATTCAAGCAATTTACAGCATCCATGCCTAAGCGGTATGAAATAGGAAGTATATCTTTAAAATTCCAAGTTTTTTTCTTTTTCTTTTTTTGATTGATAATTTACACATACACCCAATGGGTTTTGAACCCATGACCTTACCCTCCAACCATTCTTATGGAAGGTGGAAATGCCATTTGATGTCAATGGGGTGGAGAAATTCCTTGATACCAATGCGCACAACACAAGTACTCAAGAAGCATGCAAAGGAGAGCCACAATTGACAGTGGAAATGAAAAACACAGAATTATAAAATCAAGAAATGAAGGAATATAGGGTGAGAATCTGACATTCAGATAAAAAATGAAGTATATAAAAGTGTAACTTTACTATCCAGCACAGATCATTCCACCCCTCAAAAGAATATGTCCACTTTGGGAACAATATAATCAAGATTCCAAGTAACAAATGATCCAACAGATCAGAGATAGAAAGACATAAAAAATAAGAACAAGATTTAAAGCTAAACTCCACCAGAGAAAAGTATGAAAGAAGAAAGATCAAGCACAAAGGAGCCACTCTCCATGCATGGTAATCATCCTTTCTAATAATTCACCCACACCAAACCCAGAAATCCTACTTTTTGGAGCTGAAGAGAGTACTTTTATTCTTCAGTGGTTAGTCAAACAATTCTTGAGATTTGTATTGTTAGGTTCTTTCTTCTTTTCTTTCTTTTTATTTTTGGAAGGGGGGGTGGAAGGAAGGGGGGCTGTTGAAACTGCAGTGACACTGCTGGTGGCTTTATGGTAATTTTAGAGCTCTCAAGCAGTAACCAATCAACAAAATGGAGAATTCAACCAGAGCAGGATGCCAGGGCTAGGAAAATAAATTTTTATCAATCCAAATATACAGAAAACTGCAGACATAAACTGATGTTAATGAGAAGATGAAAAAGAAACATAAGGGAAATGTGTTTAATCTGAGGTGCTCATAGATTTCAAGACTGACAACGTTAACACTCCATTTGTTTCGAAGTAAAATATTTGAAAATGTAAAATATTTTCAGTAAAACATTTCATTTTACCGTGCTTGATTCTCAACTTGAAAATACAATGAAATCATTTTTCAATGTTTATTTCACTGTAAAATGAATATGTTTTCATAGTTCTCAAACCCACCAAATGCAAGCACAGTTATACAAACCACCACAACCCAAAACTCCACATCGGAAGGAAACACAGCCACCAAAACACCACCAGCCATTCAAAAACAGCCACCAAAATTGCCACCAACCACCCAAAAAAAAAACCACGAAAAACCAAAAATCCAAATCAGAGAGCCAAAAAAAAACCTCCACGAACCCAGATTGGAAAACCCAAAAAAAAAAAAAAAAACCCACAAACAAAGAACCTACTCTTAAAATATAACAACCCAACGGAGGTGAGATTGGGTAGCCACCAAAAACCTAGGACTGCTGCCGCTCATCAATTGAACCCAAGGGATGGTGCAAGAGAGATGGGAAGATGAGTTTGTGCAAGGAAGAGACGTGATGAAGGTTGGTAGTGCCGATGATGGTGGTTGGTGTTGGTAGGTGGCATCGGTGTGGGTGGGCATTGGTGCAAGATGGGTTGTGCAGGATGGGGGATGGGTGAGGTAGATGTGAGGGTTGTGGCCTTGTGAGTGAAAAATGCTGAGAGATGGAGAAGGAAAGAAGAACCAAGAGATGGAGAGTGATGAGCAATGGGTGAGTGACTACCTGGATTGTGGGAGAGAGCACTCACCTGGTTTATGGGAGAGAGGAACTGAGAACATGAGAGGGGGAGAAAAGAAACTAAGAAATTGTCAAGAGTGAGAGGGGAAAAGTAAGTGTAAAATGTTTTACCGATTTTTCAAGTGTAAAACATTTTACACTTTTTGCTTTTGATTTTTCCTTTGAATGAAAATATTTTATATTTGACCAATTATTTTACTGCAAAACAAACACGGTAAAATATTATCCCCATAGCATAAGTGAAATAATCACATAGCATTCCAAAAAGATATCATCCCCATATTCAAGAATGCAATTCCTCTTTTAAGTATCTCAAGTTATATAGACCATGTCGTAATTTGTAAAGGAAACCTTATAAAATGAAATATACTTATAACTTATCAAAAATAAATGAGTTAGTAACAAAGAAACAACTTTATACAAATTACAAATCTAACAAATAAGCCATAGCCAATATCATAGTGCCATATCAGATATACATCAGCATCACACTTACATAATTTGGAACACATATCACAATTGAAACAGAAGTAAATTATATGGTATGTAGAATGTAATATTTAACACTACAGTCATTGATAGGATATGTATAATTAAACAAGGATATAAATACGGAATTATAATTTCAATTCAATCACAAAATAGGTTGACAACAATCTAAATAAAAAACTTACCCATTACTTCATGATGCTCCATAACATGGTGGGATAAACGTTCTGCTACTATATCCAGTTGTGCTAATCTAAGAGCTGCCTATGAAAGAGAAGAGAACTCTCATTGACTTGCAGTTAAGAAACTCAAAGAACCTTTTAGATATAAAACAGTACTGTTAAATGACAAATTGCAAACACCTAATCAATACAATTACTTATAGAGCACAATAATTTCCTTCCTTTACCCCATCTTTGAAGTAATCAGTTAACACTTAACAGGCTTTAAAACATAAAACTATCACTTGCACATGATCCAGGAGTCCACAAATGAAGTAATGGAATCTTTACAATTAATTTTGAACACATCTACATGAAGAACAAGATACAGAATAAAAAATATATTCACTGAAGAAAAATATAAAGAACTAGAATAATACCTGTTTCTCAAAAAATGTCAGGTCATTTTCATCAGATGGAATATGTTCTAAAATATGCCTAACTGGATCGAAGTCCTGCAGATAGGCATTTATAACAACTCTTGAGGAAAACATCTCAAAATTTTAGTCATCTCATTGGCATTAACAACAGCATGATTGCTCATAGTCAGCAAAGAAGCTGTTATAATATCTGATATTCACTAAACTGCAGAGAAGTAGAAAAGGTTTCTAAAAACTAGCATGCAGATTGAAAACCATTTCATGATTTTGTTGCACAAATTTAATAAATGATTTCCAGGGTTGACAGACAGAAATGGTGATGAAGAACAAGAAATTTTTAATAAATAAAAAAAGTCTCTATACAAGGATTATAAAGGAGGCTGCCGAGTTACCCTGAAAAATTTCCAGCCAACCTAATTACGCTCTCTGGTAACATTAAACCCGTACATGAGCTTAAGTGTTAACTATAACAAAAGTATTCTAGGCAATACAAAGAATAAACTTATTGCTTGAAAACCCATCAAAAAATTACAGGCTGGTCTTTAGAGGAGGCTGCTGAGTAACAATGATCATTCATCATATTGGAATAAACTTGTTGCATATTCAGTGTCACCTAACACGGTGCATAAAATAACTATTCGATATGCTTAATACTGGAGTGCCAGAAACATGTGCCATAAGACACCAAGGAAGCACCTCACCTAATAGCCTATGCAACAATACTTGCAAAGCAAGTTATTGAATTCATTAATATTGTACTTGAGTTCACAACATAGAAATTTCTTTCAACTGCTTTTATCATGTTTACCAGACAACCTGGCCAGCAACATCCTATATATGCTAGCAAAGAGGGAAGATACCCTCCCAATAGCAAAGCCAATGGAGGAGCTATTTCAAATTCACCATTTGTACATTTTTAATTGAGATACCAGTATTTTGGCAGATGCAAAAAATATGAATTCCATTAATGTAAAACTATGTAAGAGCTTCTTCAATTTCTCAAAAGGAAAGATCAACCATCAGTCCTATCACATTCTGAGGCAACTTTTAGATTTAGCAAGTGTCACCAAATAATGAGAACACCTCACACCAGATATGCTGAGTGATCAATGATATATCTTTCTTTCATAAAAGAGAAGACCAAAGATTAAAACACACACATATACACACAATCAATATCCTAAAGCATTTTTGGGCTACCTCTGAAAAAAAAAAAAAAAGCTTTAAACAGCTTTGCAGGCCACTTTTACATATCTAATCCTGATAAACTTAACTACAGAGCATTAAGACATTGAATTTCCAAGCGATATAGAATTCAGGAGGGCAGAATCTCATACCTCCAAAATGTAATTATTGATGGCACTCATGTAAACTCAGAAACTTTTACAAGCAGATTATTCACAGTTTCCTATTAATGATTTTTTCAATTGGTAATTACACTCACATTCAGTGGGTCTTGAACCCTCAACCACACCATCATCTTACTCTTAACAAGGGGAGGAAATGTCATTTGAGCAAGAGCTCATTGGCACCTCTTAATGATTATCGTTAAATATTTTAATTATAAAAAGATAGGATCCATGTATATAGGCATTAGAAACCTTTCCACAACTTGAACAATGTCAGTGAAACGTCAACGCCAGATAAAATGCCTAAAGTATTGTAAAATCAAAACACAGTACAAACACAAGCACTCCCAAATTGGGACTATAGTGATATGAGCAAGTAGCACCTCTTCATAGAAGTCTTCCTCTAACTCTAGAACTTGACCTTGAGATCTGGTTCCAATTCCATATATTGATCTCAGCTCTTCAGAACTTGATGACAAATTAAACCTCTGATGCAGAGGCAGCCCTGCAAGAGCATGAGCAACAGCTGCTGCTGCTGCAGCTCGAGGAGGAACCTGCATAAGGTGATAGACAGCTTGTGAATTGAACTCCCAAACTTAATGACTCATTTTCAATATTTTAGAATAAAAATTCATGAAAAAGCACATTGCAGCCGAAAATAAAGATGTTAGTGATAATGCACTTTCAAACTGTGTCAAATTTTTCTAGTGATGTGCATGCACATTTCATTTGATTCACCAAAGGGATCGTTCAATTTCTACAACCATCAATAAAGTTACACCCAGAAACTACAGTTGAAAATACTTGAGAACCATCCAGGTCATACCATGCAAGTTAGCTCAAAGGCATCAAGCACAATTTATTTTCTTCATGTTATTATTCATTTAAGCGAACAACAAGATTAGAAAGCATAGGAAGCATGGTTCCCAAAATAGTCCCCCACAAAAACGACCTAGCTTCGATATGTCGAAATCTAGCATTCTATCTTCAGGTTCAACAACTAAAGCGCATGACTGTGTCAAAAATTTTCAAAATCAAAATGCACAACAAATTGTCAAAAGTTGTAAATGTAACTAGAAGATCAGAAGCACATGTATGAAAGAGAGAAAAAAAAAAAAAAAAATCACTTAAAGCCACTAACCTGCAACAGCTGTCAATAAAAAGTCAAAACCATGACAAATGAAACAAAATAAAGTTGACATGTAAGGCATACCAGTTCAATAGGGTCCACTGCAACGATTTCCATCAAAATAATAATTACAAATAGTAAAAGCTTATAAAATATCAATTAATACAAAACTCAAAACAAGCATGCCCCTTCTTTGTAATTTAAGCTTCATCAAAGAGTCACTCTTTTTTGCTTAAGCCGCACCTCATTAATAGTAGGATTCATTGGGTGATGCAGGAGGCAATGAGAAGACATATTTGTTATATTTTATTTGATTTTATGTATCAAGGCAATTTTGTAATTTCATAATATTATAGGAATGGGCTGTGCTAATAGTCCATTAGATCTTCTTTGGGGCTTTATTTTAAGTTTGGGTTTAGTAGTAAAGCCCAAGGAGTCCAAGTCCATGTCTTATTAGGGTTTTAAGAAATCCTAGTTCAACTAGGATTAGGTATTAGTCTTCTATTTAAAGAGCTGTAGTACTTTCTATTGAGTTGATTACTAATGAATGTTTTCAGAATTTAAGAGCTATGAAGCTTTCTTTTATGGTTTGTGTGATGCAACCTTCTCCGAGGTGTGATGCCAAGGAACCTTAGGTGTAATTAGGGCTGGCAAATGGGCGGGTTGGGTCCTAAATAGGTGGGTGTGTAATTACTCATTTATCCATTTATAACCCATTTATATATAAATTAATTATTCATTACCCGCCCAACCCATTTAATTAGTAACCCACCCATTTAATTTCAATATTGTTGTTGATTCTCAAAAAAATTAAAAATTAAAAAAAAAATTCAATATTGCCACAAACGCATTAGCGCACGTGTTGAAGACTTTTCTAACTCATCATTTAAACTTTCCTTTCTCTCTAACTTTCTTGGAATCCAAACAAAGCTGGTCTCGGCGAAGAAAAGAGTCATATGCTTGGTTCTAGAGGAAGAAAATCCAAAGAAGATTATCGGAGATGATCGATTTCCAAGACTTACAAACCACGCTCATTTTCATAGCGTCCTTAGCTCCAAGCTTTCTTAGTATCTGCATCAATATATTAGCTGGTAACTGATCGAACGCCCCTAGCAACAACAACGACAATGGCGATGACGAGAAAATTCGATTACGATCCGACGACGACAACTCAGACCAATTGGAGACCGATCCCCATACTTTTCTGAGCAGCATCCTCCGACGGTCTAGATCGTTCCTTCAAAACCCTCATTCGTCCTGGTGGTTGTACGGACGACGATAACTTGTTCGTCAGAGAAGAAACGGAAGCCATTGACAACGAAGGAATAGTGGCAAAGAGGACGGGTTTGCTAACATGCGCCGGGAGTGTAGGGAAGTGCAGGTGTTTAGATTTGGATTTGGATTTTTTGTTTTTGCTTTTTTAATATTTTGTTATTAGTTTGGATGAGTGATTTTCTAATTTTCAAGGTTATCGGCTGTGTTCTGTAGTGTATGTTTGGTTGCCGAGATTGTGATCGTGTGCTATTTTTGGTTTTGTGTTTGTTACGAGTCTGTTTGGATGATGAGAAAATATAGGAAATGTTGAAGAGTAGGTAGTAAAGTGTGTTTGATTTTAGAAGGGTATAGTGGGTTTTTGTGGTTTTATTTAAATTTAAATTTTAGATGGGTTTAGTAGTTATTAGTGGTATTTATCCATTTAGACCCATCTAATTAAATAACCAAATGGGTCTTTATCCATTTAACCCAAATATTCAAATAGGTTGAGTTAAAACTTATCTAAATAAGGTGGGTAATGGACGGGTTCATGAATATGGATAAAAATTGTCACCCCTAGGTGTGATGCTTAGGAAGTCTAGGTGTGATTCCTAGAATTTATCTATTTTCTTTAATTTTATTATTCAAGTTTACTATTCACGGATCACTGTTCACAGCACAGGAACAGCCACCCAAACCATGATTGTTTTCCTTTGTTTCATCCCCAAACCCTACTTTTTTTTTTTGATAAGTAACGAAAATTTTATTAAAAAACGAAAAACAGCCAACCCAAGTACATTGGGAATGTACCATGGAGGCATAAATCAATAACCAAGATTACAACGATCAAGTAAAACAAGAAGGGAAGAACAAGAAAAATGACAAAAGACCACACTCCAATCAAGGAGAGTGTGTAGAAAAAAAGACTTAATCTCTAACATAAAGCGTTCACATCCCTCAAAGCTTCTAGCATTCCTTTCACGCCAAATACACCATAACAAGCAATGAGGCACAATTCTCCACAACTCTATATTTCTATGTCGTCCAAACTTACCCTGCCAAGATTCAAACAACCCAATAACCTTCTGAGGCATAACCCAATGGATTCCAAACAAACAAAACACCAACGACCACAACTCACAAGCAATGGGGCAATGAAGAAGAAGATGATCCACTGACTCCCCACAATTCTTACACATATAACACCAATAAAGAACTAGCACACGTCGTTTGCGAAGGTTATCTGTTGTTAAAATCTTACCTAAGAAAGCAGACCATGAAAAGAAAGCTACCCTTAGAGGAACCTTCAATTTCCAAATCATCTTCCAAGGGAAGGATAAGATGGTAGGAGGGTAGAAGGAAAGATAGAATCCTCTAACCTCAAAACCTCTACTCCTTGCTAGCTTCCAACACACCCGATCCGGACCCAAACCCCGTACCGTCGAAGAGTAGACCATATCCATAAACAGATCAAAGGATTCTTGTTCCCAATCTTGTGGAGGACAACGAAATTTGGCATCCCAATGAATCCTCCCACCAGACCAACACATAACCTCCGCTACTGAAGAATCATTTGTTCTACTAATACAATAAAGTTCCGGAAAAGCCTCTAGGAGAGTACGATCTCCACACCACACATGCTTCCAAAACTTCACTCTAGTACCATCCCCTACATCATACAAAAGTAGTTTAGAAAAACTCATCCAACCACTCCTAATATGTCTCCACAAACTAACACCATATGCACTGGTCACCTTTTTCGTGCACCAACCACCCCAATCATTCCCATATTTCTCCTCAATAACCCTCCTCCAAAGAGCATTGGTTTCCATGCCATACCTCCATAACCATTTTCCTAACAAAGCAGAATTAAAACTCCTCAATCGTCTAATACCCAACCCTCCAATCTGTAGCGGTTTACAAACCTGAGCCTAACTGACTAAATGTAATTTAGAGTCACTATTAATACCACTCCACAGAAAATCATGTTGTAACTTCTCCATACGATTTGCCACCTTCCCAAGTAAAGGCAAAAGGGAAAGGAAGTATGTAGGTAAGGAGGAAAGAGTACTTTTGATAAGAGTTACCTTTACCCCCCTTAGATAGATACAACCTCTTCCACCCTACTAATCTCCTTTCTATCTTCTCCAAAATAGGATTCCAAATTGATAACTCCTTATATTTAGCTCCTAACGGTAGCCCCAAATATCTCAATGGAAGAGATGATTGCCTAAACCCCAACATCCCCACCAGAACATCCATATTGTGCACCACCCCTATAGGAACCAACTCAGATTTCCCCAAGTTAATCCTTAAACCTAAGACCTCCTCAAATCTAGCCAGAATTGCTCTCAAACTAGCTATTTGCGTAGGATCAGCATCACAAAAAATAAGAGTGTCATCAGCAAATAAAATATAAAACACCATCCCCAAGTTATCAGCCGTATTACCTACAGAGAAGCCTGAGAACTGACTAGTAGTAGCAGCCACATCCAACATACGACTCAAACCCTCCATAACAATATCAAATAGCAACGGAGACAAGGGGTCCCCTTGCTGAATCCCCCTAGAACTACCAAAGAAATCAGAAGGACTACCATTGATCAGAATGGAGAATTTAACAATAGAGATGCAACACATTATCCATTTTCTCCATTTCTCTAAAAACCCACATCGCTGAAGCATATACATTAAAAAACCCCAACTCACATGGTCATATGCCTTCTCCACATCCAACTTACACAACACTCCAGGAACACCTGACTTCAATCTACTATCAATACATTCTGAAGCAATTAAAAATGAGTCCAAAATCTGTCTACCTTTCACAAATGCATTCTGCGAATCTGAAATAAGCCCATGTGCCACCCTTCGAAGACAATTGGCCAACACTTTAGAAATAATCTTATAAATCCCACCAACTAAGCTAATAGGCCGAAAATCCTTGATCTCCACAGCATCCACCTTTTTGGGAATAAGAGCAAGGAAAGAAGCATTAAGACTCTTCTCAAACACAGCCTGAGTATGAAAATTTTGAAACATTGCCATAATTTCAACCTTCAAAATACACCGGTAAGACTGAAAGAACGCCATAGAAAAGCCATCCGGGCTAGGAGCCTTATCACCCTTAAAATCACCAATCACCCCAAACACCTCTTCCTCATCAAATGGCCTATCTAGCCAAAGTGCATCTTCCTCCGAGATACAAGAGAACTCCATATCATCTAATAAAGGTCTATGAGCCACAGTTTCAGCATATAGCTGTCTGTAAAAATGAGAAATACAACCTGCTATAGCCTCCGGATCTGAAGACAATTCTCCATCCACCATAAGCCTATCAATGGAATTAAATCTTCTGTGAGAATTAGCTATATGATGAAAGAATCTGGTATTCTTGTCTACTTTTCTAATACAAAGGACTCTAGACTTCTGCCTCCAACAGATTTCCTCCATCAAGGTAACTTTTTCTAATTCACCTCGAACTCTCTCCAACTCCAGCCTTTCTTCCTCCAATAAAGGTCGACTATCCTCAATCTTCTCTAAATCACTAAGCTCTTGCCACAATTTTCTCACCCGATCTTCAACATTTCCAAAAACCTCCACATTCCATTTCTTCAAGTCATTTTTCAAGAGCTTCAACTTATTAGTCAAAACAAAACTCGGAGCTCCTAGGACATTATAAGATTCCCACCAAGATCGCACCCTCTCCACAAAACCCTCAACTTTAAGCCACATATTCTCAAATCTAAACGGCATCCTACCTCTCTGAAAGGAACCCCCCTCAAGAACAATCAGGAAGTGATCAGATAACAGCCTAGGCAAGCGTTGTTGAGAGACAGATGGAAACTTATCCTCCCAATCTGCAAAAAACAAAAATCTATCCAGCCTAGCCTTCGAAGCAACTTCACGAGTATTAGACCAAGTGAAAGATCCCCCTTGAAGCGGAATATCAATGAGGCCTTGCTCAGAACAGAAGTAATACCAGATCTGCCCCGACAGTTCTAAATCAGATTACCTTGTTCCCCTTGTCCTACGCCATTGAGGTATGCCGGAGACTGTTGACTTCATTATTTTGTAGGAGGAATTGGTTTTGGAAGCATGGCTCTGTAATATGGAATATGGTACTGGGTTGTTTGATGTGGATTGTGTGGAAGGAGCGGAATCGTCTCCTTTTTTAGGACAACGTAATTTCATTGGACCAATTAAAATATGTGTTTCAACACACTTTTTTGATTGGGCACGGTGTTGGGGTTTTTCTAATTGTTCATTTGTTTGAGTTCCTAGCTTCACTTAGACCTACTTTATAATTTTTTTGTATTTTCTTATGTTCCTTTGTGTTCATCATCGTGAACTCAAAGTTTTATTTATTTATTTATCTGATTAATCAAATTGCACTACTTACCTATCAAAATATATATATATATATATATATATACATATATTAAGGCACCTCATGTGAGCCTCACTAGAATTCAAGCTTAAGTATCTTTGTATGGAGGAAGAGGAGACAGGAAGGGGTACAGACTCACATCCGGTTTAGATGTAATTTTAAAGGGAGGGGAAGAGGATCTAGAGAGGCATTATACCCCCCTCAAGACTCCTTTTTAGCAATTCCCCTAACTAAAGGGAATATGAAGGGAGACAATAGTAAATTCAATGATAGTACTTCCCTTTTAACCTTTAATAATTTATTATAATCTACAACCAAAGTCTTATTATTCATCTCTCCCTATTGACAATTTACATGAGACCTTATCCTTTCATCTTTTTTCCATTTTGAAACCAAAAAAAGTAGAAATATATCGAGGGTGTTCCTTTTTTTTTATCAATATATCTTATTACTTATCAAAAAAAAAAAGTAGAAATATCTACTTCCTCTCCATCCCTTTTTCTTAACATTCAAACAAGAACAAGATTTTTTTTTTAATTTTTTCTTTTGTTTGATTGGTAAGTTACACAAACCCGATAAGTCTTGAACCCATGACACCACCCTCCATACCATTATTATGGGAGGAGGAAACACTAACTGAGCTATAGCTCACTGGCAAGAACATTTTTAATACGTAGAAAGAAAACTTATATTTAGTCCTCTCCTCTACCTCTTCGCCTTTATCCTCTCCTTTCCTCTTTTGGAAAACTTCCAAAAGTAGCATAAAGCACGTACAACCTCACCTAGAATAACAATCTCATATCTGAACCCCTTACTAATGAGATATACATTATTTGCATCTTTCCTAATAGAACTATCCTAGAGAGGGGGAAAAGAAAAGGCCACCTTTGAGGGAATTGCATCACATCAAATGCTATTATGAGGAAACCCTATTATAGGAGTTAGCCTTGAACTTTTGACTCTGAAATAAAAACCATCCAAATTTGACAATTTTCTGCACCATAAACCTTTGCTGAATGCAAAATGTGAATAAAACAGACGCATGAGTAAAGGAAACCCTTTTATTGACTAAGAGTAGTGTGTTCTTGGTCATTAAATGCATTGCTTATTAAAGTAAGTGCCATGTTCTTGAGATCTTTTTATCAGTTTTGACCCCAAGAAGAGGAGAAAGGGATATCCTAGTGACCTTTTCTTACTACTCTTCAACATCGGTCTCAATTTTGTCAATTTCACTCCATTCCAGCTGGAAAAGTTGAAATGTTTTGTTCCAGTCAGTTCAAATTATATTTAAATTCTGGCCAGTATGAGTTCACACACCACCACTGAACTCACCACCACTTTTTTTCCCTTTCTCTTTCTTTCTAATATTTTCTCTTCTGGGTAAAGATCTACTCATACATAGAGCATAAAATAAAAAATAAAATAAAAAGTTTTAATTCCAAAGGCAATTGTTCTATCCCCAAATGTGCAATTGTGAATTCCAAATATCCACACTCCAATATCAACCAAAAACTCCTTTCCAACAAACTAATAAATCCAAAACTCTCTTTAGCATAACCCATTGAATTCCAAACAAGGAAAAAACCAACAACCATAGATTTCATGCAAAACCATACACAGGTATTTCATTTTTTATCAATAATTCAGTTACTTGTCAAAAAAATATATTGTATGCAAAACCACAATGAAGGAGCAAGTGATCTATGGACACCTCATTCTTCTTGCACATACAACACCACTAAACAAATATTCTTCTTTCAAATACTATCCATGGTAAGGATTTTCCCTCTAGTGGTTATCCAAGTAAAAGAATGCTACTTTTGAGGGAGCCTTGAACCTCCAAATACTTTTCCATGGAAATTGTTGAAAATTTCCACAAGAAAGAACCTTTTAAAAAGATTTTACCTCAAACACACTGCTCATTGTTGGTATCTAGCACATTCAACCTTCTCCCTTCCTCTTGATCTCGATAGAATAAATAAGATCAAGGAAAGACATTAGAATCTCCATCTCCCAATCATGAACAGCACTAATAAATGTAATATCCCAATGAATACCACAGTGCAAATACTCTGCCACATAAGTCTCTTTTGAACAAGCTACACAAAAAAGGTTCCTGAAACACAACGTTCTTCTTCTCTTCTTCTATGAATTGGATCCTTATTTTTATATTGATGATGAATGATATATATTTTTGAGCATTTCTATATTTTTTTCATTTGGGCTAAGAGTCATGTAGCTCAACTAGCACCTCCTGATGTTTTCAACAAAAACATCCAAGGTTCAATTCTCCCCACCCCCAACTATTGAACTATCAAAAAAATATTTTGTTTTCCTCCATTTGGTGTTTTGGGAGTTTCTATGTGATGATGTTAATAATGTTTCTTATTTGATTTTAAATTGATAAGGTATAAAACCATATGTAATGGAGATAGATAATCTATTTTGTATTTGAATACATACTACCATACATGAATACATACATATATACACATATATACTATACATATACTGGAAAATCCCAAAACAATATGCTGGAATAGACCATTACCGAATTATTTACTTCTTCACTGTCCCATAGCGTATGAGATGTGGTCCATGGTCTTTGGTTTGTTTGGTATTAATTGGGTTATGCTACAAAGCATTATTGAGTTGTTTGCTTCTTGGCCAGGTAAGTTCAATCGACACCGAAATGTAGCTCTCTGGAGGCTTGTGCCTCATTGCTTATATTGGTGTCTCTAGCGGGAAAGGAATGCTAGATGCTTTGAGGATTGTGAACAGTCAATTTTCAAGATCAAGACTCTTTTCTTTCTTACTCTCCTTGTATTTCTCTTCCGGTCTTATTTAATTTTTGTAATTTGGGCTCTTGATGCTCTGCCCTTGTAGTACATTTCCAGTGTACTTGGGTGGTTCTATTTATATAAGTTTCAAGTTACTTATCAAAAAATAATAATAATGGTTACTAGAACAATCGTACAAAATTAAAAATTTTAATTAATCTCCCAAAACATAAACAGGGTGCAACCAATCCTTCTAAATTTCTAATAGACTATAAGAGTAACTTCTTCCTACTCTAACAATAGAAACAAGATTAATTCCATTTATTAGCCTCCCTTTAGGCAATATGAACTATTTTTTGAGGGAAGCTCAACCAAAAATGGATTAGGAAATTAATTCAGGGATCTTCTTTTACTGTAAGCCAACAAGTTGGGCCAATGTTATAATGGAGAAAAAAACAAAAAACAAAAAACAATTAGGGTAATACTAGTATTGCTGAGTTGTTTGTGTTCCCTACAACCTCACAAAAGCAGTGTACCCTGGAATGAAGAATCTGAACATGAATGGCGGCTCTTCGATGATTACAGAATGGGCGAACGGGTAAAAGATTCCATCACATGCTTTTACATCACAGAATCAATCATTGACTAGTGGACTCTGCACATGCTTCTTTTGATTGGATCAATATATCTAGTAACATAGCGACTCGCAATTTAGTCCTGGACTACATTCTAGATATCAAGACCAAACAACTTCAGGCAACATTGTCTTCTGGAATAACTAAAAACGAGGGAGTAGCATTGAGATTCAAGCATCGGTCTATCCAATTATCTGCTACTGTAAACTATCATGCGCATTCCGTTTCTTGCTAATGCGCTTAGAACCCTGTTTCCCGTGCTATAACAACGGAACGAATGTGAAAACTTTGACTCCTAATACTAACTACTGAAGCAAAAGCCAACAATTAGAAGAGGCTTCCGCTCCGCCTAAGTGACACACATAGAGAAAGCATTACTTTCCCGCGTTTTCTCAGCAACCAAACAGAATTTTAGCAAGTTCGATTCAAAACAATAGCATTGAAATCTGGAATTCGAACTTCACAAAAAGAAAAGCTACATTGAGTGAAGGGACATTTTACCTCGGGGCGATCAGAAGTAGAAGGAAGAAGTCCAAGCGATCTGGCGGACCTAACGGAACTGAGAATCTTCTCGCCGACCTTAGACAAATCCATTCCGCCTCCTTGGAACAACAAAAACGGGACCAAGAAGAAAATCCTAGAGCTATCGAGCCCTTCGCTCAAATCGCCATTGAACAAGTACGGATTTCCCAAAACAGTGCCGAACGGGAACAGATTCGGCTGCATTTCAATTCAAATCCCAAAGAAGATCGAGATCAAGATCGAACCCTTCTTCAAGTTCAAAGCCCATTTCATGAAAGAATAACAGAAACCGCTTTTTTTTTGGTTTGAGATCTAATTTATTGAAGTGGTTTTTGGAGCTAGAGAGAGAGATTTTGGGAGTGAGATTTGGCTTTAGGCAGGTGTGCTGTGATGTGCTGTTCGATGAATAATAATGAGAGGTGTTATGTAAATTGCGCATGCGTTGTGTTTTGGTGGAATTTTCGTGCGTAGAATATGAATAGTCAATAGACTTATAGTTACTGCTTTGTAGACTTTGGTGCTCAGTCTGTGACCTCACCGCTACATGTCGTTGTGGAGGTGTAGAATGCTGAGTTGATAATGTATGTGGTTACGGATAAATAGGTCGTTTGGTAAGAAATTTCTAATAATGTTGTTTATATTATTTTTTGAAAATATGTATAGGTAAAAAAGTGTGTAAAAAAATATATAATATTATTTAAAAACTAAAAACTATTATTTAAATAATTATAACAAATGGGTCCTATAATCATATGAAAAATATTGACTCAATTTCTTTATCAATAAATTTCCGTAGTTTTAAAAATCAAATATGATATCACCTTTAAGTATAATTGTATACCTTCTCAAAAAAAAAAAGTTATGACTATATAAGTGCTTGTGAAGTGTGAAGGTAAGGATTGGAATTCAAGTCTCTAAGGTGAAATTTCATAGACATATACATTTAGATTAAATTAGAATATAATCTTCTCTCATAAATATAGATAAAATCCAAAAACCAAAAAAACTCCTAATTCCTAGTTTTAGATGTTTTATTGGACCATATTAGGGTCCGGTTCTCAATTGAATTGGTTGAACTAGTTGATTCGGTTCAATTTTTAAAACTATGTAAATTTCATAATTGCTGAAATATTCTATTGCGAGTAAGAAAAAAATGTGGATCCATGAGTGGCAAATTGTCAAAAGGTGCTACATGCAATATGTTACTGGTTTTCATATAAATACACCAATCATATCACTTTTTTATTTACCACTAACAAGTTGCCACCTAAATTTGTTGTAAACAAATGTTGTGTCTTATCGTTACTCCAATTGCTTTCTCTCATTTTACCATTTGAGTTGGCTAGAAGCATGTTTCAAAAAAAAAAAAAAAAGAGTTGGCTAGAAGCATAATAAATAAATAAATTTAGGGACACAACATCATAGCAATGATTGTTGTGATTTAAATAATATCACTTTTAGTTAAGCATCGTCATAATTTCAATTTAGGAGAACGAGATTGGAAGCAAAATTAATCCCACAAATATTATCAGCATTAATATAAATAAATAAATAAACTAATTGCATAAAAATGTAATTGCCATACATGGTGTGGGGGGACAAGGATCCAAACAACTGATGAAGCCCACAAGGAGGTAAACCTCAGGAAACGTAGGAGGGTTGTCCTCGGAAATTATATACTTAACTCGTACATAAGCTGAACAACCATGATTGGCGGGGGTGCGAGGACATCTGCCTAACCTCGGAAGGTCGAGGGTCAGAATTGAAGGGATCATGGCGCAACCCGAAGGGAGACAAAGGTAACTTGACATTGAACAAGAAAGAGAAGAAAAATGAATGACAAAGTGGTCATCCATTTCGTATTAAATGCACTGCAACTACTTGGCTGGCCGCATTAATGGGGAAATGACCATGAATAATGTCTCCAGTAAAAACCTTCTAGCGAGGTCTTGATAGGACAAGTATCAAAAAAGTCTGATCATAACCCTCCAAATGTAAGATCCAGAATCCCAGATGCATCTTTGTTAAGCTATATAAAGTCAAGAAGCACCTGGATCAGAGGGGTCTAGTTTTTAGGAGAAAAGAGATAGAAATTATCCAATTGCAACCTCATCCTCGAACCAAACCCGAGGACGGACACTTAGCCATTTCAAGGCTATTTCCAGTTGAACATTAATCACTACACATATAGTTTTGATATGACTTTCATCCTTTGTCACATAATGGGTACTTAGGATTTGTTTGAATACCACTTATTTGCTAAAAATTGAAAATTTATTGCTGAAAATACTGTAGCAAAATAATTTTTAAATGTGTGAATAGTACCATGGGACCCAGAAATGTATGTGCATTTTTGTGTTTTTGGCTGGATCGTGAACAATGCCGTGGGACCCAGCAAAAAACAAAGGCACAAATGCAATGCTGAATCATTTGCACGCAAACGCACACTTAAAGGTTGATCTTGCATTCCACCTTTATAAATTAATTGAGTGAGCGATCAGTAACACAATTAAAACCAGCTTTATTTATCTGTTTCACAGTTCACCCACCACACAGTGTAATACATTGTAAATTGTAATTTATTTAAAAACCTTTGTTAATTTATTGTTAAAAGTATAATAAAATTCCTATAGATTTGAATGCCTATATTCTTCTAGTTATTTAACTTTTAAGTTTATAACAATATTATGAAGTTTGAAACAGTGAAAAGTGTCAAAATGTTAAATGACAACAAAATACGCAAGTATAATCCGTTTCATTCATGATGTGGGCATCTTTTCTCTAGGGTTTTGGCCTAATAGCATGTTTCTAAAATATGTAGAATAAGAAGAGGCAATCACATGGTCACTAAAAGAAAGACAAATATTATAATTTTCAAGACTAAAAACAATCTCACCAACCTAAATAAAGGCTATGTTTAGCCAAAATTTTACATAAGCAAGTAAAAAACACCCCACATTAGGCCCAATAAACTAGCCAAAAAAGAAGTTAGCAATGAATAGCACCTCGCCACACTTAGTTTGATATATATTGTTCATCACCAAACTCATTTTAAATCAATTTCTCTCTCTAGACATGGTGTCAACTGTCAACAAGTATGCAATGTTACTCTTTTTTTTTTAATTTTCATTACAAATTAAGAAAGAATACCTATTTTAACAAAGTTGTTTGAAGATTCTACCTATATTGTAAATTTGTAATAACTATCTAATTTTTTACCAAATGCATGCAACAAGTATGCAACATAACTTTTTATTTTATTATATTTTTTACTAACATGTAACTCATGCAAACACATTGATGCATTTAAAATTGAACATAATTTTTATTATAAAAATATAAATAATTAGTGAAATATATATATATATATGTGTGTGTGTGTGTGTGTGTGTGTGTGTGTGTATAATATTAATAGGCAAAACTTAAAGAAAATCCAATTAGATTCTACAATTGAAGTCCAATTTTGCGTCATGTCCTAAATTATTTATTTTTAGAGAGAATTTTATTTCTTAATTTTTGAGACAAATATGAGACCACATTATAAATATTCATCCAATATATATATACACACACATATATATAGGCAAAACTTAGAGAAAATCCAATTAGATTCTACAATTGAAGTCCAATTTTGCGCCATGTGTTTTAAATTATTTATTTTTAGAGAGAATTTTATTTATTAATTTTGGAGTCAAATGTGATATCACATTATAAATATCCATTCAAGTGAGTTATTACATACAAAAATCGAAGAGTCTAGAATTAATGAACATAAGCTTTTTTTTTTAAATGGACAATTTATATTTTCTACTTAATAATATTCTTACCAATGTTATGAATACCGTTTCGGTTTGTCTATTAGAACGGAATATTTCGGTACCGGCTTATTTCGGCGTACCGTTTCAGAGTGTTTCGGAGTTACGTTATTTTATAATAAAAAATATATATATTATTAATAAAAAAAACCTATATAAATTATTAAGGGTTTTAAAGAAGTTATAATTACATATTTCAACTAATATGTAATCTTTAAGCCCAAATAATAATAATAATAATTATCAGTTCACTCATTTATAAAATATAATAAGAGTAATAATATGAAAAAAAAAAAATGATGTTAGTCACGTGGGGCTCACAAAAACAAAACAAAGAAAAAATTCAAATTTTGAGAGTAAAAAAAAAAAAAAATTCAAATTTTAAAACACAAGTGACAAAAGAGGAGTATATGGGCTGACAAAAACTAAACAAATAAAAAATTTAAAACAAAGGACATAGCATTTAAAGGAAAGGTTGACAAATAGTAACATACATTACTTGTACAACACACAAATAAAAAAGGAAAGGCAGATTGGCAGCTCGCAGCAGAACCAAAACACACCAAAAGAGAAAATCAAAAAGAGAAGAAGGGTCTGAAACCCACCAGAAGAAGAGGAAAAAAGAAGAAGAAGAAAGGTTTGAAACCTAGAAGAAGAAGGAAAAAAAAAAAAAGAGAGAAGAAGGTGGTATGATTTTTTTTTTTTAAGCCAAAATTTGGTACCGGCCGAATTTTGTATTTTGGCCGAAATTGACCAAAATGGCCGAAACACCCCAAAATAGGCCGAAACTTGACTGGAGGTGGAACAGAGGGTAATATGATACCAGTTTGTATGCCGGTATGAAATTTTCCGGCCGGAACGAAACGGAATCAATAACAATGATTCTTACAATACTTTTTAAAGAGTTAAAAAAAATGACTATCAGTAATATTTAAATTATATATGTAAAAATTACATTGTACATCTTACTGTATTTCTTTTAAGTATATTTATGCTTATGCATGGGTTACAAAAAAGAATAGCATGTAAGAGCAATCGCATCAATGCTTGCAAAATAGAAAAAGGGGTTAGTTTTACACATTTTAACAAAAAAAAACACTCACATCAGTGCTTGCATAAGTTTGTATATATGCAAATGTGCTACAGCAACCGTGCATATATGCACAGTTACTGTAGCTTTGCATTTAATACTTTTCTATTTTTTTCTCTCTCCTTCACCTCACTCTCTATTTTTCTCTTTGGTCCTTCTCACTCTCACTTCACTCTAGTCGTGCCACAGCCATGCCACCACCGATCGCCTCACTCGTCGATGCTTTCAACGATCACCGCTGCTCTCTCGCCATGGCCATGCCACCACTGATCGCCTCACTTGTCGATGCTTTCACCGATCACCGCTGCTCTTATTTTTCTTTGTTTGATGGTTTTGATCAATGGGTTTTGATGATTTTGATCAATAGGTTTTGATGATTTTGATGGGTGGGTTGATAATGGAGGCTGGCTTGATGATGGTGGTTGATCTCATTGATGGTGGCTGGGTGGGTTGATGGTGGGTGTGGATTGATAATTGATGGTGGCTAGGTGTTGGTTATTTTGGGTAGTGTTGGGTCTGAGAGAGAGAGAGAGGTATTGAGTGAGATGGTTCAAGAATAAATATTTTATTGAATAAATGTGTAGAATAAATAAACTGATATAGGTGTTTTGTAAAAGTAGGTGTGTAAAATAGAAAAAACATGTTTTTTTTTTGCAAAATGGACAGAAATTTTGCATCCATTGACATGAATGCTCTAACATATGCATACGTATAGATACATTTAAAATTAAACATAATTTTTATCATAAAAATATAAATTAATTATTTTTAAAATGTAAACGTAATTAGTCACATATTAAAATTCTTACCTAAATTTAATATTACTTATGATCATTTTCTTTCTAATTTTTAATAAGATAGAACGTGTGGTGATTTTTGTTGTGTGGTAATTTTTATTAAGTATATTTGATTTTTTTAAAATAAATTTTATAGTTTATTAATATTATATTTTTAGTATTTTGCATTCATTAATTTACTTGGAACAAAGATTTAAAAACTTAAGTGGACACATGGCACAAACTTAAGTGGATAATTATGGTGTGGTCCTCACATAAATTAAGACATATAGCGCAAAATTGGATTCTAATTTCAAATTTTGATTGAACTTTTTCTAAACTTTACCTATTAATATATATATATATTATAAATTAAGAAAGAAAATCTATTGTAACAAGTTTGATTGAAGATTCTACGGGTCTATTTGGGATCTGTTTATTTTGTTGAAACTGAAAACTTTTTGCTAAAAATTCTGTAGATAAAGGTAAAAGTTAGCTGAAATAGTATAGTGAGACCTATGAATAGCACCAAAAAGTGCAATGGAGGCCATGAATAATATCAAAAGTAAGTTGAGTAATAAAATAAGTTGGCAAAATTAATCATGCCAAACAGACACTACATTTATTGTCTAACTATTAGTTTTTTTTTTTTTTTCAAATAACTACTTTTAGTATTTTTGGAAATAAAATTGTAATTTTTTATTACACATTTAACATAAAAGTTACAAAGAATTATATATTTTAATAAACATTATGTTTTTTTAGGAGAAAATATATTAACATTATGTAAATAAATTACTGAATATAAATTGAAACCAAAGCTCAAATGTAGGGATGGCAATGGGGAGGGGCGGGGCCGAAGGATAGGGTCTTCGTCCCTACCCCACATGGTTTTGTTTTGCCCCATCCCCGTCCCGCCTTGCCCTGCATGATGGAGAAAACTTTTTCACCCCATCTCCACCCCTTGGGGCCCCGCGAAGCCCTGCCCCACCCCGTAAAACTTTACTTTTTGTTAATTTGCTCTACAATTAATACAATTTTTCAATGAAACTTATTTCATTAATAAAAATATACTTGAAATTACAACTAAATTTATCCCATAAAATCAAATCAATTTTTAGAAAAAAATTGAATAATATATCCATGTGTTTAACAAGACAATCAGAAAATAAAATCTCATATTATAACACATAACAAAATAAGGCAGAGAACTACATTAGGTAGAATAAATTAAGCTAATATTGATATGTTTGTTTAAATAATAGGGTTTTAAGGTATGAAAAAATTACAATTATAACTCTTAACAATGCGGGGCGTGGCGGGGACGGGGAGGGGCAGGGCGGAGTGGGTCTAAAAGGTCTAAACCCGCTAAAATCTTGCCTCATCCCCGCCTCACTACCTAAGCGAGGCAAAGCGGGAAGGGGCGGGTTAAGCGGGGTGAGGCAAAATTGCCATATCTACTCAAAGGTATCATAAGTTTTATTTTATTTTATTTTATTTTATTTTATATTTATTTAAGGAAATTGGTTTTTGATGAATATTTAAGGAGATTCTTAAATTAATATGTTGAATACTGAATAGTGCACCCTAAAATGAAAAAACTCCCCTAAAAAGAAAAAAAAAAAAAAAAGACGTGGACCCTTTCTTTCTCGTAACCTGTGCTATACCTAGCTGGCACCACCACCCTCGCTTACCATCGTGCCACCTACCAACCACCTTCACAGCCTCTCTCTCAACCCCGATTGTGCTGTCGCCTAGTCCACTGCTCAGTAATTCTCTCTCTGATATTTTTAATAAGCTCTGTTTGATGCATTGAGAATCAAATTTTCTCATCAAAGTAAGGCACTCTTTTTTTGTTTGCTATCTGAAACTGGCTTTAGGCTTTAGCTCTGAGAAACTTGACTATAACCGGTTGTTTTAAAAAATAAGGAGGTAGGCCATGGCAATGGAAACCCAAGTGTCAAAGCCAGCTATGGTTTCGAAGAAGAGAAGGGTAGGGAAGAATTGTTGACACCCTATTTTGCAACCCGCATTTAATCTCACATGGAGGGTAAAAGGGTAATTTCACCTTAGAAATATGCATCTTGATTCTGGTCATTAGATCCTTAATCTCATTTCACCAAAATAATCTTGATTTTTTAACAATCAAATCGATTGGTTATAAGCCCTAATCGAACCATCAGATTAAAAGTTATTATCAAATCAAGTTTTAATGGCTGAGATACACTATCACAAATTGAGTTCGACTATATGTGATTATGAACAATTTATTTCAATTGGTTATAAGTATAATCAATTTAAGATTGATGATGTGTCATAATTTGATTGGTTAGGACTACATTTTATGATAGGGTTACATACACCTAATTAACTAGATAGTTAAACATTAATTATTCAATAAGTAATTTGTGCAATTATCTTTTAATTAGAGTAAATTTGGAACCAATTAAGTCTGAAATGTGAGTGATTGAAGTCATTTAATATTAATTGGAAGCTAATTTGGAACCTATTAATGTTAATTGTGCTGAAGCCATTTTCTAACAAATGACATTTGCTCACCATTTCGTCAATATCTCTCAGAATATTTTAAATCTGTGAATGAAGTTAATTTTCTCAGAAACTAGACATCCGGGGCTTCAATTTGAGCATAAGAATGAGACAATTTCGATCAGAATTGAGTTAGATATGACTTTTCGAAATTGGCTTTACAGGCTGTTACAGCAGCCACGGGAAAACCGAACTTTGCTTGCTCCTTACTCTTATCAATCTCCACATTTATTGCACCAGATTTTCCCAAAGGCTAAAATGAGGTCTAAGTTCATGATTCTTTGTCAACCCTCATTAAATGGTCTTCCATTCATATTTCCTTCACCACTACTATATAAACCCTCACTCTCCTTCATTTCAAAGCACACAAAAACCCACTTTCTTTTCTTTTCTTGAGTTATAGTGAAGTTGAGTAGTCTTGTCATATCTTGATCTTCCTGAGACTCAAGGTATTGAGTGAGACTCACTCTCCCTGTCCTAGTTCTTCTTTTCCTCCACCCTTAGGACCTCCATCAAAAGTCTCCTCCTCCACTATATGGATCTTGCATGAAGATATAATCTCTTTCCCTAATTGGTTTTTTATGTTACCATGATGAGAATTTAGGATCAAAGCATAATAGTAATTATTTAAATTCTCTTGAATATATTTGAATGTTCTTATGTGTTATTCACATATTTTTGATTGTTCATCACATGTTCATGCATAAACTCTAGTTTTGATCCTAAATCAATATCAAAAATATGAAAAACATGTTTGTTTCATAATTCTTTCAAATCTTTGAATCTAGGATATCACCATATACACACATTCACTATAATTTATTTTTCAATCCAAATGCAATACTTAATAAATTGAATTAGAGTTTATCACATGCATACACTTTAAATTCAACATACAAATTAATTGATAGCATATTGGATAATGTGATATGAATGTTGGCTACCAGAATTTAGAAGACCGGTTTCACCAGGTAAGGTTGGTGCCTAACACCTTCCCACCTTATAACATAATCTCCAAACTTAGATCAAGGGTTTGTACAGCAAATGCTTATCCATGTAATTTTAGATTTTTAGATTGTAACTAAGAAACAAAATCTTGTACTTTATCTTAGATTGTATCTAGGACCAAAGTCATGTAACTTTCTTATGATCAATGTAAATCCAATTACAAATTAATAAAATAAGGAATTTTTCAATTTTGGTTTTCTTATTTATCCCAATAATTAAAGAAGTGGCGACTTCATTATAAAATCCTTAATTTAAAGGGGAAAATATAATTAGTCGAACTTATATTTTCCCCTTTAAATTAAGGATTTTATAATGAAGTCGCCACTTCTTTAATTATTTGGATAAATAAGAAAACCAAAATTGAAAAATTTCTTATTTTATTAATTTGTAATTGGATTTACATTGATCATAAGAAAGTTACATGACTTTGGTCCTAGATACAATTTAAGATAAAGTACATAACTTTGTTTCTTAGTTACAATCTAAAAATTAAAAATTACAAGGATAAACATTGGTCTACTAACCCTTGATCTAAGTTCGGAGGTTATGTTACAAGGTAGGAAGGTGTTAGGCACTCACCTTGCTCGGTGAAACCGGTCTTCTAGACTATAGTGGTCAGCATTCATATTATATCATCCAATATGTCAATCAATTTACATGTTAAATTTAATGTGTGTGCATGTGATAAACCCTAATTCAATTTATTAAGCATTGCGTTGGGATTGAAAAATAAATTTTAGTAAATGTGTGTGGATGGCGATAACCAAGATTCAAGGATTTGAAAGAATTATGAAACAAACATGTTTTTCATATTTTTGATATGGATTTAGAATTAAAACTAGTGTTATGCATGAACATGTGATGAACAACCAAAAACATATGAAGAACATATAAAAACAATTAAGAACATTTAAACATATTAAAGAAAATTAAAATAGTCACTATCATGCTTTAATCATAAATTCTCATCATGGCAACACAAAAAAAAAGTTAGGGAAATGGATTATACCTTCATACAAGATTCATGCGGTGGAGGAGGAAACTCTTGGTAGAAGTCCTAAGGGTAGAGGAAAAGAAGAGTTAAGAGAGGGAAAGTGAGTCTCACTCAATACCTTGAGTCTCAGGAAGATCAAGATATGATAAGACTACTCTATTTCACTAGAACTCAAGAGAGGAGAAGAGATGGGGTTTTTGTGTCTTGAAATGAAGGAGAGGAGAGGTTTATATAGTAGTGGTGGAGAAAATATGAATATGAGATCATTTAATGAGGGTTAACAAAGAATCATGAACCCAGACCTCATTTTAGCTTTTGAGGAAATCTAGTGCATTAAATGTGGAGATTAGTGAGAATGAGGAGTAAGTAAAGTTCGGTTTTCCCATAGCTAATGTAACAGCCTGTAGAGTCAATTTTAAAAAATCATATCTTACTCAACTCTGATCGTAATTGTCTCATTCTTGTGCTCAAATTGAAGTCCTGGATGTTTAGTTTCTGGGAAAATTAACCTTATTCACAAATTTAAAATATTTTGAGAGATATCAACAAAATGGTGAGCAGAGGTCATTTGTTAAAAAACAATTTCAGCACAATTAACATTAATATATCCCAAATTAGTTTCCAATTAACATTAATAGACTCCAATCACTCCCATTTCAGACCTAATTAGTTCCAAATTTACCCTAATTAAAAGATAATTGCACAAATTACTCATTGAATGATTAATGTTTAATTATCTAGTTAATTAGGTGTGTGCAACCCTACCATAAAATGTAGCCTAACTAATCAAATTATGACACATCATTGATCTCAAATTGATTATACTTATAACCAATTGAAATCAATTGTTCATAATCACATATAGTCGGACTCAATTTGTGATATTGCATCTCAGCCATTAAAAGTTGATTTGATGATAACTTTCAATCTGGTAGTTCGATTAAGGTTTATGACTAGTCGGTTTGATCGTTATAATATCAAGATTATTTTGGTGAAATGAGATTAAGGATCTAATTACCAGAATCAAGATACATATTTTCAAGGTAAAATTACCCTTTTATCTTCCAGGTGAGGTTAAATACGGGTTGCAAAATGAGGTGTCAACATCTAGAGCATTCAAGATGGCATTCAAGAGTATTATCAAGAAGTGTGTGCTTGAGGATGCACTTGTAAGCTAGGCTTGCTGTTTGATTGGTTTGTTAAATTGCTTATTTTACTATTATTTTTTTTTTAAGGTTCTAATACATAGGATTTGTAGGAAAAGGTTTGCTTGCTTTGCAGGGTTCGGTGTTGTCAACACACAAGAAGCTCATTGCAGAGAAGTTTGCAGAAGAGGAGTTTGAGCGGAAGGCAAAATTTGCCAAATAGCACGTTTTTAGAAAAAATTTAGGAAAGTAGCACACAGATGAAGTTAATTAGTTAAGAATATTGTTTTTGGAACTCAAGTTTGTCAAACTCGAGTTTGGGCTGGAATTTGAGTTTGTCAAACTCGAGTTTGACAAACTCGAGTTCCAATCAGTATTGATGCATATTGCTTGGAACTCAAGTTTGTCAAACTTGAGTTTGGGTTGGATCTCGAGTTTTACAAATTTGAGTTCAAAAAACAATCTACTTAACTAATTCACTTCAATTACGTGCTATTCACCAAATTTTTTTCTAAAATGGTACTATTTAGCAAATTTTGCCCTATGCACAAAGTCAAGGGGGAGGCCAAGAAGGAAAAACACTTGATAAGTTAATCTCAAAAAACCAACTGGTTATGACAAGCATACATGTGTCTTTTTAATTGTTATCTATCAGATGTCAGTGGTTGCTTATGAGTTTTTAAATGTTAATTTAGGTGGGAGAAAATGGCATGTGAAACCTGCAAATTATTTGGATTCATATGAAAAGTTTCTGATAGGGGTTGCTACAAAAGGAGGTACTGTGTTTATGTATGTTAATTAAGCTTTATGTGACAAGGGCACTAGTTTTATCTAATTGGTTACGTGCTATATAACACTAACTTTGTTCATGTTTACTATGTGTGTTGCTGGAGTTTCAGTGGTCAAGTTGTTTAATGCTGTAAGTTTTCTATGATTATTTAACCATGTTCCATTTTGTCTTGAGATTGATTTTTTTTTCATCACTGTTTTATTTTATTGTTTCTGTGGCTGTTACGTACATTTAGATCCAAACTTCTGTCCTGGTATCTTGTGCAGGTCAACAAGGCACAACATGCTCAGAAAGGTTTGGATCCTTTGAGATATAAAGATGCAAAAGGTATGCTGATAGCCTGATAGATAACGCAGCTAGACGTTGAGCTCCCCATGTTCTTTTCCCTATCATCTTTCTCAGTTATCTGTCTTGTCTTCACATCAATGTGAATGTTTTCTCTAGTTACCGCTAAGCTGTGCACCTTCAAAGAAGAATTTGAAGATTAGCAATTTATCAATTATTAACAAGCCATGTATCTGCAAATGCATATATACTCATCCCATGTTATATACACCAGTGTTCTGTGATTGTGATTAGTATTTTCATTTTAATTTATTGACTGTTTTGTCTATACCAATTTGCCTCTCTTTTAACTTCCAAATGAAGGATTTCGACCTGTTCATGGCTTTAAAAAAAAAAAAAATATATATATATATATATATAATCATCTGAATAAATTTCCACAACTTTGCCAATTAGCTATACCTCTAATTGCACCTTCTTCCCTTGTAAGAGCAACATGGAGGGAGGCCAAGGTGAGGTCGTGGGTTCAAAATCCACTGGGTGCACGTGTAACTTGCCATTGAGAAATTAAATTTCCACAGTTTTCCAATTTCACTTATCCATTTACAAAATTAAATCTTACATCGAAGTACTCATTCTTTTGGTCATTGTGCCCGAGCGTTCTCCATGACTGGACTTTAGAGAGAGATGCATATATGGTACTGTAATTTCTGTTGGAAGTTGCCATGCAGTCCTTCTATCCATCTTCTGCCAAGAGCTGCAACTTCATGTGGTTTATGTGCAATGTATTGTTGTCATATATTTTGCTGCGTCAGCTATTTAATGTATTAAAACGAATTTCTCTTAAATAAAATTCTTCTATTTTTGGGTATAGAAGGGAATAAAGACTTGGTTGTAGAGGTTCAATTCTCAAAGCAGATTGTCTTGTTTCTATGTTTGAATCCTGGTCACACTTTTGAAACTACTATCTGATCATTACTTGGAAAAGAATGCTGTCTGAGACTGCTCAGAAGACCCATGTTTTTTTTTTTTGGTAGAAAGAAGACCCATGTTTTGCTGAAATTGATTTCCGTTTTTTTACTTCAGATGATTAAATACCATCTTGTTTTGTGGTCAAATGGCCACATTTATACCACAACTGTACTATTTTTATTTAAGCCCCACTTAGTGTAACTTACCAATCCAAGAAATGTTTGCCTCATTATGTTATCGTTGATCTGTTCCACATTCTTTCCTTTATGCTGTCTCCTTTTAAGTGATTCTAAGCGAATATTGTCTGAATATTGCCAGCAATAAGGAAGCGGAGGAAAGAAGCCTTCTTCTCAGCACTGGGCAAGCCATCAAAGCCTGTTGACACTCCTGCGAAGGTTGTCTAGGTTTTTTATTTTATTTTATTTTATTTTATTTTTTAACTTCTTGCATACTTTTTATCATTTTCTACAATTTTGTTTAATCTTTGAATTATGTAGACTCTCACTCCCAAAATTTGTCCTGGGAAACTATAAAATGCATTTGCAAACAACATCGATCAGATATCTCACCTGTATCATCTATTTATTATATTTACAAATGCAGTCAACTTTACACTTCATATTCCATAAAATTATGCAGTTAGATGTTTGGTGAGCTGGGAGCAATAGCAATGCATTTAGGTTATTTTGAGGCTTTAACAAATTAAAATGTCTACAGTTTTGTGAAATGCAGGGCCATACAACTAAAGGTGAGGAAAATAGAGAAGGGCCTGCCTGGGCTCCATTGCTTGACAATTACGTGTTAACGAATTCTAAGTTGAAGGATTGGGATAATATGCTGGTAAGAACTATTTTTATTTATACCATGTTGAATGTTACTTTTGTAGGGTAGTAGCTCTGTCTCTCTGTCTCTCTATCAGCACCCACCCATCCAGATCCATTTGGAACTTCATTTTTTGGTTGCATGCAGGAAACAACTGTAGCTGATGAAAATGGAAGGATTTCAGAAGATAGTAGTTCTGATGGTGATTAATGTTTAGTAATTCAACAAGGGGACTAAGATAATTATTATTTATCAGGCAGACTGTCTACCAGGGGAAACTGAAATCTTGTTGTCATGTTATTAGTTTTTTTTTTTTTTTTTTTGATATGTAACAAAAAATGTTGTTAGAAAAAGAAAAACAAACTAGTACACCAGCGGGTTACATAGAAGTTAAGTAATGTGTATCATTTATCAATGATCATATGAATGAATGCCTCACTCAATATATGGGGGTTTTCCTTCTCTACTTGACTTTCTTCTAGTAGGAAATTTCTTTTTGCAATTAATTTCTTTTTACCATAATTGAGCATAAAAGTTGGTTTTTGGATCAAATAGTAAGCTATATTTGATTTGTATTAAATTTGGCACACATGTTAATAGCATCGAGAACATGTAATCAAATGGTGGGATTTTCATACCTAAAAAAAAAGTAGGATTTTCAAAATTTTAATTAAAAAAAGAGTTCTAAGATAGTGTAATGCTAATGTTACTTAGAGCATTCGCAGCAGTGGAGGCATATTGCTATATTGCTAAAATTTAGCTCCACATCCTCAAAAGACACGCTGCAGCAGTGGAGGTATAAGCCAAAAATTTACATGTTCCGCTACAGTGCACATCTATATATAGATGTGCACTGATAGCAAAAAAAAAAAAATTTTTTTATTCCACCGGTTAATAAAAAATTCACACATCTTTCTCAGTCTCTCTCTCAGTCACTCTCTCATCTCCCCAGTTTTTTTTTTTGCTGAATATCTCCCCCACTCTCTCATCTCTCTCGCTCAAGCAAACTTCTCTTCCACCGCCGATCTCCTCACACCGCCTCACGCCTCACGTCGCTGATCGCCACCGAATGCTTGCTCATCAAGTCGCCGGTCTGAAGCTCATCGAAGGTCGCCAATGTTGTGTCGCCAATCGCCTCATCTCACGCCGCCGATCGTTTGCTCATCAAGCCGCCACGCCTCCGATCGTTTGCTCATCAAGCCGCCAGTCTGAAACCCATGGAGCTCGCCGACGTGCTGCTTGTCTGTGATTTGTGATTTTTTATTTTATTTGTGATCGGTGAATCTGTTTGGTCTGGTAGAGGAAAAAGATTGGAGATACCGGTTGTTGTTCTTTTTTTTTTTTTTTCTCTGCTGTGACTGGTGGTGGTGGGGTGGCGGCGGCGGCGGCGGTGGCGGTGGCTGTGGCTGATGGTAGAAATGGTTTTGGTTGGTGTTGTGAAAATTTTTTTGGTAGTAGAATATATTATTTTATTGTAGTAGTTATATTATTTTATTGTAGTGTTTATATTATTTTATTGTATAGGAAGCTAAAATAGATCCACTGCTGTAGCATGTGTGTAGGTAAAATAGATAAAATAACTTTTGGTGGAGCTAAATTGCTATATTTTTAGCTCCATTGCTGTGGATGCTCTTAGAGTCATATTAAGTGTAGCTTGATCGTGACAAACACACACACATATATAGCATTACATGTGAGTCCTGTACATTAAACCCATCACATGCGGTCAAAAATAGACACGTTATAATTTAGACAAGTTTAGTGCATAAAAACACTTGAACCAAGCCAAATCCTCTACATATATGGGAATTATTGTGGCCTAAATCTATAAACTTTTGCATCCACAATTTAGCTCCTTGGACTTTGGAGTGTAATAATTACTTTGGACCAATCCCCGTATCTTCTCTCTTTAGCTGGGTTTTTGCTTCTCAAGATGGAGATGGGTAAGATGACTAGGCCCAAAGTCTCCATTTCAAAAAATTCTTGATAATCTAGAAATAACAAATTTTTTTTTTTTCATTTTTCATTTTGGGTCTTTTTTTTTTAATTATTATTTATTTTTTATACAAGATAGAATCCTACTCTAGCCTAATCTAAGTGTATATATGTGTGAAGTTTCCTCCCAGAGACTTGAATCCTGGCTCTTATCCCTCACACTCTACAAGCACTTATACTTGTGGAGTGACCATCACACCAAGAGTGTGTGGTGGTCATTTTGGGCCTTAAAATGCCCTTTTTTTTTTTTTTTTTTTTTTTTTTACATATATATATATATATATATTGAAATTCCTAGTTCAGTTTGTCATATATAAAGATTTAAACTCTAAATATTACCATATATATTTATGAGGGTCAATTTATTAATGATCTCTCACTTTATCCCCAATCTAAGCGATCTCAATATATTCATCAAAGATTCATTGCCAAGTTGGTTCGTGGCCTCTTCTTTAGATATAGAATAACCATCACTCAAAAGGTACCAATAATGCTAAAACCGCCCACAAAAGAAGGCAATGCCTAAGGAAACAAGATGGTCTTTTTTTTGAGAATAAAGAAGATGGTCTCTAACTCCAAATTATCACATATTTTCCAAAAGTAAAATAAATTCAATTCAATCCAAATCATTCAATATCACACACTCACAAGTCACAATATTTTCATTTTATCCCAAAAAAAATAAAATAATAATAATAATAATAATAACACTCACACTCACAAGTCACACCCATTTAAAATCTCTCTCAATAACAACACTATACAACATAATTCTTTTCTATTCTTAATTTTTTTTTTTTTTTTTTCAGCAAGAAGATTTAAGCCTTAAACATGTTCCAATTTCATCTGTACGTCTTTATCACATGTTTCAATCCCAGCCATTTAAAATAAAACTTTGCCATACCATGATAGTGATATTTCAGTACCAACTAGCAACAAAAACTGTGGCATTACAATTTCCACAAAGAAGGAAAAAGAAGAAGAAAAGAATGAAAGCCAGTGAAAAAGCAGTACAGGTGGCATCCTACATCGTCATCACTCCCTTGTCCTCTTGCAAATAATAAATACATAGATAGCCAAAAAACTCTTACCTATAAAGGGAGAAAAAAAAAAAGAAAAAGAACCGTTTCGAACGGGAAAAGAAAGGCGAAAATGGGTAAATACCCGTTAAAAACAAACTATTTAGTTAATAGGATCCGTTTACAAACTATTTATAATTTTAGCAACTCGAGTCTCAGAAACTCGATTTTGGGCCCCTAAATCGACTCTTAAAGGCTCGATTTTCATGGGTTGTTCCTGTCTGATGTGGCACTTTTCCCACGTGGCGCCTACATGAAAATCGAGTCTTAGAGACTCGATTTACATTTAAAATGAAAACAAAAAAACCACAAGGGCAGCAGGAAATCCACAGCAACGCGTTCATCAGAGAAGAAAGAAAAAAAAAAAAAAAAAAAACCAGAGAAGAATGTTCATCAGAGAAGAAAAACCAGATCGCACCGCGAAGAGAAGAAAGAAAAAAAAAAAAAAAAAAACCCAGATCGCATCGCGAAGAGAAGAAAGAAAAAAAAAAAAAAAAACCCAGAACGCGGCGAGACCTGGGTCGCGGCGCGACCTGGGTCGCGCGGCGACCTGGGTCTCGCGGCGACCTGGGTCTCGCGGCGCGACCTGGGTCGCGCGGCGACCTGGGTCTCGCGGCGCGACCTGGGTCTCGCGGCGCGACCTGGGTCGCGCGGCGACCTGGGTCTCGCGGCGCGACCTGGGTCGCGCGGCGACCTGGGTCTCGCGGTGCGACCTGGGTCGCGCGGCGACCTGGGTCGCGGTGCGACCTGGATCTGTCTGTGTCGCCATTCCTTCTTCTTCTTCTCTTTTTTTTTTTTTTTTCTTTCTTTCTGCTTTTTTTTCCGCTGGTTCTGCATTTTGGGTTGTGGTCATTAATATTTTATTTTTGGGTTGGAAATCGAGTCTTAGAGACTCGATTTCCATGTAGACGCCACCTGGATAAACTGCCACATCAGACAGGAACAACCCATGAAAATCGAGCCTTTAAGAGTCGATTTAAGGGCCCAAAATCGAGTCTCTGAGACTCGAGTTGCTAAAATTATAAATAGTTTGTAAACAGACCCTATTAACTAAATAGTTTGTTTTTAATGGGTATTTACCCATTTTCGCCGGAAAAGAAAACAAAATACCAGCACAACTCAGCTTCAACCCGGAAAGCCCCCTCTAAAAAACCCAAACAGATCTCACACTTTCTCATCAATTTTTTCTCTTTTTCCTTTTCTCTCGGAAATGAAACGAAGATATCAAGTCTAACAATTCAAATGGCTCCGATTCCTTCAGAGAACGGCGTCGAAGGAGACGATGAGAGAGAAGAAGAGGACGAAGAAGAAGAGGAAGAGGAAGCTGAAGAAGAGGAAGAGGAGCCGAGGCTCAAGTACCAGAGAATGGGAGGGAGTATACCTACGCTTCTCGCCAGCGATACGGCGTCGTGTATCGCCGTCGCGGAGCGCATGATTGCCCTTGGGACGCACGGCGGCACGGTTCATATCCTCGATTTTCTTGGCAACCAGGTGATCCTACCTTTGAGATTTTTCTCTCTCTCCCTATTTCTTTGTGAAAATAAAAGCGTGAAATTGGCTTTTTTGCTTGAATTTGGAGCTTGTTAGATCTGAATTTTTTTGTTGAATTTTGATTTGTACGTGTTATTCAAAATTGAAATTGAGCAATGAGTGGCAATTGAGCTGGTTCGTTTTGGATTGTAGAGTGAATGGATTTGGGAACTTGCTATACTGAATTTGAACTTGCTAATGTTGACTTGCGTTGCGCTTAGAAAAAAATTGTGATCATTTGCTAAATGTATTGGACTTGAATTAGTGACTTCTGACCTCCATTTCATGAGGTGCGGTCTCTAGCCGATTGTGCTGTCCCTTAGGATTTGTGGTTTTAGCCATTCTTGTTAATGGCTTCGAACATGAACAACATTGCTTGCATTGTTTTTGGTGGCAACTTTGTTATATAATAAATTTAAAAGGCTTTGGCAGCAATTCGAACAGTCATTTCTTTGAAGCATATGCTGTTGTGTTAGTTATTACTATATCTGCTACAATAGTCAGTGTCTCAGTCCATTTTCGAATTTGTAGACTACTTTCTACAAAAAGAACAAAGTAGCCAAAAGAATTAGTACAAAGGAAAACAAAAAATTATGTAAATAAGAAACAGATTCAATAGACATGGGAATGGAGTCATTAGATGTGAATTCCCATGTACAAGAGCAATAAAATAAAGCGTGTACAAATAAAACCAAAAGCTGGTCCTCCAAGCCCTCCAATTTTCAAACGTGCGTCTATTACGCTCCCTCAAAATAATCAACATCAAACATAATGGCACCAAGTTCCAATTACTGGAGGAGTGCTTCCCGAACCAATTCCTCCAACTGAAAAAAAGATCAATCAACCTCCTATGTTAAACCCAAGAGACCTCAAATGATCCAAAAGCAAAGCTCCATAATTGATAGGCTACCCGCAATGGAGCAAAAGGTGATCCACTGCCTCCCTACTACTCCTGCAAATACAACAACAATCCACTAAGGTATAACCTCTCCTCCTAATGTTATCACCAGTGAGAATTTTCCCCCACGCTGCTGTCCAAACAAAGAAATAATCTCGTCTAGGGGCCTTAACACTTCAAATACCTTTCCAAGGGAAAATGAAAGAAGTAGATCCCATTAAAACATAGTAATAAGAACGAATGTTAAACTCCCCATTACTCTTCAACCTTCACCTCACCCGGTCTCCATCTTCATTAGAAGGAATATGAGAGTCCAAATGATGAGTAAAAGCAGCCGCCAACTCCAGCCCCCAATCATTAAAATCCCTGAAAAATCTCACATCCCAACGCCTCCTTGCCCCCACATCCGGTCTCACCAACAAATTTTTTTTTTTTGATAGGTAATAATACTTTTATTGAAAAAAAACTGAACATCATGTTCACGATGGTGAACACTCTTTACAAGGAACAAATACAAGCCAATCAAGAACTAAGAGTAACGGAAAGTAAAGAATTTAGAAATTGAAATACAATTCAAACACCCCCAAATATAAGCCCATTGAAGCAAAGAACCGAAGAGAAGAGAAAAGAACATAAGATATATATCATAATGTCTGAGTGGAGATCAGTATAAATATCATACAAAACCAGGAAAACCTTAGAGGTTGATTGCTGCACCAGCCATCATGCCAAAAATGAACTCGATTCCCCACCCAAAATTCAAACCGAGTGTGTTGGTGAAACTTCTCCCAATCCAGCCTAATGCTCTTCCAAAGACCACAACCATGGGAACCCCTTCCAAAATTCATTTATTGTTCTTAGATTTCTAAAATTACAACCAATTACGTAGTTATTTCCCCTTCAACTTCCCCCTGGAGCTAAAACTTGCTTTTAAAAAAAAATCAGATTTATCTGTTGGAGAGGATGGGCTTTGGGGATAGATGGAGGAGATGGCTTAAGACTTGTGCCTCTACCCTTCACTTCTCAGTTCTGGTTAATGGATCTCCTGCTGGTTTCTTTGGTAGCTTTAGAGGTCTCAGACAAGGCGATCCTTTGTCTCCCCTTCTCTTTCTATTGATCATGGAGGTTTTAAGTCGTATCCTGAAGAAAACTGAGGAAGGGGGTTTCATTCAGGGTTTTCATGTGGGTCCTGTTAATTCTACTGGTATCCGAGTTTCTCACCTCCTATTTGTTGATGATACCATTCTTTTCTGTGATGCCTCTAGAGAGCAGATTCTTTCTATTAGGCTAGTTTTGACTTGTTTCCAAGCTTTTATTGGTCTAAAGGTGAATGTGGGGAAAGTGAAATTGTTCCTATTGGGGAGGTGTGTAACATTTAGTATTTGGCTAATATCCTTTAGTGCAGGGTGGGCAGTTTGCCTATGATTTACTTGGGTATGCCATTGGGTACTTTGTACAAAACAACCTCTATTTGGAATCTGATCCTTGAGAGGATGGAAAAGAAGCTTTTAGGCTGGAAGCGGCTGTATTTGTCAAAGGGTGGTAGACTCACCTTGCTGAAGAGTACCCTTTCAAGCCTTTTGACGTATTACCTTTCCCTGTTTACCATCCCTAAAGCTGTGGTGACTAGATTAGAATGCATCCAAAGGAACTTTTTGTGGGGTTCGTCAGTTGAGTGTTTCAAATATTCTTTGGTGGCTTAGGAAAAGGTTTGCCTACCGCGTGAGTTGGATGGTTTAGGAATTCGGAAGTTGGTGCCTTTTAATCAGGCCGTATTAGGGAAATGGCTTTGGAGGTATGACCATGAAACCTTGCATCTGTGGCGAAGGGTCATTGCCATGAAATATGGGGAAAGAAAAGGGGGTTGGTGCACTAGAGTTTGTAGTAGGGCTCATGGTTGTGGGTTATGGCGGAGTATTAGTGAAGGGTGGGAAACTTTCGCTAAGCATTTCTCTTTTGTGGTGGGGATGGTTCTCATATTCTTTTTTGGCATGCTAAGTGGACTGATGATGTTCCTCGCAAAATTCTTTATCCTCAGTTATTTTTGTGTTCAGCTAATAAGGAGGCTTGTATATTTGAGGTGTTAAGCCATTTTGTGGGTGATAATGATAGAGTGTGGAGTTTAAGTTTTCATAGGGACTTCAATGATTGGGAGTTGGCGGCTTCCTACTCCTTTCTTCATTTCATCCAAACCCGAATTCCTAGGGAAGGAGGGTGTGACAGACATTGTTGGGATCTTAATGGCAGTGGGAAGTTTGATACTCGGTCCTTTTATCATAAGATTCGAAATGCAGCTCCTTTCACTTTCCCATGGAAAGGAATTTGGAAAGTTAAGGTTCCTAAATGGGTGGCTTTTTTTATGTGGACAGTAGCCCATGGTTAGATTCTAACTTTGGATAACCTTATGCTTCGTAGTCACCCTTTGGTAAATCTTTGTTGTTTGTGTTGTTGTAATGCGGAATCTGTGGATCACCTGTTACTTTTTTGTTCGATAGCTCATTCTTTGTGGATGTATATGCTTTGGTTGTTTGGGACGGAATGGGTCATGCTAGGTTCAGTTGTGGACTTATTATTTTGCTGGTATCATTGGCTTGGGAAGCATAGCTCAGATATTTGGGATTTGGCTCTAGGATGTTTAATGTGGACTATTTGGATTGAACGAAATCGATGGTCTTTTGAGGATGAGAAGAAAACTGTGGTTCAGTTATTAGAGTATTGCCAGCGGACCCTCTTCGATTGGTCTCGTTGTTGGGGCTATTCGGATTGTTCTACCCTTTTGGATTTTCTTTCATCTATTAGTATAGATTAGGGGCTGCTTCTGTCTTTTTGTTTCTTTTTTCCTTTGTTCACTACCGTGAACTTTTTGTGCTTTTCTTTTATTAATAATATTCTCTTCTTACTTATCAAAAAAAAAAAAAAATCAGAACCATTTATGTAATTTTTACAATACATTATTCACCCAAATTTTTTTTTTTTTTTTTAATACATTGAACTGTCCAAAGAATATGTCATTAGTATCATCTGTTCAAATTTTTTCTACCAGCTAATTGTATATAGGAGCTCCAAGTTTTTCATCATGAAGTTGAGGCTAGTGTTTTGCATTAACCACACTTAGTATCCTGGCTTCGGCTGATTGATGGTTGCAGTGGATTACTTGTTCTAGGCAAAATGACATGCTTTAGGTTTGAAATATGTAGTTGATTTTATTCTTTCCAGGTTAAGGAGTTCCCTGCCCATACTGCTGCCGTCAATGACCTTAGCTTTGACATAGAAGGTGAATATGTAGGAAGCTGTTCTGATGATGGGTCTGTTGTAATAAACAGCCTTTTCACTGATGAGAAACTGAAGTTTGAGTATCATCGTCCAATGAAGGCTATTGCACTGGATCCAGATTACTCAAGAAAAACGTCAAGGAGATTTGTAACTGGTGGTTTAGCAGGTCATTTATATTATAATACTAAGAAATGGTTTGGCTATCGCGACCAGGTTTGTACTAGTCTATTAACCAATAAGATGTGCAAAATGCCTAATGCCTTTTGGTTTCTTGAAACTAAAAAAATTCTCTGTTTTCTAGGTCTTGCATTCTGGTGAAGGTCCAATTCATGTAGTAAAGTGGAGAACAAGTCTTTTTGCTTGGGCCAATGATGCAGGTGTGAAAGTTTATGATACTGCCAATGATCAGCGTATAACATTTATCGAAAGACCAAGAGGAAGCCCACGTCCTGAGCTTTTGCTTCCTCACTTAGTTTGGCAGGTTTGTCAATGATTAACATGGCTGCAGAATGGGGGCATGCTTATGGATTATGCAAGTACTATTGCAGTTGTTTCAGGCTTGCAGCAGTAGCTTGTACATGTAGAACACCAACACACATATATATTTCCTCTGCATCATGCCATCAACATGAGTGCTTTGCTGTTTCCTAAAATTTTTCCTTTGCTTGTCTCATCACATTCAGGATGATGCTCTCTTGGTCATTGGCTGGGGAACTTCTGTAAAAATTGCATCAATAAGAACAAATCAGAATAGAGCAACTAATGGGACATATAAGCATGTTCCGATGTCAAGTGCGAACAAGGTGGATATAGTGGCATCTTTCCAAACCAGCTATTTCATTTCAGGAGTTGCTCCTTTTGGTGATTCTTTGGTTGTTCTAGCTTATATTCTGGGGGAAGAAGATGGGGAGAAGGAATTTAGCAGCACCATTCCATCACGGCAGGTACTTTCACCCTTGCCTTTTATGAAATACATTGGTGTTCTATTCCTAACTTTGCATGCAGTAGACTAAAAGGTGAAGCTGAAAAATTATTATTTTATAAATTTTAAGGGTGTGCCTTCTCTTTAAAACCACTCCTAAAGGAGAGATGTTCATAGAATAAATTTTACACTGAATCTGGGCCACCCATGGTGTTCTTCTTCTTTTTATTTATTTATATTTTTTAACTCGTACAGTTTATTTGCCAATTCTTGAACCCCACTTTTTTTTTATGGTAATGATATATGATATTATTTTTGACATGAACATTTTAAATTGTATTTTCTTTGACCAAAATTTTAAGTTATAATGTTTTGGCACACATTCACTCCTCTTTTATAACATGGTATTCCTAGTAACTTTTCCATGGAATACAGGAATAGAGGCTTTACTTCCCCCCTTCCCCCCACCCCCTTCTTTGTTTTAATTTTATTCCTCTTCTGAATATTATGACAGTAAGAGCAGATTCTAATTATATGTTGTAAATTCCCTTTGCGGGAAGGTTTTGTTATTGTTAATTTATGGTGGTTCTCATCCAAACTTCTTTGGTTTACCCTTCCTGTTATTCTGTTCTGATATATATTTATTCTTTGCTCATTGTTTCTGACTTGGGAAAATGTTATTTAAGCAGGGAAATGCACAGAGACCAGAAGTACGTATCGTATCATGGAATAATGATGAGCTTTCAACTGATGCCCTACCTGTACATGGCTTTGAGCATTACAAGGCAAAAGACTATTCCCTTGCTCATGCTCCATTCTCAGGTTGATTTATTTGTTATTGAAGTTCATGCTTTATGTATGTCAAGTTTTTAATATATAAATCATTGTAATACTTTTTTGTGCCAATGTAGGTAGCAGCTATGCTGGTGGTCAGTGGGCTGCAGGTGATGAACCACTGTACTATATTGTGTCCCTAAAGGATGTAGTTATTGCAAAACCTAGGTTAGTATGATTGTCTCTCATTTCATAGCTCCTTTGTAGAATGAAAAATGCGATAATGTTTCCCTGCAACATTATTAATCAGGCTTGATGTTAGTATTTATTCAGTGATCCTGACAAGTTAAAGTAAAATTAGCCTATAACTATGTTGATTAATGGGTTTGACATCATAGAGCTTTTTCACTTACAACCGACATCATAGGGCCTTAAAGAAAAATTATATAGGCTAGTTTTTCTTTAAGCTAATTATATTCCCTGCGTACTTGTCTCTTTTTTGATATCAATAAATCTTTATTACTTATCAAAAACAAAAAAACCTATTTTGAAAATATATTTATTTTGGAGACTTACATGCATTTATGATTTTTGTCAGGGATGCAGAAGATCATATTGCTTGGCTTCTTCAACATGGCTGGCATGAAAAAGCTTTGGCAGCAGTTGAAGCTGGTCAGGGACGGAGTGAACTCCTGGACGAGGTACTAAAGTTTGTCCTGCTTCAATTTATTTTATTTTTTTAATATTATTTACATGAAACATAAAATGAATGTTCTGTGTTCACTACTTGGTGGTGCCTATGATTCTCTTTCTCTTTTTCATTTTGTTTTCCATTATTTTTTAATATCTAAGTTGTTAACTTTTGTAGGCAAGGCAAAATTTATTTGTTTGGTTGGTGACATGACATAAGATTCCTATAATTCAAGGTGCATGCTCACAAAAGTTAATGAAAGTTTTTTTTTTAATTAATTAAAAAAAAAAACACATGCACCCTACGGGTATTAAACCTGCAATCTCACACAATACTTTACTAACATTCAAGAGCATGCCTATTAAGGTTAATTAGAGTTTTGTTTTTGGTAATTACACACACACACAGCTGGTGGTTCACTTGCAACCTCACACCTTGCTCTTACGAGGGGAGGAGATACCGTTTGAGTTAGAGCTCATTAGCTAGGTTAATAAGATGTTTTATGACTTTATCTTAATTGTTCAACAAATGCAATTCTAGCATATTGGCAGCGCCAATAGGGTGGACTATTTATAAACATAGTACGGGCAGTGAGGGAAGGGGTTTGTGTATTTTTGGAGTATTTTTCTTCTTTTTTGTTGGGGGGGGGGGGATTTAGGTTGAATGATTTTTCCTGTTGCCGAACGTGATGTGCCTGTAGATGTAATGGTGAGGTTGATGATCATTTTGAGTTGGAAATTGTCTTGGAAAGGGGTTTTTGATGTGCGCTCTCATTATAATTCTTTGTTTGGTCCTGTTAATGTTTCTTTCCCTTGGAAGAGTATTTGGTGTGTAGCACCTAAAAGAGTGTCTTTTTTTTTTTTTTTTTTTTTTTTTTTTTTTTTTTTTTAGCTTGGGATAGGATTCTTACCATTAATAATCTTGTTAAGAGGGAATTGTCCCTAGTTAATTTTTGTTGCTTGTGTTGATGTGAAGGGGAAACTGTAGATCATCTTTTGCTTCATTGTAAGTTTGCTCATGCTTTGTGGAGTGAAGTTTTTTGATGTTTGAGATTAAGTGGGGATGCTGAAGGAGGTTGCCTCTTTACTTTTGCATGGAGGAATTGTTTGGGAAAATAGTTCTCAAATATTTGGAATATGGTACCAAGGTAGTCAGTTTCGTACCGTACTGGCCGGTACAGCCGATATTTTCTGTACCGGTGTTTGAAACGGTACAAAAACATCCTCATTTCGTACCAGTTTAAATACCGGTAGTACCGGGAGCGTTTCGGCTGTACCGGTAGAAATACGGGATTTTGGCTGGAAAATGGATACCGGCCTGAAACAAAAACACAGATTTCTTTGTAGTTTTTCACTCACCTAAGATAATTTCTTAACAAATTTCACGATCTGATGCATCCATGGTTTTAAAAACCGGTACGGTGAAAGAACCGGAAAATGAGCTAATTACCGGTTTTATGGTCGGACCGGGGTCCGATCGATGGTCGAACCGGTGACGTCATAAATAATTTAATTAATATTTATTTAAATTATATAAATAATTAATAATTTTTTAATATACTAAAAACATAATTAGGCTCATGACTAGCATATTACAAAGAGTTCACTGCCACACATTTACTGATTTACAACATTTATCAACAAGTCATTGAAAGCCCATCAAAAAATCCTCCTCTAATTAGGCAATTAGAGGGAAAAACAGTTAACAATTTGTACAAAATGGTGACTTGGATTATCATTCATATTCTATTCTATTCAATAGATACACATTCATATTCTATTCAACAAACTCAACAATTTATACAAAATGGTAACTTGCCTTATCATTCTCCCTGCTTTGCTTCAAATCCACCCAAGTTACCATCCAACCCCGACCACAAAAAATGTAGGACATCCAAACAAACTCAACTCATCTATAGTTTTGTCTTCTAATAAAAAAATACACATACCACAACAGTAAGTTCATTAGTCATTACATTTACATCCAAATGACAAATGAAAAATAACAAATAAGTTCATTACATCCAAATAGCAAATAAGTTATAAAGTTTCAAAAAAACTACTAAGTTTTAACTTTTAAGACCCAAGCTTCATTTGTTATGAAGAAAATTAAAATCAATATCATCATGTGAACCAAATGCTCCACCACTAGCATCATCATCATCATCCTCATCTTCATCTTCTTCAACTTCAACATGAATAGGATGATTTTTATCTCTAAATCCGGGAGGAGCATCATCTTCATCACCAAATGATTCCAAATTAATGTCATCATCATCATCCTCAATCACTTCATTGTCCATATCTATACAAATTCCAAAACCAAAGAACAATATCATTTCTCATAAATAATAAATGGTCTAATTAAAATATGCATCTAAGCAAAGAATTGTTATAAACTAACCTCTTTGTACATGGCTAGAAGACCCTTCTTCAATTGGATAGGCTCCCTCTTCATATAATGCATTTTCTATCTCCTCATGATCAAGAAATGGAGGTTCCTCATCTTCCACTACCCAAAATTCAGTTTTATCGATACTTGCATAGTCAATAGGATCAAAATTGAACTTCTTTCTTTTGACTCTATATCATGAGATGAACATAATTAATAATTTGTTTAGTAACCAAATCACTTATATTTAACAATCACAAAGAACCCACTTGACCAAATCAATGAATCATTCATATTTCCCCACAAAAACATTGAAACAAAGAAACTATATAATATATACCTTTCTTTCAATCGGTAGTTATAATGAACAAATACAAGATCATTAAGTCGTTGATGCTCCAATCTATTTCTTCTTTTGGTATGTATTTGTTCAAAAGCACTCCAATTCCGCTCACATCCCGAAGAGGCAGCTGTTTGGCTAAGGATCCGAATTGCAAACTTTTGTAAGGTTGGAGCACAAGATCCAAACAACTTCCACCACTCATCTAAGTTCCATATAAAACACAAAACAATAATACAATGAATCAATAAACACAACTATACTTATCCCAAAAATATAAAAAGGAACTATGATCTTTAAAACATATTTTTATTTTATTAGTAGTTAAAGTAAACATTATCTTACCCGGCTGAGATGTCTTGGCTGATTCTTGAGCAAGTTGAGTTCCAAAAGTTTGTTCACGCTCTCGAAATAGCCTTAATTCCTCCACCAACTTCAACCGACCAACTGAAACTTTTGATTCAATAACATCTGTCACAGCAGATTGTGTCTCTAGCCTCTTATTAAGAGTGGATGTGTCATATTGGAATGCAGGATTCAACCAATAAGCAGCAGCATGAATATCTCTATAGAATTGATTATCCCAACGATCCTTGATAATATTAACATAAGGCTCCCATAGTCTCTTTTTGTCCTTGAAAATTTTTTTAATTCCATCAATTACTCTATACATGCCATCATATACATAACCCATAGCTGGTTTTTCATCAGAATCAATAATGCGTAATAAACGAATCAATGGTGACATAATATGCACAATTACATGACAATCATTCCAAAATTGATTATCAAGAATGATTTTCACCACTGCCTTTGCTTTCTTATCTTTTGCATATTTTGATTCAACATAAAATTTGCTAGTCACCAATGCTTGTAAGTCATGCTTATGTTCCTTAAGACTCCCTAAGGCAATGAAAGTAGTAGCAAACTTAGTTGGCCCTGGACGCACAATTTCCGTCCAATTTTTTCTAGTCCTCAACCAAGCTTGCAAAGCCACATGGTTATAGATGAACACAGTGATCTTGGATGCACGCTTTGCAAGTTTAGCTACATGATCCATCTTCCCAATTTCTTTAAAAATTAGGTTTAGGCAATGTGCTGCACAAGGTGACCAACTAATATTCCTATATTTTCCACACAAAATTCTTCCAGCAGCTACATAATTTGCAGCATTGTCAGTGACCAAATGTACTATATTTGCAGGACCAACCCAATTAACAATTTCATCAAACAAGTTGCTTAAATTAATAGCATCCTTAACCAAGTCAGAAGCATCAATAGAACGTATAAAAATAATACCTTTAGGACAATAGACAAGAAAATTAATCAATGTTCTATGCCTAGTATCAGTCCACCCATCAGCCATTATTGTACAACCAGTATCAGCCCAATATGAACGATGAGAATCAACAATCAATTGAACTTCTCTTTTTGCTTCTCTCAACAAAGGCACTCGAAGGGCATGATAATTTGGGCCTCTATATCCAGGACCATAAGAAGCTACAGCATTGAACATAGGCTGATAATAACTAGAATTCACAGCATTAATTGGAATGCAAGCATCATACATCCATCTAGCTACAGCCATATCAACCCTCCGCTTCTTTTCTTTGCCAGCAAGCACACTTTTAATAGAAGGTTGAGCTCCCGGTGTTGTCCTAGGAGCGAAGTAATTACCAATGTCACCAACCTTTCTCTTGCCAAGATTGGATCTTTGTGGAAAATTACTAGGACTACTTCTATTTCCTCTACCTAACCCCCTACCTCTAGGAGTAATTTCTTGGACATCTTCAAATTCTGGTGAATCCTCTAATGGCGAATAATTAGATGCTTCTTGATCCTTTTTTGTTTGTTCTTTAGATTTTGAAATTTCCTTCAAATTCTCAACCATTTGGAACCTAACATCATAAGGCACACCCATACATGCAGCCACATCACCTTTAATTCCAGCTAGATGTCTTTTCATCCGATTAATGCCCCCTCCTTTATAAGTTTTCCCACAATGTATACATCTATAACTACTTCTTCCGTCTTTCAACTCTTCAGTTACATGATCCCATGCAGGATCACATTTTGCCCTCACAGATGAAGAATTAGCATTAGACCCAGTTGTAGAAGCACGTTCATTAGATGGCACAGAGGCAGATTCCATTTCACTCAACAATTTCAGACTGTAAACAATATTTCACAAACAATAATATGCTATAAATCAAATCCACAACATAAAATCCACAAGACAACATACTCAGTAAAATACAAATACACTGTAAACAATATTTCACAAACAATAATTCTCTGTAAATCAAATCCACATCATTGATCATTCACAAAATCCACAACACACTCTGTAAAATACTCCGTAATTTATATTTCACAAATAATAACGTATAAAAATCAAATCCACAACATACTCTGTAAAATCTCTGTAAACTAATAATTGACAGATAAAAGTAACCACTTACCAGTGAAGTCACAGAACGGAGAACCTAAGATGAAGCCGAGAACATGAATGGAGAATCTGAGATGAAGCTGAGAGAAATGAAAAAAAAAAAAAAAAACCGAGAAAAGAAAATTATCAAAATCAAAATCAAAATCAAGTAATCAAAAAATCAAGTAATAATTGAAAGATCGCACTTACCCAGTGAAGTCCAGTGAAGTGAAGGAATGGAGAACCTGAGATGACCGAGAGAAATGAAAAAAAAAAAAAAAAAAAAACAGAACCGAGAAAAGAAAATTATCAAAATCAAGAAATCAAAATCAATTAATCAAGTAATAAAATCAAAAGAAAAGAATGTTAGCTTACCTGATGAAGCCGAGAAGCAGAGAGCAGAGCACTTTAGAGGGCGAGACCGAGAACCCGTAAGGATGAGAAGGAAAAAACCCAAAAAGAAAAAAAAAAACCCAATACTTCAAACCCGTGAGCTTGAGTGAGGCGGAGAGGAAGAAAAATGTTTGAGGCGGAGAGGGCGAGGCAGAGAGGAAGAGACAGAGTGTGAGGCGGAGAGGGCGAGGCAGAGAAGGCGAGGCAGAGTGTGAGGCGGAGAGGGCGAGGTACAGAGGCAGTGAGGCGGAGAGGGCGAGCGGCGACTGGCGAGGCAGTGAGACGGAGAGAGTGAGGCGGAGAGGGCGAGGTCTGAGCGGCGAGGCAGAGAGGCTGTGAGCGGTGAGGAAGAGAGGCTGTGAGCTTGGGTGAGGCGGAGATGTTGAGATTTGAGAGTCTGAGTCTGAAAAATGAAAATGACAAACGCAAAATGAGAGTGAGGCAGTGAGCTTTAGGGTTAGGAATTAGGATTCCAGCCTAAAACGACGTAGCTTTGTTGTTTTAGGCTAAAACAACAAAACTACGTCGTTTTAAGCTGGGAAAAGACAAAAAAAATAAGTAACCGGTCAAGAACCGGTTTAACCGCGCCGGTTCCCGGTTTTCCGGTTGAACCGGCCGGTTTTTACTGTTTCGCGGTTTTTTCATTATTTTCGGTTTTTTAATATAACCGAACCGGATTGATGGCCGGTTTCCGGTTGAACCGGTCGGACCGGCCGGTCCGGTCCGGTTTTTAAAACTATGGATGCATCTCTCTTGTATCTCGGTCTCTTTTCTGCTTAGCTTTCCATTTTTCTTCGTGGTCTCTGCAATGTTTGTGACTTTGTGTTCCTCTAATCTTCTTCTTCTTCTTCTTCTTCTTCTTTGCTTTTGTATGTCTTAAGTGTTTCTCAGAGAGTCTTGCTTTGGGTGCCCACGTGATGACTGACCAAAGGTAGCTTTTTGAAATTTGAAATGAGACAAGACTCAGTGAAGGTAAACATGTGGAGGAGATAAAATCAAGATAAAAATAAAGAAAGATAAATTGTATAAGTAAAAGAGAATGAGTGGAGGTGAAAATAAGTAAGTTATTAAAAAAAATTTGTTGGCAGAGGGCAGTGGAAAATTGAGATACATGTACCAAAAAAAAAATTCTTTACAATATTTTTACCACACTTTCATAACAAGTTTTAAGTTTTAGGTTGTTATGGGTTTTTATTGGTGGGGCAATAGTTATTTTAGTGGTAGGTTCAAATTAGAACCAATAAAAAATAGCCACATATGATTTGTTGTAAAAGTGTTGAGAAAATATTGTGGATGTAGTATATTTATAATATATATATATATATATATATTAAATAGCGGTAAACCCGAAACGGTACATCGGTATTAACTGGTACTAAAATACATCGTTCCGCTGGCCAAACCGGTATAGCCTCCGGTACGAGATTGACTCCCTTGTATGGTACTAGCTTGTCTGATGTGGTTAATTTGGTGGGAGCACAATACTTGTACTTTTGAAGATTTTGAGAGACCTTTAGATCTTTTGAAGTCTTTGCTAGTTGGGACTTTGTTTGAGTGGTCTCGTATTGGGGGCTATAGACGTTGTACTTCCATTTTTGAATTCTTAGAATCTGTTAGTGTTTCTTTTTGATTTGTTGTTGTATTTGTTTCAAGTACAGTGTGTTCATCATCATGAACATGATGTACTTTTTAATCAATAAAATCTCTATTAACTATCAAAAAAAAAAAAAAAAAAATCATTTGCCTTGTATATGGAATTGGAATCACTGGCTGTTAATATTCATTCACTTTTTCAAGCGTTGGCCTTAATGAAAAGAAGAAGCATATCTCTTCCTACCACCCCCCCCCCCCCCCCGGGAAAAAAAAAAAAAAATCTGTATTAAGATTATTCAATGATGCCCATATTGAATCACAAGCTACTAGTTTTGGTTACACATTGGGTAAGCACTTTGGTAAATGGCTAGTCAGTGACCTTGTATGTGACTACGTTACATTTTTGTGAGAAATGGTAGAATAGTATTTTGTAGTTGATTACTACCGATTAAAAAAAAAAGAGTATTTTGTAGTTGATTACCTTACTGTCTAACATTAATAATTTTAATTTTCCATATATACTTCTTTTGATTAGTATTTTCCATATATACTTCATGGCATGGTTTGATAAATTTGGCCGCTACATGCAGGTGGGATCTAGATACCTTGATCATTTGATTGTGGAAAGGAAGTATGCCGAAGCTGCATCTTTGTGTCCCAAATTGCTGCGAGGATCCGCTTCAGCATGGGAGAGGTAGCATCTATATTTATTTATTACTTTCTGGTGCACTTTCTATAAATAACTGGCAGTGGGCTGCCTTCCACAGATGGGTTTTCCACTTTGCTCATCTTCGTCAGCTTCCTGTGCTGGTTCCATATATGCCAACAGATAACCCGAGACTGCGTGATACTGCTTATGAGGTTTTTTAGGACAAAATAGTGTGCCTAAATATATTTAATCTCTTTTCTAATGTGACAACTTGGGATTCAAGGCCTCTTGTTGCCTTTTGGCTACAGGTTGCTCTTGTAGCTTTGGCTACAAATTCTTCTTTCCATAAGGAACTCTTGTCAACAGTCAAATCATGGCCACATGTGATTTATTCTGCATTGCCTGTTATTTCGGCCATAGAACCTCAGCTTAATACTTCATCCATGACTGATGCGCTCAAAGAGGTTTGTCAGAAAAACATGCACACACATTCACATAATTTGGAACCTCATGATAGCATTTTCTATTCTATATTCTTGATAACTACATAGGCATTCTCTTTCTCTGTCAGGCACTAGCGGAGTTGTATGTAATAGATGGGCAATATGAGAAAGCTTTTTCTATCTATGCTGATGTAAGTATTACTGATACTCATGGGAGATTCTTGCCGAGCAGCCAGCAACCTTATTTCATATATTAGATACAGTACTCTTTTTTTTTTTTTTTAAATTTTTATTTATTTATTTATAATTTTATTTTTATGAAAATAAATAGAAAACTATGTACAACACAATCCATGTACACAGGGATTGTACTAGAGTTGTTACAAACATAATTTAAAATTACATAAATCCATATTTGACAAAATGTCTACGTTAAATGCTTAGGAAAAGAAGCTTTCACATCTCTATTTTGTTTCTGACATCAATTTGGATGCTCTTTTTTTGGCTTTAATTTTTCAGCTCATGAAGCCAGTAGTATTTGACTTCATAGAAAAACATAACTTGCAAGATGCAATTCAAGAGAAGGTATGTAAATGCAAAATCAGGTGCAATATTTTAGTGTTACAAGCCTTATATGGGTTCCTTTGTTTAAGCATTTTCTAAGTGTTCAAGTCCTTTGATATTATTCAATGTATTTTTTGCATAAATGTGAGGTCAACCTCTAAAATTTTAGAAACAATGTATCAAGGTCTATATATCTTATTTATTTATTTATTCCAATAATCAAGAGATAATTGAAAAACACAATGGGAACATCACAATATACAGCAAAGGCTAAAGATCCTAATTTGAACTACAACAGCACAAGGGTCATTGATCTTATGTTTGGTTAGTGAAATTGGGTTGGATTAGCATTTGTCAGATATTTGGAAATTTGTTCCATTATTTTTTATGTGGACTCTATGGAGGGAATGCAAATTGGCGCACTTTTGAAGATGCGAAAAGTACGAGGATTCAGTTGTTAGCAACCTTCACTAGTTCCTTATATGAGTGGTCTTACGCTTTGGGTTTTACAACTAGCCATTCTATTGCATCGTTTATAATAGCCATTTTGAATATAATTCTTTCTTCTTGTTATTTTTAGGCTACTTTGTGTCCTTCGTACATGAAGTAGTTTCTCTTTAATAAAATAATTCTTACTTATAAAAAACAGAGCCTGACTGAACCACAGCCAACAGTTTTGACAGAGCAGAAAACACAGCACAAACCAAACCACAAAGCTAACAGAAGCCTAAATGAACCACATCATAGAGTTCTGCCAAGACCAGCAAAAACAACAATACAAATCAAACAACTATTAGAATACTTGCTTGAAAATTGAAGAGGAAATGCCTCATCTGCAACAGACCTACTTGTTGATGGCAGAACCAAGGGTAAAAACCAGCACCTTTAATCCTTGCTTTCACTTGCTTCCTAATGGTTCCAATTAGTTGTTCCTCAGACACATTCCCATGATGCAAAATAGCATTTCAAAGCCTCCAAATGTTGTAAACAGCAGCTCCAAGGCCAAGCTGCAGCAATATGAACTCAACTTGTTTTTCCAATTCTCTGCAGCCCAGGATATAAGACTATCCCAGTTATCAATCAGGTTTCCTTGAGGGAGAACCCCATAATCACTTTCCACACCCTTCTAGAAAAGGAGCACCCAAAGATAGATGGTTTCTACTCTCTATACTGGATCTGGAAAATACACACCATATCACAACTAATTCCCCATCTAACCTATCCTTTATCATTAATCTGTTTTCTATTGCCAGCCAGCATACAAAGGAATGTCTTGGAATGTACTTTGGGAACCAAAAAACCTTCCACCATTTAACCACTTGGGTCTTCTGTCCAATCAGATCGCAAGCCTCTGCACATGAGAATGAGTCTGAAGTAGATGAGACCCATATAGCTTTGTCAAATTCTCCCAACCCAGTTTTCTTTGAATACTCACAAGATCATCATACCTTGCAGGCTTCCAACGCCAAGCTTTATCACATAAAACACTAGCTTCTTCTTCCTTTTTATTTAAAATTATTATTTTAAAATAAGTAATTTAATCTCATAAAACACTAGCTAGCTTAGCATTGACAAAGCTAGCAGTGTCATCAACCACAGAATGGCCAAATCTTAAGTATAAAGGCTTGCAGGGTCTACTATATATCATTAATCCGGTTGTTGTTTTCATCCTATGATACACATACCTCACAACAAAATTGAACTCAATTGAGCTTTATCCCTGGTATCTTGGTTGGGAACATATATTCTGCAAAATACTTAAAAAGGAAAACCGAAGAATTCTTTCCTTTTCTTTGTCCTAGTTTTCATGCTAGTTTTTGTGGTGTTCTTACAAAATTCCTGACTACTTTTGTGTTACCTATGCCTATATAGGTTGTGCAACTGATGATGATAGATTGCAAGCATGCAGTTCCATTATTGATCCAAAATAAGGACGTGATTACTCCATCTGATGTTGTTTCACAACTTCTGAATTCCAGCAATAAGTGTGATAATAGATATTTCCTGCACCTATATCTCCATTCATTATTTGAAGTGAATCCACATTCTGGAAAGGATTTTCATGATATGCAGGTATGGTAATCACTGAAATGTGCCTTTGAACTCTGTGCTTCTCAGTGACAATATCCATAGTTAATTCAGTTATGAATAATGTATTCACAGTTATATGATAGTTTCCATCTTTAATTGTTTGGATTCTTTGAAATCTGATTGCAGGATGGAAACTATGAACGAATAAACCTAAGTGCATACTTATCAAATTGGTTTAAAAGTATTGGTTGTAGAATCATCTTAATTTATGCTTGTGAGTCAATTAACGTCTAGTATTGAACTAGAATGTGCATTTTCTTCCATTGGTTTTTCATTAGGGTAAAATTCACCTACTGCTGTGGTTTGGTCCACGCTTATTGAATTCCCCAAGTTTTTAAAATTTTTTAATAACAGCTTCGATGGTAAACTACTTATATTAAAATCACTAAAAAAATTAGTTGACATGCGGGGGACATGCATCTCATGTAAATTTTTTTTGATAGGTATGCGTCTCATGTAATTAATTTTAGTTGATGATTTTAACAAGAAGTGGATGGGAGTGGTCGATTAGAAGAATTGGATACTAGAAGAGGGTTGTACCCAATGCCCAAAGCTCCCATTTTTTGCGGGATCTAGGAGAGGTTATGGCAAGCAGCCTTACCTTCAATTTGTTTTGGAGAGGTTGATTCCCAAACTCGAACCTGTAAGTTGTTGCTTTTAGGAAAAGGCACTTGCCATTGTGCTAAGGTCCGACCTCTGGATACTAGAAAAGGCTGTGATTAGGAAAAAGTGGAAATCGTTTAGGGAAAGTCAGTAGAACTGAATCCTGCCACCAGGGGTGTAAGCTACAACAACAACAACAAAGCCTTAGTCCCAAATATTTAGGTTGGCTATGGATCCTCAACAGATAAGCACAAGGGTATAAGTCTATTTTACCATTTTCTTTATGAATTTTTAGGGAATCTTACGGCCCGTTGGAGATTTTGAATGACATGTTCCCGTTTTTATTTGCATATGCATATTATGACATGTTGGTCTGTGGAGATATGATAGTAGTTGTCTTTGGTAGGTGCTATCACTTTTTTGGTTGAACCTTTATGTAGGGTCTGTAAGAAGATTAATTTTCCCTGGTTGAAGTTTTGTTTTCATGAAAGTATTAAAGAAATACTCGAAACTAGTTGTGAACTGTTTATGATTTGCCTCTCCACTGAGTTGCAGTCTCAAAGAAAGTAGAGTTTCTATTACCAGCGCCAAGTCATCTAGTTAAGGAATTTTGTGGTCAAGTAAGCTGTCTGAGGGCATAGTTGTGGAACCAAAACTGTGTGGTCAAGTAAGTTCATAGAGAGATTGTCTTGCAAAGCTTTATGCTATGGATAAGCCCTTCCATTATTCCTTGTTTGCCTAACTTATTGAATTCCTTATTTGCCTAACTAGATCCTGATGGAAGCACAAAGCAATTTACACTTGCTAGTAGCCAAAAGTTGCTGATACCAATAATTGGTTAGAGTTTTTACCTAATCTGTTCCACAATAATTTACCTTAAAAACGTCCAAAGGAGTTCAAGTACTTGAACACTACAGGATTTTTAACAAACAAAGATTCCTTATGGATTCTTTGGATGTTATGAACATTTTTATTTTATGACAATGTTAAATATGGCTCATGAGTCTTCCATTAAAGTTGAGGTGTATGAATCTGATGATCAAACTGGTTTCAATTTACTTGCATTTCTGATAAATTTGACCCATAATATGGTGTTCTTGATTACAGTATGGGTATCTTTATTTTGCTTGGGTTTCTTAACTCTGCAAGAAAGAACTGGTCTGCTTCCTTATGTTTATTCATTAGTTTTGCGGTAATTATGATTTTGTTTCAATCAAATGAATCACTCCGCCTTTGTAATCCTTTGTTATTGCTTTGAAATTTATTTGTTGGTGTTTAAGGAAACTAGGTTGGGATTCTTCTCTTATAATGTTTGTCCTTGTTATTGTCTACCAGGTTCATTGCTTATCTAGTTACTATAGCATCTGATTGGGTCTTTTTTTTTTTTTTTTGTCTTTTCCCCTACTTCTAACCTTGTATCTGGTTATTGCAACTCTTGGTTGGTGCATTTAAACTGATTTGGAAACGCACATCTTACCTGAAGATTCTTGCCCTTTTTATTTGTGGTGATAGGTGGAGCTTTATGCAGACTATGATCCAAAGATGCTACTTACTTTTCTTCGTAGTAGTCAACATTATACTCTTGAAAAGGTTTGAGCTGTCAACAAATGACCAATTGTAATAATTTTGTTAAGTGTATACATTAACTTGTTAAAATAATATCTCAGGCATATGAAACTTGTATCAGAAGAGATCTTCTAAGGGAGCAAGTCTTCATCCTTGGAAGAATGGGAAATTCAAGGCAAGCCCTGGCTGTCATTATAAATAAATTAGGCGATATAGAGGAGGTACTTTCAGCTTCTGTGAGATTGTTATTTGCGTCAGTTAGTTTTGAAGTTTGGTGGTGGGATCAGATAAGAATTATCATTGTGTGCAGGCTGTAGAGTTTGTGACTATGCAGCATGATGACGACCTTTGGGAAGAATTAATAAAGCAATGTCTTAACAAACCTGAGATGGTATGTATCAAACACTAATATGCGACTGAATGTTTGTATGGGTATGATAGTTGAATATATATTTCTGTCTTGCAAGTTCTTCTAAAATTGCTCAACCTAATTACCAGGTGGGAGTGTTGTTGGAGCACACAGTTGGAAATCTTGATCCTCTTTATATTGTAAATATGGTTCCCAATGGCTTGGAGATACCTTGGTTAGTATGATCAGATTGATACTGAATTGTTTCTCAAAAAAGAAAAAGAAAAAAGATTGATACTGAATTTCTGCTAATAGTTCCTTCTTGCTTTCCTCTTCTATCTTGAAAAGAAAAAAGTCATGGTTTTTTTAAACTAGAATTTTAAGAACTGAATAATAACTATGCAGAACACTAATCTTCATGCTAATCATCCCTTCACCCCATCTGAAAGAAACTGAAGGAAACAAAGAAGAAAAAGAAAGAAGAGCAGCTTATTAAAACTTATGTTTTTCCCGGGTAAAAAATGCTGTAAAATGCTCTATTTCTGCATGTTAAGTTCTCTTCAAATGTCCTTGTTGACAGTTAATATGGTTAATAACTTAGATATACACCTAAATATACTGGAATTTGATACTTTTTGCTGAACTTGCATTGTCATCAGTAACAGTGAGACATGTTCTGAAGCATTAAGTTCTTCACTGATAACCTTGTATGTAAATTCTCTCTTTCTGTGTGCATCTGTCAGGCTTAGGGATCGTCTGGTCAAGATCATTACTGACTACAGGACTGAAACTTCTCTTCGACATGGTTGCAATGATATCCTCAAGGTACTCTGTGCTCCACATCATTCTTTCTCTCTTTTTATTTATTATTTTATTTTATTTAATTAAACACTGAAATGCTTGACATTTTTGTTGTGATTGTGACACAGGCTGATTGTGTTAACCTTTTGGTTAAATACTACAAAGAGGCAAGACATGGGATTTACTTGAGCAATGAAGAAGAAGAAGCACGAGCAAAACGGAATGACAGTAGTGCTTCTCAGGCGATTGAAAAATCAAGCGTGAGAACCACAGAGGTCAAGTCCAAAACTAGGGGGGGTGGAAGGTGTTGCATGTGTTTTGATCCCTTTTCTATACAAAATGTGTCAGTCATTGCTTTCTTTTGCTGTCATGCTTATCACATGACTTGTCTTATGGATTCGACCTCTAATGTTAGCGGCATGAAAGGGTCTGAAGCCACTTCCCGGGAGCCTTTAGTAGAATATGAGTATGATAATGGTGATGTGGAGGATGATGATGAGGATACCCAGTCAAGTTCACGTCGTGTGCGTTGTATCTTATGCACTACAGCTTCCAGTTAAAGTTTGTTAATGCGTGTGTGAGCTTGTGGCCGTGTGTGCGTTCATGTCTGAGTTATTTGTCATTTATTTGTGTGTGCATATAGTGTGAGTGGGTGCAATCATTTTTTTCTTCTTTTGTGCGTCAATTGTTGTCAATTTTTGTGTTATAGTTATATATTTTTCATGGAAAGAGTAAAAAAAACAAAAAAAAAATTTTCCGGCTAGTTTTGTAGCCTTCAGAGGCCAAGTTTCTTTTTTTCTATGGCCATGGTTGTTGTATTGATATATACTTTCATTAGTAGTGGTGTTGAAGGTCGTGGTTTCTGGGGAAAAGAAGAATTTTCATCCTTTTATTTACGTTATTCTATATTGCTATTTTAGAGTAAATGTTAAAGATGGTTTGCAAGTTGAAAAAGAGACTATCGTTTAAAGCAGGCTCCAAGGCAATGCTATAAAGTTTGCCTCATCACGGTTATATAAGGATAAATGTAGATCGATGTATGTATATCAAAAGGTTGATGGTAAATTTATTATTCTTTTGTTTTATGTAGATGATATGTAGATTATAAGAAAATATATTAACATGAGTGGAAGTTAGAAGAATGAGTTATCTGAATCGTCTGATATAAAGGATCTTGGCACGAAATGACAAATTTCGGGAAGAGGTGATTTGAATCTTCAAGTATTTGATAGGTAGCTCTATGATGTGCTTGGGTTTTGGTGGCTTTATACCAATTTTGTATGGTTATATAGATGCATATATGATAGAAGGTGACTTTGATGGTAGAAAACCTACTTTGGGGGGGGGGGGGGGGGTGTGGTGGTTTGAGATGGAGTTGTATTACGGCAAATCCAAATTACAAAAGTGTGTTTCCTTATTTTTTTATGGAAGACGAGTACATTGTCATGATCAAAGTAGGGAAAAAGACGTCTTGGACGAAACAACTTTGCTAAGTTTTGGGTTTGAAGCAAGATGAATAGAAACTTGCACCATTTTCCAACAATTTATATCATAAAATTAAGGGAATAATTCATTGATCTACCTTGAGAACTTTCATAATTGTACTTGCTATACATTTAGTTTGGAATTAGACATGTACCCCTCCCTTAAAATGAAAACTATTTACATTAGTCAACTATTTACACTGGTCTCCTCTAGACTTGTAAGTAATGTCGTCTATATATATATATTTAAAAGTTGAAACGTAGCATTTATTGTTACTATGCTCATATTGTACCACCTCATTTGCCACATCATTGCCTGCATAATCATTCTTTTTTTTTTATTTAATTTTTATTCCTAAATTTTGTTGACAATATTTGAATATATAAATATTTTTTTGAGAATGAATTAAATATATAAATAGATTGATTTTACACATTCATCTTAGGCTGTTTTATCTTTATATATAACTTTGCATTTATAAATTCATCTACTTTATTTAGATGTTTATAACTAAGCAATAAAATCAATGAGGAATTTAAAACCAAAAACAACGTTTATACATATCTATCTATACTATTATATAATAATGGAAGCTTTAAAATAAATTTTACATAGCTCTTTTTGTGCCATGTCGTTAGCAGCTTTTTTTTTTTTTTTTGCAATTTTTAGTTTTTTACGTTGTTTAACCTTTCATCTTCTTCAACCATTGTCTTCTTCTTTGTTCAAATTTTCATCTTCTCCAATCATGTCTTCTTAAATTTTTCATTTGATTTCCTTTATGTCTTCATAAATTCTACAGTTTCACTTTTTTGAACCTTTCATCTACTTCCACCCTTCCAACCCTTCATCTTCATAAATTCTACGGTTTTACTTTTTTGAACCTTTCATCTACTTCCACCCTTACTCTTCCAACTTGATTTTCTCATAAATTTCTTTTACTTCATTTCCACATCTTTCCCCTATTCTTTCCAAGTTGTTCACTGCGAAAAGGTCAATACTCTCTCTCTCACTCTCTCTCTCTCTCCAAATTTGTCTCTTTTGATGCATTTTATTTATTTATTGTTTCAACCACTTTTTTCCCCGCTAATAGTTCTTTTTGTTATTGTTGGTTTAATTGTCACTTTACATTTGTTTCTCTTTTTGGTAAAGTTGTATTGACTTTTATGAACATTTAGGTATTTTGGTATTCCAATTCTTGATCAATTTTTTTTCCTTTTTTATTTTTTTAGTGATCCATTTAGATGTTTAACTATGAGACTTTACTAATTTTTTTTTTAAAATTTTTAAATCATTTTGGGTGAACAAAATTGTAGTGTTTGTAGAGAAAATACTTTTAATAATGTATTAGAAATACTCTATATATAGTGCCACTTATTTAGATAAAAACAAAGGTTAATCAAATGGAAATAATTGGATTAGTGACATATTTTAGCTTTCGCAATTGTATTTTCATTATTTTGTTGTTGTTGTTGTTATTATTATTATCAATTATTATAATGATGCACATAGAAACTTAATTATGGGATTTTGCTAATAATTGTTTATTTTATAATCTTTTTGGGTGGACAAATTTGCAGTTTCTGCAGAGAAAATAATCTTAATAGATTATATATAACAAATTATTTTCTTAATCGGTCAAATCAATCATTATTAAGTAATGACTGATATGACATTTTGCAAAGCAATAATTGATAAGACATTTAGTTTTTTTGCAAAGTATCTTCATATAGGGTTGTTTTGATTCAATGTATTTTTATGGATGTATTGTGATAAGTAATGTATTCAAGAAGAGAGATCAGAATTATACATTGTATACTTTAAAAGATATATAATATTAAAGTAGGATGCCACAAGTTGAAATTTTTTAATAATGGGAAAAAGCTATTTTTCTCTTCTTTTCTATATGTCATAATTGGAAAATTGGCTCATAATATGAATAGATAAAAATCTTAATATAAAATAAAGTAAAAAATATATATAATTTTTTATTTATAGAAAACACAAAATTCATTACTTAAAAAAAAAAAAATACTTGCCCTTTGCTTGTGTGGTAAACAGTTATATAAAAAAGAAAATGAAATTCTCTTATTAGAAAACGTTTTGTTACAGATTATTAATCATAGTATATAATTTTATGAATTTTTTTAAAATAAATTATATATTACATTTCATTTCAAAATAATCAAATATTTCGACTAGTTTAAATAATTTTTTTTTTGATAGGTTTGACTAGTTTAAATAATAGTTAGAGAGTTATTAAAAATGCAAAATTCCATTTTTTTACTCTCCCAATGAATGATTACATCTCAAGAACATAGAAGTTAAAATTTCACCTAGGTCTTTTTAATCCAAGGGCTATAATTTAACCTCCCAAAAAAGGTTATTTTCCTTTTATTTCATCCCAAGTTTATTGAAGGACTTAAAATTTAAATGTCACTTTATAGGACTTCAAAATGTCACTTAATTGATTAGAAATTAGAGTTAATAAAGAGACATATAATCAAATCTCCACTTATATTCTCTTTTATTTTTTTGTTCCTAGATTTAGTGAGGATGACTTAGTTATGTGAATGTCATATATTTTAATTAAGTGTCTATTTGGAATAGGTTCTTTTGGATTGCTTACTTTTAAAACTGAGCCATTGAATCAAATGAACGCAATATATCTTTTTAACAACTCCAATAGTTATAGCCCTTAGATAAAAGGAATATAAGTAGAATTTTAATTTTATGTTCTTTATAGGTATAAATGTTTTTTAACCACTATTTGATTGTCGTTTAGGTTAGTTAATAATGTTACACATCTAGCCTAGAGGAGGTAGCGGGTAAATAGCTAGTATTGTTAGTGGGGTAAGTGTTTAATTCCAAATTAGAAGAGGTAGCGAGTACAAATATGACAAATCTTAGAGGAGATCAGTGTAATTTTTTCTAAAACAAATATACAAGGATAAAGTGAATATTAGCTATCCCCATCTTTGTCTATGTAGGTGATGAGACAAGTATAATATAGAAATAGTGGCATTGCTAGATTTATTCTCTCTCTCTCTCTCTCTCTCTCTCTCTCTCTCTCAATTTCTTAATAGATTCATTGTTGATCTTGTTTCCCGTTTCAACGACTTATTCTTATATATCAAAGTGATCAGGAGTGCATATGGATTAACTTTTAGTAAAATATCTATCTATTTATTTAATGAAAGTTGGTTAAAATATAATTGCACTTGTCCGGTTGTACCCAATAAATATGAAGCTTTGAAAGGCCTACACATAAAGAAATAAACTAAAAACTTAAAAGAGCAAATTGTTGCCAAATAGACACCATATTTATTATACATGACTCATATTAAACTAAGGTTAACATTAGTCGACTTTTAAATTTTTTTGAACTGAATTCACACCATTTGCAGGAAAATTTGAATTCTAACTCGTGGTTTGGGTCTAAACAATACATTGATTAATGAAAAATAAGAGTGAAAATACCAATTCATCTTTAGAATTAAAGTTTCCATTGAGACAGTTTTACGTAATATTCAAAAGCAAGAAAGCTTTTTGACATCACGAGCTTCTTTTCCCACAAAAAGAGAGAACTTCACAACTCCTTATTGGGTCTTGTTAGCATCAATCATTGATTGATTGCTTGATGCTCCAGTAGCTTAAAGCCATAAACTACAAGACATCTATTAGGTTGTCCCCAATGTGGATCACGACATGTTGACTTGGCCCTAAGTATATCTTGTTTGTCTAATTATTAAATTATTTTTGTTTTCTCCTCTTCTTAGCAAAGATCTGCAACATCTTGGGGCTATTTGGTAGAGCAGCTTAGCAACATGTTTTTTTTTTTTTTTTTAAACAATATTATACGTTTTTTTATATACTTTTTTACCCATACATATTTAAAAAAAATACAAACAACATTACTTAATAAAGTTGGTTAAAATATAATTGCACATGTCCGGTTATACCCAATAAATATGAGGCTTTGAAAGGCCTGCACATAAAGAAATAAACTAAAAACTTAAAAGAGCGAATTGTTGCCAAATAAACACCATATTTATCATACATGACTCATATTAAACTAAGGTTAACATTAGTCGACTTTTAAATTTTTTTGAACTGATTTCACACCATTTGCAGGAAAATTTGAATTCTAACTCGTGGTTTGGGTCTAAACAATACATTGATTAATGAAAAATAAGAGTGAAAATATCTTTAGAATTAAAGTTTCCATTGAGACAGTTTTTCGTAATATTCAAAAGCAAAAAAGCTTTTTGACATTACGAGCTTCTTTTCCCACAAAAAGAGAAAACTTCACAACTCCTTATTGGGTCTTGTTAGCATCAATCATTGATTGATTGCTTGATTCTCCTGTAGCTTAAAGCCATAAACTGCAAGACATCTATTAGGTTGTCCCCAATGTGGATCACGACATGTTGACTTGGCCCTTAGTATATCTTGTTTGTCTAATTATTAAATTATTTTTGTTTTCTTCTCTTCTTTACAAAGATCTGCAACATCTTGGGTAGTTTGGTAGAGCAGCTTAGCAACATATTTTTTTGTTTTTAAACAATATTATACGTATTTTTATATGTTTTTTCATCCACACATATTTAAAAAAAATACAAATAACATTACTTAAACTCCTCGGTAAAAATAGCCAAATATCACATTTTGGTAAAATTTGTGACAAATTAGCACTGTTTCAAAAATATGTATACTTTTTTAGTATTCAAGTTTCACAAACTCGAGTTCTAAATAGTACTCGAGTTTCACAAACTTGAGTTCTAAATAGTTCTCGAGTTTAGTGAACTCAAGTTCTTAGGTGAGTCACCAGCGTGTCACTGCTGACATAGAATTTGATCAATTAAAAAAGCAACGTGGTACTCGATGACCTGAAATTTGATCAATAAAAAAAACAATACGGTACTCAATATTGTGAAAACCGAGTACTTTTTTAAGGTATTTAATCTTGAAAAAGTCAAATCCATTTTTTTTTTGCCTGGAAATCCCTTTTATCCAAAGCATTCATGAAGAACTATATCATCTACCATCGGGCCTTGTAGCCCAAGTGGTACTCAGTTTACCATGAAATTGCTAGCTCGGGCGTTCGAGCCATTGTAATAAAAAAGCAACGTGGTACTCGATGACCTGAAATTTGATCAATAAAAAAAAAATGTGGTACTCAATATTGTGAAAACCGAGTACTTTTTTAAGATATTTAATCTTGAAAAAGTCGAGTACCTTGTTTTTTTTTTTTTTTTTTTTTTTTTTTTTTTTTTTCGACTTTTTGCCTGGAAATCCCTTTTATCCAAAGCATTCATGAAGAACTACATCATCTACCACCGGGCCTTGTAGCCCAAGTGGTACCCGGTTTACCATGAAATTGCTAGCTCGAGGGTTCGAGCTATTGTAATAAAAAAGCAACGTGGTACTTGATGACCTGAAATTTGATCAATAAAAAAAAATGTGGTACTCAATATTGTGAAAATCGAGTACTTTTTTAAGGTATTTAATCTTGAAAAAGTCGAGTACCTTTTTTTTTTTTTTTTTTTTCCTCCTCTACTTTTTGCCTGGAAATCTCTTTTGTCCAAAGCATTCATGAAGAACTACAACATCTACCATCGGGCCTTATAGCCTAAGTAGTACCCAGTTTACCATGAAACTGCTAGCTCGGGGGTTCAAGCCCCCGCAACAACCAATTACCTAGAAAAAAAAAAAAAAAACTACAGCATCTCTTGAGGGTCTTCAAACTAACATAGTATATACAAATAGTTCACTAGATGAGCACAACCATCCATTTGGAGAGGGTGGATCCCATCACCTGTCCTTTCATGGTCTTTTAGGTCTAGGTGCCAAGTTCCACCCCCTTCCTTTCCTTGCTTACACCATAGTAGCATAGTTACCTAAGCTCCATACTAACTAGAAGTTACAACACTTGACTGAAATAGAAGAAAATGAACCAAACCAAAGAGTTCAACTTTTAAAAGTAAAAATCTGGCTGACTGACTGACCCATAATGAGAAATGACAAGCATAGATAGAACTTTGTCAAATTAGAGCCACCAAATCCAACAGAGGTAGATTTGGATGGTCCCAAGTGCCTCCTAGTACACCTCCATGCCGGTACATTTTCCCACTATGCTTTGAGAAGATAAGATAATGATGGTAGCGTGGGGTACACTAAAAAAGTTTTGAGTTTTTACACAAATAATAATTAAGTCTATACTTAGATTTTAGCTAGCGAGAAAGTATACTGTGCTTTTTTTTTTTTTAAATTTTTAAATTTTTAAATTTTTAAATTTTTTATGAAAGACGATTCATTAATAAATCAAAGGGTTATAATAGTATCATGGCAGATCCTATCAACATACACACCATTCCTATCATCCTGCAAAATATGCAGCACGTCCACAGGCGGACTAAGATAATTAACTAGCTTAAGCTCCTACTCCACTCCCATTTTTGCCAGCACGTCTGCACATCGATTAGCTTGTCGATAACAATGCTTGATCTGAATTTGTTGGAAACGTAACACCAGCTGCCTACAATCATCCAGTATAGGAGAAATAATGTTGTTATCATAGTTAAAGTTCCCTAGGACATCAACTACCGCTTTAGCATCCAGCTCAACAATAAGGCAAGATATATTCAAAGAAGAGCACAAAATCAGCCCATCCCTTAAACCCCAAAGTTCAGCTGCAAGGCTACTAGTAGCCCCTATATGCCTTGTAAAACCTGCTACCCAATCCCCATGTTCATCTCTAATAATACCCCCATAGCCAGCCTGCCCAGAACTACCTATAACAGACCCATCAGAGTTCAACTTCTTCCACCCCACCGCTGGCCTTTCCCATCTAATGCTTCTTGTTACTACTCGGGTTGGGTTCCTAGGTGAAGCTACAAAACACAAAAACTCCACAGCTTGTTTGACAATTACTCCAGATAAACTCGGGTTTTGGCTTTTCCTCTTGAATATAAACATATTTCTACTCTTCCATAAATTCCAAATTGCTATTGGGAATATAACATTCCAAAGAGGGTTACCTTGAAAGCAGCTTTTCCTTTCTCTACTATTGATCTTGATGCATTCTTGCAAATTACTTGACCAAAAAACTCGATCAGTCCTCTGAACTCCCAACTTCCCCCAAACTTCTTTGACCTTATGGCAGTCCCTAAGGGCATGTAATATTGATTCTGAGGTCCTTTGACAGATTGGGCACGACTCCTCCTCAACCACTCCTCTTCTTGCAAGGCAAGCCTTAACCCCTATACTCCCATGAGCACACATCCACAAGAAAGTCTTAATACGAGGCAAAGTGTTCAGCTTCCAAATCCACCCAAAGTCACGAACTATCACGTCAGCTTCCGTTCCCATGGCAATTGAATAGGCACTCCTAAGATCAAAGGTGCCCCTTGGGTTGCCCATCCAAGAAATTCTATTCCTACCTCTACTAGTGATAAGAGTAGGTATGGCTTGGATCAATGATTGTATATCCAGGGGCAGATCAAAAGGAACAAGGCTCCAATCCCAACCCGTATCTGTTAAAACATCCTTGATTTCCAAGTGAGTTGCATCTTGAGTTAGAGGCACGTGGATCAAATTTCGGAGGGGACCTTTGCTCAGCCAATTGCCCCTCCAAAAGTTGATATTACTATCTCTGCTAATCATTATCAAGCTTCCTTTGTTTAATACTTCCCTACCTCTTTTTATGGCTGTCCAAACCTGGGAGCAAGGCAATCTGTCCGGGTTGCTGGCATTGAGTCTTCTATTATTGTGATACTTTTGCCAAAGGACTTGAGCCCACAAAGCTTCTCTTTTTGTGTGTAGCCCCTAATTAAGCTTGGCAAGGAGGGCTGTATTTCTACCTTTTGCTGCCTGTAACCCAAGCCCTCCTTCCTCTTTAGTTCTTGTAACTTTTTGCCAACCCACCCAATGCATTTTTTTGGCAGTCTCCGTGGTACCTCATAGGAAGTTCCTATTAACCTGATCAATCCCATCCAGTATTCTTCCCGGTAACTTAGTGCACTGCATAATATAGGATGGTATAGCCGTTGAAGAGGCTTGGATAAGAATGGCACGACCAGCAAAAGAAAGCATATTCGCCTTCCATCCTGCTAGCTTTTGTTTGACCCTATCCAAAACAAAGTTATACTCGTGGGAGGAGGATCTCGAGTGCTTGATAGGGAGACCAAGGTACTTACCAAGCGAAGGAGTGAAGGCAAAACCAAGGATATCACTTAATGATTCCCTAGTATCCCTATCCACATTGGGCAAGAAATAAACTCTCGATTTAGCCTTACTTATTGTTTTCCCAGATGTGCTACAAAATTCATCCAAAACATCTCTAATGGTAGAGTAGTAGGTGCCATCAACCCTTGCAAAAAATACCAAATCATCCGCAAAAAACAAGTGTGAGAAGCAGGGGTAGCTTGATGTATTTAGGGGCCTAAGGCGAAAATTGATTATCTTGTTTTAGATGCAAAATTACTACTAATTAACATAAACTACGTAGAATTTTTTCTTTTTTTTTAAGAAATTTTATAAACAAAAAAATTTGACAAATTTTTTCATACTTGTTGATATTGTAGATTGATAATAGTAAGTAAAAGAGTGGTGTTAGTAGTGGACTTAGACGAGAACTAGTAAAAGTTTGCTAACTAAACTCTTATTATTGTTTTTTTTTTAGAAGTACAACATTCACAATATTTTTTTACAATAAATCCTAGGTTTTAAGTTGCTTTTTTTTTTTTTTTTTTTTTTTTTTTTTTTTTTTTTTTTCTCTTTGAAAATATCACTCTAATTATTTTTTTGCCATCAATAACAGGTTGTAACAACCTGCTACTTAGCATAATTGTAAAAGTGTTGTAAAAAATATTGTAGACGTTGCGTTTTTTTTTCTATTTTTTATTTGTTTTTCATCTGGTAAAAAAATATTATTTTATTTATTGGTTATAAAATAACCCTTTTGGTTAAAATTTGGGGGCCTTTTTTTTACTTGGGGCCTTAGGCGACCGCCTCTCTTGCTACACTATTCAGTCGGCATAGGTGAGAAGGCCGGTCCATTACCAGAAGCCTTAACAGGCTGCCACAGCTTAGCATTGCATTTTTCCATAATAAGTTGACCCAAATACTCCATACATAGGATAAACAAGTACGGAGATAGAGGGTCTCCTTGCCTTATCCCTTTAGAGGGGTATATCGGCTCCAAAGCTTCACCATTAAACAAGATGGATGCAGAAACGGTGGAGATGTAGCTCATAATGATTTCAATCAAGTCAGCCGGCAGATTTGCTCTAATGAGAACATCTCTTATGAAGTTCCACTCAAGCTTATCATAAGCCTTCTCGAGATCAATCTTTAAGGCCATAAAACCCACTTTCCCTTTTTTCTTGCCTAACAAATGAACAATTTCTTGAACTATGACTGCATTATCAACTCCTTTCCTACCGGGAACAAACGCTGTTTGAAGGGGTGACACAAGCTTGTCCAAGTGAGGCCTTAATCGAGCAACAATGATCTTGGTTATGATTTTGTGCACGGTACTGTGCTTTGGTAATATTAATTTAGTATCTGTTTTGGTATTTTTTACTCAATAAATGAGTGACAACTGTTTTAAAAAATCACATCAGACTACTCCAATAAATTAATCACAATCTTCTATATTATTGGGAAGATAAATTAATCATTTATTGGAGTAATCTGATGTGATTTTTTGAAACAGATGTCATTCATTTATTAGATAGAAAATACCAAAATATATACTGAGTTGGTATTACCGAAACATAGTATACTTGCTCCTGGCCAGGGCTATCTTACGCTTCTTGTGTGAATTAAAATGATCCCAACTCTTTGTTAAACCCTGTGCTGCAAAAAAAAGAAAAGAAAAGGAAATTTAGGATCCTTAGAGTAGTTAATGCATTTGAATTAACTGTAAGTTAGGGTGGGGAAGCTAATTACAATACTTGAGTGACTTAAAAAGGAAAAACAAGGTACTTGAGTTTTATAAGCTACCGCATTGCTTTTTAAATTGATCAAATTTTAGATTTCAAGTTAGTCGGTGACTCACCTAAGAACTCGACTTCACTGAACTCAAGTATTATTTAGAATTCAATTTTGTGAAACTCGAGAACTAAAAAAGTGATTACTTACTGCATATTTTCGAAACGGTATTTATAATTTGACACAAATTTTACCAAAACATAATATTTGGCTATTTTCACCGAAGGTCACATGCTGATAATATCAAGATGAGATTAACGCCGTACATCCATGGGTGTCACAAGCTCCATTGCCACAAATTCTTAAAGAAACTTTTCCATTAATTACTTTAATTATTGGACAAATAGATTTTCCACATCTATTCATGAACTTGTCGTACACAGAAAAGACATTCTGCTTGTTTTTTTGGGTAAATGCAAAAGGGGAAGCAGATTATTATTATTATTTTTTTTTGTGGAGGATCAAGGGGAAGCAGATTATGTTAAACCTCGAACGCTAGAATCAGCCTTTTATTAATATTAAAGCAATATGAAGCCACCACACTGACACGGTTTTAATTTATTAATCCATTTGTCTCTTTCTCAGACCAAACGAGTACAGTTGTCACTTGCTACACAAAGTTAGCTAAGCTCAATTAATTTCACTAGTGTTGCTTATTTTATTTCCAACCATTGGCACATCAAGCCAATGAGGAAATAATATATACATGCATGCTTTATGACACCCATTCATTATTTTGTTTTGCACACAATTCGAAGCCAAACCTTGGTCAGTTAGTGTGATTTGAGCATATTAATTAAAACTAATCAGCAATTTGAAATTCATAAAATGAGCATTGCTACTACATGTGCTGGAGATTCAATAGTTGCTGCTGCAAGTGCTGGAGATTGATCAATAGCTGCTGCTACAAGTGTAGGAGATTCAAGGGCTGGTGGTGTTACTAACAGTAAACGTGTGGTGGTGCTAACTGTGGAAAAGGCCATTCAAAGGATGCAGGCCAAGAAGAAGAACAATTAAACCTTGGAGGATTTGAGAACATATAACTACCCAATGATTATCAAAGTTAACATAAAGCTCAATTTTCATAGAACTTCATAAACGCTATCTGACTTGTGGTGGTGCTAACAGTAGAAAAGGCCACAATACTGAAATTTTACTCAATAATTTTTTTTCGCCTCTAACTTGCAATGTAGACCAGCTTCGGTTTATTTGAAGTGAAATGAGGCACTAGGAATTAGTATGAAGACTGATTTGACCTGATAACTTGATTGATTTTAGTTAACCCAAGATATAATTTTTACTTGGGTTGGGACAATTCTTGTCTTTGTGATATGCTTATGAGTTGCATACTTGTAAACAATTTAACTTTGCTTCAGTGTGTTCGTTGGTCTGGTTATTTTAGAACAGTTTTGTGAGGAGCTGCAAGCATAAATTGTTCTTCTGTGACCAAAGGCTAAAACTTTCATTTGCCAGCCACTTTTCCCCCCTTATTTTCTCAAGTAAATAGTTTTGAAATTTGATTTAATTTTCTCCACTTCTATGCAGAGAGTGCTTGGAGATGATCCTTTGGTTGTCAGGAAGATTGAGAGCGTAGCTACTGGACCCAACAACCGGCCTAAGTTAGCTTGCATTATTGCTGAATGTGGGGAAATGTAAACTTCAGGTGAGGTGAAAATAGCCACCAAATATCACGTTTTGGTAAAATTTGTGTTAAATTAACACTGTTTTGAAAATATAGAGCAATTAATCACTTTTTTAGTACTTGAGTTTTACAAAATTGAGTTCTAAATAGTATTCACTGAACTTGAGTCCCTAGTTAAGATACTCGATTACCTTGTCTTTCTTTTTTAAGGTACTCAAGTATTGTAATTAGCTTCCCCACCCTAACTTACAGTTAATTCAAATGCATTAACTACTCTAAGGATCCTGATTTTCCTTTTTTTTTCTTTAAAACTTTTTAGTATCCTAATTTTCCTTTTCTTTTCTTTAAAACTTTTTTTGCAGCACAGGGTTTAACAAAGAGTTGGGATAATTTTAATTCACACAAGAAGCATCAGATAGCCCTAGCTAGAATCTAGGTATAGACCTAATTATTATTTGTGTAAAAACTCAAAACTTTTTTAGTGTAGCCCCACGCTACCATCATTATCTTATCTTCTCAAAGTATAGTGGGAAAATGTACCGGCATGGAGGTGTACTAGGAGGTGCTTGGGACCATCCAAATCTACCTCTGTTGGATTTGGTGGCTTTGATTTGACAAAGTTCTATCTATGCTTGTCATTTTTCATTATAGGTCAGTCAGTCAGCCAGTTTTTTACTTTTAAAAGTTGAACTCTTTGGTTTGGTTCATTTTCTTCAAACTCAGTCAAGTGCTGTAACTTCTAGTTAGTATGGAGCTTAGGTAACTGTGCTACTGTGGTGTAAGCAAGGAAAGGAAGGGAGTGGAACTTGGCACCTGGACCTAAAAGACCATGAAAGGATAGGTGATGGGATCCACCCTCTCCAGATGGATGGTTGTGACCATCTAGTGAACTGTTTGTATATACTATGTTTTGTTTGAAGACCCTCGAGAGATGCTGTAGTTCTTCATGAATGCTTTGGATAAAAGGGATTTCCAGACAAAAAGTAGAAAAAAAGAAAAAGAAAAAAAAGAAAAATAAGGTACTCGATTTTCACAAACACATTCTTATCAACGATTGCGGTATAAGATGTTTACATGGAATCTGCTTTCTACTTTTCTTTCAAAAAAAGAATCTTCCTAGACATTAAACGTGCTTTCCACTTTGCACTTTTATTTTCTATACTTTTACAAGTTTGCTTTTGTTTTCTTGTCTATTTTCCGGGATAGAAAATGATAGGCACCAGTAGAGTATTTTAAACACATATTTTCAGTTTTTAAATAATATTACACATATTTTCACATATTTTTTCATTCACATGTATTTCTAAAAATTACAAATAATATTACTCAAACTCCTTTACCAAACATGTCATAGTTTTACAAGTTCACTTTGACTTGATATAAAAATTAATTTCCACAGATCCCAAAGATCAAAAGATGATATGATGCTGGATATGCGAACTTTTCATAGTTGTGAATGATATCTAGTCCTCGCCAACACTGAAAAAAAAAAAAAAGAAGTATCTGATGGTTCTAATTCACTGTTCTATGGGTCCACAAGGAAAACGTATTTAATTTGAAAAACGATAATTTATCTCAATTTGATAAAGTTTCTTAGAACTTGGATTCAATATTATCTTCCCAAAAAAAATTATTAATGTCTTTGTCTATTGATATTTTTTTTTGATGAATCATAAAAAATAATTATCATGCAATGCATGTCATAGATTTGAAATCTTAACGTATTTATGGAAAAAAGTCTCTACAATTAGTCAATAGCTTTATCGTTTACCGGCATCTATTCTTTCTAGAAGAGTTTTTTATTTAAATTTTTTTATGGGACATAAAAGGGCTTAGTTACGGAGTTGAATCTCTTTATTTACAATTAAAAAAAAAAAAAAAAATCAATCTACCAGTATGTTGTCCTTTATGGTTGGTTCTTAATAATAAAAAGGAGACTTTTCTTTAGTGATATAGTTTCCATCATTTTGCTAATTGACTTTATGTTATGTGTTTGTTTGTTTTTTTTTTTTAAAAAAAAAAAAATATTTTTTTAATTTTTATGTAATAAAATTCTCTTCCTTTACGTAGGGTATAAGAATTTTCACCACTTTAGTTTAAACTTTAAACCAAGTTGAAAATGGCATATTAAGAGTTAATTTCTCATTCGACGCTTAATGATTTTGGACAAAAAAAAATTAACAATCACATAATATTATTATTTTTGAATTAATTATTATTATTATTTTGGTAGAACATCACATACATTAATTTACATAAATAGAGAAGAACATGTTGTAATTGCAAGTTAACCCGTCATGATATTCAAAAAGACATTGTGAATGCAATTGCACGTGAAACATCCAAAGCCATTATCAAGGATCTTGACAATGGGTTCTTTTCAATATTAGTTGATGAGTCACATGATATCTTAGTGAAAGAACAAATGGCCCTCGTTCTTCGTTATGTAAACAAAAAATGAATTATTATAGAGCGGTTCCTTGGTATTGTACATGTAGCAAGTACAACCACTTTGTCACTCAAATATGCTATTGAATGTTTACTTTGCGAACATAATTTGAGTTTATCGAAGCTACGTGGGCAAGGTTATAACGGGGCTAGTAATATGCAAGGTGATATCAATGGTCTCAAAACTTTAATTTTGAAATAGAATAAGTCAGCATTTTATGTCTATTGTTTTGCTCATCAACTTCAATTGACACTTGTTGCCGTTGTTAAAAATTACATTAATATTGCTGAATTTTTTTATGTGGTTAGTAATTTTGTAATTGTTGTTGGAGGCTTTTGTAAGAGACGAGATGCTCTTTGAGATGCACAATTTGCTAAAATTAAAGAAGATTTAAAGAATGACGTACGTAGAAGTGGGCAAGGTTTGAATCAAGAGACAAATCTTAAATGTTCTGGTGATATACGTTGGGATCATATTATGGGACTATTCTTAACTTGATTTTGATGTTCTCTGCTGTTATTGATGGACTTGAGATTATTGAAGAAGATGGCATCTCCAACCAAAAAGTTGAAGCTCGATTTATTCTGAGGTCAATTCTATCTTTTAAATTTGTCTTTGCTCTATACTTGATGAAAAATATTTTAGGGATAACAAATGAGTTGTCAATAGCATTGCAAAAAAAAAAAAAAAAAAAAATCAAGATATAGTAAATGCTATGGATCTTGTTAATGTGTCTAAGCAACGATTGCAAGTGATGAGAGATGATGAATGGATATCTTTATTGACTGAAGTGTCTTTATTTTGTACCACATATGATATTCCTATCTTGAACATGGATGAAATATTTGTAGTTAGTGGGAGGCCGCGACGCAACACCCAACAAAATACAAATTTACATCATTAACGTGTTGAGCTTTTTTACACAGTCATAAATATGCAACTTCAAGAGCTTAACAACAATTTTTCAAAGGCGAATACCGATTTGCTACTTTGTATGGCTTGCTTGAATCCAAGTGATTCATTTGTGGCTTTTGATAAGGAAAAGTTGATATGTCTAGCAAAGTTCTAAGCATATGATTTTATTGGGATAGATATCTTGGTACTTGACTCTTAACTTCAGAATTATATTTTTGATATGCGCAACAATGATTTGTTTTTAGAGTTTCAAGGAGTTAGTGAACTTGCTGAAAAGTTAGTGAACACAGGGAAGCACGAGTCTTATCCATTAGTCTATTTGCTTGTGAAGTTAGTTTTGACCCTTCCTATTGCTACTACAATAGTAGAAAGAAATTTTTCAACAATGAAATATATAAAGAATGAACTGCGCAATCGAATGAGAGATTAGTAGATGAATGATTGCTTGATTGTGTATATTGAAAGAGACGTAGCTTGTAGCATTGATAATGAGACTATCATGTAACGATTTCAAAATATGAAAATTCGTAGAAGGCAATTGTAAATTTTATGTATTTGCGTGTTTTTTTTTATTGTTGTTGTCAATATATAAATTTCTCTTTTTATTAGATTGGGTAATTTATGCTTCTTAAGGAACATCCTGTGAAAAATTCCTAGAGCCACCACTGCATTCTTCCAACAAAATCACGATGCTATTGACAATAAATCTAAGAATCCTTCACCTGCCATTATCGGTTTGAGTGACAAATTTATATATGTAACTTGACCCAATCCAACTTGTGATTACCCCTAAATTCTTTCCACTTCACCAAACACCCACGTGAGGCAATTGAGTCAACAAGGAATTTGAGGCCAAAATGGCCAAACACCATTGTTTGGGAAAATATGTATGGATTTATCACTATTTGCGAAATAATTAGGGATCTACTACTTTTTAAAAGCTCGAGTTTGTGAAACTCGAGTTTGCTGTGTAACTCGAGTTTCATGAAAAATTTCCACCAATTTTTTATGTAACTTGAGTTCCATAAAAAATAGCACGGCAAATTTGAAAGCTATTTTTTCAAAGAACTTGAGTTACATGGCAAACTCGAATTTTACAAACTTGAATTTCAAAAATGTGATAAATTATTTTTTCAAAGAACTCGAGTTTCTGGAACTCGAGTTACACGGCAAACTCGAATTTTACAAACTTGAATTTTAAAAAGGTGATAAATTGCTAAATATTTCACAAATAGTGATATATTACTAAATATTTTGCCAAATAGTAGAATGACCATTTTTTACCCAATTTTAAGAGCCAAATTCATACGGTTCCATATTTCCTTAAAGTCTATGGAAAACTCCCAAATCATTCGACTTTTCAGTTTTCACGCTTGGAATGCATAGTCTAAAAGATAGTATACGCGTGAGAAAAGTGATCAAAATCCCGAGGGCTATCTATTTCAACTTATCATGAATGATGATTCATGAGATTGTCACTGAACACTTTTTTTTTTTCTTCCATAAAGAACTGGAATTAGGCAGTGTGTACTCAAACTGGAATTAGATTTTTTTTCAAATTGTTAAATCTTTACGGGCATATGTAACATCTTGGTGCTTGGGGGAAAAAGGTTATTTAGTTTAAAATTTTAAACTAGGTAGCCAAATACTCATTTTCAAAACAAAATATCTATGTTTTGGAATTTAACATTGTTGATGTCGAATTTTACCTGAAACTCGATATTGTTGATGTCAAATTTTACCTGAAACTCAATACTAAATTTTATATATATTTTTCCACTTAATTTTTTTTTTTAAATTTTGCGTAGAACTCAATATTTAAATTCTACTTAAAAATATACATAAGACTCAATATTACTAATGTTGAGTTTTTCCTGAAACTCAACATCAGTAATATCAAGTTCCAAAACAATGATATATTATGCTACAAAGTTTAAAAATGTGACTATTTCACTGGAAACAGCCAATTTTCCTGGTACTTGGTAGTTGGTACATGAAATATCACAAAACTTCCCACTCTTTTATTATTATTATTATTATTATTTAATATGTGGACGGATTCCTCCCTCTCATGAAGTCATGACATGATGGTCAGCTTCACGCGTGGACTCTTTACTTTTTTATTTATTATTTATTATTATTTTTTGTTTCTCAAAAAAAGAAAGAAAGTAAGGACTAAGTAAGGAGTCCAGTCCAGGTCCAAACAGACATAATCATCTCACGCATGGTGGGTTCATATTAGGGATGACAATGGGCGGGGATGGGGTCGAAGGATAGGGTCTTCGTCCCCGTCCCGCATGGTATTGCCCCATCCCATCCCTGCCCTGCCTCGCCCCGCCCCGCATGACGGGGAAAACTTTCTCACCTTATCCCCGACCTTTGGGGCCCCGTCCCACCCCGTAAAACCCTATTTTTTTGTTAATTTTCCCTACAATTAGTACTTTTTTTTTTAATGAAACCTATTTCATTAATAAAAATATACTTAAAATTACAACTAAATTTATCCCGTTAAATCAAATCAATTTTTAGAAAAAAAATTGAATAATATATCCAAGTGTTTGACAAGATAATCACACCAAAAAAAAAAAAAAAAAAAATCTCATAGTATAACACATAACAAAATAAAGGCAAAGAACCACATTGGGTAGAATAAAATAAGCTAATATTGATATGTTTGTTTAAATAGTAGGGTTTTAGGGTAAGAAAAATTTACAATTATAACCCTTAGTAACACGGGGTGGGACGGGGATGGGAAGGGACGGGACGGGGTGGGTCTAAAAAGTCTAAACCCATCCTCGCCCCGCCCCTGTGGGGCAAAAATCTTGCCCCAAGCCCGCCCCACCACCTTTGTGGGGCGAGGAAAACCTGTGTGGGGCGAAGTTGGGAGGGGCGGGGCAAAATTGCCATCCCCAAACGGCATGTCTCCATTAAAGTTTAAAATTACACCAATTCATGTGAATGTGGAAATTTAGAAATTTTCTTAGTTACCTCTAATAATGCATTAGTTGCTTTTAGTAAGGAAATGCATACAATAAATAAAGGCCTACTAAATCCATATCATGTCATTGTTGAAATAGAGTCCAAGCTTTAAATTCATGCGCTAAATGCTAATTCAAGTTTTGCGTTTTCCTTCAATTCTTTCACGCGCATTCTTTCTCCTGTCTACAAGTATTCTATTGTGATGTGCAAACTATGTTGGATCAAAATATGAATGTGGATTGGTGTTCTTCAACGATCACCTCAATGTGGAAATATAAGGCATGCAATGACCGACCCATACTATTTACGATGTTTTTTGCAAGTTGAAGGAAAAAAAAAAAAGATGTATATTTCTCCAAGTTTCAATTTGCAAACAGGGTCACTTTCACACGTCATCTATTGAAGAAAGTCCTTTCGTTAAGACAAAATTGTCGATCACTTCAAAATTGCCTATCTCTGAATAAAACAATGTTTTTTTTTTTTTAAATTTTTTATTATAAATGTTAATAGAGTGGGATGGGACATTGGGACTACATATGATGCATAGGAAGGTTGGGGCCCCGTGGCGTAGCTAAATGAATTAAGGACGTGATTTGCTAAGATAAAAATAAGGAAATAACTAAAAAAGATATGAATCAATTATGGACATGATTTGCTACTTCCCAGCTTCTACGCTTGGACTTCTGCCGAAAATAGTCATTATCGTTGATTTCGGTCTTTTGTAGACTTCTAGATAATTTCTAGTAATAGAATATATATCTTCTGTAGGACTTATGCATGATTGGCAAATTAACCTTAAATAAGGAAGCTGTGGATTCACAAAATTAGTTACCTGTTCTTTGAATTCTCTAAATCACGCTTAAGCTATACCTAACATTATTTTAAACTAATAAATAAATAGGGGTATAAAAGTCATTTAAAAAATTCTTTGTAAAATTAAAAATACAGAATTCACTTCATTTTCCTAAAAATTAGCATACCTATTTAAAATTTAAAATAGTCAACTTCTACACAAATACAAAGTACAAACGTCCACCACCACATACACATTCTAATCCTTATATTTTCTTTTATTTTTTGAAAAAATAAAACTTTTAAAATTGTTTAGAAATCTCTCTTACTCAGTTACTCCTTAACTAAACTTTAAAAGTCTTAAGTTTTAACTTATCTAAAATTTTAAAACTTAAGACTTTTAACTGTTCACGAACACAATTGCCAATATTTCCTTAAAAAAAAAAAATTGCTTACACCTATACGTCTACCCACATTTTAATCTCACTTAAAGTTACAAGTTAAAATTTATTTATTTTTTTGATATACTGCTAGATTGGGTTAGTTCAATTTTAACACCGAAATCAATGCTTGAAACAAACTTTTTAGAGGGGTTTTCTAATTTTAATACATTTTTGTTGAGATTCAATCATCCTTGTTCATGAATTATTACTTGAGACTTGAAAATCCAATTTGAGTACGCTAAACGGCATGTCTCCATCAAAGTTTTTAAAAGTACACCAATTCATGTGAATGTGGAAATTTAGATATTTTAGTAGATACCTTCAATAATGCATTGGTTGCTTTCAGCAAGGCAATGCAAATGATATAGCTCCAATCAATCCATATCATGTCAATGTGGAAATAGGGTCCTAACGTAAAATTCATGCGTCGAATGCTAAGTCTAGTCTTGCGTTTTCCCTTTAAGTCTTTCACGTGCATTCGTTCTCTAGTATGCAACAATCTTTACTTCATAGAATTAATGTTTCAGCATCTATTGCAAAAAAATAAAGGTCTAATCAAAATATGAATGTGCATGAATCGGTGTTCTTCAACAATCACCTCAATGTATAAAATTAAAGCATTGACTGACTCAGACTCAAATTATTTAGGTAGTTGTTAGCAAGTTGAAGGAAATAACAAGGATGTAGGCCTACTCAGTCTTTGTCATTGCAGAAATTAGATTCACTAATTCGAAAGTATATTTCTTTTCGATTCAATTTTCAAACAAGATCACTTTCAAGTTCTTGGATTATTGACTGGTATCTTCTAATAATAGCTCCAAACTCTTATTGGCACTAGGGGAAAGGATTGAGAATTCATAGTGTGACCCTGTGGTATCATCTATCAATTCATAGTTGCTGGGTCCAAGCTTCTTTGTTCAGTCTTTTCTTACTTTTATATATAAAATTCTATCTTCTTTTTCAAAAGAAATAATAAAATAATAATGTTATTAATTAATTATTGTGAAAGACCAAAACAAATGCAATTTTAATGAGAGTTAACAGACAGTTTAATGGAATACTAACTAAGGTCTTAATTGAATACTTTTAAAACTTAGAGAACTAAATTGAACAAAAGCAGAGTTAGAGTACTGAAATGAATTATGGTGAAACATAGGGGGTGGGTTTTGTATTTTAGCCTAAATTATAATGACTCTTTCTCCTAATCAATGCAGTTATTATTATTATTATTATTATTATTATTATTTTATAGACAAACATCTAAAACCAATTGAGGACTGTAGGGATGGCAATGGGGCGGGGCGAGTTCGAAGGATGGGGTCTTCGCCCCCGCCTAGCAAGATTTTGTCTTACTCCATTCCTGACTCGCCTTGCATGATGGAGAAAATTTTCTTGCCCCATCTCCACCCCTTGGGGCCCCGCCCCACCCCGTAAAATTCTATTTTTTGTTAATTTGCCCTACAACTAGTACAGTTTTTTTAATGAAACCTATTTCATTAATAAAAATATACTTGAAATTACAACTAAATTTATCCCATCAAATCAAATCAATTTTTAGAAAAAATTGAATAATATATCCAAGTGTTTAACAAGACAATCATTAAAAAAAAAAAAAATCTCATAGTATAACACATGACAAAATAAAGGCAGAGAACCACATTAAGTAGAATAAAATAAGCTAATATTAATATGTTTGTTTAAATAGTAGGGTTTTAGGATATGAAAAATTTATAATTATAACCTTTAGCAATACGGGATGGGGTGGGGATGGGAAGGGGCGGGGCTAAAATCTTGCCCCATCCCCGCACCACCATCTTTGCGGGGCGGGGAAAACCCGCGTGGGTCGAAGTGGGGAGGGGCCGATTAAGTGGGGCAGGGAAAAATGGCCATCCCTAGTTCATATCACTATATATTCAATGTCTGATTTTATTGCGAAATATATTATTCATTTTTTATGACAATTCATGGATAGGTTAATAAACCAATGAAAAGTATTGTTCATTTAAAAATAATTGGCCTTTATATGTAATATTAATTATAAGTATGTATTATTCTATATAAAAAAAGATTTATAAATATAGATTTCATTGTAATGTATTCAAAAAAAGAGAAAATGATCCTGCAGTCCTGAGCCCAATGGTTAAGGTGTCACTGTAGTTACGCTTAAGTGGAAAACGCCAACTCTGGTCACCCTTACCAATTTTTTGATCATTTAAAAAAAAAAAAGTAAATGAGAAAATGTAGGCCATAGAATCTGAACATATTTAAACTAGATATGCCTCCTTTCTCTATCTTCCAATCACAAATTTCTACATGGCATTGGAATTGGGTCTTGAATCTTTTCACTTATATGATTTTTCTCTTGTTGTTGATTTCTAATATAATTAGCTTTGCAATAATCTTTTATTATCCATTTTTTAATTTATTTTAAAAAATAGGAAATATTGCTGCTGTGTTTTACATGTTGGTAATTTTACCCATGCACTTCTTGCTCCTAGTCAATTGCTTTATAGAAAAAGATTTCATGTTAAATTATAGTAACATCTTTATAGGAAAGTTTATTGTAGATTTCTTACTAAAGAGAAATTTTCATTTTAATAACATTATTTTCATGTGCCATTAAAGTGTTTACATTGGTTTATATCAAGTTTCACTTTTATTAACTAATTTTCTTGTAGTAAAAAAAAAGTATAAATTTTAGAAAATATATCAAATTTAGATTTAATTTCTACAATTTGTGCATTTCATCAGAGATTGATTTACAACTTGAGAAGACTTCTTATGGATATTTAGAAATTTGATTTGTTTGTAATGGTTCTCTACCTCTTTGAAATTTCTCCTGATAAGGAGTTGAACTCCAATCTTATCCTTATTTCAAATAATTTTATATGTAGAAACAAGAAAGATTTTACTATTAATAGTCTAATTGGAAAAATCTTAACAATATTCATAAACAATTTTGGGACGATTACATCAGTATTAACAAGTCTAGGACTGTTCAATCTCTTGCCCTTGAATTTTAAAAGTAAGAAGAGTAGAAGACACAACCACTCAAAAAAAAAAAAAAAAAAAAAAAAAAAAAAAAAACCCAGCACCAAACCTAGCTAAAAGTCCTATGGGAATTGAGAGTTAGACACTTGATTTGTGGAATTTAATAACCATATGTTGCTTTTGTGTTTTACATTAACTAGTTGGAATGGATCTATTTCTTTTGAATATTATGAGGTAATCTACGATGAAGTGAGATTCATCTCAACCATTGAATTTACATGATAATTGCTGAGATCGTGATCCACCATAAAAAGAGATACCGATTCTTCTTCTTTTTAATTGAAGGATACAATTTTTTTCTTTTTTAAGAAAAAAGGATACAATTTTTTTTTTTTTTTAATACAAGATAGAAATTCTACTATAACTTAATCTAAGTGTATATGTGTGTGGAGTTCCCTCCTAAAGACTTGAATCCTGACCATTACCCCCCATACCTCACAAGCACTTATACTTGTGGGGTTACGATTTTTCTAAATGCATAATCATGGATATCAATTTTTGTTTTTGTTTTTGCAAACCAATTATGTATTGGAATAATAATATCTACTCATGCCTGAGCTTATCCAACTGTTGATGTTGTGGTTATAATGTTATATACAATAATGGACGTCATCTTTGATAAATATTAATTTTTTCAATTTCTGGATTCCGATATTTCTGGTCAAATTTTAATTAATAACATCAAGTTCAAGTCGCCAATAATTCAATCTGATGATAATGACTATGGTGACGATTAATTAAGACACACAATCATAGTCTTCATTTGTATATATGTAAGATGAAGATACCAAAGATATTTTTACAATTAAAATTTGTCTCAACCAAGAATCACCAGCTCATTAGTTTTAATCCATCTAATACAAATTTTCATTATAGAAATTTGACTTTATTTTAGGGTAGTGTGAGATTCCTATTCCTAATACCTGTAATTGGGGTTGGAGGAAAATTTTAAATTTGAAAAATATTGCAGGGTCTCTTGAAATTTTAGCTAGTGTTGTGATTCTATTTTTCTATGGTTTGATAATTGGCATATTGAAGGGCCTTTATACCAGAAGTATGGGCACAGAGTGATGAATGATAGTAATGATACTGGAAGTCAGTTTAATGCTATAAGTTTTCTAGTATATATGATTGCTTGCTAGTGTTTTCAATGGGATTGGGTGCGCGCTAGGTGCCAATTATGGCTCATCTGGATCTCTTGCTCAGGCCTAGCAAGTAGGGCACCACTATTGTCATGCCTAGATGGAAGATACCAACTCAGGTCGCCTCCCTACCCATTTTTTGTTCATAAAAAAAAAAAGTTTTCTAGCATGATTTTAATAAATTAGGCTAGTATATTCAAATTAAAATTTCTAGCTAGTATGATAATGACAATGGTTACTTACGAATGTTGTTGGGCTTGGCCTCCAACAATGTTAGGATAGTATGCATGTTAAATTCATATTTCTGATGAGGATTATTATTATTATTATTATTTTTTTTTTGAGAAACTGATGAGGATTATTTAGTGGTGTGGCTACTGGCTACTTGCTGTTAATAGAAATTTCAAATTTTAATTGATATATGATACATGAGAAACTTAGAGCTGAAATGGAAATGATTAAATCAATTGTGCGAGATGTTAGATTGATGGAAAAATTATGACTATATATTGTAGTTTGACTGGAACTTGATGGGCAGTGTGTAAATTGAATGCCATGTACTACACAGGTAAATTGAAGGCTTTAGTCTTTAGATTATTAAACTACTTGACACGTGTTTTTTGTGATGGCGAGAATTAAATTTTTACTATAACAGTAACAGTTAAAGAAGAAATTCAGAATTTTATCTCATAGTAGAATTCTTTGATATTTTTGGAAGAACCTATTGAATAGGCTGATCAATTGGTTTATGTATTTTATTCGTAGTTGGTGTTTTGAATGTTGTCTTTCTTTGTTTGTTCTATAATTGTGGTTTTATCAATGTTGATTAGTGTTTCTGATTGCTTGTAGTTTGAAGATTTTTGCGTGTTCTAATTGTGGTTTTGGTTCAATAAAATCAAATTCATCCAAAAAGGAAAGTGATGTGAATCTAAAATTACAAGTAAAGACCAGCTATTATATGTCAGTTTTCGAAGTATAATCTGAGAGAAAATCCAATTAGATTTCAAATTGAAATTAAATTAAAGTCTAATTTTACGCCATATGTCCCATCTAATCTAAGTTTTTAAACTTTTGTGCCAAGTGAGTTAATTCAATGTAAAAATTGGATTTCAATTAGAGTTTAATTTTGTGTCATGTGTCCCATTTAATCTATGTTTTTAAATTTTTGTGTCAAATGATTTAATTTAGTGTAAAAAACGAAGAATTCAATATAAATAAACCATAAAAAATATAATTTTTGAATGATTTTATATTTATGAGCCTTTTTTTGTATAACTAAAAACAACTTAAGTTTATAAGTCATATATATATATTAATAGCCAAAGTTAAGAGAAAATTCAATTAAATTATAAACTGAAATCTAATTTTGCGCTACGTGTCTCACCTAATTTTTAAATTTGTGTGTCAAATGAATTATTAGGTGCAAAAATTAAAGAGTCTAAATTCAATTAGATTCTAAATTGAATTTTAATTGGAGTTCAATTTTGCGCATGTGTTCCATCAAATTTTTTAATTTTTGTGGCAAGTAAATTATTTAAAGAAAAAACAGAAGAGTCTAGATCTAATTAGATTCTAAATTATATGGAAAAGTATAGGACCACATAATTTTTCACAACTTCTTGCCACAACTGTGACGTGGCAAAGTGTGATTGGTAAAGAAAAAATTGTGGGTTCATCTGTAAGTAACAATTAACCACTCGCAATCTGCCACGTTAAAATTATGAAAAAAAAGTTGTGGAATAATTTGTGGTCTTATGAAAGTTCAAAAACGTGTACAAAAACACCTTTGAACGTTTAGACCCCCAAATAACAATTTAATCAATTCAAGCAATATGTCAAACAACTAGTGTGCGGAAACTTAACATATGCTATCAAACGAAATTGATTAAATACTATCTAAGCCATAACAGATTAATATCCACAGCAGATAAATAAAAAGGCAAAGATAGAGAGGAAGGAAGATGCAAACACAAAGACAACACGCGATGTGTTATCGAAGAGGAAACCGAAGCCCTCGGCGAAAAACCTCTCCGCCGCCCTCCAAGCAGTAATCAATCCACTAGAAAATATAGTTGGGATACAAGGACAGCAATAGACCCTCCAAGCCTAATCTACCCAGTGCACCTAAGCCCTCCAAGCTTCTTGCTCCAACGAGGTTACGCCGAACCTTTTTCTTTTCTAGCTTCCCGGATTCCGCTACTAGACCATAGCATCAACCAATGAAGATTGGTTCCTTCCTAACTGCTTCCCATAAATCCAAACAGCAGTCTCACAATGATGATGATGGTGAGAACCTGGTTTGGTATAAAGCCTCTCAAGGATTTGACAATGGAGAGGAAGAGAGTTGAGGAATTTGAAGAGTCTCTAAGGTATAGATTGTGTGTGAATCAATCTAGTTTTTCTCTAGGGTTTCTCTCTCAAAATTCTCTCTGGAAGCTCTCTTTCAATCGTGGGTAATAGGGGTATTTATACTGGAGTGGAGAGGAATGTGAAACGTCAGGTTTTTACAAAACTGGGGTGGCTCGCGGCTTGACCTCGCGGCTTGACTAAGTCGCGAGATCCAGTCGCGAGATAACCGTATGGCCAGTTGTCCTGTTTTGTCCTGTAGTGCTGCAGCTAGCATGACTGTTCATCTTCTAGCATGCTTGGCACGTGTGCAGCTTCTGGCGGCTTGCAGCCGCGAGTCACCCGCGAGTCCCAGCTGCGACACTCTGTTTTCTTGCACACTCTTGAGCAAACTTCACTCTATCTCACTCACTACCCTTACATCAAACCCACCTAAATACAGGGTTACTAAATGCTGAATTACAAGCAAATTTAGCACGGAATAAAGCCAATAAGATGGTTGAATAAATTCAACCTTACAATCTCCCCCTTTGGCTATTCCGTGACAAAACCCTAAAACAGACTCTAGACTTAACATGTGAGTTGGGAACAGTTGAACAAAACTCACTCACGCCTAACTCTAGAAGCTGTGAAGCACTTGAATCATATGAACATAATACTCCTGAAACACAACAATACACCATGATCATTGTAAGCAGAGAATTATAAAATGCATATGAAACATGCAATAAGTGATCAAGCAAAGATGGAGTTATGAAACAAACCATAGCTTGATCAACCAAGTGAACACCACAAGGTAGTGATCACAATGCTCATTCACACTTGGAATGAACACAAGGACATACAAGTTAACAAGCACAAGGCAAGACACTTGTATGCTCAACACTCAACCAATGCATATCACACAAGTCATATGCATCTAGGAACAATCCTACAAGGGCACAAGAGTGACAGTACATAAACCAAAATGCATACCATTTAGATTAAAGTACTGATTTCAACATAGCATAAAGGCTGCATTAAGCAAGGTACATACCATAAAGCCTACAAATATGCATAAAAACATAACCCTAAAAGCTTACATAAGCACATGGGTACAAAACACAAACAACCTTGAATAACAGTTTACGGGTACAAAACACAAAACATCAACTTAAAGAGAAGAAGAATGTAAAGACACTCCCCCTTAGATAAAGACACTCCCCCTTTGATCATGCCTATCTCTCCCCCTTTTTGTCATGGAATAGGCTAGTCATCCTCTTCCAGCTTTCTCTGAATTTGATCCAGTTGAGTTTGAAGAGAAGTAAACTTCATATCCCACCGAGTGTTTTGATGGTGAAGAGAAGCAGTGAGTCCAGACATCTTTGTATTCAACTCGTGGACAGAGGAGACAATGCGATCAAGTTTCTCATCCAGGGAGAGAGTGCCAAACTGAGAGTCATTGTGAGATGCAGAAGTTTCTAGTTTGGCTCTCTTCCGACTATGTCCAATGCTGGCATTGAATGTACGCATGTTGATTGGACTTGGTTTGGGCATAGGGGATTCATCAGCCATTGGATAAATTCCCTTGAGCTTCAAGATCCGGGAAATGAGACTGCAGAAAGGAACGCATATCCGAGACTCAGTTCGAAGAACCGTTTTGCGCAGAACATGAAAGATATGAGCACAGATGTCTATTTCCACATCAGAGATTAGATCATGAAGAAATAAAGCCCGTCCAAGGTTCATATACCCAGTGCTTGACAAAGGGTACAAATTGTGAAACATTACAATTGTAAGCACTCTCAGCTTTGGAGAGAGAGAGGAAACACTGATGGATTTGCCATTTGGCGAGAACTCCAAGTCTTGACCAAGACTTTCTTTAAGAAGCTCCTCATCAGGACAGAGATCATCGTAAACCGGCGAATGTCGGAAAATGGGTCTGTTGATGTGAAGAATTTCTGCCAGATATGCAGGAGTGACAGAAAAGCTCTTTTTCCGAACCCAGCACTTAAGTTCATCTCCTTCCACAATGGCGTTGGCATAAAATTCTTTTACCAACTCTTCATATGCGTCATCCGGATCAGAGAGAAGGTAATTCCAATCCTTGTGAGCAAACCATTTCGGAATGTCAGTGTCATGAAGTGATGGCTGATCCAAAGCTCTTTCTAGTAGAGGTTTGGCATGAAGAAAGAAATTCTCATAAGTCTGATAGGCTGCATATGATCTGAACCTGTCGGGATCGAATCTCTTTGATGAAGAGCGAGTCCCTTTTGGTTGAGGAGAGAGATCATCAACATCTATTACCGGTTCCTTCCCTTTGGAACTACCTCCTTTTACAGCAACCTTTTTGAATGGTGACATGACCAGTCTGCATTATGAACAGGGGAAACGACAGAACACAATCCAACAAACTTTATTAGCAGTGGGTTAGGGGAAATGTAAGGACAATGTAGAAACCCTAATAGCTGGATGAACATGGACAGAAAATAGTAATGAGGGACACAAATTGCTCAAATTGAACTACACAGAATAAGGAGTCCAAAGAGAACCACATAATCAGCTGAAAAAGGACCCACATTCAACAACACAACAACAGGATACTACACAGGATCATAGAGAAACACGTCATTAACAGCAGATCAGACAAAATATTAGCTAACCCTAGCTAAGCACATGATGAAGAACAAAATCACCCAAAATAAACTAGCTCAAAAACTGAAACACAAGCTACCAAAGGCTAAACAAGGACAAAGAGTAAAAGTTGAGCTAAAACCCATCACAAAATCACAATAAAATGTGAAAAATCCAGAGGGAAAACCATCACACCAAGTGAAATAGAGTTCAAGACAGAACAAACATACCTGTTAGTCGACGATTTTGAGTTGACAAGAGGCAAACAACGGAGATCGAAAATGGAGGCACGGTGAGAAAGGGTAAGAGCAAATGAGAAAGACAATGAACAGTCACAAAAAGATCGAGGGAAAAACAAAAAGTTTAAAAAACTGCCCCTGTATGTCTAAAACACGCGATTTTCGCGACTGAGACGAGTCGCTAAAAAGCCGCCAGATCGAGCCGCCAAAACACCCTAGGACTAAAATTTGAAAATTTTTCTAAGTGTTTTTCGCGACTGGAAGGTCTACCCGCGAGTAAGTCGCGAGCTGAGCTGCGAAAATCTCTGAGTGAACCTCGCGACTGGACCTTCCACTCGCGAACAAGTCGCCAAAAATGACCAGCGAAGATGCGACTGAGGCTCGCGACTTGACATACCCGCGACTGAGCCGCCAAAACAGGGCAAAACTGGAATTTTGAAAGTTTTAGATTTTTCAAACAAAATACTTTCCAAAATCACCTAAAACACTCAAAAATCTTTTTACGCTTGAAATAACAAAGATTGAGCATGTGAAAACACATTTCATCAAGTACAATCACACAAATGAATATGGCATTTATTGAACATAAACTTGTGTGTTGTGTGTGGATAACAACAATGAGATAGTCCGTCGTCTAATATGAAGCTTCAATGATCAATTCAACCAAGACATACACAATTAGCACTAGATCATGTGACCTATCTCAATTATAGAAGTATGTATATATGACCTCTCACAAAACTTGATAACATGATTTGGAGCTTTACATTTGACTCCACTTTCAAACATAACAATTGACCTTTTTGATCTTTTGAGTCAATCACCTCTCATTGTGAGAGTGATATAGGATATTTCACTTTAATGAATAAGCCTTTGGCTTTTTGAATGAACAATCACTTCAATATAAGGTCGTTTACCCTTTTTCCTAGTCAAATACTAGAGTGTGCGACAGGCTTTTGCAGCTCAATATCTCTTTTCATTTGGAGATTTACATTTGGAGAGCTCTTTTTAGCAAAACAAAAATAAAGAGTGGGAAGATATATAGACACAAGTCTATGCAAGTCTCAAGATCAACAAAACCATTCACTAATCATTCATGACAAGTTTGAAGATCTATTTACAACAATCACAAAGATTTCAAGATTTTTCCCACAGTGATATAAGTGCATAAAGACAAGCAATGCTCGAAAATGCACAAAGCCATTAGCACAAAGGTACAAGGCAAAACAAGTTTTGAGACAAAAGCTCAACAAAGTCAATCAAACTTTTTGATTTTCTATTTTTTTTATGTGATTTTTGGATTTTTGACATAAAATAAGAAATATGATATAACAATCAAAGAAAGGAACCGACAGAATTAATCAGAAGGACAAACAAACAATAAACATGTTGCACAAAAGGCTAACAAAGAAGTGTGTGCCACATCACAAGCAAACATATCAAATTATAAATATGTGAAGCACACAACACACAAGAGGATCAAGGAATTGTACCGACACCAATGGTCTTACGGAGTGATTCAAACCGTGGACCATCGAGAGGCTTGGTGAAGATGTCCGCCTTTTGATTGTCGGTGTGTATGAACTCAAGACACACAACTCTTTCCTCTACCAAATCCCGAATGAAATGATAGCGTATCTCTATGTGTTTAGACTTTGAATGCTGGACAGGATTCTTGGAGAAATTGATGGCATTGGTGTTGTCACAGAAGACACACATCGTTTCTTGAGGAATTCCATAGTCATGAAGTAATTTCTTCATCCAAAGAAGCTGAGTGCAGCAACTTCCAGCAGCGATGTATTCTGCTTCTGCAGTAGATAGAGACACTGAATTCTGCTTCTTGCTCATCCACGAGACAAGGTTGTTACCAAGATAAAAACAGCCGCTTGAAGTGCTTTTCCGATCGTCTACACTGCCAGCCCAATCAGCATCTGAATTCCCAGCAAGACAATCATTTGAGTCTTTTGAATACCGCAGACCATAGTTTGCAGTACCATTCACATATCGAATGATTCTCTTAGCAGCAGTCAGATGAGATTCTTTCGGATTAGCTTGGTACCTGGCACATACGCCCACACTGAAGGCAATGTCCGGTCTACTGGCTGTAAGGTAGAGCAAACTTCCTATGATGCTCCTATACAATGTAGGACTTACTTCAACTCCCGACGAATCCACATTCAGTTTAGTGGAAGAGCTCATGGGGGTGGAGGCGTGTTTTTTGGAATCTAGTCCAAACTTCTTGACAATGTTTCTGGCATACTTTTCTTGAGATACAAAAATACCCTCCTTCTGTTGTTTGACTTGAAGACCCAAGAAAAATGTGAGCTCCCCCACTATACTCATCTCAAACTCCTTCTTCATCTCTTCAGAAAATTCAGTAGCACGATCTTCGATGGTTGCCCCAAACACTATGTCATCAACATAGACTTGTGCCACAAGGAGATAATCTTCATCATTTTTGACAAACAGAGTTCGATCTGCATACCCTCTCTTGAAACCTCTGTCTAGAAGATAATGTGTAAGACGATCGTACTAGGCTCTAGGCGCTTGTTTTAAGCCATAAAGGGCTTTCTTCAATCTTAGTACATGATCTGGAAAATGAGGATCTTCAAATCCTTTTGGTTGCTCAACAAATACTTCTTCATTTAGATATCCATTCAGGAACGCGCACTTTACATCCATTTGATAAAGTTTGAAATTCAAGGTGCACGCAATGGACATGAGGATACGAATGGATTCGAGTCTTGCCACCGGAGCAAAAGATTCATCAAAATCCACTCCTTCAACTTGAGTGTATCCTTGGGCTACTAACCGAGATTTGTTTCGAATTATTTCTCCATCTTCATCAGTTTTGTTTTTAAAAATCCATTTTGTGCCTATAACATGAACGTTCTCGGGCCGTGGAGCAAGTTCCCACACATCATTCCTCACAAACTGATTCAGCTCTTCATGCATTGACTCGACCCAATTCTCATCTTGAAGAGCCTCTTCAACCCTTTTTGGTTCAAATTGTGCAAGATAACAGTGATATGTTACATGATTGGCTAGCAAAACGTTTCCTTTCCTGAGGCGAAGACCGTCATCAAGAGATCCTATGATATTACTTTCCGGATGATTCTTGATAACTCTTGAAGATGGCCTTTTTGAAGTGGAAACTTCATCACTACGAGAGATAGGAGGATGGACTTCCGGAGGAGTAAGAGGGCTTGATGTTCTAGACATCGATCTCGTTTCCATTCTTGGGTTGATGGGAGTCGTTTCTACTTCTAGTATAGGTTCTTCTCCTTCTATATCTAAAGCTTCTACCTCAACATCGGCCTTTTTGGTGCTTGGCCCTTCTACATCATCAATCATTTCCACCTTAGGTAAGGCATCATCAATCTTGACATTTATGGATTCCATCACAGTTTTTGTTCTCTTGTTAAAAACTCTATACGCTCGACTTGTAGTAGAGTAGCCAAGAAAAATACCCTCATCACTTCTCGCATCAAACTTCCCAAGATTCTCTCGATCATTTAGGATATAGCATTTACTTCCAAACACCCGGAAATACTTCACTTTTGGCTTCTTCCCATTCCATATCTTATAGGCAGTCTTCTTTGTACCGACTCGAAAGAAAATCTTATTGCCAATGTGACACGAGGTGTTGACAGCTTCTCCCCAAAATCTTTGAGGTATTTGCTTGTTAAGCAACATGACTCTTGCCATCTCCTGAATCACACGATTTTTTCTCTCTACCACTCCGTTTTGTTGTGGAGTTTTGGGAGCTAAAAATTCTCTTTTAACTCCATTCTTCTCACAGAAGGACTCGAATTTTGCATTCTCAAATTCCCTCCCATGATCACTTCTAACTTTGGCTATCGGAATCCCTTTTTCATTTTGTAGTTTCTTGCACAGAATCTCCAACCTCTCACAAGCCTCTGATTTTTCTCTAAGGAAATCAACCCAAGTGTATCTTGAGTAGTCGTCCACAACAACCATAATGTATCTCTTACCCCCTAGGCTTTCTGTTCTGGTAGGCCCCATTAGATCAACATGAAGTAACTCCAAGCACCGAGAGGTGGCTATCACATTCACCTTGTGATGACTTGCCTTAGTTTGCTTCCCCATTTGACACGCACCACAAACGGTCTTCTTCACTTTTCCAAACTTAGGAAGTCCCTCGACTGTTTCAAGTTTTGAAACTTTCGCTACTTGTTTGAAGTTGGCATGCCTAAATCTGTGATGCCACAACTCCAACGTATCCACACGAGCACTTCTACACGATATGGGCGCCGTGGGAACAATTCCATAGCAGTTATCAGTAGTCCGATTTCCTTCCAAAACTTGAATCCCTTCTTCATTGATGATCAAACATCCCTTCTTAGAGAATTGTACCAGAAAATCATCATCACAAATTTGAGTGATGCTCAGCAAATTCGCCTTCAGCCCTTTTATGTACAACACATCTTTCAAAAGCGGCAAACCAGGTATCTCAATGGTTCCTTTGCCTAGGACTTGAGCATGGCTTCCATCACCAAAGGTCACATAGTCACCGACCTTTTCTTTGAGTGTCTTGAACAGAGACTTATCCCCTGTCATATGGCGAGAGCACCCATTGTCAAGATACCACAAACACGCATTAAACACCTTCAAAGAGGTATGCACAAATAGGTTCACATGTGATAGACATTCTTGACCTTCAAACACAAACTCATCATTAAGACACCTTTCAGACATATGCATAGAGTCATTTTCACAAACACTTAAGCTACAATTCAGCATGGTATAAACCAAAACAATCAATCACAACACAGGGGTCTAGGATCACACTAAGGTAATAAAACCATAACAAGTGTACCTGCTCTGATACCAATTGAAAGTTCAAAAACGTGTACAAAAACACCTTTGAACGTTTAGACCCCCAAATAACAACTTAATCAATTCAAGCAATATGTCAAACAACTAGTGTGCGGAAACTTAACATATGCTATCAAACGAAATTGATTAAATACTATCTAAGCCATAACAGATTAATATCCACAGCAGATAAATAAAAAGGCAAAGATAGAGAGGAAGGAAGATGCAAACACAAAGACAACACGCGATGTGTTATCGAAGAGGAAACCGAAGCCCTCGGCGAAAAACCTCTCCGCCGCCTTCCAAGAGGTAATCAATCCACTAGAAAATATAGTTGGGATACAAGGACAGCAATAGACCCTCCAAGCCTAATCTACCCAGTGCACCTAAGCCCTCCAAGCTTCTTGCTCCAACGAGGTTACGCCGAACCTTTTTCTTTTCTAGCTTCCCGGATTCCGCTACTAGACCGTAGCATCAACCAATGAAGATTGGTTCCTTCCTAACTGCTTCCCAGAAATCCAAACAACAGTCTCATAATGATGATGATGGTGAGAACCTGGTTTGGTATAAAGCCTCTCAAGGATTTGACAATGGAGAGGAAGAGAGTTGAGGAATTTGAAGAGTCTCTAAGGTATAGATTGTGTGTGAATCAATCTAGTTTTTCTCTAGGGTTTCTCTCTCAAAATTCTCTCTGGAAGCTCTCTTTCAATCGTGGGTAATAGGGGTATTTATACTGGAGTGGAGAGGAATGTGAAACGTCAGGTTTTTACAAAACAGGGGTGGCTCGCGGCTTGATCTCGCGGCTTGACTAAGTCGCGAGATCCAGTCGCGAGATAACCGTATGGCCAGTTATCCTGTTTTGTCCTGTAGTGCTCCAGCTAGCATGACTGTTCATCTTCCAGCATGCTTGGCACATGTGCAGCTTCTGGCGGCTTGCAGCCGCGAGTCACCCGCGAGTCCCAGCCGCGACACTCTGTTTTCTTGCACACTCTTGAGCAAACTTCACTCTATCTCACTCACTACCCTTACATCAAACCCACCTAAATACAGGGTTACTAAATGCTGAATTACAAGCAAATTTGGCACGGAATAAAGCCAATAAGATGGTTGAATAAATTCAACCTTACATCTTAGAACTACTCAAATTATATATAAATATATATATATATATATATAAATATAATTGTGATTGTTTTTAAATGTATCCCTGCATATGCACAAGATTACACACTAGTCTATATATCTAATAATAGGTAAAGTTGAGGGAAAATCCAATTAAATTTCAAATTGAAATTAAATTAGAGTATAATTTTACGCCATATGTCCTATTTAATCTAAATTTTTTAATTTTTGTGCCAAGTGAGTTAATTCAATATAAAAATTGGATTTCAATTGGATTTTAATTTTGTGTCATGTGTCCCATTTAATCTATGTTTTTAAATTTTTGTGTCAAATGATTTAATTTAGTGTAAAAAATGAGGAGTCCAATATAAGTAAACCATAAAAAATATAATTTTTGAATGATTTTATGTTTATGAGCCTTTTTTTGTATAACTAAAAACAACTTAAGTTTATAAGTCATATATATATATATTAATAGCCAAAGTTAAAAGAAAATCCTATTAAATTCTAAATTGAAGTCTAATTTTGCGCCACGTGTCTCACCTAATTTTTAAATTTGTGTGTCAAGTGAATTATTAGATGCAAAAATTAAAGAGTCTAAATTCAATTAGATTCTAAATTGAATTTTAATTGGAGTTCAATTTTGCGAATGTGTTCCATCTAATTTTTAATTTTTGTGGCAAGTATATTATTAAATGCAAAAACAAAAGAGTTTGGATCTAATTTGATTCTAAATTATATGGAAAATTCTAGAACTACATAATTTTTCATAACTTTTTGTCACAACTGTAACGTGGCAGAATGTGATTGGTAAAGAAAAAATTGTGGGTCTATATGTAAGTAATAGTTAACTACTTACAATCTGCCACATTAGAGTTGTGGGAAAAAAATTATGGAATAATTTGTGATCCTAGAACTACTCAAATTATATATATAATCATGATTGTTTTTAAATGTATCTGTATATATATGCATAGGTTTATACACTAGTATAATTAATAATACCTTCCCAAGTAGCAATTCCATGCTATATAATGAAGTGCGTAGTGCTTACTATTATAACATATTGAAACTTCGATGAACTCTCCTATGTTTTCATTTCAATGGCTTCCTTTTGTCTTTCTTATTTTCTTATCCTCTGTCTCTGCAGCACTAATAAATATTCCCAGGTAAAGTCCAATTGGAGGAGAATTTCTACACGATCTTGAAACAGTATCTGCATGTATTTCGGATGACTTCCAAACATGTTACTATGAACAAACACTTGATCACTTCAACTATAGGCCAGAAAGCTACACAACTTTTCGGCAAAGATATGTGATCAACTCTAAGTACTGGGGAGGTGCAACTAGTAACACACCAATTCTTGCTTATTTTGGAGCAGAAGCACCTTTGGATGGTGCTCTTTGTGATATTGGTTTTCTTGCTGATAACGCCCAGCAGTTTCAGGCTCTCATACTATATATAGAGGTATGCATGAAATGTTAAGCAGACACATGAACACACACGCAATCAATATTCTTCTTTCCCTCGCTTCCTTATGTGATTTATTGCTGAAAAATTGTAATGAGAGCCATAATTAATTTAGAGAAGAGATGATGAACCGTATAGGCCAAAATCATAAACTCATATTTTAGCTTTTGAGACTCAAGGCCTAGTTTTTCTTCTTGTTATTGTTGTTTGTATTAACGAAGTATAATTAGTTTGTTTGACTGATTATCTAAGACTTCAATTTCTGAAATTTGGTAGTTAACCAAAACTTTTAATTTGAAATCGTTACTCTTTTTTCATCAGCACCGATATTATGGGAAGTCAATACCATTCAGAACAAGGGAAGAAGCATTTAGAAATGCAAGCACTCTTGGGTACTTCAACTCAGCCCAAGCTATAGCAGATTATGCAGAAATCATCACACATGTAAAGGAAACACGACATGCCAACAATTCTCCAGTAATTGTTATTGGAGGATCATATGGAGGAAGTAAGTGATGAAGTTGCTTCTATTTTGATAGACAGAGTATGAAGTAAACTCTAATAGATTGGTATGTGCGTATAACTTTTTCTTCATTTGTTTAGTGCTAGCTTCTTGGTTTCGGCTAAAATATCCCCATGTTGCCCTTGGTGCCTTGGCCTCCTCGGCTCCAATCCTTTACTTCGATGATATTACGCCACAAAATGGATATTATTCTATTGTCAGCAAGGATTTTAAGGTAACAGATTGAATATTTTTAGTTTCTTCTATGGGAAAATTACATAAAAAAAAGCCTTAAGTTTATAATATATTTCTGATTAGGCCTAGCAAGCTAATTTTGTCAATTAAAATTCCAAATTTATGAAATTGTTTCAATTTGAAACATCATTCCATCTCCATTATTCATTTCTTTTATTATAGGTAGTGTAGGGGTGAAATTCCCAAAATCAATAATGGGCCTGGGGACCCACACGAAGCTTAACCATGACCCAATGGGGAATAGGGGCCCAAGTGACTTCTGGCCCAACCTTGTTGAGCCCGGTTTGATCTAAAAGACGTCCGAGGAGGAATGCCTCCTCGGACACACGAATATGGGCCCAATGTGCGTCCCCTCCACAGTGATGAACCCATCCAGGTGAACGTGGGTAGGAGGGTGAGCCTCACACAGCAGGAAAGAAGAAAATGTAAGACATTAGGGAGAAGCCACAACTGCCGCATTAAATGCAAGAAAACTACTTTTTCAGTCGCATTAATGTGGAGAAGACAGGCGAACAGTGTTACATTGGCCAGTGCAACTCACAGAAAGATAAGGAAGATGTCCGATGGGACAGACACTCAAGTGAAGGTCCAGATAGTTAACAAGTGTAAGGTTCTTATCAATTTAAGGAGGCTATATAAGAGAAGGAGATCCCCATGAAGAGGGGATCGGAGAATTAAGAAAAAAGAGAGAGAGAAAGGTGAAAGAACTCTGTAGTCTGTAAACAGAGCAAGAGGTGCACTTATACGTCTCCTCGGGTCGATATCCCATTAAATGTAAATGGAATATTCTCACGTTCAACATGTTGCATGGCGTACATCTAACTGACGTTCACTTCGTCTAGTCCTAACTCTGTAACCCACTCTCTACAAATTCATTGTCTGGAGACTTTTGGGCCAGAACCTCTTACTTGTTGGGCTTGGGCCCCAAAAAACCGCCCCTATAGGTAGTAATTGAACAAAGAAAAAAGGAACCGTTGTTTAGACTTCATATTTCACCTAAGCATGTTTATCAATCAATTTGACAACCATTGAACACAAAGTGTAGAGAGAGAAAAACTTTGTTTAGAAAGAGAAAGCTCTACTTAGAGTGAGAACTATTAACAGAAAATCAACGACTGATTATTTAGATGGAAGCATAATATTTTAACAATTTTCCCAGTTTTCTCTACTCTATTACTGCCTAGAATAACATAAATAAATGACAGAGATGAATAAACTATAAAGAACTTATGAACTAGTCTGAATTTGGGTATAAAATCTGGCATTTTTATTTAATTTTCGCTCCTCTTCCTGTGCATTTCAATGAATTAAAAAGTTGTCACACTCGAGTGGTGTAGGAAGCTAGTGAGACTTGCTACCAAACTATAAAAAAGTCATGGTCTGAAATAGATAAAGCCGCATCTCAGCCTGGTGGTCTTTCAAGCCTTACCAAGGAATTCAAGACTTGCAGGTACATATAGATACCCTTTGCCATAAACTTGTAAGAGTCAACAAAGTTACACAAGAATAGTAATTAATCATGTTCTCAAAAAAAAAAAAATTATGTAATGAATCCTTTGTTTCTATTTTAGACCCCTAACCAAATCTTCGGAGCTCAAGGCATACTTGAAGAAAATGTATGCCCATGTAGCCCAATATAATCATCCTCCAGATTATCCAGTTACCATTGTTTGCAGCGGCATAGATGGAGCTCCTTCTAACGCTAGTATTCTTGAAAAAATATTTGTTGGTCTTGTTGCTTATAGAAGAAATTCATCATGCTATGTTGATGAACCCAGAAGTATACCTGAAACTTCATAAAAAAAAGAACTATATCTGAAACAGATGAGGGATGGAGTTGGCAGGTAAATAATACATCTATTTATTCTTTATTACTAGTCATAACATTAATGACAAAGAGAGGATAACATATGGAACAATGTACACCTTGTATAATTGAATTATCAATATATTACCTTAATTAATAATATTAATTTTTAGTTATTTTTTAAATTATGAATAATGTGCCATTTAAATATGATGACTTGGACTATTACTATTTTTTTTTTTTTTTTGAGAGGAGAGGGGAATTGGGTCAAACCCATGACTGAAAAGACAAGGAGGGGTAAGTGCCATTGGGCTAGAGGCCCATTGGTGACTTTAACTATTTCAAGCATGGACGAGAGCATAAATGATCAAGTTGACACGGATTCTTGTTAAGAATTTTAAGATGATGAAAAAGTTTTTAGTTTTTATTTTTAGAAATTAACCAATATGATTTTATTATTATTATTATTATTATTTGGTTTTTTTCCTCCTTACAATAAGTGAGAGTGGTGGATTCAAATCCAGATTCTCCTTATTGAGAGAATCAGATAATATAATACTATAAAGCTATGAGGTTCTAAGCTAATATAAGTTATCTCTACAATGTAGACTCATGGAGAGTTTCATGAATTGTGCCAGTTATGTACATAGCTCGAATTTTTCTAAACATTTGCATAATTTGCACTCATACAAGTACATGTTGCACACTGTGCGACATGAGTTTACTTTAAAGTAAAGAATAAAAGAGTGATAATTATTTTTGTCTACTTAAGTTTTTGGTATAAATAGTAATTTATCAATAATTATAAAAAAAGTAAAGAATGCAAGTTGTATCCAAGCTATTATGACTCATGCATATTATCTAAGAGCTTTAATGATTTTTGATTACTATTTCTAACCATCTAATAGTATTTCGTAATCAACGTAGGGCCTCAAACTTGCAAGTGTTTTATTAAGCAGGGTATTATCACTCATGCTTATCTAAGAACTTTAAATTTCTGATAAGTATTTATAACAATCAACAAGTATTTCATAATCAACGTAGGACCTTCAACTTCCAAGTGTTGCAAGACACAAGAAGAAATTGAATGTAAGTTATATCCAATAAATAAGTAAAACTTAGGTACAATAAATTACATGTTTTTGAAAAGAGAAAACATGTACCTAAGTTTTACCCTATTCCTTATTTATATATCTAACCATCCTTCCCTTGGCATGAAATTTGATATTGCCACTGAAAAGTTGTACTTAATTTTTTTTTTTTTTTTTTTAAATTTTAAATTTTAGTTTATGTGAAAATGATTGGTTTTGTGCATTTAGACATGTAGTGAGATGGTGTTTCCAATGGGCATTGGCAATGATACCATGTTTGAACCGCATCCTTTTAACCTAAGCAGCCACATTGAGCACTGCAAGAGCATCTACGGTGTCCCACCTCAGCCTCATTGGGTCACTTCTTATTATGGAGGCCATGTACGCATTCTTACATATCTTCACAAACTATCAATTTCCAGAGCACTGTAGAAGTACTTTGTTATGCAAATATTTTGTTGTTTGCCATGTTGTTTTCACAACTAATACTAAAACAAACATTTTTGAAACTTAATGGCATATTCCAGGATATCAAACTGATTCTCCACAGGTTTGGAAGCAACATCATATTCTCCAATGGGCCGAGAGATCCATACAGTGCTGGCGGGTAACTAGATAATCAAACAATTACCACCACACAAACTTTTTAGGTTTACTTGATCGGCTATAACAACTTTCTATTTTTGATTCCAGGGTCTTGGACAACATATCAGACACTATTGTTGCAGTTAGTACAGTTAATGGTATGTGCTCAACTCATTTATTTAGTTGATTGATGCCATTTAATGGGATACATTATGTCTAGAATTTGAGTAATTGGGTGTCCATAAGCATTTGAGAAATGCTCAATGATGTTTAAACTTGAGGAGATTTCTTAGCTTTTGGCCAAGAATATTTCAAAGAGAAGAAAATCATAGCTGAGTTCATACTCAAATCAATTTTCAATTTGCAGGATCTCATTGCTTGGATATACGCTTAGCAAATGAAAGTGTTCCAGAGTGGTTGGTCATGCAGCGAAAGGTTGAGGTTAGGATCATCGAACAATGGATCACTAAGTACTATGCTGATCTTCTCGCCTACAAGAAATAAATTGAAGTCACACCAAAGATGAAAGAAGCAATGACCAACCTTGTAGTGGAAATGTTTGTTCAGGGACTCCTTGGGGTTTGCATCATCGCGTAGGCGTAGGTGCATCTGAAGCTCAATCATATTTTTGTTGGATGGTTTATTTGTTTTAGTTGTTGGCTTATATGTTCTTTTGTTCAGGAGTTTGTGGGGTCACGGGTTGTGGTTTGTGTTTGTTTTCAGCTTGTAGTGGCTGGTCTGTAACTATTTCGTTTGTAGTGTTTGGTTTGTAAACTCTGTTTTTTGTTTATCTAATAAAGCCTTTCTTATGCAAAAAAAGAAGCAATAAACGATGTGCAGATTAAAACCTTCATATGTGCGCATGCGTCTTTGCATTGCAATAAAACTGTTAGAAATACTGAATGCAATAGTATTGTATTTCTTACTATAAAAGAATATGCATGAATGCCTTTATATAGGAGGCATATGAGTGCAGTACAAGTAAGAGTGTAGTACTAGAATGTGTGCTATACAAGTAATCTAGTTGGGCCTAAAGCCCACAACACTATACACGTTAATAGCCCCCCTCAAACTCGAGGTGGATGTGAGACCAACTTGAGGTTGTCAACCAAAGTACGAAGACATTCCTTAGGATGTGACTTGGTGAAGATATCTGTAAGTTGATCTTTAGAGGAGACAGAGATCAGCTTGAGAGCACCATGGACAAGATGATAACAGATAAAATGATCGATTTCAATGTGTTTAGTCCGTTCATGGAAGATATTATTGTGAGCAATATGAATGACACTCTGATTGTCACAATAAAGAGGAGTAGCAGAGGATGTAGACACACCTAAGTCTTTGAGAAGCCATCGTAGCCAAAGGAGCTCAGATGTGGTATCAGCAAGGGCACGATATTCTGCTTCAGTATTGGAGTGGGCCGCATGAGTTTGTTTCTTGTTTCGCCAAGAAATTAGAGAAGAACCAAGAAGAAAGCAATAACCAGTGGTGGACCTGCGATCAGTGGGATCTCCTACCTAATCAGCATCAGAAAATGCACGAAGAATAAGAGGAGACTGAGCAGAGTAGAAAAGACCATGGAATAGAGTGCCCTTTAGGTATCGAAGAATGCGTAGAACAGCAGCATAGTGAGTCGATTGTGGAGCAGACAGATACTGGCTCACCTGGTAAACAGCATAGGAAATGTTTGGACGAGTGACAGTGAGATAAACTAGGTTGCCAACCAAGCATCTGTAAAGAGAGAGATTAGACAATGGTTTTCCTCCTGAGGGAGTCAGATGAATATTAAACTCAATTGGAGTGTCAACAGTCTTGTTATCAGTGAGTCCAGCTCGAGACAAGAGTTCAGAAGCATACTTGGCTTAAATAATATAAAGTCTATCTGTAGAATGAGTGATTTCAAGACCCAAGAAGTAGTTGAGATGTCCAAGATCTTTCATCTCAAACTACTGACTAAGAAAATCCTTGAGTTCTTGAATGCCACTGAGGTCATCACCAGTTATGATCATATCATCCACATACAGGAGAAGTAAAATAGTGTATTTGTCAGTGCGACAAAGAAATAAGGCAGAATCATAATGACTGGCCATGTAACCCAAGCGAGAGACGGTAGAGGTGAATTTGGCAAACCAAGCTCGTGGAGTTTGTTTAAGGCCATAAAGTGCACGTCGAAGGTGACAAACTTTGTTTGAGTCAACAAAGAGACCAGGAGGAGGTTGTATATAAAATCCTTCACTTAAATCCCCATTAAGGAATGCATTTTTGACCTCCATCTGAAAAAGGTCCCATTTACTGGCAGCAGCAACAGCTAAGAGGGCACGAACAGATGAGATACGAGCAACCGGGGCAAAGGTCTCTTCATAATCAATTCCATACTCCTGTGTAAAACTTTTAGCACAAGGTGAACTTTGTAGCGCTCAATGGATCTATCAGAGCGAGTTTTAATCTTGTAGATCCACTTACAACCAACCACAGATTTCCCAGGAGGAAGTGTCACCAAATCCCAAGTATGGTTTTTAGATAATGCATCAAGTTCCCCTTTCATTGCAATCTGTCGTAAAGGGTCAGTGGAAGCCTCACGATAAGTGTGAGGCTCGTGTAGTGTAGCAAGGGCAGTATAACAATGATAGTCAAGTAATGTGCAGGAATGGATCTTACCTGAGCTGAGTGACGAGGTGGAATGTCTTGTGCAAGATCTTCAGGTGGAGAAGGAGCAGGGGACCCAAGCTTAGGGTTGGGGTTGGGGTTGGGTAGCTGGTCTTCGACCTGTTCATTAAAGGGTGAACTAGGAAAGGGATCAATGATATCTGGTGGTTGAACAGAGAAGTCTACAAGAGAATTAGGAGTAACTAAAGGAGGATCAGGAGCAGCTACAGAGCGAATATGTGCCTCATCTAGAAAAATATCTAAGACAGAGGAGGAAGATAAGGAGGTACGGAAGTGAGAGAGCTCAACAAAGAGGCGATGTTCCCAAAAGACAACATTGCGAGAGATACGAAGACGATGAGAGACAGGATCATAACACCGATACCCCTTTTGAGTTTCGCTAAAGCTAAGAAAACAACAAAGTCTTGACCGAGGCTCAAGTTTGTTATGCTCATGTGGCTGAAGAAGAACGAAACAAGCGGAACCACAGGAGTGAAGGTGGTGATAGTCTGGAGGTGACCTAAAAAGGCGCTTATATGGAGTTTGATTTTGGACGACAGGACTTGGAATGCGATTAATAACATGAACAGCATAAAAAGTAGCTTCGCCCCAAAAAGAAGCAGGAACTTTGGCAGAGAGAAGGAGAGTACGAACAGTGTCAAGAATAGGACGAAGTTTTCGTTCGACTCTACCATTTTGCTGAGAGGTACCTGGACAAGTTAGTTGATGAACAGTGCCATAGGAATGCAAAACAAATTGGAAAGCATATTGAGTGTACTCAAGAGCATTATCAGATCGAAAATTTTTGATACGTTTGGAAAATTGAGTTTCAACAATTTTTGCAAAATTAGAATATACTTACAACAATTCAGAACGATGTTTCATATTAAAAATCCAACTATAGCAAGAGTAATCATCAACAAAGACAACAAAATATCGAGATCCACCAATACTAGAAACAGAGGAAGGCCCCCAAACATCAAAATGAATAAGGTCAAAAATATCAGTGGATATTGATTCACTAGTATTGAAAGATAAAGCTGATTGTTTTCCTAATTGACATGAAACATAATCAAAATTTTCTGTAGACACTTAACCTAACAAACCTCTAGAAGCCAATTGTTTTACCCAAGAAGAAGATGTGTGACCAAATCGAGCATGCCAAAGTGCAAGGGAAGGAATAGAAGAAATTGCAGCAGCTACAGCAACAGAAACAGGAGCAACAAGTGGAAGACGAAGGTTGTCCACGGGAAACATACGCCCAACTCTGGGACTGGTCCCAAGCTCTTGCCCCGTCTTTGGATCTTGCACAATACACCTAAAATAATCAAAGATAATGCGATAACCTAACTCAGCTAATTGTCCCACAGAAAATAAATTGTAAGAAAGGTCAGGAACATTAAAGACCCAGGAACCGAGAGATTGGAGGTTGAAATGGAACCTACGTTATGACCAGACATTGTGGAACTATTTGCTGTGCGAATATTAAGAGGGTGTGGTGCTGGTTTAAGTTCAGAAAATAAGGACGAGTGAGGTGTCATGTGATTGCAACAAGCAGAATCCATAAGCCAAGAGGAAGGAGACATACCAGATAAAGCTGAGAGAGAAGAGGAATAAGATGCATTACCAACCATACGAATGACATTAGCGATGATGTTTTTAAAGTCATTTGTGGACATGGTGAAAGTGCGACTTGAAGACTTAGACTGTGTAGAGACGGGAGCCATTGGTTGGACACTCTCAGTGTTAGCAACAGTAGCAGCAGAAATTGAAACAGCTGATTTGTTGTGATGATAGCAAGTCTCAATATTGTGGCCAAGATGTTTGCAAAAATTGCAAAAACGTTTGCTGGATTGTCGGCGATGATTATTGCAACAAGAAGAAGACCTGTCCTTATTCTTCATTTAGAAGCAAAATATGCAAAAATAGACTGCAAAAATGAAATCTACGCGAAAAACTGGGTAAGGAGCACTTGAACTGCAAAAAGTCAATTCTGACAAAAAGTCAACGGTCAACCAGGTCAAAGTCAACGGATGACGTCAGCAGATGATGTCAGAAGCAACCTGGACGATGACGTCAGCTAGGGCAGACGTGGCAGAGTGACGTCATAGATGACGTCAGTAGCAGTAGGGACGACAGTGCGTGTAGCACGTGAGGCGCGTAGACAATGAGGCAGAATACTTCAGTGGTGTGTGAGAGCGCATGGGCAGTCCGATGAGGCCGATCCTTTTTCGATGATGTAGATTGGAGAATGACGATTCAGATAACGGCGACGGTGAGATAATTGGAGCAATACTGAAGGCGTGTGAAGCGTGTGGAACAAACTGCCGAATCTTTGACCGACGTGTGGCGGCGTGTGGAGGGTTAGATGACGATGATTCCGACAGCATTGTGTAGATAGGTTGAAAATCTACACGGTGATATGTCTTATGTCCTAATTGAAGGTCCTATGTGGAAGATCTGACGGAGGCAGTGATCTTTGTGGCGGTGATCGAGCTTCTTGCAGTGAAGATTCAACCTTGGGCACCTCTGACGGCGGTGGAGCAATCAGGAGAGGGAACGGAAAAGGTTTATTGACCGAAGAAGTCGAGGCAGTGGAAAATACCAACAAAGACAAGACTGCAAGACACAAGAAATTTAGAGCAATGACTCTGATACCATGTTAGAAATACTAAATGCAATAATATTGTATTTCTCACTATAAAAGAATATACATGAGTGCCTTTATATAGGAGGCATATGAGTGCAGTATAAGTAAGAGTGTGGTACAAGAATGTGTGCTATACAAGTAATCTTGTTGCGTCTAAAGCCCACAACACTATACACGTTAACAAAAACATTATGTAATTCGTTACATAATTTTTTTTTTTTTTTTTGGTTTAAACAAAGAACCATTATGTAGTACACTAAAGTTATTAATTGGCAACTTGACCTTCAAATCTCCTTACGATAAATAGAGTAAATTCTAGTTAACTCAATTAGTCTATTATCATGACCTTAGCAGGGTGTTTAGGGGGCTCCCATGGCTCGTTGGCATGCTACCAAGATCATGGTCTCCTAAAAACTTGTACCCTGCCCTTGTTTCCCCCCACAACAGAGTGACTATCACGTCAAAGATGCGTAATGGTTTACCAATTTAATCTCTAACTTTTTGATATTGTGTCAAAATGATTTATATCTATAAGTGATGGATGAAAAATGCTGACATAACTAACTATCCAAATATAATATTATTATTTCCTATAAAAAAAAAAACTAGTGCCAGTTGGGATGCCACATCAACATAACTTTTTAATCCACACTATATACTATCACTAGCAAATTGGCTTATAATATGAATAGATGAAAATGTTAATATAAAATAAAGTAAAAAAAATATAATTTATTTTTTATAGAAAACACAAAATTCATTACTTAAAAAAAACACTTGCCCTTTTTTGTGTGGTAAACAGTTATATAAAAAAGAAAATGAAATTCTCTTATGAGAAATTTGTTGCAGATTATTAATCCTAATATATAATTTTATGAATTTTTTAAAAATAAATTATATATTACATTTCATTTGAAAATAATCAGATATTTCGACTAATTTAAATAATAGTCAGAAAGTTATTAAAAATGCAAAATTCCATTTTTTTACCCTCCCAATGAATGATTAGATCTCAAGAACATAGAAGTTAAAATTTCACCTAGGTCCTTTTAATCCAAGGGCTATAATTTAACCTCCCCAAAAAAGGTTATTTTCCTTTTATTTCATCCCAAGTTTATTGAAGGACTTTAAATGTCACTTTATAGGACTTCAAAATGTCACTTAATTGATTAGAAATTAGAGTTAATAAAGAGACATATAATCAAATCTCCACTTATATTCTCTTTTATTTTTTTTGTTCCTAGATTTAGTGAGGATGACTTAGTTATGTGAATGTCATATATTTTAATTAAGTGTCTATTTGGAATAGGTTCTTTTGGATTGCTTACTTTTAAAACCCAACCATTGAATCAAATGAACGCAATATATCTTTTTAACAACTCCAATAGTTATAACCCTTAGATAAAAGGAATATAAGTAGAATTTTAATTTTACGTTCTTTATAGGTATAAATGTTTTTAACCACTATTTGATTGTCGTTTAAGTTAGTTAATAATGTTACACATCTAGCCTAGAGGAGGTAGTGGGTAAATAGCTAGTATTGTAAGTGGGGTAAGAGTTTAATTCCAAATTAGAGGAGGTAGTGAGTACAAATATGACAAATCTTAGAGGAGATTAGTGTAATTTTTTCTAAAACAAATATACAAGGATAAAGTGAATATTAGCTATCCCCATCTTTGTCTATGTAGGTGATGAGGCAAGTATAATATAGAAATAGTGGCATTGCTAGATTTATTATCTCTCTCTCTCTCTCTAAATTTCTTAATAAATTCATTGTTGATCTTATTTCCCGTTTCAACGGCTTATTCTTATATGTCAAAGTGATCAGGAGTGCATTTGGATTAACTTTTAGTAAAATATTTATCTATTTATTTAATGAAAGTTGGTTAAAATATAATTGCACTTGTACGGTTGTACCCAAGAAAAATGAGGCTTTAAAAGGCCTGCACATAAAGAAATAAACTAAAAACTTAAAAGAGCAAATTGTTGCCAAATAGACACCATATTTATCATACATGACTCATATTAACCTAAGGTTAACATTAGTCGACTTTTAAATTTTTTTGAACTGAATTCACACCATTTGCAGGAAAATTTGAATTCTAACTCGAGGTTTGGGTCTAAACAATACATTGATTAATGAAAGATAAGTGTGAAAATACCAATTCATCTTTAGAATTAAAGTTTCCATTGAGACAGTTTTACGTAATATTCAAAAGCAAAAAAGCTTTTTGACATCACGAGCTTCTTTTCCCACAAGAGAGAAAACTTCACAACTCCATTGGGTCTTGTTAGCATCAATCATTGATTGATTGCTTGATGCCCCTGTAGCTTAAAGTCATTAACTACAAGACATCTATTAGGTTGTCCCCAATGTGGATCATGACATGTTGACTTGGCCCTTAGTATATGTTAGAGATATATATTAGACATATTAGTCCAATGTAATAGGCTCAAGCCCAGTCTTGCTTGTATTAGTAGTTTAGGGTTTAGTCGCTTATATATACTCATGTGATGGCTCATTGTAACACGGGTTATTGTACTACACTTTTATACACAATAAAAATGTAGCCCTTAAGGGATTCCTCCGTGGATGTAGGCCGTTAAGGCTAAACCACGTAACTCTCGTGTTCTTAATGTTCCTATTCTATGCTTCCCTTTCCACATCCACTCTAGTATATACAACATGGTATAACACATCACGTTGCTAATAATATATTTAATAGTATATCCTGTTTGTCTAATTATTAAATTATTTTTGTTTTCTCCTCTTCTTAACAAAGATATGCAACATCTTTGGTTTTTGTTAGTCCAAACACATTCTTATCAACGATTGCGGTATAAGATGTTTACATGGAATCTGCTTTCTACATTTCTTCCAAAAAAGGAATCTTCCTAGACAATAAACGTGATTTCCACTTTGCACCTTATTTTCTATACTTTTACAAGTTCGCTTTTGTTTTCTTGTCTATTTTCCGGGATAGAAAATGATAGTTTTACAAGTCACTTTGACTTGAATTAAAAATTAATTTCCACAGATCCCAAAGATCAAAAGATGATATGATGCATATCAGAAAAAAAAAAAAAGAAAAAAAAAGAAAAAAGGATGATATGATGCAGGATATGCGAAATTTTCATAGTTGTGAATGATTTCTAGTCCTCACTAACACTCTAAAAAAATAATAAACAGCATCTGAAGGTTCTAATTCACTATTCTATGGGTCCACAAGGAAAACGTATATAATTTGAAAAACAATAATTTATCTCAATTTGATAAAGTTTCATAGAACTTGGATTGAATATTATCTTCCCCAAAAAAATTATTAATGTCTTTGTCTAGTGATATTCTTTTTTGATGAATCATAAAAAACAATTATTATGTAATGCATGTCATAGATTTAAATTTTAACGTATCTATGGAAAAAAAAAAAACTCTACAATTAGTCAATAGCTTTATTGTTTACTGGCATCTATTCTTTCTAGAAGAATTTTTTTATTTAAATTTTTTTATGGGACTTTCTAGAATGGCTTAGTTACGGAGTTGAATCTCTTTATTTACAATTAAAAAAAAAAAAAAAAAAATCAATCTACCAGTATCTTGTCCTTTATGGTTGGTTCTTAATAATAAAAGGTGACTTTTCTTTAGTGATATAGTTTCGATCATTTTGCTAATTCACTTTATGTCGTGTTTGTTTGTTTGTGTGTGTGTGTGTGTGTTTTTTTTTATTTATTTTTATTTTTTTATTTTTTATTTTTTTTTATGTAATAAAATTCTCTACCTTTTTATGTAGGGTATAAGAATTTTCACCACTTTAGTTTAAACTTTAAACCATGTTGAAATGGCATATTAAGAGTTAATTTCTCATTCGATGCTTAATGATTTTGGACAAAAAAATTAACAATCACATAATATTATCTTTTTTGAATTAATTATTATTATTATTTTGGTAGAACATCACATACATTAATTTACATATATAGAGAAGAACATGTTTTAAGTCGGACCTGCCACAAAAAAAAAAAAACAAATGGATCTTACTTTATTTTGGCTTAAAAATAACCAATCAAACACTTAAACCATTCTTCCAACAAAATCACGATGTTGTTGACAACAAATCTAAGAATCCTTCACCTGCCATTGTCGGTTTGAGTGACAAATTTATATATGTAACTTGACCCAATCCAACATGTGAGAGCATCTCCAATGGCTTCTTTAAAGCTAATTTTAGAGAGAAAACACCCCAAAAACCCACTCCAACAACTTCTCCATCTCCATTTTTTAGATTAGAATTGCTACAGTGCTTCTCTATAAGTAGAGAACACTGTAGCGTTTAGTATTCACACTTCAAATGTTTCTTTTTTCTATTATAATAATTAGCTATTGAATAAAAAAATGTTAGAAGATGTGTAGTTGTTAAAAAAAGAATAAATAATGAATGAATAAATAATATTTAAATGAGATGGAGAAAAGGATAGAGAATCTATTGGAAAATATATTTGAAAAAGTAGGTAGGTAAAAACTAAATATTACTGTTCACTGTCTAAACAGTACAAAAATTTAGATAAACTGCTGGTGATGCTTTGATCACCCCTAAATTCTTTCCACTTCACCAAACACCCACGGGAGTCAATTGAGTCAATCAAACACTTAACCCATTCTTCCAACAAAATCACGATGCTGTTGACAACAAATCTAAGAATCCTTCACCTACCGTTATTGGTTTGAGTGACGAATTTATATATGTAACTTGACCCAATCCAACCTATAATCACCCCTAAATTCTTTCCACTTCACCAAATACCCATGTGAGGTAATTGAGTCAACACGGAATTTGAGGCAAAAATGGCCAAGTACACTGTTTGGAAAAATATGTATAGATTTATCATTGTTTGCAAAATAATTAGGAATCTACTACTTTTTAAAAACTCAAGTTTGTGAAACTCGAGTTTGCTGTGTAACTTGAGTTCCATGGAAAATTTCCACCAATTTTTGATGTAACTTGAGTTCCATAAAAAATAGCATGGCAAATTTGAAGGCTATTTTTTCAAAGAACTCGAGTTACACGGTAAACTCAAATTTTACAAACTCGAGTTTCAAAAAGGCGATAAATTGCTAAATATTTCACAAATAGTAGTATATTGCTAAATATTTTGCCAAATAGTGGTATATGACCATTTTTTACCCAAATTTAAGAGCCAAATTCATATGGTTCCATATTTTCCTAAGTCTATGGAAAACTCCCAAATCATTTGACTTTTCACGCTGGGAACGCATACCCTAAAAGATAGTATACGCGTGAAAAAAGAGATCAAAATCCCGAGGGGTTGTCTATTTCAACTTATCATGAATCATGATTCATGAGATAGTCACTGAACACTTGTTTTTGTTTCTTTTTGCTTCCATAGAGAACTGGAATTAGGCAGTGTGTACTCAAACTGGAATTAGATTTTTTTCAAATGGTTAAGGTTCTGTTTGGTACGTGAGTTCAAACACATGTTTTCAGTTTTTAAATAATATTACATGTATTTTCATATATTTTTTCACTCATATGTATTTCTAAAAAAACTGAAAACTGTTATTTAAACACACGTATCAAACGGGCCTTAAATCTTTGCGGGCATATGTAACATCTTGGTGTTTGGGGGAAAAAGGATATTTAGTTTAAAATTTTAAACTATGTAGCCAAATAGTCAATTTCAAAACAAAATATCCATGTTTTAGAATTTGACATTGTTGATGTTGAATTTTACCTGAAACTCGACATTATTGATGTCGAGTTTTACCTGAAACTCAATACTAAATTCTATATATATTTTTCCACTTATTTATTTATTTTTTTTTGAAATTTTGTGTAGAACTCAACATTTGAGTTCTAATATACATAAGACGACATTACTAATATCGAGTTCTACCTAAAACTCAACACTAGTAATATCAAGTTCCAAAACAATAATATATTATACTACATAATTTAAAAATGTGACTATTTCACTGCAAACAGCCAATTTTCCTGGTACTTGGTAGTTGGTACATGAAATATCACAAAACTTCCCACTCTTTTATTATTATTATTATTATTATTTAAGATGTGGACGGATTCCTCCCTCTCATGAAGTCATGACATGATGGTCAGCTTCACGCGTGGACTCTTTACTTTTTTATTTTTATTTATTATTTATTATTATTTTTTGTTTCTCAAAAAAAGAAAGAAAGTAAGGACTAAGGAAGGAGTCCAGTCCAGGTCCAAACAGACCTAATCATCTCACGCATGGTGGGTTCATATCACTTTATATTCAATGTCTGACTTTATTAAGAAAGTATTATTCATTTTTTATGACAAGTCATGGATAGGTTAATAAACCAATGAAAAGTATTGTTCATTTAAAAATAATTGGCCTTTATGTGTAATATTAATTATAAGTATGTATTCTTCTATATAAAAAAAGATTTATAAATATAGATTTCATTGTAATGTATTCAAAAAAGAGAGAAAATAATCTTGCAATCCTGGGCCCAGCGGATAAGGTGTCACTGTAGTTACGCTTATGTGGAAAATGCCAACTCTGGTCACCCTTACCAATTTTTTGATCATTAAAAAAAAAAAAAAAGTAAATGAGAAAATGTAGGCCATAGAATTTGAACAATTTTAAACTAGATATGCCTCCTCTCTCTCTATCTCACAATCACAAATTTCTACATGGCATTGGAATTGGGTCTTGAATCTTTTCACTTATATGAATTTTCTCTTGTTGGTGATTTCTAATATAATTTGCTTCGCAATAATCTTTTATTATCCATTTTTTATTTTATTTTAAAAAATAGGAAATATTGCTGCTGTGTTTTACATGTTGGTAATTTTACCTATGCACCTCTTGCTCCTAGTAACTTGCTTTATAGAAAAAGATTTCATGTTAAATTATAGTAACATCTTTATAGGAAAGTTTATTGTAGATTTCTTATTAAGGAGAAATTTTCATTTTAATGACACTAATTTCATGTGCCATTAAAGTGTTTACATTGGTTTATATCAAGTTTCACTTTTATTAACTAATTTTCTTGTAGTAAAAAAAAGTATAAATTTTAGAAAATATATCAAATTTAGATTTAATTTCAACAATTTGTGCATTTCATCAGAGATTGATTTACAACTTGAGAAGACTTCTTATGGATATTTAGAAATTTGATTTATTTGTAATGGTTCTCTACCTCTTTGAAATTTCACCTAATATGGAGTTGAACTCAAATCTTATCCTTATTTCAAATAATTTTATTTGTAGAAGCAAGAAATTTTTTACTATTAATAGTCTAATTGGAAAAATCTTAACAATATTCATAAACAATTTTGGGACGATTACATCAGTATTAACAAGTCTAGGACTGTTCAATCTCTTGCCCTTGAATTTTAAAAGTAAGAAGAGTAGAAGACATAGCCACTCAAAAAAAAAAAAAAAAAACACAGCACCAAACCTAGCTTAAAGTCCTATGGGAATTGAGAGTTAGACACTTGATTTGTGGAATTTTAATAACCATATGTTGCTTTTGTGTTTTACATTAACCAGTTGGAATGGATCTATTTCTTTTGAATATTATGAGGTAATTTACGATAAAGTGAGATTCATCTCAACCATTGAATCTATATGATAATCACTGAGATCGTGATCCACCATAAAAAAGAGATACTGATTCTTCTTCTTTTTAATCGAAGGATACAAATTTTTTTTTTAAAGAAAAAGGGATACAATTTTTTTTTGATACAAGATAAAATTTTTACTATAATCTAATTTAAGTGTATATGTGTGTAAAACACTCTTCTGAAGACTTGAATCTCGGCCCTTGCCTCCCATACCCTACAAACACTTATACTTGTGGGGATACGATTTTTCTAAATGCATAATCATGAATATCATTTTTTATTTGTGTGTTGCAAACCAATTGTGTATTGGAATAATAATATCCACTCATGCCTGAGCTTATCCAATTGTTGATGTTGTGGTTATAATGTTATATACAATAATGGACGTCATCTTTGATAAATATTAATTTTTTCAATTTCTGGATTCCGATATTTCTGGTCAAAATTTTAATTAATAACATCAAGTTCAAGTAGCCGATAATTGAATCTGATGATAATGACTATGGTGACGATGAATTAAGACACACAATCATAGTCTTCATTTGTATGTAAGATGAAGATACCAAAGATATTTTTACAATTAAAATTTGTCTTAACCAAGAATCACCAGCTCATTAGTTTTAATCCATCTAATTCAAATTTTCTTTATAGCAATTTTACTTTATTTTAGGGTAGTGTGAGATTCCTATTCCTAATACCTGTTATTGGGGTTGGAGGAAACTTTTTATTTAGAAAAATATTGCTGGGTCTCTTGAAATTTTAGCTAGTGTTGTGATTCTATTTTTCTATGGTTCGATAATTGGCATTTTGAAGGGCCTTTATACTAGCAGTATGGGCACAAAGTGATGTATGATAGTAATGATTGCTTGCTAGTATTTTCAATGGGACTGGGTGCACGCTAGGTGCCAGTTATGGCTCATCTGGATCTTTTGCTCTCACAGGCTCGGGCCTATCAGGGAGAGCACTACTATGGTCACGCCTAGATGGAAAATACTAACTCAGGTCGCCTCCCTACCCATTTTTTGTTCATTAAAAAGAAAGAAAGTTTTCTAGTATTATTTTAATAAATTAGACCAGTATATTCAAATTAAAATTTCTAGCTAGTATGATAATGACAATGGTTACTTTCGAATATTGTTGGGCTTGGCCTCCAACAATGTTAGGATAGTATGCTTGTTAAATTCATATTTCTGATGAGGATTATTTAGTGGTGTGGCTACTGGCTACTTGCTGTTAATAGAAATTTCAAATTTTAATTGCTATGATACATGAGAAACTTAGAGCTGAAATGGAAATGATTAAATCAATTGTGCGAGATGTTAGATTGATGGAAAAATTATGACTATATATTGTAGTTTGACTGGAACTTGATGGGCAGTGTGTAAATTGAATGCCATGTTCTACACAGGTAAATTGAAGGCTTTAGTCTTTAGATTATTAAACTACTTGACACGTGTCTTTTGTGATGGCGAGAATTAAATTTTTACTATAACAGTAACAATTAAAGAAGAAATTCAGAATTCTATCTCATAGTAGAATTCTTTCATATTTTTGGAATGGGCTGATCAATTGGTTTATGTATTTTATTCGTAGTTGGTGTTTTGTGTAAAAGGCCAGAGGGTGCATCACCAGCTGCTACACCAGTGCAGCTCAGCTTGCCTCATACCTCATAGTGCAGCAGCTAGTGCACCAGGTGATGCAGCATCAGCTGCCACACTAGTGCAGCACAGCATGCCACCCAGTGCAGCAGCTCGTGCATCAGAGCTGCCCAGACATGCACTGGACCAAGCCAGACAAGAAAACCAGTTGCCAGATGATACAAGAACAAGTGAAACTCAGATTGAAGCTTCAAGTAGAAGTCCAGAGATCTTGCCTTGTGTTTCAGAGTTGAAGAAATTGAAGAGTTGTAATTTTTCATCTAAACGACAGTGTAGCTTACCTGATGTGTGTACAGAACGGTGTGTAGTTTTTGTTAGTTAGTTTGGTTAGTTTTAGTCAGACACGTGTATGAGTTTGTTGTGTTTGTTAAGTTGTGTTCACACGTGCATATAGCTGTTAAGTTAGAGTGTATATATATATAGTTGTATAGCTATTGAATCAATCAATGAAATCATAATTTTCAGCTTTCATCAAAATCAATTTCTCATATTTTGAATGTTGTCTTTCTTTGTTTGTTCTATAATTGTGGTTTAATCAATGTTGATTAGTGTTTCTGATTGCTTGTAGTTTGAAGATTTTTGCGTGTTCTAATTGTGGTTTTGGTTCAATAAAATCAAATTC